>NC_092378.1:136327692-136981754 GCF_030028105.1 Mobula birostris | reverse complement strand
GAGACAGGACCATTGTAGGAGGGTGGCAGGCATTTTTCTATAGGACTCATTGTTCTGTATATAAAACTATGCTTAGATAATGTCTAGGAGTTGTCATACTGGTCTTCCTGAGAATAAATAATAAAACGGAAAGAATCAGTTACGTGTCTTAGCCAAACTCTCCTGAGCTTGTACCAGCAGACAGGTTCTTGACCCACTGCCAACACACATCAGGAAACTTTAAATCTGATACTTCACCACCCACACAAACCTTACCGTTAATTGGGTAGCTCAATAGTACAGACTATTATCATTGGTACTTCTGGGCCCTGTCATGAATTGTGGATATAGTCATAGTCATACTTTATTGATCCCGGGGGAAATTGGTTTTCATTACAGTTGCACCATAAATAATAAGTAGTAATAAAACCTTAAATAGTAATGTGTAAATTATGCCAGGAAATAAGTCCAGGACCAGCCTATTGGCTCAGGGTGTCTGACCCTCCAAGGGAGGAGTCGTAAAGTTTGATAGCCACAGGCAGGAATGACTTCCTATGACGCTCTGTGTTGCATCTCAGTGGAATGAGTCTCTGGCTGAATGTACTCCTGTGCCCAACCAGTACATTATGTAGTGGATGGGAGACATTGTCCAAGATGGCATGCAACTTGGACAGCATCCTCTTTTCAGACACCACCGTAGAGAGTCCAGTTCCATCCCCACAACATCACTGGCCTTACGAATGAGTTTGTTGATTCTGTTGGTGTCTGCTCCCCTCAGCCTGCTGCCCCAGCACACAACAGCAAACATGATAGCACTGGCCACCACAGACTCGTAGAACATCCTCAGCATCGTCCGGCAGATTACTGATCCAAGATTATTCTTATGGTTGAGATATCTATTTTTATTTATAGAATAGTTCATTATGATCCTAACATCAGTTTCAATTCCCTCCCCAATTCTGGACATATAAAAGGGACACATAAAACTGGACACACTGTTAATCATAGGTAATAATTGGTTTGAAATGGCAGTTGATTCATTCTTAACAATTGGGCCCTCTCTACAAGATGAGAAATCCAAAAACTCAGGCTTTTTTGTTTGCACTGGCAGCCTTTTAAAAATAGTAATGCAGTGAACCTGAATTACTGAATGCTTCATTACAGATAGCATGCAAGTGTTTGGTTTCTTTCTGCATTTCATCTTCCTGTGCCTTTGTAATTGCCTCTACAATGGGTTCCAAGCCTACTGGTGCAACACAAAAATAGCAACAGCAGTAGCTGCAGTGGTCAAAATTTATTTCGTTTGCTGATTTTTTTTTATGTCATCTCGGTGTTTCAGTTTGCTCTATAGCAAATTGTTAACAAAGTTAAAATATCTTGGCTTCTTGAACTTGTTAATTTTCTGGTTTGGACCTATTTGCAACAAAAAATTGTGTTAACCTGATCTTTTGGTTGCTTAGCACAGCTGCAGCTTAGCTTCTCACACAGTAAATTTCATCTGGTATCTTTGTAGAGAACAAGTTCTTTTGCCATAAAGCTATCAGTTGAATTACATTCTGCAATAAGCACTTGAATATACTTATGCCACTCATGGAATTTAAGCCTCTTCCAGATAAACCTTCTCCACAAACCTGAGTAGATAAGAATATGTCTCAATTTTACCTGCAAAATTAAAGTTGGACAGAATTATTTCACACTTCTTTCAGCTTAGCTTATCAAATTTTTAATTAATGCTGTGCTTGAGTTTGCTTCAACCATATTGTTACACTAAGCAAAGAGCACTTTTTAAAATCCAGGATATTTTGTGCATTGCAACGATTTAGTACTGGTCTTTTCCACTTTCCACTCTTATACTCCTGAATTCTATTTAGCATTCCTTATCCAGCTAATTAGTGTACTTAACATCAAATTCAGCTTTTACCTATTTGCATGTTCTTCCATTATTAAATGCCTTCAAAGATTTGCAATTTGTTTCCAAGTTTTCTCTATGGTTAGTCATTATTTTCAGCCACACTTGAAGCATAAACATCAATGTTGCACAAAGGAAATCAGCCTTACTGGTATTGAAGCTAACACTAACATATTGAATTTATATATCCAAGCCTATTTCATTTATTCAGTACATAGTATTATGTCTACTTACTATGACAGAAATAACAGTGTGCTATTCAACTTACCTGATATAGGACATAATTTGTATGTGGATTATTAATGAAAGATTACAGGTGGAAACAGATTGGTTGCTAACTCAATAGGTTATCCCTCCAATTCCAGTGAGGTGCAAATTACAAAGGCAAATAGAGAAATGGCTCAGAGCTTTGTGTGGTCAACATGAGTTTGAAATAATTAGATAGCACTACATCAAGTTTATCTGGGCACAACAGTGGGATCTGGTAGTTGGTGTTCCTTTAGTCTGATTAGTTTTCCTGTCTCTCATGATAGTGGTTGTTAGCAGTTTTTCCATATTGTGTTTGCCTATTATAGCTACATGATAAATATAAAAGATTACTTGTACTTGTACTTCATGTTTCATGCCCCAAGTTCCTCAAGTTTCTACAGTGTGCAGTACTTTATCTTACAAATTTAAATCTCTCTTTTTTAATGAAACAGGAATCCAGGAATACTGTGCTACACGTAGTTCTGAAGTGGGGAAAAAATGCCTAACAAATTAAGAATTACTTCATGTTTCTCTGCAACATGCTGAGTGAATTTGACTGACTTGCATCCATCGGTGAAGGCAATTAAGTGAATTCATCTGGACTATTTTTTTCAACCCTTGTAGGCGATTTCTAATATTTAAGACCTGCATCTGATCCTATTCCTGAGCAAAGTTATACTTTTTTAATTTCAATGAATGTTAAAATTTGTAAAAGTGTCTAATTTTGCATAATGCACAAGAGGTAATAGTGGTGATAAAGGATGTACGTGATTGGGTCATTTAATGAGGATGGGCGAAGTTAAAAGAAGAAGCCATGTTTGGGTACTTGCCAATAGCTGGTGGAGATAAGGACAATTGACAAAATTGTCCTTGTACCTTAAGCACCATCCCAGGAATGGCATAGCAAATAAGAAATTGTTATCCTTGTTAGAACATATTTAATGTTTAAATTTAAAATATCTATTTTTGTGTTTTTTTTGTTGAATTTGTGACTTAATTTACTCTGTGAAAAATAAACTCCAATCACTTGGGTACAAGAGATATTGCCTTCACTTATAAATGATTTCTGTTGTGGCTGAGTATCACTGTTGAGTCTTTGTCTGTGATATTTCCAAAAGCACTTGGTTAAACGCAGCACTAAGTTACAATATTGAAAATCTGGCCAATTGTATGACTGGAATTTGTTAGTTTTCAGGTGAGTTGCATAAATGCATTTTTATGGGAGGGAGAGGAAGATGGCGGCGCGACGCAGCTCGCAGTGGCCACTCCAGTGGTGATGTCTGTTATTTGTCAAGTAGGGTGCTGTGCACAATCCTGATTTGATGGAGACGGACGTGAGAGCACGGAGGAACATCTGGTGAAACTTCTGAAATGCCTGCTTCTCTGCTGCTGCTAGTGTGTGGTCCAGAATCTCCGGAGGGGAAGGCCCGAGTCCTCAGCTTTGCTTGTTGCTAGGCGGCCGGGGCGGGGTTAAAGTGCTTGGCAGAGGATGGTGCTCAGAGCGGCTGTGTCGGAGGCTCGAAGTTTTCGGACGGACTCAGAGTCCCCTGTGGTTGGGTGCTTCCAATGGTGCTGCATCGGCAAGTTTGCGGCGCTTGGAGGTTCATGGCAGGAAGGGTTCTTCCCTTCTGCCGCCTGCGTGAGATGATGAGGCTATCGGGACTTTGAGACTTTTTTTTAACCGTGCCCATGGTCTGCTCTTTATAGTCATACTTTATTGATCCCGAGGGAAATTGGTTTTCGTTACAGTTGCACCATAAATAATTAGATAGTGATATATAAATTATGCCAGGATATAAGTCCAAGACCAGCCTATGGCTCAGGGTGTCTGACCCTCCAAGGGAGGAGTTATAAAGTTTGATGGCCATAGGCAGGAATGACTTCCTATGACGCTCTGTGTTGCATCTCAATGGAATGAGTCTCTGGCTGAATGTACTCCTGTGCCCACCCAGTACATTATGTAGTGGATGGGAGACATTGCCCAAGATGGCATGCAACTTAGACAGCATCCTCTTTTCAGACACCACCGTCAGAGAGTCCAGTTCCATCCCCACAACATCACTGGCCTTACGAATGAGTTTGTTGACTCTGTTGGTGTCTGCTACCCTCAGCCTGCTGCCCCAGCACACAACAGCAAACATGATAGCACTGGCCACCACAGACTCGTAGAACATCCTCAGCATTGTCCAACAGATGTTAAAGGACCTCAGTCTCCTCAGGAAATAGAGACGGCTCTGACCCTTCTTGTAGACAGCCTCAGTGTTCTTATCAAATTATGGTATTGCTTTGCACTGTTGTAACTATGTTATAATTATGTGGTTTTGTAAGTTTTAGTCTTGGTTTGTCCTGTATTTTTCTTGTGATATTCTGGAGGAACATTGTTATCATTTTTTAATGTATGCATTTCTAAATGACAATAAACGAGTGTCCTCATAATCTCATCTAAACGTTCGGTATCAAACCCAAATTACTACCAGACGGAGATTACCATTATTCCCCACATCACACACACAATTTCAGGTGTTTTCTTTGAACTCATGTTGAATTAGATTTTAAGCATGTAGATGTTATGTATGTAGATACAGTGGCATGCAAAAGTTTGGGTACCCTTGGTCAGAATGTTACTGTGAATAGCTTAGCACCTTCTCCAACACGTCACGTTTGTGTCTTTATATTTTTCCTGATATGGGGTCTTGAAGTATCTTATAATATTTTTCCAACAATGTTATCTCCAAATCAAAGAGTTAGTCGAAGATCACTGAAAGCTGCATATTTTCCCCCAAGCCTCCTCCGAAAGTACCAACCCCGCTTCTTTCTCCCACTTCTCTTTGATATACAATGTGTTTACATTTTTAGCATGGGAGAGTGCATTATATAATCGAGAAACTGATTTACTAGGTATTGAACTGCAAGCCGAATTCAGAATCTTGAAAAATTCTAATTCTACTGTTGATAAGTCTGTATATCTACTACTCTGGTTAACATAGTGTCGTACTTGAAGGTACCTAAAAAAGTCATTGTGTTCTAGGCCCTGTTTGTCCTGCAGGAATTGGAAACTTTGTAATACTATTTTGTGTATAAATGAGAGGTAGGTTGTAAGACCTTTCTTTATCCATAGTTCAAATCTTTTATCTCCTCTGTTGGGAAGGAATTCAGTATCATATGCACACCATCTGAAAAGTTTTAACATGTTATTGATTCCACATTAATTAACCACCTTCTGCCATACTTTTAATGTAAGATTTATCCAACTGTTTTTAAACTTTTCCAATTGGGCCATCAATCCTTTGTCAGCTATTGAGGCCTGTAGAGGAAAACTGTCAACCAATCCAAATTCTATTTCCTTCCATCTAGCCTTATATTCCCTATTACACCAATATGACAGAGGGGTTATCTGTGAAGCATAAAAATAATTTCTCAAGCAAGGAAGAACCATATCTCCTCCTTCCTTCCCTAACTGTAAGGTGTTATATCGAATTCTAGGTTTCTTTCCTTGCCAGATGAAGCGGGAAATCCACTTGTCCCATTCCCTGAATTGATTATCATCCATCTCCACCGGTAAAGTCCAGAAAAGATACAGTAACTGAGGGAGAATATTCATTTTTATAGTATTTATCCTTGAATTTAAACTTAAAAAGGGGATAAGATTCCATTTATGCATATCTGCTTTTATCTCTGAGATTAATGGCCCATAATTTTCCTGTGACAGCGTTGAAAGATCCTTCGGCAAGGTTATTCCTAAATATTTTAATGATTTAGCTTCCCACTAAGATCATATATATCCTGCAGTTTTTTGGGTGGTGTATAATTTAGGGACATAATCTGCGTTTTCTTTACATTTATTTTATAACCTAATATTTTCCCAAAGTCATCCAACAGTATAAACAATCCTATAAATGAGTTTTCTGGTTCACTCGATAGACTAACACATCATCTGCGAATAACGCCACTTTCTGTTCAATCCCTGCCACCTTGATACCTTTTACGATTTTGCTCTGTCTTACTAGTTGGGCAAGTGGTTCAATATATAGCGCAAAAAGGAGAGGAGAAATTGGGCATCACTGTCTAGTGCCTCTCTCTAAAATAAAGGAGTCAGAGAGGTCCCCATTTATCTTAATTCGGGCTGTAGGGCTGTCATATAGAGTCTGAATTACTTTAATAAACTTTTCTTGAAAGCCAAATCTTCCTAACACTCTGTATAGGAATGCCCAACTAACTGAATCAAAAGCTTTCTCAGCGTCTAATCCTACTACCATTGTCTCTGTCTCGTTCTTATTAACCTGTTCTAATATGTGTAGAGTTCTCCTTATGTTGTCCTGTGTTTGTCTTTGTTGAATTAATCCAGTCTGGTCTAAATGGATTAGGCCAGGTAAAAGCTTTTCCAATCTGCGCGCTGATATAGATGTAAATAGTTTGTAATCTAAATTAAGAACACTAATTGGCCGATAATTGCCACGTTCTAGTTTATCTTTACCCTCTTTAGGAATAACTGAAATAATCGCTTCTCTCCAGGAAGGTGGAGTTTCTCCTCTCTGCAAGATCCAGTTAAAGGTGTTAAGTAGTAATGGGGCCAACTGTGTCTTCAGCGATTTGTACCACTCTGAGGTAAACCCATCAGAACCTGGAGACTTTCCAGCCTTTAATCTAGAGATGGCCACACTCAGTTCCTTGGCAGTTACTGGTTCTAATAGGCATTCATTTTGTAAATCTGTAAGTTTAGTTAGATCTAAAGAATTCAATAAAGAGTCTATATAGGGCTCATTGGAGGCCTGGGGTTGAGAGTACAGATCTCGATAATATGTTTCAAAACTCCCTTGAATTTTCCCTACTGTACTCTCCACAAGCTTTGTCTTTGGATTCTTTATTTTATGAATTGTATTGTCTACTTGTTGTTTTTGTAATTTATATGCTAATAATCTAGCTGATTTACCTCCTACTTCATAATTCTTTTGTCTCAGGTAAAGAAAATTTCTTTGAGTTTCCAATGTATAAATATCATCAATTTCACTTTGCAATTTCCTAATTTCCTGTTTTACATTAGAATCACGTTTTGTTGCTATCTACAACTTGAAATTGTTTTAATTTTCCTTGAAGGTCTGCTAATTTTTGTGCATTGATTTTTTTCATGTGAGTGGTAATAGAAATATTATTTCCTCTCAGTACAGCTTTCAATGTATCCCATAAGATCACTGGTGATGTTTCTCTCGTGTCATTAAGGTCTAGGTATTCTTTGATTTCTCCCCTTAATCTCTCCATTACTTTCAGGTTATTGAGTATATGTGAATTTAACCTCCATAGTGTTTTCCTCATTTTCCTTTCCAGGATTAGAGGCATAGAGACTGGACTATGATCCGACAGATCAATTGTTGCAATATTACAGTTTTTTATCCAGAGTCTATCTGTATTAAATATAAAGAAATAGTCTATCCTTGAATAGGCTGAATGAGGGAAAGAGTAATGTGTATAAGCTTTACTAGTGGGGTGTAATTCCCTCCACACATCTATAATTCCCAACTCCTCCATCAATAAATTCATTTTCCGAGTCAGAAGTTTATTCTGCGTAGCTATTCTTGAAGAATCTAATGCAGGATTTAACCTAATATTAAAATCCCCTCCACAGATTACTACCCCTTGAGAACTGACCATTAGGTCAAAAATGTGTCTATAGAATGACCATTCACAACCTGGTGGAGCATAAACATTCAGCAATGTTATTTCTGTACCTTCTATTCTTCCTGTAATTTTTACAAATGGTCCATCTTTGTCTTTAGTCTCTGAAATATGATCATAATTAAGAGTACTTGATATTAAAGTAGCTACCCCTCTTTTGTGGCTCAATTTATATGATGAATGAAATACATGCTTAAAGCCCATTCTTTTTAATTTTCCATGTTCAGATTGGCTCATATGTGTTTCCTGGAGGAAAGCTATTTTTGCCCTCTCTTTTTTCAATTTAGACATAATCTTATTTCTTTTAATCGGATTCAAAACCCCATTAACATTATAGGAAATTATTTTTACCAATTCAATTTGCATTTTTCTCTAGTAGAAAAAAAAACTTTCCTTTTCTAACCAAACAGTAAGCAATCCCTTCTCAACAGTAAACCAAAACATATAACCACACCCTAGACATTTTTGAACGTATAACATTTGAAAATTTTTCCCAACTTCCCACAGTGAGGCCTGAGCACTGACCCGCCTCAGTTCAGAGGGAAAACCTCTATCTTCACCCTGTGTCAGAGGGCCCTCCGCAGTGTGAATAATCATAGAGAATTTTCTCCCATTTATGTCTCGACCATATTGCTATCATTCAAGTTATTTCATTTTACCTTTAAGTCCGATTTACTCTTTTCAGTCATTTCTCTTAATTAATCTGTACATTCGCTTCTGAATATTTGCAGCTTTTCCTTGTAGTTTGACACTCTGGTTCATGTGGAGCGTCCTCGCCACACTGGCTGCCACGACTTCTGCCGAATCCTCTCCAGTAGCGACTCCGGTTCGGTGATAACTTTAATAGGTAGTCCCTGGTCTCCTCCGCCGTAGCGTAAGTTTTTGTCCCTTCATCGTAAAAGACTCTCAGCCGAGCTGGATACAGGGTCTGGAATCTGATGTTGTTTTCAGGACCCTCCATGTTTCCGCATATTCCTTCCGTCTGGCAAAGATCCTCAGTGCGTAATCGTGGTCTAAACTGATTTTACAGTTGCTCCACATGAAACCTTTCTTTTGCCATGCCCGTTTAAGCACCTCTTCCTTCGTTCTGTAACTGAGAAATCTGACCAGAATCGATCTGGGCTGGGCACCTGTCGGAGGCTGTGGTGCCAACGTGCGGTGAGCCCTTTCTATCTGTAGGTCTTTTGCGTCTGGTATATCAAGGTTCTCTCTAAGCAGCTTCTCCACGAAGGGAATCATCAATCCGGGTTTACCTTCAGTTCCTTTGGGAACTCCGTAGATCCTCAAATTTTCCCTTATGGAGCTGCCTTCTTGGTCTATTAGCTTCCACTGGAGCTGCTCTTGTAGCTTTAGCATTTCTGCTATCACTTCCTCTGCATTTTGCAGCCTCTCCTCAATTCCTACAATCCTCACTTCGGCTTCATCTAACCTCAAATTAGTTTTTACTATTTCTCCTTTAATATCTTCCAACTGTTTGTTGTTATCTACTCGGAATGTCTCTGAGAATCAAAGACAGATTCACTGATTCCTCCTCATCTTCGTCCTGGCTTGCCGTGGGGGAGCTAGGCCTGTCGCCTTGCTGCGTCTCTTTGAAGGTCTATCAGCCTTCAGAGCGGACTTTTTAATCTTGTTCTTAAACATCATCCTTGCCCCTTTTATTAATATAGTTATACAATATTAAGTATTTGTCTAATTTCGATTTTGGGGCAGTTTACCTTCTTTTTTGTCGAGAGACCTTTTCCTTACGCCGCTATTCCCTTGATGACCCGGAAGTCCTCTCTGAAACATTCTTTTCAACATTTTAAGCAAGATTACTGTATTATTTTTGTTTTGTACAATTTTAGAGTGGAAAAAAAGGAAAGGAGCGCCATGCACAGTTTGGGTACCCCAAGAGATTTGAGCTCTCAGATAATTTTTACCAAGGTCTCAGACCTTAATTAGCTTGTTAGGGCTATGGCTTGTTCACAGCCATCATTAGGAAAGGCCAGGTGATGCAAATTTTAAAGCTTTATAAATACCCTGACTCCCCAAACCTTATCCCAACGATCAGCAACCATGGGCTCCTCTAAGCAGCTGCCTAGCACTCTGAAATAAATGATGCCCACAAAGCAAGAGAAGGTTATAAGAAGATAGCAAAGCGTTTTCAGGTAGCTGTTTCCTCAGTTCGTAATGTAATTAAGAAATGGCAGTTAACAGGAACAGTAGAGGTCAAGTTGAGGTCTGGAAAACCAAGAAAATTTTCTGAGAGAACTACTCGTAGGATTGCTAGAAAGGCAAATCAAAACCCCTGTTTGACTGCAAAAGACCTTCAGGAAGATCTAGCAGACTTTGGAGTGGTGGTGCACTGTTCTACTGTGCAGCAACATCTGCACAAATATGATGACCTTCATGGAAGAGTCATCAGAAGGAAACCTTTCCTGCATCCTCACCACAAAATTCAGCGTTAGAAGTTTGCAAAGGAACATCTAAACAAGCCTGATGCATTTTGGAAACAAGTCCTGTGGACCGATGAAGTTAAAATAGAACTTTTTGGCCGCAATGAGCAAAGGTATGTTTGGAGAAAAAATTGTGCATAATTTCATGAAAAGAACACCTCTCCAACTGTTAAGCACAGGGGTGGATCGATCATGCCTTGGGCTTGTGTTGCAGCCAGTGGCACAGGGAACATTTCACTGGTAGAGGGAAGAATGAATTCAATTAAATACCAGCAAATTCTGAAAACAAACATCACACCATCTGTAAAACAGCTGAAGATGAAAAGAGGATGGCTTCTACAACAGGATAATGATCCTAAACACATCTCAAAATCCACAGTGGACTACCTCGAGGCGCAAGCTGAAGGTTTTGCCATGGCCCTCACAGTACCCCAACCTAAACATCATTGAGAATCTGTGGATAGACCTCAAAAGAGCAGTGCATGCAAGAGGGCCCAAGGATCTCATAGAACTTGAAGACTTTTGCAGGGAAGAATGTGCAAAAATCCCCCGAACAAGAATTGAAAGACGCTTAGCTTGCTACAGAAAGCTGTGATGCTTGCCAAAGGGCGTGTTACTAAGTACTGACCATGCAGGGTGCCCAATCTTTTGCTTCGGGCCCTTTTCCTTGTTTGTTATTTTGAAACTGTAAAAGATGGATATAAAAGCAATCTTGCTTAAAATATTAAAGAAATCTGTCATCTTTAACTTTTATGCCTTTCAGAAATTAGGAAATCTTTTACTCGCTTAGCTATTCACAGTAACATAAATTTTGACCAGGAGTGCCCAAACTTTTGCATGCCACTGTGTATGAAGGTTAAGAAAGTGCATGAAACTGCGTAGCTACTATAAGGGAAATAAGTCTTTCCTATTTACTTTATCAGTAACAATGGGACAGATTTAGGGTTTTGGATAGAATTTAAAGGGAATTGATGTATTTTTGTTTCCTCATTGAAAAAATGGTAAGGTTTGGAACTGTGCCTGAAAAAATATTGTGGATGCTTATGAAATTTCAATATCTTTGAGTATAAGTGTGCAAATGACAAGTTTGAATTATACAAGATTAGACAATATCATGTAAAGGATTAATTTATTAGTGTATTTGTTAACTAACTGTAAGCAAGGCACTGCACTTTCAAAACATTTTCCAAAATTTATAACAATTAAACTATCTTGATCTGACGTCTATATTAATGACATCCAAGGTTCTATTCACAACACGTGTAACAGCAGCTGCTTAAAAGTAAATCCACTTGGTTGATGCAATACTTGCAGACCTTCATCACCGACAAACTTAACTGAAGTGTTTTCTTTTCTCATTGCTGGTGTTCCAAGATGTCTGGGAGGAAATAAAAAAGGAAATCTTTAGTAATTAATGACTAGGCATTTGCATGATACTTAATGGGCCCCTGAAGATCTAAAAATTGAAAGCTCATTTTGTTTTTTATTTTAGCCAGGAATTCTCACTCAAAATGAATTGTTAACTTTTTTTCCCAGACACGTGTTGGTTTGGAGTGGCAAAGAGCATGGGGAATGCTGGTAGAGACCTGCATTGCAGCAAAGTGATAAATACACCAGCATTTATCGCTCAGCATCCCTTGGGCAAGAGTCACTGCCAGTATTCCACAGCCAGTATGGTTTGGCCCATTTTTTAATGCTTCTGTATTTGAGGACCTATCAGGGACTTCGAGAATGTACTCACATATTTACATAATTTTAATAAGTGCTTTGTTTTGGTGACTTGAGATTCTTCACACAGGGATACAACAATGGTGGTTGTTCGAAATTAGAGGAAATGGTAGATGGTCCGTGGTCAGTTTAGCTCTGTTTCAATCATCTAGCCAACTGCATTGGATAATATTTGTCATCCAGTAAAAGCTTTACTTTATATATACAAGTACAGCATAAATGTTCCAAGGAATAGACAGAAATAAAATGAATGTTGTTGTTGAGCCAAGGATGCCTTCAAAGAGCCAGGTAAGTAAATAGTTGTTTTGGAAACAAAGACTCTGTGTCACAATAATCAGTTGGAATCAGATTCTTTACATTTTTATAAATAATGTAGAACAGATTACCAGTGTTACTTCACCACAAACATGCACGTTGAATGGAGAGAAACTATTAACACTTCACTCTTGAATACACACAGCTAATGCATTTCTTCAATTCTTAATACTGAGACTATCTTCATTCTGGTCCTCCAATCTTAAGCAAATTTCTACCCATCATCATGTCTCTTTGCTCACCATACAAAAGCCACCTGCTACTTCAGTCATCTGGTTCCCGCTTGAATCTAATCATACCATCACCCTTCATACCATA
The DNA here is from genome assembly GCF_030028105.1 of Mobula birostris. NCBI lineage: Eukaryota > Metazoa > Chordata > Chondrichthyes > Myliobatiformes > Myliobatidae > Mobula > Mobula birostris. Next base: position 136,969,151 of record NC_092378.1, on the reverse strand, counting down.
AATTTAAGGATGTTACTGACTGCCAACAATCTTTGAAACTGGTTTGCATACAGAAACTATTTTGGATGAACCTGAGGGAAGGCAATTGGCATTTTAAAGATTGAAGTTAATAAGATTCATTAAACAGAAGAAATGTTAAGGTTTGTACTTATTGAAATTACATTAATTTACTCCTGATCTAGGATTTAGTGTGTAATTAAAAATGAACCAAAACAACTAGATACTTTAATTTTACCATACGGTACAGTGGTAATATCAAAGGCTTTGGATCAAAAATAATTGAAGTGCGGTATGAGAAGAATTTAGCTACAAACGCAAATATTATAGCGAACAGACCTGTGAAAACACAGACTCGACTTTAGCACACTAATTTGAAAGTTATAAATTGCACTCTATTCAATTATTTCAAAAAGATTTTTAATCATCTTCCATGACTCAAGTTGAAATTAGGAGAAACTAGAGAGATATACAAGCTGCAGGCCTATTGAGAGTATACAAGACTACGATTAATATACAATCATGCTCAAATTGAGCACAGAGTAAGCTTTGTGAATCCATTTAATCTTTCACTAAAACTAATTTGCCGCACGGAATACAGCTGAAATTCACTCGTTATTAGACAAGAGGTTCCTGTTAATAATCTGAATTAATTTCAGAATTGTATCCATCTACAACCTACATATCACTGATTTTAAAAAAAAAACCCAAAACTGAATCTAAAGCATGTACTTAAACCCAAGGAAGAGAATTAAAGGAAACATAACTAATATTTATAATAAATGAAAGGATGAAATCCAGCCAATTAGGCTTCTCTAAACAGATTGAATTAAGCAGAGTAAGTAGAACCAGTTTAGTTGGTATAAAACTGTTGCCAGATACTTTCATTGTAATGCCCAGTGAAAAACAAATTGATAAATAAGGTCCAGTTCAAAATATCTATTAGCATGTTTATCATGAAACTGAGATCACAAATAGACTGTGTAAACATATCCTTTTAAAATTTTGGGAAAGAAGTGCAGTTGATAACATGAAATAATCTACAAGAATAAGCAAGATTGGGCCAGAAATTCACCGGCAGCCAAAAGATTCACAGTACCATGCACCCACAATGATTTTTAATACATTTTCATTTATATTGTGTGTGAAGCAAAATCTCATGCCAGTCCTGGAGCAGGAACTTTTGAGTGAAGTAGAGTTTGGAATTCAGGGTGATTTAGACATAGATAGTACAGCTGCTTATCTGTCCAGGGCCTCACAAACAGTGTGGTAATTATGAGATTATTAGGTGATATATGAACTGTAATTATGGCCAGGATAGTGAGAACTCTCCTGCTGTTCGAATTTTGAGATTTTATATCCACCCCGGGATGGTCTGAAAGATGTCATCCCACTAACTGTTCAACTGATTGTTCCTTACCTTAATCAGTGGTAGGATGGCATTATTTAAAATGAAAAATAAATGTATTAGAAGACAAAAATGACTGCAGTGCATTCAGCAAGGACATTAGTCATTCTGAATTTTTAACAATAATTATAAATGCAAATTTAAAACATTACTCAAGTACTGCAATGAATATGTTCAGAGCTCAAGTTTTGTTCTGATCTGAATCATCCTTCCTTCAGAATGAGACATTTTTGACTTCCTTGCACAAACTACCCTTCCATCTCAAGTCTTTGAGGATGTTACCACCACAGAAATCCAAGTCCGTTTCTTCTGTTGTGCCACATCTGACGATGCTAAATGTTTAACTTCATCATGGTTTCCTGCCTCAAACCATTTATTGGCCATCTTTGTACTCCATAAACTCCAGCTATTCAAAACTGCTTGAACCCAAGTTATACCGTATCGTTCATTCATCATCCTACATCCCCTTAAATTGTTGAGAATTCTTTAAATTTCATCCCTTCACCAGCTTTACAGCCCTGTGAAGAATTCAGCATTCCTACAGACAACGCAAACATGTGGAAATCTGCAGATACTACAGACAATGCTTGTCCTGTGTTTCTCTTCTATCTACAGCTCTTAAGAATTCTATCATTCCCCCCCCCATATTATCCCATCCACTCAATCTTCAAGACACCACTTAAAAAAATACTGCTTTGATTACATGCCTTCTAATTAAAGATTTTAAGATAATTTTTGATTGTTAACATGAAACTCCCTACAGCTCTTGATTTTATTAAAATATTCACAGTAATAAAATGTCTTTAAAATATTATTTTTTGTATTACTTCTTAAATGCAAGTATTGCCCCCATTGTTGAATTGAAATTAATTGAATTTTTAACATTCAAGGTCTTTCCACTCTCTTCGCATTGAAAATCAACCAGTCAGCAGAGAAAATTCAGTTAATGCCACATTTAATTGTTCATCTGGTTCACCTTCCTTTTCTCTATGAACAACACGGAGAGAGGGCAACATGGGCACTATCTGCTGCATTACCTGTAGTTTACAGCTCTCCAAATATGATGTCCGACTGTAACAGATGACCAGGAGTTAGAGATTAAAACCAAACAAATAAAATCAAATTCACATACTAATGTAAATGCCCTCTGTCATGCTTTTAAAGGGCAATGATTTTTCTAAGAATTCAAACCGATATAAAACATGGAGAACCAGAACAGAAACCCAACACTGACATGAAAAACTTCATCATCTAAGTACCTTTTACAAGCTTATTACCCGATGGTAGCCTGCAATAACCATTATATAGGGGCATTATTAATGCTAGATGTATGTCTGGCATTCCCAGTATATGATTGGCTATATACCCATTTCAGACATTGATCAGGGAAGCCTTTTTTGTCATTATCATTATGATTGTTGATGACAGCTTACCATGAGTACAGACCTCCCACCAACCATACTGGAACTTCTGTCACCCATTTCGTACCAATCAACAGACTGCACGAGATACAACAGGCTTACCCCTTATGAGAACCTCTTAATTTTTCTTTTAAGTATTTTAATTAATTACTTTCCAAGTTGAGGAAATCCTGGGATAGATGCCCATAACAAGTACAGCAGATGAGAAAAGCAAAGCTCTGATTTTATTTAGCGATACAGCACGGAGTAGGCCCTTTTGGCTCTGAGCCACGCTGCACCAGCAACCCCCGACAAACCTGATTAACCCTAACCTAATCACAGGACAATTTACAATGACCAATTAACCAACTAGCTGGTACTTCATTGGACTGTGGGAGGAGATCGCAGCACCTGGGGAAAACTGATGGGGGACTGTACAAGCTCCTTACAGCATGGTGCCAAGAATTGAACTTTGAACTTCAGAATGTCCCGAGCTGGAATAGCGTCATGCTAACTGCTACACTACCACAGCACCCCTTTTTCTGCATTTTCTGAAGAAATTCCCAGTTATGATTTTGGATTCTATCTTTACTCAACAAAGCACATGAACCTATGTAACATGAAATTCCTAAATTATTAAGCCATGATCTATGTCCATAGTAGTGTGGCTTGAGATCTGCTTACATCATGTCCGTGATGATGATCTGATGGGTTAACGTCCCCGCAGTGCAGCTTCTTAAGTACATGCACACGTGTATACATTCTTATATTCATTCAATTAGTGGTGCTTGGAAATCTGTGACCTCTTCTGAGACAAAACGTTTTGCCTAGAAACTGCTCTCTCTCAAAAAAGTGAAGGCGAATAAGTTAACAACTTCATGATACTCTGCATAGCCATTCGCCAATTGTCCCTGAAACTTTCTACTTGCTTTTCCTCTTTCAGTGAGATACTTGACGCATTTTGTAGGTTATTTTCCTACTCCTGATGCCCTTGTGCGTTTCTTATGTGGACATAACCTAACATGTTTTGAATTTTTTTCCTCAGCTATCAAGGCCTAAGAGTTTGAAATGGTTGTAAACTACCAGTGTTTTTAAGCTGAATTTGATTTCCAGATCACCAGTTATCAACCACAAATACCCAACTTTTACTAAGTGAACAAAGGGAACCTGCCACGTGTAGAAGTGGAAAATGCTGGGTGCCATATACTAGTGCATCATTGTTCACGCATTTGTTGCAAACAAGCAGATTTATTTATTTACTGAAATGTAAGTCTTGATCAAGGATCCAATGCAAATTTCCACTTAATCTTCTGATCAATAATGCCAAAAGCTGTTATTTTAATTGAAAAATCTACCTGTGTACTGTAAAATTCACTCTAAGTATTCACATTTCACACTTTGGTAAATACAAACTTTTAAAAGGTATTTCCAGTTTAAATTTAGATATAACGCAGAACAGGCCTTTCCAGCCCTCCAAGCAGCAACACACAGCAAACAAGCTATTTAACACTAGCCTAATCACAGCACAATTTACAATGACCAATTAACTTTTGGACTATGGGAGGAAACAGGAGCATCCAGACGAAGCCCATGTGGTTGCAGAGAGAACATACAAGCTCTTTACAGACGACACCAGAACTGAACTCTAACTGTGGAACATCCCAAGCTGTAATAGCATCATGCTAACCGCTATACTACTGTGGCGCCCAAATGATGTAATGATGGAGGTAGATTTAAATAGAAATAAAAGCTAATTTTATTATTATTAAATAACCCAATCCTGTTCAAATTACTACTTTGGCTTCATCGATTTGTCAAATTTCCTCAGTCTTTGAGAAAAGAAATACAATACATAAGTAATAAGAAATATTAGTAACTGCACTGCAAATTGCAAAGTAACAATGTATTCAAGCGCTAGTTAATTTTACATTTTAAGTTATTTCTTTATTTATCCCTGCTTTTGAGCTCACACCTCTTCATCCTCAACTTCCTTCAAAGTTGGATTATTTTGAATAATGATTAATCAATTCTTTACAAGTTCTTGGGCCCAGGCAGCTAGTAAGCACTGATTTATGGACATCACTGAAAAGTTAGTAATATTTTTGATGGGAGTTGAAGTTGAAAATTTTATGTAAGACCACATAGTAAACAGTAGGCAGTATGAACATGGATGGGGAAGTCAGATCAAAGCAGCCCATTTGTTCAGAGTTTCCTATGAACACCTGTACTTCAAATTGGCCAAGAGACTATCAAAAGAATAACAGCACTACTGTATTTCTGTGATGCGAGCAAACTACTCCTGCTGAATTGACGTGTAGTGTCAAAACTTGCTACGTAGACTGGTGTCTTTGGAGTTTATAAAATCATACTGAGAAATTGCAGATGAGCAGTATTAACTAATCTTGTATCTCTATCTTAGCTTTGAAGACTGCACGTTCAGGAAACCGTCCAAATACAAGGTATCTCTGGAAATGGTTCCTGATACTTACATAAATAAGCATATTTAGTCAGGAATTTGCTAGAAAGTGATCACGAAAATCTACTTGCACTGTTAAAAACTGAGCAAAGCGGTGCCGTTAAAAGTGATAATGACTTTCACTGCAATTAGCACATTGATTGTGCCTTAAATAATCCTGTTTCCCAAAAGAAAGTTCAAAGTAAATTTATTTCAAAGTACTTGTATGTCACCATATACAACCCTGAGATTCATTTTCTTGCGGGCAAAAGAGGATGGTTTCCCCAGCACCTTACTAAACAGAAGTGAATTAAATCTCATTGAGCTTGCAGTTAGGTTACACAACATTCCTCCAACATTGTCTCCCACATGATTGACAATCTAAACTCATAATTTCTTGTCAAATATAACTTGCACACATATATAAATGAATGCAACTACACCTACTGAGCTCTCTGCATTTAAGTATTTTGTCTTCAGGTCAATGTAACTCATTTGGTCAAATCTCCAACTGGAGAAATACTTATTTCCCCAAAGGAGGCTCTATTCAATCACAGAATAAAAATGCAAATAGATCTGATCTTATTTAGCCCTACAACTCTTACGACAAGTCTGATTACAACTTTACAGAATTGCTTTGTGCATATTAAGAATTTCAAGGTTTCATATTTTGAAAGCGCTTTATGTGAACAATTTTCTTCCAAGTAAATAATGTTCATTTTGCTGTACATGCTGTCAGCCTTACCCTCTGGAAGAGTTGTTGGCCTAGATATGTTGATGCTGCTCTTGTGATATTCCTGGTGCCTCCAAGTTTACAGCGGATATAGCCATACAGATTAGCTGCTTGCAAGGAAAGTCCTGCTATTACCAAAGCCTGAAAGACAAGTAAATTAGTGGATAAAGATAAGTGTGTAAGCTAATTCAGAATAAGCAGACACATTCATGAAAAAAAAGCATGAATTCATTTAATGGTAATAATCCATTTCTAGAAATACACAAATGTGATACAACACTGTACTTTTCTAAAATTATTTTCTTAACTCAAACTTGTAACAATGTCATGACCTGCTAATCAAAAATCTGGAATTAAGGAGTTACACTGGATGCTATTTTCCTAGTGTGTTGCAAGTTTGATGGCAATTATTAAATTATTTGGTCATATTCAATGAACAAAACTGTTAAAACTCAAAAGGCACTGCTATATTTTCTTCGCAATATCAGCATGCTGTATAGAGAAAAAAATTACCTTTATTTGTCATGTGTACGTCGAAAAATAAATGTCAACAACCAACACAGTCTGGGGATTGTTGTGGTGGTAGCCTGCAAGTGTTACTACACTTCAGGCAGTAATAAAGCTTACCCACAATTCACTAACCCTAACCGTACATCTTTGGAATGTAGGAGGAAACCCACACAGTCACTGGAAGAATATACAAACTCCTTTACAGACAGTGGTGGAAATCACACCCAATCTTCCAATCACTGGCACTGCAAAGTGACTGCACTAACTGCTATGCTACCATGCCACCCACTAAACTCTTGGTGTTTAATACAGGTAAATTAACTTGATAATTACACTTATAAGGTTCCCTTTTGGAATATTTTAAATTTATAGCAATCATAAAATCAAAAATAAATTATTGCTGAACTACATTATAAAGGAAGATTCAAGCCTTTAGTCGAGTCTTTTTTTTTGTAGTGCAATGGATAAAGAATGATCTTATTTGGAACCAAAAACCACACCTACTATAATACAGGGAAGTCCAGGTGAGAAGATACCAATAATTCTATTTAATTCCTAACATTAAAAACTCTTAAATATATGAAAACCTAAAATATAGAATTCAAACAGCTTGTAAGGGCTCCTGCTTAGGATTTGTAATCATTACTTAACAAGCCAAAAGAATAGCATCGAGCCAAGCAGCCCAGAGACAATAATTAACGCAGCTTTCATTAGAGGGAGGCGAATGTTGTCCCCTTTATTCAAAAAAGGTAGCAGGGAAAGTCCAGGTAATTATAGACCAGTGAGCCTTACGTCTGTGTTAAGCTGTTGGAAAAGATTCTTAGAGATAGGATCTATGGGCATTTAGAGAATCATGGTCTGATTAAGGACAATCAGTATGGCTTTGTGAAGGGCAGATCGTGTCTAACAAGCCTGACTGAGTTCCTTGAGGAGGTGACCAGGCATATAGATGAGGGTAGTGCAGTGGATGTGATCTACATGGATTTTAGTAAGGCATTTGACAAGGTTCCACATGGCAGGCTTATTCAGAAAATCAAAAGGTGTGGGATCCAGGGAAGTTTGGCTAGGTGGATTCAGAATTGGCTTGCCTGCAGAAGGCAGAGGGTCGTGGTGGAGGGAGTACATTTGGATTGGAGGGTTGTGACTAGTGGTGTCCCACAAGGATCAGTTCTGGGACCTCTACTTTTCGTGATTTTTATTAATGACCTGGATGTGGGGGTAGAAGGGTGGGTTGGCAAATTTGCAGATGACACAAAGGTTGGTGGTGTAATAGATAGTGTAGAGGATTGTCGAAGACTGCAGAAAGACATTGATAGGATGCAGAAGTGGGCTGGGAAGTGGCAGATGGAGTTCAACCCGTTGAAGTGTGAGGTGGTACACTTTGGAAGGACAAACTCCCAAGGCAGGGTACAAAGTAAATGGCAGGATACTTGGTGGAGGAGCAGAGGGATCTGGGGGTACATGTCCACAGATCCCTGAAAGTTGCCTCACAGGTGGATAGGGTAGTTAAGAAAGCTTATGGGGTGTTAGCTTTCATAAGTCGAGGGATAGAGTTTAAGAGTCACGAGGTAATGATGCAGCTCTATAAAACTCTGGTTAGGCCACACTTGGAGTACCGAGTCCGGTTCTGTTTGTCTCACTGTAGGAAGGATGTGGAAGCATTGGAAAGGGTACAGAGGAGATTTACCAGGATGCTGCCTGGTTTAGAGAGTATGAATTATGATCAGAGATTGAGGGAGCTGGGGCTTTACTCTTTGGAGAGAAGGAGGATGTGAGGAAACATGATAGAGGTATACAAGATATTAAGAGGAATAGTTAGAGTGGATAGCCAGCGCCTCTTCCCCAGGGCACCACTGCTCAATACACAAGGACATGGCTTTAAGGTAAGGGGTGGGAAGTTCAAGGGGGATGTTAGAGGAAGGTTTTTTTACTCAGAGTGGTTGGTGCGTGGAATGCACTGCCTGAGTCAGTGGTGGAGGCAGATACACTAGTGAAGTTTAAGAGACTACTAGACAGGTATATGGAGGATTTTAAGGTGGGGGGGGTTATATGGGAGGCAGGGTTTGAGGGTCGGCACAACATTGTGGGCCGAAGGGCCTGTACTGTGCTATTCTATGTTCTATAATAAGGTAACAATTACACACGAATGCTGTGTAAACTGGTTAAAATGTCCTAGTTGCTAGAGGGTGCTAGGGCTCTGATGATGTTTGGGGGTACAGTAGTAATTGTTAATAATATATACAGTGGTGCACTGTCAAAGAGGCAACCATCTTGAGAAGGATTTAAACTGAACAACCCATCTGCCCTAGAGGAGTGTGAAAGATCCCATGACACTTTACAAATATGTGCAGGGAGTTCACTCCAATGTAAAGCCCAATTTCTGCTCTTCAGTTGATGTCATTCAGATGCATCTTCTGATCATATTGCTCTTGGAACTTTCTCTGCAAATTTATTGACAGTAAATATACAATATAGCAGTGATTACATTTCAAAATAAATCAATAGTTATAAAGCCTTTTGGAGCCGTCCAAGTGTGTTGTCATACTGAAGATGCCATCAAGCATTCTGACTGCTTCCAGAGTATTTAGAACAGGTCTGTGAAGGGGTGCTCTACAAGTCACCAGAAAGAAGAAAATATGCAAGTAAATTTTAAAGGTAAGGAGAAAGACTTTGCCAGACTGCTAGCCCTTTCCCAAATGCCAAAATCAAGTATGACAAGGATTGATGTTAATCCATTTTGGTACATTTACAAGTCTTGAACTATTCAGTTATATATTTGGTTCATTTTTAGTAGTTTCTTTTGGTGATTATCATCCTTGAAAAAAATCAAATATTCATATAAATTGGATTCATTCACTGACAATATACAGTACATTATCCACATTCTGAAAACACTATTTTTAAAGAAAAATAACCGGTTAATGAAATAAATTAACTCAATTAATTTTAATATATGAATTTTCTAAATAGTTATTTGAAGTTTTATTATTTAAACTGAAAAGCTTGAGCACGTAGATATTAAGAAAGAGGATGTGCTAGAGCTCTTGGAAAGCACTGATTTGGATAATTCAACGGGACCAGGCTAGATGTACCCCAGGCTATTGTGGGAGGCTAGTGAGGAGATTGCTGACTGTCTGGCAATGATCTTTGCATCATCAATGGGGACGGGAGAGGTTCTGGAGGAGTGGAGGGCTGCAGATGTTGTTCCATTATTCAAGAAAGGGAGTAGCGATAGCCCAGGAAATTATAGACCAGCGAGTCTTACTTCAGTGGTTGCTAAGTTGATAGAGAAGTTCCTGCAAGGCAGGATTTATGAACGTTTGGAGAGGCATTATATGATTAGGAATAGTCAGCATGGCTTTGTCAAAGGCAGGTCGTGCCTTACGAGCCTGACTGAAATTTTTGAGTATGTGACTAAACACATTGATGAAGGTAGATGTAGTGTATATGGATTTCAACAAGGCATTTGATAAGGTACCCCATGCAAGGCTTACTGAGAAAGTAAGGAGGCATGTGATCCAAGGAGACCTTGCTTTGTGGATCCAGAATTGGCTTGCCCACAGAAGGCAAAGAGTGGTTGTAGATTGGTCATATTCTGCATGGAGGTCGGTGACCAGTGGTGTGCCTCAGGGATCTGTTCTGCAACCCCATCTTTTTGTGATTTTTATAAATGACCTGGATGAGGAAGTGGACGGATAGGTTAGTAAATTTGCTGATGACACACAGGTTGGGGGTGTTGTGGATAGTGTTACAGCGGGACATTGATAGGGTGCAAACCTGGGCTGAGAAGTGGCAGATGGAGTTCAACCCAGATAAGTGTGAACTGGTTCATTCTGGTAGGTCAAATATGATGGCAGAATATAGTATTTATGGTAAGGCTCTTGGCAATGTGGAGGATCAGAGGGATCTTGGGGTCCAAGTCCATAGGACACTCAAAGCTGCTGTGCAGGTTGACTCTGTGGTTAAGAAGGGATACGGTGTATTGGCCTTCATCAACCATGGGATTGAGTTTACGTGCTGAGAGGTAATGTTACAACTATATAGGACCTTGGTCAGACCCCACTTGGAGGACTGTGCTCAGTTCTTGTCGCCTCACTACAGGAAGGATGTGGAAACCATAGAAAGGGTGCAGAGGAGATTTACAAGGATGTTGCCTGGATTGGGGAGCAAGCCTTATGAGAATAGGTTGAGTGAACTCAGCCTTTTCTCCTTGGAGCGATGGAAGATGAGAGGTGACCTCACAGAGGTGTATAAAATGATGAGAGGCATTGATTGTGTAGATAATCAGGGCTGAAATAGCTAGCACAAGAGGGCACAGAAGGTGCTTGGAAGCAGGTACAGAGGAGATGTCAGGGGTAAGTTGTTTTTTTTTAAATGCAGAGAGTGGTGAGTGCATGGAATGGGCTGCCGACGACAGTGGTGGAGGTGGATACAATAATCTCTTTAAGAGACTCCTGAATAGATACATGAAGTTTAGAAAATAGAGGGCTGTGGATAACGTAGGTAATTTCTAAGGTAAGGACATGTTTGGCACAGCTTTGTGGGCTGAAGGGCCTGTATTGTGCTGTAGGCTTCCTATGTTGATTGTGTCTGTTCAGCATTAGCTTGAGGGCAACTAAAGGCTGGGAAGAGTAGGAAGGAACCTCAAAACCATTTGACCACTAAACATATACAGGCATTAGTAGCAACCAGGCCTGACTAAATGCAAAGGAATGATCCTCCTTGCAGAAGACAAAGATAGTAACAACTTCTCTTAGCCAACTAAATAAGAAAGGACTAATAATCTCTTCTTGGGTTACTGGTATCAATTTTGCCCAACATTTCGATGACAAACTCAGCCATTTTCATCAGAGATGTTGCCCGGGCTTTTTTAATCTGGTGGTATTTAGACCCAAGTCGTTTGTCCCTCCTGATTGGTTAGTCCACATCCAATCAGATTTCCACTGTCCCACCTTGTTTACATTGCATTCGCAATGGCCATAGGATTGACTTTGACGGCACAAAATCACTGTGCCACACCAGTGGCTTTTGGGACTGCCTGTTGAAGGAAACCACTGAAATAAAACTAGAGGAAAAGAATTTTACCAAAGATGAAGGTCTCATTCCAAGTAAGAACTGGAATTTGTTTGTAAACAAGATGGGACAGCAGGAACCTGATTGGATGAGAACTAACCAATCGGAGGAGACGGACAACAAAGGTCTAAATACTACTGGACTAGACATGCCCACTCATCATCCCTGATGAAGATGGCAGAGTCTGTAATTGAAATCTCGGTTAAAATCTGAATCTGTACCCGGCTGGAAGCCCGAGAAGAGTTTATTCATCATATACGTCAGGAAAGCACTAGATCCTTATTTAAATAAATCTTAATTTCATACTGTATTCCTATTTAATAATCCTTACCAACCACTTCAGCTTCAAGGAAAACAAAGTACTAAAAAGAAACACCGTCCAAATCAGAGGACAGACAATTAGTCCAAGCCAGAAGATCTGAGCCTCTGCCTCTGTTGACGTAGCTCTATTCTTTGCGGTAGTCTGTGAGTAAACAGAAAGGCAACATACCCTTAATTAGAATTTAATGATTCAAACAAAAAACATGCGAGAATGAGGGGAGCATGAGAAATAGCAGGGAAAATAATGATTAGGATTTTATTCAAATGAAGATCATGGATTGGGGGGAGAAAGGAATGAGAATGCCTTTTATTGATGTAATAACATGCACTATATGGGATATAATTTTTTTTTGTTTTATTTGAAACCATGGCCATAATTATCACATCTATCAAAATTATGCTGATTAAAATTTGGACAAGCATTATTTTTGTGAGAAGCAATTTCGAGATGATTTTTAAAATGTGTTGAGAGGCATTTTTATACTCCACCAACTGGTACTTATAACTTGTCCATTAAGACAGTGAAAAAGAAATGGAAAAGAGACGTGGATTGATATAACTCGATTCATAGCGATAGCATGCAGAGAAACAAGCTTTCTTTGTGTTCTATTTGATCTGAGAAATGGGCAACAACCAAGCCTTAGAAGCAATATATTGCTTGCAATGGTAACTGGAGAATGAAACCTTGCTTTCTACCACGTTGACATTTATTACACAGAGTGCTCCACTGCAAAAAGCAAGGACAGGGCTCGAGAGTCATTGTTCATGGAGAAACACAGCATAGACAAAAATGCACATTTCAAAAGCTTTATAAGGCTTGAGGAGCAGCAAGAGAGTTCTATGGACAATAGGGATATTCTGAATTTGCAGTGTTGCTCACTGTTACTATTCAACTCCACTCAGTGGCTACTTTATTAGGTATACCTGCTCATTACTTAAAATCTCTAATCAGCCAATCATGTGGTAGCAATTCAATCATAAAAACATGCAGACATGGTCAGGAGGTTCACTTGTTCAGATCAAGCCATCAGAATGGGGAAGAAATGTGATCGAAGTGACTTTGACCATAGAATGATTGTTGGTCCTAGACGGGGTGGTTTCAGTATCTCAAAAACTGCCGTTCTAAGATTTTCACACGCAGCAGTTTCTTGAGTTTCATAAACACAAAAGATTGTACAGACGCTGGAAATCCAGAGCCGAAAACGGCAACTATTCATTCATTTCCATAGATGCTGCCTGGCCTGCTGAGTTTCTTCAGCATTTTGTGTGCCAGTCTCTAGAGTTTACAAAGAATGGTGCAATTTAATAAAAAGCATCCACTGAGTGACGGTTATGTAAATGAAAACATCTTGTTAATAAGAGAGGTCGAGGAGAATGGGCCATCCTGGTTCAAGCTGACAGGAAGGCATCAGGAACAAAAATAACCATGTTTTACAGCAGCGGTGTGCAGAAGAACATCCCTGAAAGCACATGTCAAACCTTGAAGTCGATGGGCTACAGCAGCAGATCACAAAAGTACACAGTGGTCACTTTATTAGGTATAGGAGGTACCTAATAAAGTGGTCATCGCGTGCATATCCAGATCTACAAGGTGACTGAAGGGAATACGCAAGAGGGAAATGTACTAAAATTTTATGATCACAGCCTGTATAGTTTTAAATAGCATTAGCTATTGACTCTGCCAAACATCACCGCAACTCTGAACTGACGTGGAGATTTTTTATTTTTACAAGTGAAAGCTCTTCAAGGTATAAATGAGCGAACAGTAATCCCCTCTGCTCTCGTTAAGTGATTTGAACACAACAACTGACATTTTCCTGGACAAAAAGGAATCCTGAAATTTATTGCACAATATGAAACGGAAACTGAAAATTCAGTTAACAAAAGAAAACTAGAAATATACCTAACAAAAATATACACCAATTGAATACTTTCAGCAATATAAATAATTCTTTCAACTAAGAACAATTTGGGCAAGTAATTATTGCACTGAATGATTTTATAATGAAATTATCTACCTTTCTTGCTTCAAAGAGCCAATGGCTTTTTCCATCTTCATCAATCTGGTTCCACCAACGCAAACCGACCAAAAGTCTTCCGGTTACATTCTGCAATCAAAACATTACAAATAAACACTAGTTACATCTAGTTTTTCTCTAACCAAAATGTAGGTAAGCAGTCAAAAGGAGCACCCACTAGATAAACTAGCAGAGGAATTAAGCATTTTCAGTGTCATCAGGTATTATGGAGCCTAGAACTTGTCTGTGACCAAGTTATCAAAGCCCTGTATTAGATTATAACCACAGACCCAAGTCTATAATGCATTACATAATTGAAAGAAGCGCTCCGAGTCAAGATTACCAGAAGTACTTATAATTTTATAGGTTTGGTCCTTCCAAGCCGGGGATTTTCTGGTTCAGAAATCATCAGATTGATGCAAAAGCAGAAACAACTGCCCAACCAATGAAGACAAAAATCTACTTAAGCCTGTCTGCTTGATTCAATATTTTATCCAGACGCTGAAAGATCCCAATACACAAACTAAATAGCAGGTACTGTGTTTAAACCAACAACTCTTTAAATTTCTAACTTAGAAAACATAAGGCTCAAAATATGCTCAATGGTTTGGCAAATGATAAGCAAAAGGAAGAAACAGACAAGAATTCAGAGTGAGAAATTTGGAAAAATATGATAAGCTTATCAGGAAAGCCTTTAAAAGGATTGATGGAGTGTGAAATGCAGAGATGAAAGAAAATCTCAGTGGTGTGGAGGATCAAATGTACAGATTGACAGAAGAACAAGGCCTGAGGAGAATCCAGAATGTTTCAAATTCACGGAGATCTTAAGTACAACACAAAAACCTTTAATTTAGTCTGATGGGGACAATGACCTGATGTAGACTGCCAAGAACCAAAATGACCAGTGAGTTGAACAGGACAGAGGAAATCCAATTTGATCAAGGTAGAGTTTATCAAGGGCACACAATGGAAGACCAAGGAGGCATTTGGTTCAGTGGTGCATGACAGCATGCAGATAAAAGGTTAAATCACGATGAGGATACACATGGATGAAGTTATGGAGATTGCTAAGAGAAGAGGTCCGAGTATGATTTCAATGTTTTTCAATAAATAGTTCAGGAAAAGCATATTTTTGGGGACATAGTTGAAATTAGTGGTATAGGAGAGAATTTTAAGTGAACAAAAAATAGTTTGTCTTTCTTCTGTTCAATCAGAGTCATTTTTGACTCTGCCTTAGTAATACTGCAGTAAGGAAACTGGTACAAATGTAAAACAGTGTCCTGGAGGGATAGCACCTCTGGTGAAGGGACCTGTTGTATCCATTCTGGGGGAGATCACTCATCTTTGGTCCAAACCGAACACTCAGCTCTAACCTGTGGGTCCAAGTAGATCTTTGCATGCGTTAGCGGCCACACCCCGGTATACCACTTTGACATGGGCTAAACCAGGTGAGGGTAGCCGGCAGATTCATTCCTCGGTGAAGTTACCTCTGGCAGACTGGATGGATGAGATCCACAGTGAGATCCAACAGCCAGCAAGGTAGTTCTGCAACACTCCACAGAGAGCGAAGGGCTTGACGAGGCACCAAAGTCACGGTCATCCACTGCAACCAAGGAAGATCCCAGTTGTGATGACTACTCATACCACTAGACCTGAACGTCTGAGATCAAAGAGTGGAACTGCCCCAGTGCAACAGTTTTTCCACTTTAAAAACTCTCCCACAAAGGTCTCGTCATCGTCGGATACGACAGACAGCCAACATAGATGTAAAGCTAAGACATTAATATTCCAGAAAATTAGATTTTTTTTTGCTGACAGGAAATGACTAAATTTAGCATGGAAAACAGGGGAACATATTGGTTCCGAATTAGAGCATAGCAGTGCATTTGATATCAATGCCTCTGCAGGGTCAGACCACTTAGTAATTCCATAAAAGTTGGGCAACAAGAGAGCCATGATGAAAACTGGTGACTAGGAACATTGGTTAGAGAGAATAAAAAAGTGAATTTCAGAATTAAGAGTAATTTTTGAGAAAGTACTATTGGATTAGAAGTGTGATTGGACAAAGTGGGAAAAGGAAAGGATCAGGATCAGGGAAGTGGTGATGGGAGATGGAAAGAGCTTAGCAAAATGGGCTGTGACAACTGACAATACCAAAAGCATAACAATGTAAGGAAGCTTCCTGTGTTATTATTTGTGGAATTTTAATATGCACAGAGTAACTGCTACACTGCCTGCAAAACACCAGCATTGCTTTGCAAAGTCTGGCATGTTTGAGGAATGATGATAAAGTGCATTAATGGCTTAATAAAACAGCTGCAAGCAACTAATAACCTTTTAAGTTCAAGAACAAAGCCCAAAGTCAGCAGTACGGGAAACTGCTAGAAGTGATCAAGGAAGTAATAACAAGTAACTTATAGTGTTTTTATGACAGTCACAAAATACTGTACATTAAGAACAATGTGCTCATTTTCATATAATGTATTTTCTTGTGTTGTCAATAAGAGATTGTAATTGCAGGACATGCGACTGCAAGACCCTAACAAAGGATTGCGAGGACTGCTGAGCAGATCGTCAAGGTCTCTGTTCCACCCATCAGACACATTTACCAGGAGCGCTGCTACACAGAACTGTCAATGATCCCTCCCATCCATCCCACAATTTCTTTGACCACCCACTATGTTAGGACAAGGACAGTTAGGATGGGAAACAGCTTCTTCCCCCAGGCCATGAGACTACTGAACTCACTGCCACCACCCAGGTCTCACCACTCATGAAGCACGAGTAGCGATACACTGTTTACTTTAAAACTTGTGTCATAAATGCATATTAAATATCAGTTTTCTAGACTATATTTCATTACTTGTAGCAATATTACTAGTTGTGTGAGAGTTATAAGTATTGTGTTGAACATCTTGGTCTGGAGGAATGGCTGTATACATAGATACAGTTGAGTGACAAATGAACTTGAATAAAAGTCTTTCAACGAACATAGTGTGACGGGGTCATGAATTACCCTTATGAACTGTGCTTTGGGGGGGGGGGGGGGGGGGGGGAGGGGAGAGAGAGAGAGAGAGAGAGAGAGAGAGAGAGAGAGAGAGAGAGAGAGAGAGAGAGAGAGAGAGAGAGAACAGATGCACGAGACACACAAAGACTAAGACCGCTTGGAAATGCTGTTATGGTTTCTCTGCAGCATGTTTACACTTTGCAAGGGCACTGGCAGCTTCCAAGTTCTTACAGAGAGAGAAGGGAGGAACTGCTTGATGGACAGATAGTGTTCAGCACAGTGAGATAAATAGAAGGTCAGCTGTTAGACCTACAGACACATGGTTTTGGACACTGAGTGAGCTTTGCTGTGCCCACAGAAAAGGTAGATTTTGGAGGATCGATCAGGCAGATCAATCAGTGGCTCTCGCAGTGTGAAAAGGATGTGACCGGTGTGAAGTTATTCGTGCATCCGACCCTTGCGTGGGTTGATAATTCCACCACAGAACAACAGTCCCCTCTGTTGTGGTCACCGTTGGTGACTTCTAAAGGATTTCGGAGGACAACGGGAAGATCAACGGCGTCAGCTCACCTGAAGACTCAAATCTCTCCCTCTCTCCCCATCACTACTAAACTCAATACCACGAACTGAACTTTACTCATCATCGTAAGACTATCTATTTACCCCTAGACTTGAAGAAGCTTGGTTTTCATATATTTCCACATATACATATATATACACACACACATATATATATATATATAAAATCATTGCTAACCTGTTTGATATATCTGCATTTATATTACTGTATTGCACAGTTACTAATAAACTCCATTAGTTAATAGCAATACTGGACTCCAAAGTGTTTTCCATTTCTGCTGGATCTTTAACCCATCACGGGGTACGTGACAATAGTAAAATGTCTTAATTTCTCACCTAACGAAATCATTGGAGCACATGGAATTCAATTCTGTGACAATAGTATATTGAATTCTTCAAAGAACAAAAGTCATTTGAAAAATTCTTAGGCACATATATATAGCTAGGGTGCCTAAGACTTTTGCATAGGGCTATATTTGTCAATGGGGGGAGCGTTTGTAAATCTAGTGGGAGCAGAGGATGCTGGGAATGGTGGGGGTGGAACTTCACAGGAGGGGTGTGAGACAAGTGGCAGGGAAAGAGTGCCAGTGGCAGGTGGTGGCACAGGTGCAGGCACACCCAGCTCTGAGACACTAGGCAAGATCATTTGATTGATTTATTGATTATCACAGAATGTCTCTCTGGTGTTTCCTGCTCCCTCCCCTCTCCTTTCCCTAACCATGATTCCCCTCTCCCTGCTCCCCTTCCCACTTGCAGTCCACAAGTGGCCCATACCTGAATCAGGTTTATCATCACACACATCAAGAAACTTTTTTTTGTGGTAATACAATGCAATAGATAAAATTACTACAGTACTCTGCAAAAGTCTCTCTCTCTAAACACATCTAAAACTTTTGCACAGTAGCGTACATCAACAATTATCACCGATTAATGCAATTTATTAATTGGCCTATAGGTGGTAAGCTTGCAATAAAAAAAAGTAACTTTTTAATGTTGGTATCCATCAAATGCTAACATTCCATTGGGGAATTGAATGCTATTTGATGACCAGCCAAGTGTAAACAAACCATCAAAATTACAGCAACAGATTTATATGTAAACAATAAGGAACATGGGTTTTCCTTAGTGTTGGCTGTAGTTTCTAGATGAATAGAAGCAGAAATCCCCACTTGTTGGTCTCAATTTACAGACATTCTCTCAGACATTGAACATGCCCTTACATGTTCAGACTATGCAAAAACAAATTGGAATCATATTGGAAAACATCAGTAGGAATTGTAGATAGGCTGGAAGACAGTATTTACAAAAGTGTATCTTTTCTGGTACATTCAAATCAGAGGTTACTTATGGCTATTGGGACATACATTTCTCAGTCACAGAGTCAGAGAGACACAGAATAGCCCACCGAGTCTGTGTCAATCATCAGCCCTCCACTCACACCAAACCTACATTAATCAGCATTAATAAAATTCACACATTCTTATCACCCCGCTCCCCCCACCAAGATTCCACACACTAGGCACAAGTTACAGTAGCCAATTAACCCACGTGACTATTTTTCAGTCACAAGAATAGAATTCCAGGCGGAAAAGCTGGATTCTTATCACAAAAATTAACTTAATGAGCCTGATACCAAAACACTTCTATCTAAAAATCCACATATAGAAAAATCCAAGCAAGATATTCTACTGTCCACGAAGAACAAACTAACTTTTCAACTTTGTATTTGTCTGTTAGTTATACCAAGTGGGTTACGTCCAACTGAGAAATGATTAACATTTTCCCTCTTCAGGATTGCAGGTTAATTAACCCCATATAAAATTGTACAAAATACATAATCTAAAACCTAAAGTCACCAGGTACAAGTTTCTTACCTTTACTGACCAGAAATCACAGGACAAGAGGAGGAGTACTGTCACAAAGCAGGCAATAAAGCTTCTGCTAAACCAGTCACAGAAGAGGTAAGTAATGATGGCACTTACACGAAAGAAAAGGTGAAAAAATGTAGCAAGTGGATGTCTGAAAAATATTAAATACATTAAGATATTAATAGTGGGGATATAAAGAATAAATATGAGAAATATATTCCTATATTTGATAATCTATTAAGATGATTTGGTTTAACAGGAAAGACTATTATTCAAAATTAGGTCTCATTTGTAAGATACTAATCCAGTTGAGTGTGCCCATGGGAGTTATTGATGCAGGACAAGAGCAAGAATTTTATTTTGCGATGCTTTCCAATCCAAGTAATGAGGAATGTGTAGAAAGCGGGCTTTTACTGAACCAAAACAAAAACTTTGGGAAAATACACTGATCAAAGTTACTGCAGAGAGAAAATCCATATTATCACCATTCAGATTTATCACATGTACATTGAAACATACAGTGAAATGTGTTGTTTGTGGTGTAACATCTTGCCTAAGAATGAGTTGTGGAAGTCCAGAAGGGTCGCCAAATATTCTGGTGCCAACATAGCACGCTCACAATGTTCAGCAGAGTAACACAGAACACACCAGGCAACAAAGCAGTAACAGCAAAGCAAGTGCTGTCCCCCCCACCCCGACACATAGTCCTCTAACCCCAGTGCAGGCATTTCTGTTATTTAAAGCATAGATAAAAGATGCAAAGAAATCTCCAATAATTATTTCTTTTTTATAGTAAAGAACTAACCACTAAACATATCGTCCACATTTTCTATATTTATATTTTATTAGTTCTGAAATTCAGCATTCTGCAAGAACTTCTGTTTTCACTAATTCACGGCTATTCCTAACCACATTGACGTCCTGTAATTTATGTGGGACCTAATTTATGAATTTGTCAGAATTTCACATATAAAGTGCTAACAGTTGGCATCCAATAGTGTATTTTGCCAATAGAGAATGAACTTCAACATTAACACTTGTCGATAGTTTTATGTAAACACTGTTGGTGATATGTATAATGCTATTATGGTGCCAGTGACCTGGGTTCAATTCCACCATCACAGACATTCTCTTCCCGCCATCACAGATATTTACACCACACGCTGCATCCGCAAAGCAAACAGCATTATGAAGAACCCTGCGCACCCCTCATGTAAACTCTTCTCCCTCTGGAAAAAGGCACCAAAGCATTCGGGCTCTCACGACCAGACTATGTAACAGTTTCTTCCCCCAAGCCATCAGACTCCTCAATACCCAGAGCCTGGCTTGACACCAACCTACTGCCCTCTACTGTGCCTATTGTCTTGTTTATTATTATTTATTGTAATGCCTGCACTGTTTTGTGCACTTTATGCAGTCCTGGATAAGACTGTAGTCTAGTGTAGTTTTTGTATTGTTTCATGTAGCACCATGGTCCTGGAAAACGTTGTTTCATTTTTACTATGTTCTGTACCAGCAGTTATGGTTGAAATGACAATAAAAAGTGACTTGACTACAGTAAGGAGTTTGTGCATTCTCCTGATGACCGCATGGGTGCTTCAGTTTCCTCTCACATTTCAAAGACATACAGGTTAGTTGGTCACCTGGGTGTAACAGGCCAGCACAGGCCTGTTGGGAAAGACGGGCCTGTTACTGTGCTATATCTCTAAATTAAAAAATAATAATTTTTTTTTTAAACACTTGTAGCCCAAACACTTATTTACCGGATATCATTAAAACAATTAAATGATTCCTAATTTGGTGATATCATACTTGTAGAGTAACAGTTTCAGTGAAACTATTGCCCAGACAAAATGAGGTACAACATAATAATCACAATAACTTACGTATATAACCACATTATTCAAAATACTTTCGTGCAAGTAAAACATACAAGGTCAAAGAGTCATTATTTTCAATAAGGTTGATCTGCACCATTTTGTTTCAGTGGTGATGGGAATACAAGTCAAATTTATTTTGAAGCAGTTAATTATTAAGAAAACATGTTCTGTCAGCATATCTCACAACACGCTGGAGGAACTCAGCAGGTCGGGCAGCATCCGTGGAAACAATCAGTCGACGTTTCGGGCCGGAACCCTTCGTCAGGACTGTAGGGGGAAGGGGCAGAGGCCCCATAAAGAAGGCGGGGGGAGGGTGGGAAGGAGAAGGCTGGTAGGTTCCAGGTGAAAAACCAGTAAGGGGAAAGATAAAGGGGTGGGGGAGGGGAAGCAGGGAGGTGATAGGCAGGAAAGGCGAAGGAAGAATAGGGGAAAACACAATGGGTAGTAGAAGGAGGTGGAACCATGAGGGAGGTGGTAGGCAGCTGGGGGAGGGGCAGAGTGAAACTGGGATGGGGAAGGGAGGGGGAGGGAATTACCAGAAGTTGGAGAATTCTATGTTCATACCAAGGGGCTGGAGACTACCTAGACGGTATATGAGGTGTTGCTCCTCCAACCTGAGTTTGGCCTCATCATGGCAGTAGAGGAGGCCATGTATGGACATATCTGAATGGGAGTGGGAAGCAGAGTTGAAGTGGGTGGCTACTGGGAGATCCTGTCTGTTTTGTTGGACGGAGCAGAGGTGCTTGACGAACCTACTAGCCTTCTCCTTCCCACCCTCCCCCCACCTTCTTTATAGGGCCTCTGCCCCTTCCCCCTACAGTCCTGACGAAGGGTTCCAGTCCGAAACGTCGACTGATCGTTTCCATGGATGTTGCCCGACCTGCTGAGTTCCTCCAGCGTGTTGTGAATGTTGCTTTGACCCCAGCATCCACAGATTATTTTGTGTTTCTGTCAGCATATACTTTAGAAATAAAAAAAATAAGCATATTAGATAACAGGGAGTTTATCAGCAAATTATCTTACACAATATAACATTCATCTATAACAGCCATTACTCAATTTAAAATTACATGTAGCTAAATAGAACAGAGATGATTGGGCAATTTCCCCACAACTTAATCTTATTGACTGATGTAAATAAGAGTGATAGCATGCATCAGGTTGATAGGTTCTTGAATAGTAAGGGGCATCAAAGGTTACAGGGAGAAGGTAGGAGAGTGGGTTGGGGGGAAGAGATAATAAATCAGCCATGATGAAAAAGCAGAGAAGACTTGATCAGCCGAATGTCCGGATTTTGCTCCTTTGTCTTATGGTCTAAAATGTATATGCAACTATCCTTCACTCATTGCAGAAATTACCCTCTTTTGGGGAAGTTGCCATGGTTTCTGTTTCTCCAGCTCTCTGGACTTTCTATCTATGCTATTGAAAGGTGCACATTCCATAAATCTTCCAAAATGTTAACTAAACCTGCAATGTCTATGTCAGTGTACCATTTTAAATAGGCTAATTATTACCTTACAATAATGAGCAAAACAATCTTCCAGAAACAAATTTTGCACTCCTAAACATGCAGGTTAATTTCAAGTGCAGAGGTATAGCTTCACAAACTAGCTACATTTTTTTTTAGGGGAACACTAGTTCCCCCTTACACAAAGTAAACAAAAATCACAAGATCTAGTGTGAGACGGAAACTGAATTACCTCACTAGAATGAGTAATTATGTTCAAGCAGTTTACTCAAATAACACACACACACACACACACAAAATGCTGGAGGAACTCAGCAGGTCAGACAGCAGGGAAGGGAGTAGAAGCCAGAATAAGGTGGAGGGGGAGGGGAGCATACAAGAGGGGGGCAGGTGATCAGTGAAACCAGGTGAAGAGGAGGTGGGTGGGTGGGGGGGGGGAATGGTGTAAGAATCTGGGAGGTGATAAGTAGAAGAGGTAAAGGGCTGAGGAAGGAAGAATCTAATGGGACAGGACAGTGGACCAAGAAATAAAGGGAAGGAGGGGAACCAGACGGAAGTGATGGTCAGGTCATGAGGGCAGGAAAGGAAAACAGCTGAGAGGGAAACCAGAATGAGGAATGGAAAGAAAAAGAAAACGGGAGAGTAGAAATTACAGGAAGTTAGGGAGACTGATGCTCAAGGCATTAGGTTAGAGGCTACTCAGATAGGATGAGGTGCTGCTCCTCCAACCTGAGCTTGGCCTCATCGTGGCAGGAGAGGCTATAGACAGGCATGTCAATATGGGAATGATATATCAAATTTTCCAGCATTTGCAGAATCTCTCTTATCTATAGTTTACTCAAATAAACACAGTGAGAACATTCTCAGAGATCAGAGAAGGGGTTAAACTAATTTTCCATAAGTCAAATTCACGCAACCTTTTTTATCCCCACCATAATTCAATGTTAGGATTGCAATGGATAATCTAGGCTTGATTTATGCATGCAAATTTACAGTCACAATCAAACTGGCTGTAGGAACATTACTGAATCAGAGTGGAATACACTAGAGAAGCCCTTGCAAACTGCTTATCAGTGACCTGTCAGCTTTCTTGCTTTGACTATATTACTCAAATATGAGCAACTAGCCTCTATTTGCATTAATATTGTTTGTTTGTTCAATGTAAAGTGGCAGCCACATTAGCTAGGATAACAGTGACGTCATTCAAAAGTAACTTAAAATGTTTTGGGATATTGTGAGGACAATGGGAGTGCTATATGAAAATCAACAAGTTTTAATTCTCATTGTGTATACTCACCCGTAAAGAATTGTCAAGAATAAGGAAAACTCAGATCAGTCATGCACATCAAAATTTTCTATTCGCTATCTCGTTGAGGTTAATTTGACAACATGGTGAGCAGCAATTTGGTTGCACACATACACGTAACACCATTAAAGCCTATCTACTTTCTTGTTTTGCTCACTGCCCAAAAGTGTAATTCGGGGAAATTCAAGAAGGTTTTTCAACAAGATCCCTGAAAGTTGCCAAAGAAGTTGATAGTAGTTAGCAAGATCTATGGTGTGTTAGCATTCTTAATCCAGGGATTGAATTTAAGAGCTGCAAGGTTATCGTGCAGCTCAGTAAAACTCTGATTAGACCACACATGGAATACTGTGTTCATTTCTGGTCATCTCCATACAGGAAATATGTGGAAGCTTTAGACAGAGTGCAGAGTTTACCAGGATGGTGTAGATTAGAGATCAGGTTGAATGATCTAGGGCTTTACACTCTGGAGCAAAGGAGGATGAGTGGTGACTTGATAAAGGTCTATAAGATTATGAGACACAGAGATAGAGTGGTGGGTGGCAGGGTGGAGATGCATCTCTACCAAAGGAGATGTAAGGTGCTTCTTCTATCCGCTAGCCTGCACGTCACACTTGGGTAAGGTGTAGTACCTGCTCAGCCCTCTGATCAGGGTCACATGAAGCCATGGGAGCAGGCAGTGGATGGTTGAGCAGCTGGTACATATCACAAGTCCCGCTGATGCGACCACTGATGCTAGGCAATCTCTGAGGAGTATTGATAATGGCTGGGGTCACCCGTCTTGTAAAGACGCTACCCAGAAGAACTTTTCTGTTGAAAAGGGGCCTTGATCAGCTAAGTATGTGGATTGAGGAAGGGCAAATGGTTTTCAATCCAGATAGATGTTTGGTATTGCCTTTATGCAGATACACCAGGATTTGGGACCTGGGAGTAATATAGAACAAAGGGACCTAGGAGTTCAAGTACATAGTTTACAGAAAGCAGAGTCACAGGCAGATAGGGTGGACAGGAAGGCATCTGGTGTGCTGACCTTCATCAGTAAGGACACCGAATATAGGAGTTGGGAGATGAGGTTGAAGTTATAAAAGATGTTGGTGAGTCAGCACTTGGAATATTGGGCTGAGTTTCTGGTCACACTATTGTAGGAAATATGTTATTAAACAAAGTGTACAGAAAAAGATTTACCAGGATGTTGCCTGGACTTAGGACCTGAGTTACAAAGAGAGGTTGTGTGGACGAGGACTTTATTCATTGAAATGTAGGAGAATAAGGAGTGACTTGATAAAGGTATGTAAGATTATGAGGGACATAGGCAGGGTGAAAGCACATAACTTGTTTCCCCAGGGAGGGTTGCTAAAATATGAGAGCACACAATAGTTAGAGAAGAGAGATTTAAAAGCAACATCAAGGGCAGCTTCTTCATGCAATGGCTGCTGCGCATTTGAAATGAGCTGCCAGAAATAGTGGTTGAGGTGGGCACATTAGCATCATTAAAAAGCCATCTGCACAAGTCTAAGGATAGCAGAGATTTCGAAGGCTATGAGCCAAACACAAGCAGATGAGACTAGCTTATTGGGCAATACAGTCAGCAGGGATAGGTTGGGCTGAAGGGCCTGTTGCCACACCTTATGACTATGCCTCTAGCTTCTGTTTGGATTTTCAAACCATCCCATGATGGAGTATTTAATAAATGGGTATTTCCAATCAATTTTTCATTCTTCTCAGCTTTCCTGTCTTTCTTAATGTCATATCTTATAAGCTAAAGGACAATGTTTCTGTTATCAATGTTTTCAAGGGAGTTCTGACCTGCTCAATTACATTTGTTCAAGACTCCACATATGGGCTGGATCTCATCACTTGACCCCAGGACCTTCCGCAAAAGGTAAATCTTCAAGTGTGTGATTAACATGGATCATGAGCAACAAATCCTAATCATTCTGGAAACATTACAGATAGGTGCTGACAGCTGCAGATAAGAGGGTTACTTGGAGGAAGAATTTTACTGAAAAGTAAG
Source organism: Mobula birostris (assembly GCF_030028105.1). Lineage (NCBI taxonomy): Eukaryota > Metazoa > Chordata > Chondrichthyes > Myliobatiformes > Myliobatidae > Mobula > Mobula birostris. The sequence continues at coordinate 136,943,117 of NC_092378.1, read as the reverse complement.
AATTTGCATTTGTTTATTGTTTTTCATTTTCTCAAAACATCAAAGCATTTCACAGCCAAATTAAGAACCTTAAGTAAGTTCAGATACTGAATGTTCTGCAAAACACCATAATTGTAACAAGGTGCAATATAATATAATTTTATATTCAGACCATCAGAAGGGAGGATGCTCTGCATTGATTGGTACTGGAATTACTGTTACTTAAGAGTTATTTACTAAATGATTTTGAAGCCAAAAAAACATCCGTCTCCAGATGACTGTGACTGGAAGGATTTAAGTAGTTGAGAAAAATTAACCTATGAGTAACAAGATCATCATTAACTTATGGCAAGATAAAGCTCCTAAAGGTATTCCAAGTACACAGGTTCATGGGATCCTGTTTCAAAAACCAATTAACAATATCAATGTACTGTAGATTAATAAATATATAAAACATTGAAGCATGGAGGCTCATTTCTATAAAGTTAGAATTCTAAATCAATGCTCCTTGAACTCCCATACAACAAAGACCAGACCATTTGGGCCATGTGGTTCTTGTTTTCAGTTTTACAAATAAGGTATGTAAACACTCAAAATCATAATAAGATTTATTATCATGTTCTATTTGTGACATTTTTGTTTGGCGGCACTGGAGTAAATACAAAACATTTACAAAGGTGATACCCAAGGATACAAATGGCAGGGAAATCTAAATAGACTTACTCATGTGAAAGTTTGAGGTAACCTGATAGAAGCCTTTAAAACCAGGAACAGAATTGATACAGAATGAAGAGATGTAGAAGCCCAATATTTAAGACCAGCAATAAAATCCAGTTGGTGAAAGCCTCTCTATTTCCTATGGAATGCAAAATTAGTTACCACATTTGCTGGCAGAGGAGACAGTGAGAAGTTTGTCAGTATAGGAGGAGGGAGGAATCAACAGAAGAATATTATAATATGTGGTAGGACACTCAAGTGGAGCAGACATGCCTGTTTAGAATAATATGTCAATGGCCAATTTCTATGCTGTAAAGTGTGGGGATGGGAAACAAAGTTCTGCTAATTAAGTAATGATCACTATTTGATTGAATCCTGGAGGTAGATACAATAGATATGGTTGTACTGGCTATTTTTAAGATGAAAGAGATTATAAAATCCATAAAGTTAACAGGCTTAGAGACCAGTCTGAAATTTCCAATCATCAGTGGAACTCCATGCTTACTTTAAAAAAAATCAATAAAAAACTCTATTAAAGATTTTCCATACCATCATACACACACACACACACACACACACACACTTCTGAACGCTAAGCATTTTCTGTTCTTATTTCCCATTCCAATTCGTGATACACATCTGTTTGCTAGAATCCAACACAGATCCGCTAGGTGGTCAAGGGCCCTGAAATATTCACACTCAAATAAAAGAGAAAAATAAAATTTTAAATTTACATTCATTCAATATTGCATTAATAAAACCTGGTTAACTTGGCCAACTAATATAATTAATGACAAGCTAATTTATTTTCTCACAATACACATAAAATTAAGTCATCCCATACACATGAAAATCATTTTGAGAAATGCCCAGTCAAGTTGGTGAAATCAAACTCACTTCACTTCAGGTAGTCAGTTTCCCAAAGTGTAATCAAATCAAAAAGCAAAGAAAAACAATTGCAGATAATAAGAAAATCTGAAATGAGCAAGAAAAAGTGGTGGAGAGCACCAGAATCAGTAGAGAGAGAGAGAAAAACTGGAGGTTCTGAAGAAAGCTCGACAACCTGGATTAATGACTGTTTCTTTTTCCAAAGATGCCAACGTAATCGCTGGGTTTTTCCAACAGTTTTTATTTCAAAGCATATGATGAATAAAGTTTATTAACTGAAGTTCTATGTCATTATATAATGACGTGCTAATCTACATGAATTACAATAATCAAGTTATACTCCTAGTGGCCACGTTATTAGGTACAGGATGTACCCAATAAAGTAGCCACTGAGTGTATTTTGTATGTTGTAACGCGTGGTTATTTGCGTTACTGTTGCCTTCCTGTCAGCTTGAATCAGTCTGGCCATTGTCCTCTGACCTCTCTCATTAACAAGCATTTTCACCCACGGAATTGCCACTCACTGGCTGTTTTTTTGTGTTTTTCACAACATTCTCAAGAATCAAAGTACATTTATTATCAAAGTATGTATGCAGATTCAACCCTGAGATTCATCTTCCCGATAGACCGCCATGAAACAAAGAAAACCGAGGAACCTGTCCAAGAAAAACATCAACCCACACCTCCCGCACAAAAAAAAATCACGCAAACAGCAACAACAACAAAAAAAGCCAAAAACATAGAATATAAAACACAAAATCAAGTGTCCAGGCACATTCAGTTCAGCTCAGTGTTTGTTATCTGCAGTCTGCTCTGATTCAAAATCGCCCAAAATAGCAACAAAAAAGTTACCAGAAACACATAATGCAAACTGCAAGTCCAATCTATAAACCACATCAATTAAACCTTGCTCAAGACCCAGAACTCTGGCACCGCTCTCCACTAACATCGAGGGAGAAAGGGACCATTCAAAAGCAGAGTTCTTCCTTCAAGCAGCAAGCAAGCGGGACAGATAGACTGTCACAAGGCAAGAGAGACAGACAGACTGTCACAAGCAGACATCTTCCTCAGGCAGCAGCAAGTGAAAGGCTTGTAGACGGCACTGAACATCCATTCGCCTTAATGACTTCAATCTTCCTTGGCGCTTTAATCAGCGAGAACAACGAGAAATGAAGTTGATCATGAGCTCGTACTCCATCTCCAGGCTTCTTGGCCTCAAGGCTGCACATTTTGCTCAAAGCTTCATGGAATACCCTTGGAGCAAAGTGCCAGATCACTCAATCTGCCCAAAAACACACACCAAAACATAGAAAACAGGCTCCAACTGTAGCAGAGCCACATTTGAAAGACATAAAAGAGGTAAAAGTAGTTTCGTGAACCATCTGGAGGATGTTGCCCTTGGTCATGTTGTTTGCTGGCACCGTTGAGAGACTATTATGTGTGAAAATCCCAGCAAAGCAGTTTTGGAGATACTCAAACCATCCTGTCCAACACCAACAATCAGTCCACGGTCAAAGTTACTTAGATTTCTACTCCATTCTGATGTTCGGTCTGAACAACAACTGAACCTCTTGACCATGTCAGCATGCTTTTATGCACTGTGTTGTTGCTACATGATTAGCTCATTATATATTTGCATTAACAAGCAGGTGTACAGGTGTACCTAATAAAGTGGCCTGAGTGTAATTTCTTAATACTCCAAAAGTTACTATCAATTTCAAATGTAATACTGCAAAAGGTGAGTGAATCATCTTCTTGGAAATTAATAATGAATCTTCGCAATCACATTACAGCACCCCCAAATTTAAAGGAAAAAGAAAATAGTATTCTTCTCTGCCCCCAGCAGTGTCTCAGTTGGGCAGGTTATATGCTTTGTTATATTCTCTGGCATGACGGAAATTGGCACCAGAAATAAAAAGAGCTGCTGGACTAGTTTCAAAAATTATTTGCATTGTTGATATATTACTCAAGGTCAAATAAGTCACAGTCATGCGACTGCTGTACTATAAATGAACTTACTGTTCAGTGCTTGCTTCTTCATAACAAAAAAAAAAGTAACAATTAGACAATGATAATTGCTGACCATGAAACAGTTCATCTCTGGGGTGAAATGGGGGATGCACAATTTCAGAAGGTTTCACAGCATTTATGATGCCAATGTGCAGCACATCAGGGTTGAAGTGCAAAGGTTGCAAAACTTACCATTCCACTGGTGTCCTGAATAGATGTAAACACTTCGGAGTAAGAAGAACTTTTGGATTGCTGTATGTACTCACTTGCAACTTAAAAAACAGTGAAGTCACAGGGTTATGTATCCCAGCAAGAAAAGGAAAAACAATAGACAATGAGGAAGAACGTGAGAAGACCAGGTGGTGGTTAATATGCATTACAAGGAAAAAGAGGCAAGTCCAAATACTCAAGAGTTAAAGATGTCAGACCGTAATTAGAACAATCAAATGCAGGGACAAACTCCAATGTTATCATTAAGGACTATAAGAATACTGAATAAAAATACTTTACTCAGCCAAAATACTAAATTCATGTGGGAAGCTTTGTCCATATGTGGTCATGAATTAACGATTGCATATATCCCACACCCATATTCAATAACTTTCGGCCTTTAATAGAGATTCCATTTCAGAGCCAGAAAGTAACTATTTTTTCTTAACAAAATATAATATAGAAGGTACTAAAAATACTTGGCAGGTTTTGCCACATCTATAGAGAAAGCAAGACAATTAACATTTTGGGATCAATGGTCATTTAATTAGCTCCTGCCTGACCTTTATTTTTAGCTTATTAATTTTTCAGGATATGGATATCGCTGGTAGTGAGATTCTTGCTGAACTGATTTATCCTTCTGAAGGTATATCCAAAAGCTACCAAGTAGGAAGTTCCAAGATTTCAAAGGAACGCTGTCAGAAATGAGAGAGATTTGGAAGAGAACCTGCAAGTGGTATAAATATAGAAATTGACGAAACATTTCAAGAAGACAGGCAGCACTTGTGGAAATAATTAACATTTTAGGTTAAATACCCTGGGTCAAAAAAGAGAAAACAAGAAAATAAGTTAATACTTCTTGTGTCTCCTGCAGAAAGTTTCCAGCATTATCAGTTTCCAGATTGCCAGCAGCTGCAGTTTGATTTTCAACCTGCGGGTGGTGCAATTCCCAAGAGCCTGGTAGCCTTGCCCTTCTTGGTGGGTCTGGGAAGCTCTTTGGAGTAGACCATGATTACCTGCAATGCATATTGCTGATCAAACACATTACGAGCACAGTACACCAAATAATTTCATCACTGCCACTGTGAAATGAATGTTGGTGAACCCTCCTGCATTCCCTCTCTGGCAGACATTTTCTTTTTTGGGTAACAAGACCAAGACTGCCCTGGTATAGTCTCGCGAAAGCTCTGGTATAACTGCAGCAGAACGTCCTTGTTCCTGTACTCAGAACCTCTAAATATTACCTACTTCCTTAACTGCTTGGTATGCTTGTATGTTTGCTTTCATTTGTAACACGCTGTAAGGTTTCACTGGAAATGTAATGGCTTCTCTGTAATGTTCCACTGCTGAGGTAATAGTTTCTCTGTAGCAGCAATGTTTGGGTTACGACTAGAGATAACGGGGCACACTAGCCCCGTTGTTCTTTCTTGTGTGTCTGGGAGCCGGGAATTCGCGGGTTTTTTGCCGGGGAGAGATGAGGAGAGAAGACGCGAATGGAGGGAGTTGTTAAGATTGCCGGACGGAGTGGACTTGGAGTGAGGGTCCGAAGGTCAGCAACGATCGGAGGAGGTCGATGGTGGACAAACGGCCTTATCAGTGAGCTCCAACCTTGCGTAACAGATTGTTTCATGAGAATAGGCCCCTTTTCTTTTTTGTTTTCTTACTAACCATATAGTCAAATTAAGAATTATAAAGCTCAATCGTTTAATCGCATATTGTATACTGTTTGTTATGTTGTGGTACTGATTTGTAACAGGGGACACATCGCGCAGCATCTACCCAAACGAGATTTCTTAAGTTTGGCCGGGCCAAGAGCTATCATCTCCTATATTAAGCCGCTAGTCAAAGCAAGAGTTACACATTGAATTGTCCCTTATATCAATTATTAGAATTAAAATAATACTCAGCCAATCTGCTTTTCCTACTAAATTGAATATGTTCATTTATCCACATTATACTGTGCCTTCAATATTTTTCCCCCACTTACTCAACTTTGTCTGATACACCTCGTAACATTGTTGGATCTTCCTCACAGCTTGACAATAACACCTGGTTTCACACTGTTGGCAAACTTAGAAATATCTCATTTGGTTCCACTTTTTAAGAACAATTATCTAAACACTTGAGGACACTTTTGTTATGCATTCCATTAATCCAAATATCTAAATACTAATCTTTTTTTAAACCAATCATCACATTGCATTCTCTTAAATACCATTAATTTTGTTCCATTAAATATCTTTAATCTGAATAACATTCACTGCAATATCTTTTAAAATAACACAAATTTTAGATAGTTGCAAGATTCTCTACTGCTTCTCTGAACACACTTCTCTTTCCTTTACTAATTTAATTTAAAATTATTGCACAGTTATACTGATTATAAATACCTGGGGATACAAATTGACAATAAACTGGACTGGTCAAAGAACACTGAGGCTGTCTCCAAGAAGGGTCAGAGCCGTCTCTATTTCCTGAGGAGACGGAGGTCCTTTAACATCTGCCGGATGATGCTGAGGACGTTCTACGAGTCTGTGGTGGCCAGTGCGATCATGTTCGCTGTTGTGTGCTGGGGCAGCAGGCTGAGGGTAGCAGACACCAACAGAATCAACAAACTCATTCGTAAGGCCAGTGATGTTGTGGGGATGGAACTGGACTCTCTCACGGTGGTGTCTGAAAAGAGGATGCTGCCTAAGTTGCATGCCATCTTGGGCAATGTCTCCCATCCACTACATAATGTACTGGGTGGGCACAGAAGTACATTCAGCCAGAGACTCATTCCACCGAGATGCAGCACAGAGCGTCATAGGAAGTCATTCCTGCCTGTGGCCATCAAACTTTACAACTCCTCCCTTGGAGGGTCAGACACCCTGAGCCGATAGGCTGGTCCTGGACTTAGTTCATAATTTACATATTACTATTTAACTATTTATGGTTCTATTACTATTTATTATTTATGGTGCAACTGTAATGAAAACCAATTTTCCCCGGGATTAATAAAGTATGACTATAACTATTTTCTGTCACCTTCTTTATTCACTTTGTATGGTCAATACTTTCAACAATTAATTTCTCTGCCTGTTACACAATTGCTTACCTCCCCTTTTAATCTCTTCTACCTTTAGCTTCTTCACCTGCATCTTAAAACATTTTATTTATTTATTTTGCAGAAGGGAAGAAGTGATTATGGTGGTGGATCAAGAAACAATTAAGTGAGCTGCTTTGCCCTGGGTGGTATCAATCTTAGTCCCTTGCTGGTGTGGCACTCTCATAAGTAAATAATAGTATTCCAACACACATTTGGCTCATGCCAGTCTGACATTTGCTCTATACCAGTGCTCTCAGTTATTTCTTGAAATCACGCAGAATGAACCAAATTTGCTGTAAGTTAGCTTCTGTAAATGATAGGGAGCTCATGAGATAGATAGATCACCAATTGGCACTCCTGACCAGATATGGTAAATGCTTCAGAGCATCTTTAACACTTGCATGCTGAGCTAAGCCATCACTGAGGACAAGTGACATCTTGGACTTTCCTCCTATTAGCTGTTAATGATACAAAGTCAAGTTTATCGTCATACGCACAATTACCTACACACACAGGTGCAATGAAAAACTTACTTGCAGCAGCATTTCAGGCACGTATAAAATACATTTACAAGAAAAGCATAAATTACACAAAATTATACAAGATAAAACATCTGGGAAAAAAATGTCAATTGAAGAGCAAAGTAGTTATAGTGTTGAGGTACTGATGGGGGGGGGCGGTCAGGCTGTAGGCTTGTTCAAGAACAGAATGGTTGAAGGGAAGTAGCTGTTCTTGAACCTGGTAACATGGGACTTCAGACTCAATGATAACTGTGGGAAGATGGCATGGCCTGGATGCTGGGGATCTCAATAATACATGTTACCATCTTGAAGCAGCACCTGATGTAGATATTTCCGATAGTGGGGAGGATGTGCTCGTGATGTATTGGGCCAAGTCCGCTACTCTCAGCATATTAAGTCTCTTTTCATTCGAGCTGCCATATCAGGCCACAATGCAACTAGGTAGGTCATTTTCAGCAGTACATCTGTGGAATCGTAGACCATGACCATTCACAGTAAGATGTGGTGGGATTACAGAACTATAACCTGATCCAATATTTGAAAAGTTGCCTAGTTTATTCTTCCTCAGACCAATTTTGAAGTTGCACAAGCATTTGGAGTTGTATTGCAGCTTCAATAGACTGGAAGCTGGTTTTGTTGCTGGCTTGTCCACCTGCACTCTATATGGACAGTAATGGTATTGATGGTAATGGTGAGGGGAAATGCTAGGCCACAAGTTCACAGATTGAGGTGTTGCATATTTCTGATAGTACCCAGTACTTCAGTGGATACCTAGTCCTGCAATATAACTATTCCGGGTCTATTCCACTTGGCAAGACTGCAGGGTCCACCACTCAAATGAAGGTCCCTTGTGTGCAAAGACAGGACTTTGTCTCCTGTAGTTGTTGCTTCTACTCCAATACTGTCATAGACAGATCGCCTCCCACAAGCAGATTGACAAGGATGAGAACATAGGTGTATCTCTTGTATTGATTCACTCATGATCTGCTGGAGACTCAGCTGTCAGTTCTCAACCTGCTGGGCCATGATGGTGCTACGTGATCATGGTTCCCATCCAGAGCAAATTCTGTACACTGACTAATTTCAGTTCTTCTTCCAAGATTGAAATGGAAGGAAGGTAGTAGCTGTTATTCAAGAAGTGGTTTTCTTTCTCAGGTTTAACCTGATGTTTTAACATCTAGCGTCAATGCCAGGACCCCTAGGGGCCATCTTCTCCCACGTGTACCATTGTCACCTCTGGTAAGTTTGTTCTGCCAATAAAACAGGACCTACTGTAGAACTGGCAGAACTATGCAAGTGTACTGCTGCATAACTAGTCTGTTGAGAATTCTACCACGGAATACCCAAATTTCAGTTGTATACAAGAGAACTTCAAAGATCAAAATAGTTTTATTAAAATACGGATATTACCATATACTACCTCGAGATTCATTTTCTTGCAGGCACTTACAGGAAAAAAGAAATACGTAAATGAAAATTAGAGATTTGGCTAAAAGTGACCTTGCAATGTCCAAATTTGATGTATTTTATTTATTTAGCGATACAATGCAGTGTAGGCCCTTTAAGGGGCTCCGCATAGCAACCCCAGTTTAGGACAATTTACAATGATCAATTAACCTACCTCGTAGGTCTTTGGACTATGGGAGGAAATCGGAGGAACTACGCTTTGCACAGGGAGGGTGTACAGACTCCTTACCGGTATTGAACTCCGATGTCCCAAGCTGTAATAGTGTCATGTTAATCACTGCACTACCTTGGTGCTCCCATTTTATAAAGCCAAAGTTGATGTCAGTTTTATTTTATATATTACTTTTATATTGGTATGATAACTGAGTTGCTAGACCACATATAAATTGCTGACGGAACTCAGAGGTCCAGGCAACATCAATAGAGGGAAATGAAGTTCATATTTCAGGTCTACACTCTTTACCTGGCGACCTGAACATACCAGATGCTCTTGTGTCTTCAAATTGTAGGGCTATTTCACAATCACAGTGCTATGTCTGGAGTCAAATAGACAAACAAGACTGGCCCAGAAGCAACGCACACAAAATGCTGGAGGAACTCAGCAGGCCAGACGGCATTTATGGCCAAGACCCTCGGAACCGAAAAAAGGGACACGCCTCCAGTGTCGTGATGTGTCCTGATGAAGGGTCTCGGTCCGAAACGTCGACTGTTTATCCTTTTTCCATAGATGCTACCTGGCCTGCTGGAGTTCTCCAGGATTTAGTGTGTGTTGCTCTGGATTTGCACCATCTGCAGATCTTCCCGTGTTTCTGGCCCAGAAGAACGCCTTAAGACATGTCGCTTGCTTTTGTTCCTCTGATTTAAAAATGCACAATTGCCGAGCTGGGATATGAACTCGGGCTCCGAGTTTAGGAGTGTGACCGCCAGCACTTTTACCTTTACCTGATCCTGTTCTTCCTCAGAGCCAGCTCCTCCTCCTCGGTACCGAAATCCAGCGACACGTCCTCAGTATCGTCCACTAGCGCCTGCAGATGATAATAAAGAATTAGTTATGGGTTTCTTTCCCCGCTAAATGAACAAAACCGCCAAGGGGCTGAAACGCTCCGCCATCGGCACCTCGCCACCCCCCACCCCCGGGCCGGACCCTCTCACCTGCCGCATGATGGTTGCTCGGCAGCGGCCCGCTACCTTCTGTGTGGCTGGTACAGCTCACAAATGTATCCGGGTGGATGCGGCTCTCAGCAAGCTTTCCATGGGTTGCATCATTTAATTCCAGCCCCCGCCGCTCGCTCGCCTCACTCTACTCCCGCGATTGCCCTGTAAAGGCCAGGCACGTTGGCTCTTCCTTCATTTCCATAGATGCTGAGTTTCTCCAGTTGCTCTGGACTTCCAGCATCTGCAGAATATCTTATGTGTATTACTAGCCGCTAATTGCGAACCCAGATCATGGAATATCAAACACATAACGAGTCTGACGGAATTAGAATCTATATTCTTTATGTCTTTTCGGCAGAGGGATGGCTGATATTTTCCTGGTACACCTGACTCGGGTAGGATGTGGTAGGAGGCGCTGTGATTCATTTCAGCATTTCATTTCTCTTTCAGAAGGTGGACTTGAACACCTTAACAAAGCCAGAATGCTTTTTCAATGCAATACGGAGGGAGTGCTGCATTCATTCAGATGAGTGTTAAGGGAGCACTTTCTGGTGGCTGAGCAGTGGCAGGGACGTCTCCTGCCACCCTCTGCAGCTTTCAGTGCAGTTAGTCAGTCCCCTAATTTCTGTCCTTCCTTCTCAGCCACAGTTAAAGCTGCCCTTTTCAGTGTCTTACTTCAGCCAACTCTCCGTTGTCCCCTTGAGCCCCACTTCAGTCACTCCCATATCAGAGTGTAATCTTGTCGTCGATACACCGACGAAGCCCCGGCGTCCACCTCCTCAGGGCAATGCAGTACCTCAGCTTGTGGCCAGCCTCTACTCCTTCCTCCCATAGGATGGTTAACTCAATGAGGAGGACTGTCTTGGCGGCCATGGACCATCTGGGTGGAGAGATATGGTGGTGGTTTCCATGGGGAACTGCAGCAGTCTGGCGAGATCTGTCCTCATGTTCCACTGCTTGCCTGTGGAGAGGAGTCCTGAACGAGCTCTTGGGCAGGTGCATTCAGTGCTCTTACCAGCCTTAACAAACAGGATGAGTTGCTATCCCACTGGAGAAAGGCTGCTTCTCGCATCCCAGCTGCAGGTCTTTAGGATCTCCGCCAGCTTCTTTAGGACCTAGTTGTGCCCTTGGGAGAGTGCGGTCTTGCGTCCTGCCAGGATGTGTTGGAGGTTGGCATTGGAGGTATCACTACCCTCACTGCCAATTGATTGGTGAAGATTGTGGAGGCAGGTCAAGGTATTATAGGTTGCCCTGATGAGGAAGCTGAGTCTGGCCTGTGGAATCCTCCACAGGTGACCAGCTGAATGGCCTGTTGATGGTCCCCTCCCATGTCCTCCAGCTTCCCTGGTGGCCCTGTGCACTTCCTTCACCCTGTGGCACTCCTGCTCTTTCCTTGTCACCTCCTCCACTATCATAGCTTTCCTTTCACTCTTCGAGGCCTTGGACCAGAAACGTGCAGCCTTCCCCCAGCCAGGTCCTGCATATCCAGTCTGGACTCTGCCGACAACCTTTTGGTGCCGCAACCTGCTGATGGCCCGGTCTACTTCAGCTTGAGCTCTCCATTTACGGCCAGTGTAGATTGAGGCATTGGCCCTCCAGGTATTCACCATGAAAGATACTTTTACCTATTTGAAGGCATTTTAAAAACTCTATAAATGTAGTACAGACTTTGAAAAAAAACTAAAATCATGATACTTAGTGTTAAAACTGTGTATTATACTTAAATAAATAGCAAAATAAAGAAAATGATACATTTAACCTGACTTGCCATCTTAATGAAGGTCAGCTTCGCCCACAACTGCAGGGATTCCCACATGTGTGACAGCCATGGTTGATGTAAAGCTGAAGAACCACGTGTAAAATGTGAATTAGCCGTGGGCAGCTAGTAAGATCTGCAACCACTGCTCGACTTAGAAGACATAGACCCATGCAGAATGGAAACTGGCCCTTCAGTTCACCAACTATTAACGTGATTAGGCACGTGTTTCCTTACCGTTTCCCTACATTCCATTCAGCACAACTCCCCAGATTCTGTCAAAAGGGGAAATTCGCAGTGGCCAGTTAACCTACTCCCCGTTGAGATGTGGAGGAAATCCAAGCAGCAGAGGAAACCCACACAGACTCGAGGAGGGCATGTAGACTCCACACGGATGGTGTCAGAGTACAGGATTGAACACAGGTAGCAGGAGCCCACAAGTCATAGCTCTACCAGCTGTGCCAATCTGCCAACCCAAAACAACAGGAGGGTGGATGCACTGTTATGTGATCTCTGCTCCATCACAAAGTTCACATTGCAGTTCAAAGAAATAAAGACAGAGTTAACCCCTCAAGCTGTGCTGCCCAGCAACCCCCAATTTAACTCTAGCCTAGTCATGGAACAATTTACAATGACAAATTAACCCACCAGCCAGTGTACCTTTGGATAAGTTTTCGGACAATACAAAAACAAGTGGAAGGGCAGGTAGTGTTGAGGAAGCAGAGAGGCTGCAGAAGGATTGAGACAATCAGCAAAGAAGTGGCAGATGGATTGCAGTGTTGGGAAGTGTATAGTTGTGTGAGGCCCCATGTGCCATCTAGGCACTAAAGGTTCAGACGTATTGTCACGCACTTTAGTAGAAGAAATAAAAGTGTAGACTATTTTCTAAATGGGGAGAAAATTCAAAAATCCAAGGGGCATAAGGATTTGGGAGTCCTCGTGCAGAATTCCCTAAAGGTTAATTTGCGGGTTGAGTGAGTGGTGAGGAACACAAATGTAATGTTAGCATTTATTTCAAGAGGTCTAGAATATGAAAGGAAGGATCTAATGGTGAGGCTGTATAGGGCATGGGTAAGGCCTCACGGAGTATTGTGAACAGATTTGAGCCCCTTATCAAAGAAAGGATGTGCTGACATTGGAGGTGGTTCAGAGGACGTTCACAAGAATGACTCTGGGAACGGAAGAGTTACCATATAAGGACCAATTGATGGCCTTGAACCTATACTCACTGGAATTTTGAAGAATGAGGGGGGAATCTCATTCAAACCTATTGAATGTTGAAAGGGCTCAATAGAGTGGATGTGGGATGTGGAGAGGATGTTTCCTATGGTGGAGGAGTCTAGGCCCAGAGGGCACAGCCACTGAATAGAGGGACATCTATTTAGAGCAGAGATGAAGAAGAATTTCCTTAACATGCGAGTGGTGAATCTGTAGAATTCGTTGCCACAGGCAGCTGTGGAGGCCAAGTCATTAAGGCAGCGGTTGATAAGTTCTTGATTAGTCAGGGCAAGAAGGGTTGTGGGGAGGAGCAGGAGATTAGGGCTGAGAGGAAAATTGATCCTCCTATAGCTTATTAACCCTTTCATTCCCAGTATCATTCTTGTGAACCTCCTCTGGACCCTCTCTTATGCCAGTGTATCCTTCCTTAGATAAGGAACCCAAAACTACTCACAATGCTCCAATGTATATGTGGTTCATAAATAAATGTAAATTCAAATCTAATATTTTTAAATTCATTTGATTCAAATTCTGTTCCTTTAGATTGACTGGTTATTTAGTATTTTGAACTTCATGTTGAGTTGTCAAGATTCAAAAGCTGTTTAATGTCATTTCCGCTACACCAGTGTAAAGGAAAATGAAATAATTGTTAGTCCGGATCTGATGCAGGACAAAAAAAACACGATAAGATAAAGAACACAATATTAACAAACACAATGAATTTAAATACATAAGGTAGCTTATATACACAGATTCATTGTGCCTCTATAAAGTGACAATAGGTACAGGAGTATCTGTACTGAAGGTGCCGCTGACAGGAAGTGATAAAGTAGCAGTGGTGAAGGGCTATAAGCTGGCAAGATGAAAGATAGGATGTCATTTGTCATGGTTACGTTGGGTCTTTGTAAGAACAGTCAGAAGGGGAGCAGCACAAAACATTAAAGTAACAGGAGACAAGAAGCTCCAGTTGATCCTTGCGGGCTAAATGGAGGTGATTCATCCCCTCTCTCTGTATCTGGAGTTGAGATCACATTATGAGCACCAAAGGCTGTACACTAGTTTGGATGGAGTACAAGTGAATTGCTGGAAGGAACGTTTGGGCCACGGCATCAGAGGAAGAGCAAAGGTATTTCGTCCCCAGTAGATGTGCGGGAAGGTGTCGTGAGAAGGAGAGTAGGTACTGCTGAAGATGAATGAAGGAAGCAAGAAGTTGCAGAGTCCCTTCAGGATGCTGAAAGGGAAGAGCAGAGTGAAATATGACTGGTGGTGGCATCCGTTGAAGGGTGCGACTATTATGGAGGATTATCCCTTGAATGTCCAGGCTGCTCAGGTGATAGCTGAGGACAAGGAGAACTCTATCCTTGCTCTGGGTGGGAGATGATAGCAGAAGGCAGAAATCTAAAGAATATAATAGGCTCAGTCAAAAGCCTAGCCAATTGAGGCAGATAGAAAACCATAGCAGAGGAAAATTGATGCGAAAGATGGCATCTCTGGAACAGATGCGATTGAGCCAGAGAAACTAGATGAATGGAATGTGGTCTCAATGGGGTGAGAGGGGTTAAACACTAGATAACTATGAGAGCCAATGGGCTTTTAGAAATTATTAGATGTTACTCATTTAGTAACAATATACTGTATTCCAAATGGAGCAGATGACATCCATTTTACATTCCGCCAAACTTTTCACTGACTTTTCCTTATCCATATAAGCCCACCCAGAATCCCAATGAGTCAGGGTGTGGGAGGGAGTCAGAGGTGTCACAGATGCAAATGCAACAAGACTGGTTGGAGGGAGGAGGAATAGAATCAAAATAGGGGGAAAAAAGTAAGTCTGTGATATAAAAGCAGTGAGTCCCTCCCACTTTCAAATCTCTTACTAGCTCTTTCTTCAGTTAGTCCTGACGAAGGGTCTCAGCCTGAAACGTCGACTGTATCTCTTCCTGGAGATGCTGCCTGGCCTGCTGCGTTCACCAGCAACTTTGATGTGTGTTGCTTGAATTTCCAGCATCTGCAGAACTCCTATTGTTTGAGTCCTCCAGGACATTGTCACCAGTGGCTATTGAGAGGATTAGAACAGGGGTCCCCAGCCTGGGACCCGTGGACCTCTTGGTTAATGGTAGTGGTCCATGGCATAAAAGAAGTTAGGAACCCCTGGTCTAGAAGCTGGATTACAGAGTTAAGGGGCTACAAGGCTGGAGGCTGTGGTGGCATGATTTCCAGAGGAAGTGAAATCATGACTGCATGGAGGATCAGTCACTAATCTTCAATGACATGGCCATTATCCAAGGTGAAATATCAGGGGGTGGTGTTCAGCCTGTGCCAGGTGGAGATCAGCTTGCTGAAGAACAATCACTCTGCTCATGTGAGCAGGTTTGGTGACAAAGTCAGAGCTGGTCTTCAGAGTAGAAGATCACAGTCATTAAAGGGATTATAGTATGTGGGAAAATAATATTCTGACTTACTTCCTTTGAGAACTGTGGACGGAAATTACCTGGTTCTGCAGAATTGTCACCATAGTCCATTATTTTCTTCATCACTATTATAAATTTGGTTCAGTCCCTGACTATTGTTCGATATTAGTTTTATGTGGGAGGTCAAAGTGCAATTCTGCAGCAGCCTGCTGAGTCCAAATTTTTCCTGTTATTTCAGAATCGGTTCTTCAAAAGTACTTCCTTCTGAGTGGAACTTTTTAGGCTGTCCTTGGTTGTGAAAGAAACTTTATAAATGAGGAGGATTTCTTTAAAGCCATGGTGCACATGAAACAGTATCTCCTTTAGCAGCAAAATTTAGATCATGTTAATGCAAACACGAGGAAATCTGCAGATGCTGGAATTTCAAGCAACACACATAAAAGTTGCTGGTGAACGCAGCAGCTCAGGCAGCATCTCTAGGAAGAGGTACAGTCGACGTTTCGGGCTGAGACCCTTCGTCAGGACTAACTGAAAGAACAGCTAGTAAGAGATTTGAAAGTGGGAGGGGGAGGGGGAGATCCAAAATGATAGGAGAAGGCAGGAGGAGGAGGGATGGAGCCAAGAGCTGGACAGATGATTGGCAAAGGGGATATGAGAGGATCATGGTACAGGAGGCCTAGAGAGAAAGAAAAGGGGGAGGGGGAAAAAACCAGAGGATGGGCAAGGGGTACGGTGAGGGGGACAGAGGGAGAAAAAGGAGAGAGAGAAAAAGAATGTGTGTATATAAATAAATAACGGATGGGGTACGATGGGGAGGTAACTGATTCTCACAGCTATCTGGACTATTCCTCTTCTCACCCTGTCTCTTTCAAAAATGCCGTCCCCTTCTCGCAATTCCTCGGTCTCCACCGCATCTGCTCTCAGGATGAGGCTTTTCATTCCAGGACGAAGGAGATGTCCTCCTTTTTTAAAGAAAGGGGCTTCCCTTCCTCCACCATCAACTCTGCTCTCAAACGCATCGCCCCCATTTCACACACATCTGCTCTCACTCCATCCTCCCGTCACCCCACTAGGAATAGGGTTCCTCTGGTCCTCACCCACCACCCCACCAGCCTCCGGGTCCAACATATTATTCTCTGTAACTTCCGCCACCTCCAACGGGATCCCACCACTAAGCATATCTTTCCCTCCCGCCGTCTCTCTCTGCTTTCCACAGGGATCGGCCTACGTGACTCCCTTGTCCATTCGTTTCCCCCCCCCCTTCCCTCCCCACCGATCTCCCTCCTGGCACTTATCCTTGTAAACAGAACAAGTGCTACACATGCCCTTACACTTCCTCCCTCACTACCATTCAGGGCCCCAGACAGTCCTTCCAGGTGAGGCGACACTTCACCTGTGAGTCGGCTGGGTTGATATACTGCGTCTGGTGCTGCCAATGTGGCCTTTTATATATTGGCGAGACCTGATGGAGACTGGGAGATCGTTTCGCTGAACACCTACACTCTGTCCGCCAGAGAAAGCAGGATCTCCCAGTGGCTACACATTTTAATTCTATGTCCCATTCCCATTCTGATATGTCTATTCATGGCCTCCTCTACTGTCAAGATGAAGCCACACTCAGGTTGGAGGAACAACACCTTATATTCCGTCTGGGTAGCCTCCAACCTGATGACATGAACATTGACTTCTCTAGCTTCCACTAATGCCCCACCTCCCCCTCGTACCCCATCCATTATTTATTTATATACACACATTCTTTTTCTCTCTCTCCTTTTTCTCCCTCTGTCCCCCTCACTATACCCCTTGCCCATCCTCTGGGCTTCCCCCTCCCCCTTTTCTTTCTCCTGGACCTCCTGTCTCATGATCCTCTTGTATCTCTTTTGCCAATCACCTGTCCAGCTCTTGGCTTCTCCTATCATTTTGGATCTCCCCCTCCCCCTCCCACTTTCAAATCCCTTACTCACTCTTCCTTCAGTTAGTCCTGACGAAGGGTCTCGGCCCGAAACATCGACTGCATCTCTTCCTAGAGATGCTGCCTGGCCTGCTGCGTTCACCAGCAACTTTTATATGTGTTGCTTTAGATCATGTTGATTGATTTCTGCAGACAAAATCAGATTGCACCCACACATGCACGGGCGTGCACTGAATCATTTCGGACTAAAGGCCATCTAACTTCATTACCAGCAATGAAAAATACCCCCCGCAGCTGCTCGGTAACCTTTACTGTCAACTGCGCTTTTAACTTCTGGCAATAATTTGTAAAAATTAGTAGACATGTTTGATCTGGGGATAATCTTAAACCACATAACATTTTAAACACTTCATAAAACTCTGCCACTAAAAGTATTCTGGCTTCTGTTATGAATTAGCAGATTCCCTTCTTCAGTGAGATATAGTGAGTATTTGGCTCAGGTCAAGCAGAGTGAGAGAGCTGATTCACTCTCACCCACTCCAGGGCTATAGAGTCTTCTAATGGCTCTTCTCACATATTTAGATAACTTAACAAACCCTCAACTGTGCTCACCTTTTTTCTTGCACTCAGAAGCATCACTGACATCGGCACACACAGAAATCCCTCCACACCTACCACCTGAAACCACACCTTTGCCTCTCTCTATCAATCTATCTTTCTCTCTCTCCCCCTTCTGCCCCCTCTCCCTTTTCTCTCCCCACTCTCTTCTCCCTCTCTCCCCCTCTCTCTCCTCTCTCCTCCTCTCCCTCTCTCCCCCTCCCTCTCTCCCCACTCTCTCTCACCCTCCTCTCTCCCACCTTTCACTCTCACACCCTTCTCTCTTTCTCCGCTCCCCAGCTCAACCTCTCCCTGTCTCCCCTCTATCCCCTGCTCTCTCTACCCCTCCCCCCTCTCTCATCCCCTTTCTCACCCCTCTCACACCCCCACCCTCCTCTCAGCATCCCTCACTCTCCTCCCTCCTCCCTCTCCCTTTCCCCCTCTCTCTCCCCTCACTCCCTCCCCTCCCCTCTCTCCCCACTCTCTCCTCCCTCTCTCTCCTCCCTCCCCTTTCTTCCACTCCCTCCTCCCCTCTCTTCCCCTCCCTCCCTCTCCCCCTCCCTCCCTCCCCCTTCCCCTCCCCCTCCCTCCCCCTCTCTCTCCCCCTCCCTCCTTCCCCCTTTCTCCCTCTCCCCTCCCTCCCTTGCTCTCCCTCCCACTCCCTCTCTCCCCTCTCTTCCCCTCCCTCCGTCTTCCCCTCCCTACCTCCCTCTCCTTTCCCCTCCCTTCCTCCACCCCTCTTCCCCTCTCTCCCTCCCTCTCCCTCTCTTCCCCTCCCTCCCTCCCCCTTCCCCTCCCCCTCCCTCCCCTTTCTCCCTCTCCCCTCCCTCCCACTCCCTCTCTCCCCCTCTCTTCCTCCCTCTCCCACTCCCTCCCTTTCTCTCCTCCTTCTCTCCCCCTCTCCCCCTCCCTCTCTCCCCTCTCTTCCCCACTCTCTCCGTCTTCTCTCCCTTCCCCTCTCTCTCCCTCTTTCTTCCTACTCTCCCCCCCCATTCTCTCCTCCCCCCCTCTCCCTCTCCCTCCCCCTGCCCCCGCCCTTCTTCAGTATCTAGGACAGAGAGAATCAGGGTGTGCCGGTGTGAGAGGGTCCACAGGTGAGAAGGTAAGCAAAAGATACACTGCTGGGGGCAGCAAAAACCAACAAAACGTCAACACAAGAGATTCTGCAGACGCTGGAAATCTAGAGTAACACGTGTAAAATGCTGAAGGAACTCAGCAGGTCAGGCAGCATCTGGGGAGAGGAATAAACTGTCAGCACTTTGGCCCCCGTCCCTTTACCAGGACTGGAAAGGAAGGGGGAAGAAGCCAGAATAAGAAGGCTGGGGAAGGGGAAGGAGTAGAAACTGGAAGGTGACAGGTACAGTCAGGTGAGTGATAGGTAGCTGGGTGGGGAGGGTGTGAAGTGAAAGCTGGGAAGTGATAGGTGGAAAAGTTAAAGAGATTTTGTGCAGTTTTGGTCGCATCCTACAGGAAAGATATAAATAAGGTTGAAAGAGTTCTGAGAAAATATGCAAAGATTTTGCCGGGTCTGGAGAACCTGGTTTATAAGGAATGATTAATGGGTGAGGGCTTTATTCCTTGGAATGTAGAAGATTGAGGAGAGATTTGATAGAGCTTTACAAAATTGTAGTATAGATAGGATAAATGCAAGGTGGTTTTTGGCATTGGGGTTGGGTGTGACTGCAACCAGACCAGGTTGGGTTAAGGATGAGAGGTGAAAAGCTTAAGGGAGCATTAGGTTGTGAGTTCCTCATTCAGAGGGTCGCGAGAGTGTGGAACGAGCTGCCAACTCAAGTGGTGCATACAAGCTCGATTTCAACGTTTAAGCAAAGTTCGGATGGGGACATGGATGGTAGCGGTATGGAGGGCTACGGTTCCGGTGCAGGTCCATCGGAGTAGGCAGTTTAAATGGTTCAGCGCGGACTTGATGGGCCGAAGGGCCAGTTTCTGCGCTGTACTTTTCTGTGACTCTATGGCTGAATAAGAAGGAAATGGACAGGGGAGAGCGGAACAGGGAAGAAAATGAGGGAGACTGGACACCAGATCGATCGATGATAGGCAGGTGGGGAGAAGAGAAGCGGTTAGAGTGAGGAATAGGAGAAGAGGGAAGGAGGACGGTGGAATCATCCAGACGGAAGCTTAACGTTGTAGACTTTACTATCGTGCAATGCTCCAGTTTAGTCAAGGACACGAGCGAAAGCAACAGATAATGGGATATCCGACACTGAAATGTTCTCACCATGTTGAAATGACAGTAAAGGTCCCTTCACACAAGGTGCTATATTTATGAAAACAGGATACACGTGAGAAACCAAATATAACTTTAATATCTAATGAGTAAAACTGGATTGGGCACTGTTACTGAACCGCCGGCTGACGGGACAATTTGGGGATTTCCTTCAACCGTTTTGGATGGAGGGGATTTCATCTACAAGAATGCAGAAATATTTTCAGGCCACTAAAAGTAGGACGGTAGTCTTTGGAGGCGTTTACCGCCACTGGAACCACCCAGTAAGGTTACGAATTGTTTTATTCAGTCCATATCAAAACGTTACGAAGCGTCGGATCGGACGGAACATGAGCACTGGGAGCTGCAGCGAGAAAGTAAGTCTGGTTTCAGAATGTCTAATAGGCTTTTTTTAAAAACCGATTATTAACCTCAAACCTAACGGCAACTAATATGAAAAGTACAACACATCGCCGAATCAAATTAGTAAATTAAGTTTTGAGAATGTGTATCTTAGGCAATTGAACATTTAATAACGAAACTGCCTAAGAGCGGGTGTCAACGATAATTTCTAAAGAGACACATCCTTACAGGTGAGTTGCCGGGAGCTGAAGGAAATAATACAGTAAAATTGGGACCATGCATTCTTCAAGCATTTCCTAACCTGCTTGACTAGGACCGGTGTTAGACACCGGTGTCGTAAGCGATTTGAAATAGTGTAATCATTGCAGAAGCCGGAATTCAAATCAATACTATAGTGCTGATAACACCCGGTAATGATGAAGAAGTTACGATTAAAAGGAATGAATTGATGCCTGATCCATCTTTTCAGATTCAACAGAAGTGGTTTATAATGGGTTGAGTTGAAAATGTCTTAATTAATTTATAGGACATGGGTAAGACAGACAAGATCAGCGTTTATTACCTGTCCCTAATATGTCCCTGACATGCTATCGAAAATCTTCTTCAGCCGCTTCAGTTTGCTCTGGTTGAGAGAATCTCGTGGTAGCGTTTGGATCCAGTGACAATGAAGAAATGCCTATATACAGTATATCCAAATCGGAATGCTCCGTGTCTGTTCTGCTTTTTTGTTCTTGCTTTACCCTATGAATGATACATTTTCGAAGTCATCTTCTCTTCAAACCCGGTAACCGTTCATTGGTTTCACTCAATTGTCATTGAACTATCTTTGTGTGTAGTTTTTCACTGATTCTATTGTACTTCCTTGTTCTACTGTGAATGCCTGCAAGAAAATGAATCTGATGGTAGTATATGGTGACATAATGTGCAACAATCTTAAGCACCCTAGCTATATATGGGTGTCTAAGACTTTTGCACAGTATTTGTCAAAGTGGGGAAACTTGTAAATCTGGCGGAAGTATAGGATGTTGGGAATGGCAAGAGCGGAGCGCCAATAGTGGAGTGTGGGACAGGTGTTGGAGAGGGAGTGCCAGAGGCAGGGGGAGGGGGGGTGGCACTGGTGTAGACACACCCAGCCCTGAGACACCAGGCAAAGTCATTTGATGCCAAACAATTGGTTTATTGATCATTACAGAATGTCTCTCTGGTGCTTCCCCCTCCTTCCCCTCTCCCTGCCCCCTTCCCGCTCTCAGTCCACAATTGACACCCAAATCAGAATCAGGTTTATCATCACCCACATATGTAATGATTTTTTTTGTGGCAGTAGTACAGTGCAATACATAAAATTACACCAGTACTGTGCAAAAACCATAGACATTCGAGCTATATACAGGAGACGTGCCCAAGTCTTTTGCACAGTACTGCACATACTTTTCTAGTTCATTGAGTTTGAACTGTGAACACTTGGGAATGATTGATCCTGCAGGACAAGGTAGAGGAAAAGATCCACAGCAGAAACATAAACAGGAGAAAAGCGATGGGAATAAGGGTAACAATGAAAGGTGGAGGAGGGAAGAAGCTGGAAATGAAGATGGGCAAGAAATGGGGACAAGTGTGGAGGAATTTGCTTTTGGAGAGAAAGAAGATGAGAAGAAGATTTTTGGTTTAGAACCGAGGATAAGTGTCAGCTCATAGTGAGGGGAAGAGGAGGGTATTATGGGGAGGGGTGGGAAGTCTAGTACAGGAATTGCAAGGCATCTGACCACAAGTCCCTGCGAGGACTGCTGAGATAATCATCAAGGTCTCTCTTCCATCCGCTAGAGATACTTATGAGGAGTTCCCTTAGCATTGTCAATGATCCCTTCCATCCGTCCAATAAACTCTTTGACCCCTTACCATCAGGCATGAGGTACCATCATATTAGCACAAGAATTAGAATGAGAAGCATCTTCTTCCCCCAGGCTGTAAGACCATTGAACCCCCTACCACCACCCACATCTCATCACATATGAAGTGCCAATAGCATTATGCTGCTTACTTTTTAACTTGTATCATAAGTGCAGCTTATTATTTGATAATTTATTCATGGTAATATTACTGTTTGTGGCATGTGTGTGAGTTATATATACTGTGTTATCCACCTTGGTCCGGAAGAACATTGTTTTGTTTAGTGGTATACATGTGCACAGTTGAATGACAATCACCCGAACTTGAACTTTGCCAGCAGCATTTACTGAGGAGCTGTTGACGGGGGAGTGGTGTTGGTTCGGTAAAGGAACACCCTGAAGCAGGAGAATGGTTTTGCCCGCTGTTTGGGGGGTGAAGATGGGTGTGAGAATGGAAGGAATGGAAGGATTGAAATAAAGGATAAGTTTTGAGAACAAAAATATTTGTTTAGATTGGGCAGCAGGAGAAAAGAGTGGATGTTGGTTGGATGAATTGACATTTGAAAGTGTATCAGTTTGAAAAGCTGACAGGTTGCAGTATCCCTGCAGGTAAGGTGTGGGGCTGATTATGGGAAACTACTAGTATAACTTTTCAGGAAATTATATTCTGTACTGTTGGTTTAAAATACATTTCATTTTTAGAACTTTTTTTGTCAGATTAAATGTATGGTTGTAAAGTACTAGAATTGACTTGAATGTAATTATTGGAATGTAAAGATTCCAAGTTTTTTTAAGGCTGTAAACCATTGCAGATTGAGGAATGGACGATCAAACTTGTGCCTCTGATATTTGCAAATTTCTCCGGTGTTTTTACTTTTCTGTGATTTTTACCCACAATGCTCTAACTAGTTGATGTAACCAGAAACACAAGAGATTCTGCAGATGTTGGAAATCCACAGTAACACTCACAACTCAGCAGGTCAGGCAGAATCTATGAGGAGGGTTAAGGAGCTGAGCTTTTGGGCCGAGACCCTTCTCTGATGGAACCAGGGCTGTCTCAAAATATGTACAATTTAGAGTCATTGAGTCATACGGCATGGAATCAGACCATTTGGCATGCAAATCAGCAACCACCTAATTACACTAGTCCTCCACCAACTCCATTTTAATTTACACACACTTCTATCGCAATCCTCCCAACCAGCTTTTACCACTCAGCTACACATAGGGACAACCTACAGTAGCCAATTAACCCACCAACCTGCATGGAATGTGGGAGGAACACAGAAACACAGAAAACCTACAGCACAATACAGGCCCTTCGGCCCACAGTGCTGTGCCGAACATGTACTTACTTTAGAAATTCCTAGGGTTATGCATAATCCTCTATTTTTCTAAGCTCCATGTGCCTATTTTGGAGTCTCTTAAAAGATCTTATCATATCCGCCTCCACCACCGTCGCCGGCAGCCCATTCCATGCACTCACCACTCTCTGCGTAAAAATAAACTTATCCCTGACATCTCTGTACCTACTTCCAAGCACCTTAAAACTATGCCCTGTCGTGTTAGCCATTTCAGCCCTGGGAAAAAGCCTCTGACTATCCACACAACCAATGCCTCTCATCATCTTGTACACCTCAATCAGGTCACCTCCCATCCTCTGCCACTCCAAGGTGAAAAGGCCGAGTTCACTCAACCTATTCTCATAAGGCATGTTCCCCAATACAGGCAACATCCTTGTAAATCTCCTCTGCACCCTTTCTATAGTTTCCACATCCTTCCTGTAGTAAGGTGACCAGAACTGAGCATAGTACTCCAAGTGGGGTCTGATGAGGATCCTGTATAGCTATAACATTTCCTCTCGGCTCCTAAACTCAGTCCCACGATTGATGAAGGCCAATGCACCGTATGCTTTCTTAACCACAGAATCAACCTGCGCAGCAGCTTTGAGTGTCCTATGGACTCGAACCCCAAGATCCCTCTGATCCTCCACACTGCCAAGAGTCTTACCATTAATACTAAATTCTGCCATCATATTTGACCTACCAAAATGAACCACCTCACACTTATCTGGGTTGAACTCCATCTGCCACTTCTCAGCCCAGTTTTGCATCCTATCGATGTCCTGCTGTAACCTCTGACAGCCCTCCACACTATCCACAACACCCCCAACCTTTGTGTCATCAGAAAATTTATTAACCCATCCCTCCACTTCCTCATCCAGGTTATTTATTAAAATCACAAAGAGAAGGGGCCCTAGAACAGATCCCTGAGACACACCACTGCTCCCCGACCTCCATGTAGAATATGACCTGTCTACAACCACTTTTTGCTTTCTTTGGGCAAGCCAATTCTGGGTCTACGAAGCAACGTCCCCTTGGATCACATCCCTCTTTATTTTCTCAGTAAGCCTTGCATGGAGTACCTTATCCCATAGCCTGCATGGGAAATCAGAGAACCTACTTGATCTCAGGGAATAAATGCAAAGTTCATACAAACAGCACAGTAGGTCAGATTGAACTAGGTGGCAGCAACTCTGCCAGTTGCCCCACTCAATTTCACTTATCAAAAGTGTATAATCATGACCATTCTTTACATGTACGCTTTTTGGGACTGTATCATGGACAAAAATGGAGATGACACTGCTATGTCCACATTATTGTTTCTCATTGTGGCACCAAGGTCCTCAGGTCCCAAGGTATTATTTAGAAGAACAGGATAGTTACGGCCAATAGCTTACTGCTCGCTAGTCAATATTAATTCCCAAGTCTAATAGACAAGTTATCTAGTCCATGTCACTTTGTCCTTTGTGGAAGGTGGTACAGCTTTTGGGTTGTGGTTTTCCTGCATAACTGATCTCCCTCCGAATCACATGGCATTTGTACTTCATTGCCACTGGGTTTAAACCGTGGAGGCCCTCTTCAAGAGGGACTGCAGCAGTCCAAGAAGGCAGCTCACCATGACCTACTCTGATCAAGACAGACCAAAAGATGGTGACAGTCCAGTGACACCCACTGCTTTCAAATAAGTAAAGAAACATATATTCACAAATAAATAGGTAGATAGATAGAAAATATAAAAAGGTGGATTATGGTATTCATTGTCTTTAAATTCCCTTGCCATAACTTGAAAGGGGCGGGGTGGTGAAAGGTACAATAAAATGTCTTTTCTTGTACCCACATACGGTATGCAACTCTTAAAATTCAAGTGGCTTTGGTTTCATTTCAGTTCTTGATTTTATTTTTGCTTCTAACCAGTATAGTGTTTGTTAACTTTTGCACTAAACCACTTTTGCCAAAGAATTGAACATATTCTAATGCTCTTTAAAAAAATGTGTCATATATTCTTAGGATCTCAACACTCACACAATATGCCATTCCTATACAGCTGTGTGGCTTGGCTCTTCAGACTGCCTATGTGTGGCTTTAAGAGGACAGCGCAGAAAAAATGGATAGAAACACATACATATGAAAAGGGAAATTTTATGAAAGACATTTTACAGTTTTGCACCAATTCAAAGAAAAATATAATCTAAGCAAAAAGTTACAGAAATTGTGGATTTTTAAGAAAATATGTAATCCCATACACCATATTTCATGTTGAAAACCCTTTCCTCTTTTTTTTTGCTTAGTTAGCAATTACTGTTTGAAAATAGAGAAGCTTTGGTCTAGTGTGTGTGATTTGAGAAACAAAATCACTCCTAACTATAAAGGGAATAGGAGATTATGTCAGAATCCTATGGAACAAAACTTCTTTCATAATCTACATTATATTTTAACTTCAAAATTCTGTAAAACCATGTATGGTCTTTCTTTTAGATACCATCGTCACAGTTCACAATATTTTTCACCTGGAAGTGCACGTATATTTGATGTTTTGTAGATGATACAATACTTCTCTTTTATTGCTTTAACAGAGAATAAATTGATGCACAGCTTGCTTTACTTTCTAATCTCAGCTGCTGATTTAGTTTGCTATGTAAGTTCCCCATCCTCTCTAAAAATACCTGGGAACATGTTTGAGATGATTTCTAACAGTCTGCCAAAATTTGTCCTGAGTATTTGTTTGGCCTTAATGGTTTCTTAGTAAATATTGAAAGAATTTAGTAAGTTCACAAACAAAAGAAAATCTGCTGGTGCTGGAAATCCAAGCAACATGGACATCAAATGGCAGAGCAACTCCCAGGTAGCATCTGTGGAAAACAGTCAACATTTTGGGCCAAGACTCTTCATTAGGACCCAATCAGGACCCTTCAATGCTACTCATTTAGTAAATTGTTCGAATGAAAATGACAAAACGTTACCGGGAGAAGTTTCCTCTCCCGCCACTATGCAGTGCTATCTGACCTTAATGCCCACTTGAGGAGGTAGTTGTAGCTTTGCTCTAGTGTCTCATCCCAAGGACAGCGTCTTTAGAAAATGTAATAATCCTGCAGAGCTGCAGGGAATGAATGTCAGCCTAGATCCAAGTAATGTGAATTCAATCCAAAACTTGTGACTTTGAGGTGAGAGCACCTAATAGGTCTTTTTTATCTCAAAAGAATTTTTTTTTAATTATGTGGATCTGAAAAACAAATATCATTTAGAAATAATGTCTTTCAAATATGAGATTCTGTAGAAAGCAGACCTCGCCTGCAGTTTTCTTTCCTTTGTGTTGCATGGCAAATAACTGACCCAGGGCCATTTTAGGTGCCCCTTCCATATTCATTATTTGGCATGAAAGCACAAGTGTGTACTTCTCAAAGTTCCTCTTCCTGCGTTGCCTCAACTTCCTCCTGATTCCCACAGTTTCTACTGTTCCAGATTTTGTCACAGTGGGTCTAGTTCCTGTTATTTAATACAGTATTTTTGCCACTGTCTAATAACACTTCTTCTCCTCATTTTGACCATATGTAATATGGAATCCACCATTTTAAAAGATGTTGTGTGCATTACCATAGAGTTACAGAGCACTGCAGCGTAGAAATGGGCCCTTCGCCACCACCACCACCCCTGCTGCCCCAGTCTGTGCTGACTATTATTCGGCTTAGTCCCATCGACCCTAGATCATAGCCCGGATAGCCCTTCCAACTATGCACCTAATCAAACTTCTCTTAAATGTTACAGTCAAACCCCCACCCATCGTTTTCGCTGGGAGATGAGCCTGACTTTTCATTCTAAACATAGAGCATAGAACACTGCAGCATAGGACAAAGCCTTTGGCCCATGGGGGGGTGCCAATCTTTTAACCTAGTCTAAGATCAATCTAACCCTTCCCTCCTACATAACTTTCCATTTTTCTATCATCCATGTGCCTTTCTATGGGTTTCTTAAATGCCCCTAACATATCTGCCTCTACCACCACCCTGGCAGGGTTTTCTACACCCTCTCAACTCTCTGTATAAAAACCTGTCTTTGACATCCCCCCCATACTTTCCTCCAATCATCCTAAAATTATGCCCTCTTATATTACCCATTTCTGTCCTGGGAAAATGTCTGGCTATCTACTTGATCTATGCCTCTTATCATCTTGTAGACCTCTCTCAAGTCGTCTCTCATCCCCCTTCGCTCCAACAAGAAAAGCCCTACTGATGCACTATTAATTACTCCAAAAGACTGGAAGTAGAGTAAATACTGAAAGGCTTTTACTAACAGTAAAATGGACCCATGTCCATGCTGAGTATCTATCCTGGACTGAGAGGAGGAGCAGTGACACAATCGCCTTTATTCAGGGGTCTGTGGGAGGAGCCACAGGAGCAGTCAGCAGAGGGGCGTGTCCAGGCAGGTAACCCAGTTACAACCTATATACCTGGTTTACCACACCTAGCTCACTCAACCCAACCTCCTACAACACGCTCTCTAATGCAGGCAGCATTCTGGCATTCTAGTAAATCGGACTTCAACCACATTAAAGCAGCACACCATCCTCCCACCCTCCCCTCTGCCTGCGCCTACATCTACGCTAAGCTACACACCATCCTAGCTTGGAAATACATCCCATTTTCTCTATGCTAATCAGTCTATTTTTTGGAAATCTCTCCTTATAGAATCAGAATCAGATTTATTGTCCTTGACATAAGTAATGAAATTTGCTGGTTTTGACAGCAGGCATAACAAATTAGAATAAGTAGGAATATTAAACAAACAAACAAGCAAATATATGAATGACAGACTAATAATCAAGTATATAAATAGACAGATACATAATTAGTGCAAAAGGTGAATAGTGAGGTCGTGTTCATGGACCGTTCAGAAATCGGATGGCAGAGAGGAAGAAGCCACTCCTAAGACACTGAGTGTGTGCCTTCTCTCTGACAGTAGTGACAACAACGGGTTCTTTAGTCCAATTCCTTGACATGGGTGTATATACCCAGGGTACGAATACCAGGAAAGTTAACTTCTGAGGCAGCACCACTTCCAGTTACAGCAGCTGGGGAGCTGCTGCGGATTAAGAATACGGTTGACCACTGCTTCCTCAAAGATGGACAAGACCCCCTGGTCTTACCAGCATTGTCTAACCCCAAAAAAATCAATTGCATTTCTGGCTGGATGAGTTTAAATAGGTTGCAACACTGAAAGCAATATGGTTTGTTGTGGAAGATCTAATTTTTTTCTGTTTACAGGAACTCATTTCTGAACATGCTATGATAAAAATGTATGCAGATTCATTCTGAGAAAACAGATAACATTAAATGCACTTTATTCCGAAATAATGTTTTGCCCTTTTGCAGGTTACCAATGGGCGTGTCCATTCCAAAGGCATAACAAGTCATCAACACTCATGCCATCTATAGGCAGCTGCTTTCTTTCTTCATGCTTTAGGCTTCCCAGCATGTCACATGATTTCCCAGCAGAGTTAGTAGGTGCTCAAGATTTTCCCTCTTCCTATTTAGTAAATATTATGAAGTAGTTTTCCTGTTTGTGGTTTATAATCTCGCTGTCCATCTTCACATTCAAATTCAGGTATGTTGTAATTCAACTGTGCACATGCTAATAGTGAAATGAAACATCATTCTTTGGTATCAAAATACAAAACGCAGTACATAGAGCACATAAAATAATATTAACAGACACTAAAAAATATTCTGTAGATGTACTGTGCATGTATGACATACAGTATATTTTAGACCATAAAATATAGGAGCAGAATAAAGCCATTTGGCCCATCGAGTCTGCTCTGCTATTCCATCATGGCTGATCCAATTTTCCTCTCAGCCCTAATATCCTGCCTTCTCCCCATATCCCTTCATACCCAGTGCAATCAAGAGTCTATCAACCTCTGACTCAAATATACATAAAGACTTGGCCTCCACAGCTGCCTGTGGCAAAGAATTTCACAGATTCACCACTCTCTGGCTAAAGAAATTCCTCCTCATCTCTGATCTAAAAGGCCGCCCCTCTATTCTGATGCTGCGTCCTCTGTTATTCTGATGCTGCGTCCTCTGGTCTTAGACTCTCCCATGATAGGGAGCATCCTCTCCACATCCACTTTATCAAGGCCTTTTACCATTTGATAGGTTTTAATGAGGTCAATCTTTGTTTATCTGAATTCTAGTGAATACAGGCTCAGAGCAATCAAATGCTCTTCACGATGACAAGCCATTCAATCCTGGAATCATTTTCATGAGCCTCCTTTGAACCCTCTCTACTTGCAACACATCCTTTTTAAGATAAAGGGCCCAAAATTGCTCACAATAATCCAAGTGAGGCCTCACCAGTGCTTTATGAAGTCTCAACATTACATCCGTGCTTTTATATTCTTGTCCTCTTGAAATGAATGCTAACATTGCATTTGCCTTCCTCATCACCAACTCCAGCTGCAAATTAACCTCTAGGGATACCTGCATGTTATACATATTTTAATATATAATGTATTATGTTACTAGAGCTGCTATAAATAATGTGTACTGGGTGGTAGCAGGGTGTTCAGAAGTAGCGTTGCCAACTTTCTCACTCCCTTAAGGGACAAAAGTAGCAATCAAATAGGGGACACTTGTGTTTACCCCGAGAAAGACTACCATGACCATGAAGCCTTGTGCAGGCACCTGTGTGCGCATGCATGTACGTGCCGATTTTTTTTCTACAAATCAGTTTTGGCTTAATCTTCCGATTCTGTTAAGTGAAACTACACTGTACATACATTATTTCTACTTTATATAGGCTGTGTATTTATACTATCATTCCTGCTTCTACTGTATGTTAGTGTTATTTTAGGTTTTATGTGTTATTTGGTATGATTTGGTAGGTTATTTTTTGGGTCTGGGAACGCGCAAAAATTTTCCCATATAAATTAATGGTAATTGCTTCTTCGCTTTACTCCATTTCCGCTTACGAACGGTTTCATAGGAGTGCTCTACCTTAGCGGGGGAAATATGGGGTAAGGGCGGTCCGGTATGGGACAAGCCAATTTAGCCCAATATACGGGATGTCCCGGCTAATATGGGACAGTTGGCAACCCTATTCAGAAGTCTTTACAGAAGTCTCAGTTGAGCTGTCCTTGTTCTTGTACTGTGGTACCTCCTGCTTAATTGTAGGAGAGCAAAGAGATTGTGGTACGGATGAAAGTAACCAGCTAAAATTTCACAAATGTTGCTGAGACCCAGTCGGCCTCTTAGTCAGAGGTTCTTGATCCCAGTCGGAGTCCTGTAAGCTGAGCTCACAAACACGGGCGTAATATAGATTCAGTGTACTGCTGATACAGTGCTAGACTGCAAGAGGTATAGTCACTCAGATGAGGCAATGACTTAAGGTTCTGGGTAGGTCTTGGGTAGAAATAAAATATCCTATGATGCTACTCCAAAGAGAAACAGAGAAGATATCCAAGGGAATAATATCCCTTGTGCAACATGTCTGAAACAAATGAGCTGTCCAACACCATATTTCCATTGCTAATGAAAATCAATAATGTTGGAAATCTGAAATAGAAACAGAAAGTGCTGGAAAATCTCACATCAGAACCTTGACTGTTTCTTTTTCCACAGAAGCTGCCTAACCTGTTGGGATTTACTGGCATTTTCTGTTTTTATTGGTTTACCAGGATGGCTGCAGAAAACTCCCTCGCCAAATTAAATGGGTGACACTAAATCACTAGATGCTCCAGGGCAGGTGAGCAGGATTGAGACAGTCTGTGAATCATGATGAGTTAATCATATAGCATACAGCACCTCCTGTACCTTTAAAAGACTCGGGCGTCCTGTCCCTTTGGTGGAAGGTGAAGTCCTCAGGTTGCAATGCTGTTTCCAAAATGGTGGGGATGAGCCATGTTTCTATGAAGCAAAGTACACAGCAGTCCCTTCTGTCCCTCTGGTACTGCAATCTTGCTCTGAGGTCTTCAGTTTTATTTTCCAGAGACTCTACATTCACCTGCAGGATAGTCGGAATTGGGAGTCCAAGACCTTTGCGCTTCAATCATACCTGTAACACTGTGCGCCTTCCTCACCTCCTCTTTCTTGAAGGGGAACTGTACTCACGTCCTGACTTTGCTGATCTTGTGGATTGATAGATTTTTTTTTTAAGTATTAAAACGATGCTGCTTACTGTAGTTCCCATGTGGATGTCAGCTGTAGAAGTCCTAAGTGGGAATGCTTGATGATTTCCATTGGAGCTGCACGCAAAGAATCACCATCTTGTCTAAGACTTGTATTATGAAAATATCATAACACTGGACTTTATTTGATGATTGTATCTGCTTTAACCAGAAGCAAAATTTGTGGAAGAAAGAATTACAAGTCAATTTGAGGTTTGTTTCCTCCCTGTGAGGCTACGTGTCATTGGTTCAACAAGGAAATGTGTCAGTCTTCCTTCACCCACCATTCGCCACCAGCTACCTGCACATTATGCTTAGCTGTGGTCCGAACGAAGGAATCAGGTTGAAATGGCGACCTAATCGTCCTGGTTACTTTTTAATTTCAAGGTGGCGTGTGTCATTCATACTGTACATCAGTAATAATACCTTTTAAAGATGGGGCCCAAGATAGCATACCGTTAACTATAAGACAATACCCAGTCAAAAGTGTGAGGCTTGAAATCACAACTGCTGGTGGAACTCAATGGGTGAAGCTGCATCTACAGAGGCAAAGGGATGGCATTGAGACTCTGCATCAAGACTCACAACACTCTATCTCTGAAGTAGGAGTAACACTCTTCTCTTAAACATCTGGTGACAGTCTTTTCACCTACGTTAACGCATTCTCCTGATCAACTGCAGTGTTATAACTGGTGATAGAAGCATTATGTCTTTGCTATTCCTGTTAAACAACTTAAATATTTCTCTATTTGATTCATGCATTTCTAGGCAGCCCTGTTTACACTTCCTGCAACATTTTACGAGGGAACTGACTCTAGCAACTTGACAATATTCCACTGTTCACTTAGAATATTTTTCACATTATACTCATTAATTATCTCTATATTCAATCTCTCTAGGTATGATCCACTCCAAGAAATTCCTGCTTGGCTTAATTAACATTCTGTCAAATGCACCTCCTTTGAAATTTCAAGACCTACTGATTGACTTGTTGGGAAGGGGCCTTTTAACAAAGGATGACTACAGACATTACAATCAATGTGAACCTGAGGACTTGTCACGGACCATTTTGGTATCTGCTCTGGGCAAAGACGAAAATTACTGTCAAGCATTTCTCTCCATTCTTTGTGATAACTTTCCATGGATTTGTGCAAAGCTTCAACAAGTTTCCAATGGCAAGGATCAAACATTGTCAAGTGGACAAACTGGCGGTAAGTAACTCCATTTTTTTTTTTAAGTTCCCTTCTCAGTAATAAGACATGGGAGCAGAATTAGGCCATTTGGCCCATTGAGTCTGCTCCACCATTCCAGCATGGCTGATAAGCTGACCAAAATCAGACTATAAGTAAGATGGAGATGTGGTTTAGTTTGTAATACGGGCTAACTACACTTTAAATAGTGTAAGAAGGGCACGATTCCCCATCATTTTATGATGGGGAATTGTGAATGAGTGTGCAGCCATGTTTCACTAATATGCCACTTGTTTGAACAACGTCCAGTGTAAATTTACAACATTAAATTCAGGAGCACTTGTTGAAAGGTAAAAAGCTGACAACAGTTAAAATAGGTGATGATGTCTAGCAGATTCATGATGTTTTTCCTAGCTTTTGCCACATTAACTTAAATATCTCATGGAGTCTGTGCGGTGGATGGCAATGTTATCTTCTCTTTTCATCGCCTCATGACATCCCGATTTTGGAAGACATGGTTATTTACATGCGGCTAGAGAGGGGGAGTTCACGCTTCAGGGGCTTCCTCAATTAACCATGGATACCAGAGCATCCATGTTGAGAATGTGAACATGCGAATAGGAGAGGGTCTCTTATTTCCATTTGGTGTGGTTATGGCTGAACGCCATAAGCTGAATTTTGTACAACAAAGTTTGGCTAGTTGCAGAATAAACATTGCTAATTGCAGATAAGAGTTACAATTTGTTTCCACCCTTGTATAAGCAGTGTCTGGAACTGTCCCCAATTTTCAGGGCAGAAAATAACAGCATTGATGATGCAGGCCCTGGTCCATGACTCCGCAGTGAATGGAAAGGACTTTTCTCTATTGATTTCATCAGTTTTCTTTCCCATTTATCAAATCACCTCTTAACCCTTGAAGCCTATTTATCATTCTGATTTACTGACATGGCATTTTCCCCAAGGTCTGTTGACTCGTCCTAAAATGTGGTGACCACAATTGCTGACAGTCCCTCACGTATGGTCCAATCCATGCTTTCAGAATTGTGTGTAATTCCTATCCCCCTGTACACCAGTTCTCAAGATATGAGTGCCATTCCATTGGCTGTACCATTCTGAGGCAATACGATAGTTCTTGGGCATGAACGCCCAGCTCAGTTTGAGCCTCCAGTGCTTCTAACTGCTCACTGTTTAGAATGTACTCTGTCCTGCCCTTCTTAGATAACATTCACCTATATTGAAATTTATTTCTGCACTTTTGCCCAGTTACTTAATATATTCGAAACTTATTGATGCCATTCAAACCAATTACAACGTTGCCCATCTTTATGTCATTGGAGACTTAGCTTATAGTCTTTCATCTCATTGGTTTATAAGTTCAACGAACAGTTATGATCCCAAAACTGACTCGTGTGGGATTCACTTTGTCAAGTTGATTGCTTACCTTTTATCCCAACTCTGTTCAGCCAGTTTCCTTTCTAGATTAATACAGTTCCCACAGGGGACTGTAGCGGCTCCCTTCCTGTTTGTCCTGTATACCTGGAACTTTAGATACAACACTGAGTCATGTCATCTGCAAAAATTCTCTGATGACTCAGCAATAGTTGGGTGTATAAAGGGAGGATGGGAGGATGAATACAGGGCCCTGGTGGAGGACTTTGTCAAACGGTGCAAGCTGAATCATCTGCAGCTCAACATCAGTGAGACAAAGGAGATGGTGATGGACTTTAAGATGACTAAGCCTGTTACTATTGATGGTGAGGACAGGGATGTGGTGAGGATTAATACATTACCGTCAAACCCAAGAATGTAAAATCTCAAGTGGGAGAAATTATGAAGTACCTCTGGAAATTTATATAAGTACCATCTGCAGGTATTCCCCCCTTAGTCATCGCTGCAAAAAAAAGTGATTATTTGTCAGAGGTGACATATCTTGGGAAACCCACTGGAGTTTTGAAAGAATGAGCAGTGACCTTATCATGTAAGGTATGCTGGAGACTTGTGGGTTGGATGCTGAGATCCTGATGGGGCTATGTAGAAATACATTTTGAAGAGTTTTGGTTGCCCTGTTATGGTAATGTCATTATTAAACAGCAAAGATGTTAAAGATGGCACTGGTGAGACACGGTGCCACTTGGCAAGCATAGAACAAAACTACTAACTATTCCATTAAATACACTTTTTCTGGACTATGATCACTGCAATCTAAAGCCTGTACTTCCCTTTGGGAGTTGTGCCTGAACCTCCTGTATGACCTGACATTTTGCAGTATCCTGAAGGAATCAGAGGACAGAACTTTTGAGAATGAAGGTATGGCCTCAGCAGCATTTGCTGGAGTGGACTTGGGGCTGGGCCTGAGAGTGAAAATGAACCAATGTTTGGCCAATTTAAGCGCCGAGAGGCGGCAAAGCTGAGGGCAAAGGACGAACCAGAGTTCAGCTCAGATTTATTCACCTCAGTGCTGAACTGTCTCCGTGGCTGTGGCCTGCAGCCATCAGGCTCCTGGACCAGCTGCAGCGCTGAACTGACTCTGTAGCTGTGGACTCGCTTTCAGGGACTCTGCAGTTCATGTTCTGTGTGTTATTTGGTTACTTTTTCTTATTGTTACACGATTTGTTTTGTTTCGCACATTGGGTGCGTGATGGTCTTTGTTGTGTAGGATTTTTAAAGGGGCCTATTGTGTTTCTTTGTTTTGTGGCTGCCTGCAAGAAGGCGAGTCTCAAGGTTACATGTAGTATACGTACTTCGATAATAAATATACTTCAAACTTTTTAAAAGAATCCCCCCCCAAAAAAATAAACAAATGCTGCTAGGACATGAGGGGCCGAGTTTTGGAAAGAGGTTGAACAGGCTAGGACTTTATTCCTTGGAACATCGGAGATTGAGGGGCGACATTACAGAGGTGCATAGAATCATAAGGGATATGGATAGGCTGAACATGCCTAGTCCTTTTCCCAGGAAAGGGGAACTAAAATGTGGAGGGCATTGGTCTAAGGGGAGAGATGAAAGATTTAAAAGAGAACGGTACATTGTTGGTATGAGCTTCCACAGGAAGGGTTGAGGCAGGTACAATCATAACGTGTAAAAGAATTTTCATTAAGTACACGGATAGGAGGGATATAGAGGCATATGGGCCAAACATGAGCTAATGTCACTTTTTGGGTACCATGTTGGCTTGTATGAATTGCACTAAGACACCTGTTTCCATGCTGGTAACTCTATGATTCTAAGTGGTATCAATTCAGAGTAAGGGATCAAGCACAGAAAATGGTGCTAAGGAGGAATTTCTTCTTTCAGACAGTTGCCAATGGTTGAACTTTTCTGTCCCAAAGAGTGGCGGAGGCATATTCAAGTTGTAAGTTGACAAAGGAATTAAGGGGCCTGTTTGGTCAATTCCTGCTCGTGGACTTTCTAGTCTCTGGGAGGAGGAAACCAGAGGTCCATGAACCAATCCTCATGGGAGGATAGGAGGTGGAGAGGGTCAGCAACTTTAAATTTCTCTGTGTTATTATTTAAAAGGATCTG
The DNA here is from genome assembly GCF_030028105.1 of Mobula birostris. Taxonomy (NCBI): domain Eukaryota; kingdom Metazoa; phylum Chordata; class Chondrichthyes; order Myliobatiformes; family Myliobatidae; genus Mobula; species Mobula birostris. Next base: position 136,906,499 of record NC_092378.1, on the reverse strand, counting down.
TCCTGGGCCCAGCACCTAAGTGCCATTATGAAGAAAGCACAGCAGAACCTCTACTTGCTTAGAAGTTTGCAAAGATTTGGCATGTCATCTAAAACTTTGACAAACTCCTATAGATATGTTGTGGAGAGTATATTGACTGGCTGCAACACAGCCTGGTACGGAAGCACTAATGCCCTTGTACAGAAAAGCCCACAAAAAGTAGTGGATACAGCCCAGCCCGTCATGGGTAAAGCCCTCCACACCACTGAGCACATGGAACACTGTCACAAGAGAGCAGTATCCAGCATCCGGGACCTCCCAGCTTCTAGGTCATGCTCTCTTCTTGTCGCCACATGAGCTTTAAAACCTTCACCACCAGTTTCAGAAACAGTTATTACCCCACAATTATCAGCCATGATAACTTAATTTGCCCCATGACTGAACTGCTCCCACAAAATATGGACTCACTTTCTAGGACACTGCATGTCATGTTCTCGATATTTATTGCTTATATATTTATTATTATTACTATTATTATTTTTTCTTTTTGCATTTGCACAGTTTGTTGTTTTTTTGGCACCTTGGATATCTGTCCTGTTGGATGTGGTTTTTCATTGATTCTGTTGTGTTACTGTTACTGTGATTACCCACAAGGAAGTAAATCTCAGCGTTGCATATGGTGCCGTATATATACTTTGATAATAAGTTGCTTTGAACTTTGATCTTGAACTTTGTTATGTTCTTTAATTTATGCCAGTTCTTCCAGATTAATTAATTACTTTCAGAGTGCACAGACAATTGATTCTTAATTATAGGCTCCAATAATTTCTCAACAGCAGATGATGGGTATACTGATCTAGAATTACTATTTCTTTTGTGAACTTACTTTAAAATGTCACAGTGGTTTTTCAGTCTTAAGAAACAGTGCTTCAGAAAATATAGTCAAGACTTTTGCAATGTTCACTTCCACTAAAGCCCTCAGGTGAAAACATCAGATTCTGGGTGTTTTGCAACCATCAGTACCATTATTTTCTTCATAATTTCTATTTTACTTTACTAACTTTGCAAGGATTCTTGTCCCTGATTTAGTTCTGCAGGATTGCTTTGATGTTACCTTTATCCATTACTGTAAATATTGACACAGGTAGAAATGAAGCATGCCCTCTATTTACTTATCTTCATTTATAAAGTCACCATTATTGATTTTTAAGGGAACCAAATTACTCGTGGTAACTTACTTTTTTCCAAATAAAATGTAGGCAAGTTGTGTGGGTTTGATGTCCCTTGCAGGTTTTAGGAACAGCTTCTTCCCCTCTGCCATTAGATTTCTGAATGGACAGTGAACCAACCTATGAATCTCACCTCATTATTTTTTCTCTCTTTTTTGAACTACATATATTGTAATTCATAGTTTTTCATGTATCACACTGCACTGCTACCACAAAAAAACAATTCTCAGAATCGGTTTTAATATAGAACCATAGAACCATAGAACATTACAGCACAGAAACAGGCCTTTTGGCCCTTCTTGGCTGTGCCGAACCTTCTTGCTGCCTAGTCCCACTGACCTGCACCTGGACCATATCCCTCCATACACCTCTCATCCATGTACCTGTCCAAGTTTTTCTTAAATGTTAAAGGTGAGCCTGCATTAACCACTTCATCTGGCAGCTCATTCCACACTCCCATCACTCTCTGTGTGAAGAAGTTCTCCCCCCCATGTTCCCTTTAAACTTTTCCCCCTTCACCCTTAACCCATGTCCTCTGGTTTTTTTCTCCCCTAGCCTCAGTGGAAAAAGCCTGCTTGCATTCACTCTGTCTATACCCATCATGATTTTATATACCTCTATCAAATCTCCCCTCATTCTTCTACGCTCCAGGGAATAAAGTCCTAACCTATTCAACCTTTCTCTGTAACTCAGTTTCCCAAGTCCTGGCAACATCCTTGCATATGTTGTGAAATTTAAAAATGCAAACTCGAGGAAATCTGCAGATGCTGGAATTTCAAGCAACACACATCAAAGTTGCTGGTGAACACAGCAGGTCAGGCAGCATCTCTAGGAAGAGGTACAGTTGACGTTTTGGGCCGAGACCCTTCATCAGGACTAACTGAAAGAAGATATTTGAAAGTGAGAGGGGGAGGGGGAGATCCAAAATGATAGGAGAAGACTGGAGGGGAAAGGGATGGAGCTAAGAGCTGGCAAGTTGATTGGCAAAAGGGATATGAGTGGATCATGGGACGGGCGGGAGGCCTAGGGAGAAAGAAAGGGGGAGGGGGGGAAGCCCAGAGGATGGGCAAGGAGTATAGTGAGAGGGACAGAGGGAGAAAAAGCAGGGAGAGAAAAAAAATTAATAATAAAAGATAAATAAATAACGGATGGGGTACGAAGGGAAGGTGGGGCATTAACGGAAGTTAGAGAAGTCAATGTTCATGCCATCAGGTTGGAGGCTACCCGGGCGGAATATAAGGTGTTGTTTCTCCAACCTGAGTGTAGCTTCATCTTTACAGTAGAGGAGGCCGTGGATAGACATATCAGAATGGGAATGGGATGTGGAATTAAAATGTGTGGCCACTGGGAGATCCTGCTTTCTCTGGCGGACAGAGTGTAGGTGTTCAGCAAAGCGGTCTCCCAGTCTGCATCGGGTCTCTCCAACCTGATGGCATGAACATTGACTTCTCTAACTTCCGTTAATGCTCCACCTCCACTTCGTACCCCATCCGTTATTTATTTATCTTTTATTATTATTAATTTTTTCTCTCTCTCTCCTTTTTCTCCCTCTGACCCTCTCACTATACCCCTTGCCCATCCTCTAGGCTTCCCCTTCTCCCCCTTTCTTTCTCCCTAGGCCTCCCATCCCATGATCCTCTCACATCCCTTTTGCCAATCAACTTTCCAGCTCTTGGCTCCATCCCTCCCCCTCCTGTCTTCTCCTATCATTTCGGATCTCCCCCTCCCCCTCCCACTTTCAAATCTCTTCTTTCAGTCAGTCCTGACGAAGGGTCTCGGCCTGAAACGTCAACTGTACCTCTTCCTGTAGATGCTGCCTGGCCTGCTGCGTTCACCAGCAACTTTGATGTGTGTTGTGAAATTTGTTGTTTTGAGGCAGATGAATGTTCCAATACATAATAAATATAAATTACAATAAGAAGTGTGTGTGTGTAGTACGAAAAGAGAGGGAAAAGTCATGAGGTTGTGTTTATGGGTTTATTGTGCATTGAGAAATTTGATGGCATAGGGGAAGAAGTTGCTCCTGAAATGTTGACGGTGTGGATTCAGGCTCTTGTACCTCTCCCCCGATGGTAGCAACGAAAAGGGGCATGTCTCGGATGACGGGGGTCCTTAATGATGGATGCCGTCTTTTTGAGGCATTGTTCCTTCAATGGGGAAACTCGTGCCCTTGTTGGAGTTGGCTGAATTTACAACTCTCTGCAGCTCTTTCTGATCCCGTGCAGGAGCCCCTCCATGCCAGACAGCGATGCAACACATCAGAATGCTCCCCATGGTACCTCTAGAGAATTTTGTGAGAGGCTGCACAAAGGAACAATGTTGATGGTTGTAGTGGAACTGGTCAAGGATGGAGACTGTGGCAAACAATGAGATTTAGGAATAAACTCTTTTTGGGCATCCAGCCGGTTTCAGGTATCGATTTTAACTGATGTTTCGATGACAAACTCTGTCATCTTCACCAGGGATGATGCCTGGGCATGTCTAGTTCGGTGGTATTTCTACCCCCTCCGTCCATCCCTCCTGATTGGGTAGTTCTTATCCAATCAGGTCTTCACTGTCCCACCTTGTTTACAATTGAATTCTAGTTCTTACTTAGAGCAAGACCTTCGTCTTTGTTAAAATTCTTTTCCTTTAGTTTAATTTCAATGGCCTCCTTCAACAGGCGGTCCCAAAAGCCGTTGGCACTGCACAGTAGTTCTGTGCTGTCAAAGTCAATCCTATTACATTGCGAATGCAATGTTCTACTGCCGCCAATTTCTCTGGGTAAGCCAAACAGATACACCTCCTGTGCTCCTTGATGTGGGTTTCTACTGTGTATCCCGTCTGGTCAATATACGCTGCTAGATATTCACAGGGAATCCTGTAAACACCAACCATCCTGAGTCCCATGTCATCTTTGACCCACATGAGCTGTGATTTGTGCTTTCTCATGGGTTTGTGGATGGTATTAATCTGGTACTTCTTCAGAATCCCTGGCGATCCTTCCTGAAACCGTGGAAATATCGGGAAGACAGGCAGTCTCCTGGTTCAGATTTATTTATTTGTTTTCCACATGTACATCCAAACGTACAGCACAGTGAAGAGCATTGTTTGTATTGACGTTTGCATGTTCTGGGGTGGCCTGTAAGTGTCACCACACATTCCAGTATGCTCACCAAGTTGTACAGAACAACATGAGCAGCAACAGCAATAACACAACAATAGAAGACAATAACCATAAAACGAGCCCCTTTCCCATCCCTCCTACCCACCCAGATAGGTTTCCAACTCCAAGACAGGCTGCAGTAGGCCTCGAGCCCTTGCCTCTGGAGTCTCAGATTCGCAGTCTTTGAGCCTCCAACCACAAACTTCACCCCAAAACACCAATCACGGGGTTGATCTTTGGGCTTTGTCTTCCAGACTAGCACAGACCACGAAATAACAATAGAAACTAAACGCTTACTCTACTAAATGGCACAAACAGTCTGAGCAGATGTATCAAAGATTCAGGAAACACCTGGCAGCAGGGTCACAAGTAAATGAAACTTAGCAAGGAAATAAGTAAAAATTAGTAGAATAGCAAGACGTTGTACTGAAGTATATGACAATACTTTCTTCCAAAGATGTGTGACATCTTTGTTATTTTAACAACTGTGAATGTTCAAGTTACTTTTGAAAAGATGTGCAAATGGAGCACAATATCTGAAAGGTCAAGGGAAGCAATTTGAGGAACTGTAAATGGAGTAACTCTCTATTCTCCCCTTTGTTAGAGGATTTTAGGGTTGTATTTCTTATGTTTGTGTTTGAAATTTTAGCTGTCAGCTTAATGTAAATACACGTGTGCAGGTTGTTGCTTTTAGAACATAGAACAGTAGACCCTTTGGCCCACAATGTTGTGCTGAACCAATTAAACTAGTAATTGAATGCCTAACTAAATGAATCCCTTCTGCCTAACAATATCGATATCTGTCCGTTCTCTGCACGTTTATGTACCTGTCTAAGAGTGTCTATCAGACTTACCTCCACCACCACCCCTGGCACTACCTTCCAGGCCCTGTGTAAACAACTTGACTTGCACATCTTCTTTGAACTTAGTTAATTTCACACCCTCTAGTCTTAGACATTTTGATCCAGTGAAAAAGATACTTGCTGTCTATCTATGCCTCTCATAATCTTATAAACTTCTATAAGGTGTCCCCTCATGCTCTGGTGCTTCATATAAAACCCCAGTTTTCCCAACATATCATTATAGCACATGCCCTTTAATCCAGTGGCGTCCTCTGCACCCTCTCCAAAGCCTCCAAATCCTACCTATAATTGGATGATAAGAATTGAATGCAATATTCCAGATGTGGGTAACAAGTGCTTTATAAAGCTGCAATGTAAACTTCCTGACTCGTGAACTCACTGCCTCATCAACCAAAGGCAAGCATGCATGTTCTCTGTTCACCACCTCATCAACTTGTGCAGCCACTTGGGTGAATTTTTATCTTCTAGAGCAGGGGTGTACAACCTTTTTAATGCCATGGACTCCTACCATTAACCAAGGTGTCTGTAGACCCCAGGTTGGGAACCCCTGCTCTAGACGGGATATGTGCAGTCTGTGAGTAGGTAAGATAGGAGGGAGGCTATTCAACCATCTCACTTGACAAATCATCTATTGTCATGGTCTGGATTGGGGTCCCTTTAAATTTAGCTTGTTTATGTTACGATCCGGACCATTGATTCCCTGTTTTCCCGTGTCCCTCAACTTTGGTGATTAGAGGCAATTAACACTTGGCTGAACCAGTAGTTTATAGTCTCCAGCTTTCAGCCGTTCGGTGCGGGAGCGTCTGCAAAGTCTGCAAAGTCTGCAAAGTCACGGCGTGCCAATGTCATCTGGCCGGAGCAAACCTAGTCTCTGCCGAAGCGAGGGCCGGTAATTCGCCCTTCCTCACTGGAGCAACCCTGTCCAGTTACCTCACTGAAGTGAGCCTGCAAAATTTCCTCATCAAGGTGGGTCCGTCAGTTAATCCGCCGGAGGGAATCAAGAACCGCTGTCCTCTGTTCCCGGGCCCAGTCGAGAGCTCGGCACTACCTGGAGGTTCCAAGTCAAGTCCTGGCTCTGGGCGGCGTTCAAGTACCAAGTCAAGTCCTGGCCCTGGCGGCTTTCAATTACCATGTCAAGTTCTGGCCCTGGCGGCGTTCAATTACCATGTCAAGTCCCGGCCCTGGCGGCTTCCCAGTTCTGAGTCATGTCCTGGCCCTGGCGGTCTGTGATTCCTGTCCTACCCCCTTGTCTGAAACCCTTCTCTGCACCTCTTGCCTCTAGCCCTCGTCTGCAGCCCCCGCCTGCACTTCGGTCTAGTTCCATCACCGGAGCTAGATAGGTACTGTCTGGTGTCCATTCGTGTTGGTCCTGTCTTGTCTTGTCCTCGCCTCCACGGGGTAAGTCAGGCTGTCTTGCTGTTGCCCTGCGGAGAGTCATGTCTTGATTTGTCTTGTCCTTGCCTCCGTGGGGTAAGTCTGGCCGTCTTGCCATTGCCCCACGGAGAGTCATGTCTTGTCTCGTCTTGTCCTCGCCTCCGTGGGGTAAGTCGGGCTGTCATGCCATTGCCCCGCGGAGGGTCATGAGTCCTGGCCCTATGTCCTGTACCCAAGGAGGGGTCCCGGCTCTCTGTTCTGTGTATGTGTCCATGGTTCCATGTACCTGCTCTCCCGAGACCGAGGTACTGGGTCCTTGCCTAGTCTCGGGCTCAGGGTCCATACCCTAGCCTCTTCATGTCTCCTCTAGTTCTGGGAGCCAATTCCGAGTCCTAGCCCAGACCCTTGGTCCCAGCCTAGTTGTAGTCCTCAGTCCTTGTCCAGTTCGCTATTCCTACCCCTGCCTTGCTCTCCTGGTATCGAACAATAAACTAAATCTAAGTAACCTCACAAGATTTGCCTTGCATTTGGGTCCACCCTTGCTCCCAATAACCCGCCCATTGTGACAGTAACAAATTTATAGAGGAAAAAGTACTAATGAGACAGAAGTATTAATTACAGAAAAGTCTTTAAATTGCCCCGGTTGCCTCAATATATACTGCATATATGACTGATGCGACTGAGTTTCTGATCCAATGGTGTACTCAGAATTTTTATTTTTGGTGACTCAGGATAGTTTGTTAGACTCTGGTTTGGTTATTACAAGGGACTTTAGCGGTATGAAAGTTATTTGCTACTGATTAGCTCATGCCTGGATGTTATCTAGATCTTGCCGTATTTGGATATGGGTCCTGATTGGCTGACAATTTGTAAAATGGAATTGCACATGAAACAATGTCTCACCGTGTGATGGAGACAATTGGAGTTAGTTGGCTCCAAGTAGTATCAACAGTGGTGTCCAAAGGCTGAGATGATTCACCTCCAACAACTACGGCTATTTTTCTTTGTGCCAAGTGTCTACAATGGTATTGTTTTCCCCCTTGATGTCTATTGGCCAGCTTTATCAGGTCTTCTAGATGTCTTGAGGTCAAATCAGCAGGTTAGTTACTTTCACTTCATCTCTAGAATTTGGCCCTTTGGGCAACGTTTGGACCGTAGAGCTATGATCAAGTTGGCAGCTGAGTGCTCCTAGTGAAATCCTAATTGAGCACTTGATGCATAAGTGACACTTTAAAAGCATCATTGATGGGATATTCCATCAGTTTTGATGATGGTTGACAGTCTAAGAAATCTCTCATTTAACTGGCAGTGCCAAAATTGTAGCCGTATTGGAACAGCTTGGATAGAGGAGCATGTTATTCTGAACAGCAGGTGTCAGATTCAGAACTAGGAGAATGGTTTCATGGTCTTTGATATATCCAAAGCCTTCTGTCAGTTCTTAATATCATGTGTTGTAAATCAGGTTGTTGAAGATGATGGTGGAGATCTCAGGAGGAAAATGACAAGAACCACCTACTCTGCACTCCTGAATGAGCATGACTGCAAACATGTCAGCTTTCTCTTTATCTCACATGCTGGGCTGTCATGGTCTGGTCCGTGAAATCCGCATTCCGGTTCACGGTCTGGACCATCGATCCGTATTCCAGGTTTTCTGGTTTTCCCTTGTTCTGTTGGGTGCTCTAACTGAGGCACATGATTCTTGTTTGGGCAGACACATAAATACCTCCAGAGACAAGGGCTTGGCTGCTGGATTGTTCCTGTCCAACCCACTGTCTGAATCCCTTCTCTGCCCCCTGCCTTGCCTGTAACCTTTGCCTGCACTGCTGTCAAGTTCAACTATCTGTTGTTGTTTTGAACTGTCTCTGTGTCCATGCCTTTGCCAGGTAGGTCTGGCTGTTTACTGATACCTAGTGTTGGGATCTGTCTTGTCGTGTTCAGCATTCTATGTATGAGTCCTGGCCCTATATCCTGTTTCCAAGGAGGGTCCTGACTCTGTGTTCCATGTCCCTGTGTTCCCGTCTCTCAAGTCCAAGGCTCCATGTTCCTGTGCTTGAGACCAAGGCTCTATGTTCCCGTCCTTCCCAAGACCCAGGCTCTAGGTTCTGAGGTTCCTGTCATCCCAAGTCCAAGGCTTGGCTGTTCCTGAGTACTAATTCAAGGCTTTGTGTTCTTGTCCTGTCCATGTGCCTCATCCAGTCCTGCAGCCACACCATGTCCTCACCTAGATCTGGGGTCTGAGCCTGAGTCAAGACCCAGGTTTTGAGTCCTTGTCCAGTCTCTGGCTTGGAGTCCTTGTCCAGTTTCCAAGTTCCTAGTTCCTCATCCAGGTCCCACTTTCCTAGTCAAGTCCTAGCCCATGTCTGTGTTCTTGTCCTGGCTCCTAGTCTGCATCCAGTCCCATCCCTAAACTCTAGTCCGTTCCTAGTACTTCAGTGATTGTGTCTTGCATTTGGCTCTGCTCCCAGTGCCCCCCTTATGACATGGGCCCTATAGTTATTGAAGATGGGGATGTCCTTAGAACTTACTGTTCCTGTTAGTTGTTTAATTGTCCACCACCACCCATGATTAGATGTGTCAGAACCACAGATCTTCGTTGGTTGTGTGGTTACCTTGCTGCTTTCAATGTACAATACACATGTAGTCAGCCCTCTGTTGCAACTACACAAGGTTATCCCCTCATTTTCATGAGGGTATGCCTGGTTGAGCAGTTTGGGCAATCTCATCTGCAGTCTCATATGAACTAGGACAGCACCCCTGGCTTGAGAGAAACTGTAGTTATAGACTGATAGTGTGCCTTTTTGTAGTGGTCTACAACACCTCAATGGAGACCAGCATCGAGCTGCCAGATCTGTTCAATATCCACGCCACTTAATAAGATTTTGTTGCTACAGAACATGGTGGAGGACATCCTTAGTATGAAGATAGGTCTTTGTCCCTGCAAGATTTTATTTCTCGTCGGTCAAAGTTTTTGTGGGTATCTGCTTCAGGTAGGTGAGTGATGGTAAGCTTTATTTGTGACACAGTGGTGTAACAGGTAGAGCTGCCATCTCACTGCTCTGTGTTTGATCCTGACTCCAGTGCTGTCAGTATGAACGTTGTACCTTTTCGATATAACATATGAACTTTTAAAAATTCTCCTTTTCCTCCTTGCATTACCATTTCCTGGGTTCTGAGTTTACTCTATTAAATCTTCCTAGGTCATTACTAGAACTGCTAGACCTGTCCTTCCAATTGCTTTTGCAACTATCAATAAAGGGTGCCGCGGCTCAGAACAGCTTGGGGCTTCAAGGCTTGGAGTTCAATTCCTGCTGCCATCTGCAAGGAGTTTGTACGTTCTCCCCGTGACTGCGTGGGGTTCCTCCGGGTGCTCCAGTTTCCTCCCACCATCCGAAGTCATGCCATTTAGTAAACTGGTCATTGTAAATTGTCCTGTGATTAGGCTAGGTATAAATAGGTGGGTTGCTGGGCTCATTATGTCCGAAGGTATAAATAAATAAACAAACAAATAAATAGGTATGTAAAATATCTAAGTTCCCTCTCACATGCTCGTCAACATGATTCACCTCCTACCACTCACCTACATTAGGGATCATTTATAACAGGCAAATATCTGAGTAACCGGCATCCCACTGGGATGTGGAGCAAGTGGGAACACCTGGAGGAAAGACACAATGATATTGCAGTCAGTGAGGTTGTATGTGGTTTATAGGAAGTAGGTATTCCCCACGGTGGTATTGTAGTACAGCCAACCTCTGTAGAAAAGAAACATAAGAAAATCTGCAGATGTTGGAAATCTAAAACAACACACTAAATGCTGGAGGAACTCAGCAGGCCAGGCAGCATCTATGATATCGTTTCAGGTTTACTTTTCCTGATCTTCCATGGTCTTCCTGTCAGATTCCCCTTTTTCCAGTCCTTTATCACTTTCACCAATCGACTTCCCAGCTCTTTACTTCACCTCCTTCCCCTCTGCTGGTCTCAACTATCACCTCCCACCTTGTACCTCTTCCTCCCCCTCACCTCCACTTTTTCACTCTGACTTTTCCTCCTCCTTTTTCAGTCCTGACGAAAGGTCTCAGCCTGAAGCATCGACTGTTTACTCTTTCCATCGATGCTGCCCGGCCTGCTGAGTTCCACCAGCATTTAATGTGCGTTGCTTTGGATTTCCAGCGTCTGCAGACTTTCTTGTGTTTCTTATCTACAGAGATGGGCTCTACTACAATACCGCTGAACCATCACCATGGGGAATACCTACTTCCTAGAAACCAGCTACAGCCTCACTGACTGCAATATCGTTTTGTCTCTTTCCTCCAGGAGCTTCCACTTGCTCCTGCATCCCAGCGGGATGCCCGTTGCTAGGACGTTTACCTGTTATAAGTCATCCCTAATCTCGGTGAGCAACAGAAGGTGGATCATGTTGACAAACATGTAAGAAGGAACGGGACTGATGGGATTTTTTCTCACAGTTGACATTGACTGTAAGCGCAAGATGGACGCCTGCTACATTGATGGAAGTAACGTAGTTGGATTTATCCCTTGTGCTGATTCACTCGCTACTTGCCTCTATCCTGTCCGCCAGCCCTCAGCCGGCTCAGTTAATGGTGGTAAAACTACGCTGTTTTTATTTTCAAAGTTTAAATTCCCCACCCAGCGGCCATTCTGACCCTTTGCTACCTTCACTACTGACGCACGATGGCAGATGGCGTTCAACTCAGAGGTTATTTTATGCCCTGTTTTGACCCGATGCCATTAGTCTTCCCGGGGTCTTCCAGGGCTAGACCCTTCTCGCTTGTGTGAGAAGCCCAGTTTCAGATTCACGTCCCTCCATCAACCTCCCCCAGATCCTCCTAGCGCACAAAAACCGCTCGTAAACGTTAGCTCCATTTGTTGTATGTACATGAAAACATACAATGGAATGCGAAAATAAAAAACAGCAGGCATTGTGCTGCGCAGAGGAAACCCAGAATATTACAGAAAAACTTACAAACTCCTCACAGAAAGTGGCAGGGATAGAAACCTAATCTTACAAATGGCGCTATAAAACTTACCGCTAACAGCTGCGTTACCTTGCCGCCTTCCACTTACTCCCCTGTATTAAAATGATTTGCATTTATATTCTACCTTTCAGAATCTCCCAAAGCAAAATAAAGTATTTCTGACCTGAAATGGGCACGCCCATTGACTATTTCAAAAATGCAACTATATAAATAATTAGCTAGCGAAGTGGCGACGACGCACCATCCGTTTGCCTTCACAGACGCTGCCTGACACGCTGAACCTCCTGCAACATTTTGCTGCCGGGGATCCTTGCACCTATAGTCTATTGTACTTTCACAATCATATGCCTTCACAATGTAAACTCAACTTTAAGTTAAGCTTGCGGTTCTGGTTGGTAGGACGCACTGCGCCTGCGTCGCGGGGATTCCCCTGCATCAATTGTTCCTGGAGCTAAATTGAGGGGGAAAACGCGGCGGGTGGTTTGGGAAAGCTGAAGGTGAAAAGACGGTAGATGATAGAGGCGACCACCCTCTCCTCGGTAGGTTAAATCCTTACATTGTCGTCTTGGTTGATGCGAATCTGAGATGGTAGTGTGTGCTCACTGTACCGCGTGTATGCTGTTGCGGCTCCTATTTACTAAGAGTTTCAGTTTATTAAATAAATCTTGTCTTGGGGAAATAAGTGGAATGTTAGAAAAAAGCTGCCGTAGCTGGGTGGCTCATTTTCGTGGCTGTTTATTGTTACTTTTGCAGAGAAACCTTAAACTGTGTGCTTTGGTAAATCTGTAAAATAGAATTCACCATTCCGGTTAATCACATGTACTTGCCGATGTATAATCTGTTTCGCTGTCTGAGATTTACTTTACTGAGGTGTCGTTTACAAACAGTAGTCGGCATTTCAACAAATATAAGCTAAGCTGATCCAGATGCTGTTAATGGAGATGAACTTGCTTTGGAGGGGAGCCAGCGTTCTTTTTGGGCGTTTGGTTGCTTTCCTAGGCGGTTCAGCGTGGGACAACGATCAGGGATCAACGTTCAACTGCAGCGAAGCAGGCAGGCGGTGGCTTTGCTACACTGTCAAAGCAGTGGTTTCTCGGGACCAGTGTAATTCACAAGAAGTTGTAACAACATTTAAAGAGAAAATCTTGGAAGATTATAATGCTTGGATTTTAGCTGGCACGTAGTGATGTATATGAGAGGTTACGTTTATTTTCAACGAATGCAGCTATCTTTGTATTTCCGTTTATGCATCCAATACCAGCAAAATAGCACATATACACCAAAACATTTGCGGCTTTTTTGGACAAATGCCAAGAATTTCACTTTTGCTTAATTTTTTTTACTTCGATTACATCATGCAAAGACGGCCATAGATTGTGACAAAATACTTAATCAGTATTTTAAAAAGTGGCCCCGAGTGATTTAATATGAATCGCCGTGCGTTTTTCTGTTTGGATTATTGTTTGCTGGAACGTAAAGAGGCTTTCCGGGAAACTGAAAGTGAGTTTCACTGCTCTGGAGTACCGTCGGGTTTATAGGAAATAATAACTAACCAAGTCGGGAATTTCTCCGCTCGATTTTCCTCGTGTTGCACCTGTGTCCCTGCAATTTACAATAAATCGCAACCGAATTGCACTGTGTTGAATTTAATCGAATTGGTTATTATCGGCGGGGATGGAGACGTCTTTAGCCTCAAGTACACGTGATGAATAACTGAATCTGGACCTGGGCCAGCAGTCAGTGAATGTCTGCAGCCTCATCTTGCATTTAGTGTTTAATATGTACCTAGATAATATGTGCAGCAGGCTAGGCGAACTCTGCAGGGTGAGTAAGAGTTAAATTGTCGGATTGAAGACCCTTATAACCATATAACAATTACAGCACGGAAACAGGCCATCTCGGCCCTTCTACGTGCCGAACTCGTACTCTCATCTAGTCCCACCAACCTGCACTCAGTCCATAACCCTCCATTCCTTTCCTGTCCACATATCTATCCAATTTAACTTTAAATGACAACATCGAACCTGCCTCAACCACTTCTGCTGGAAGCTCGTTCCACACAGCTACCACTCTCTGAGTAAAGAAGTTCCCCCTCATGTTACCCCTAAACTTTTGCCCTTTAACTCTCAACTCATGCCCTCTTGTTTGAATCTCCCCCACTCTCAATGGAAAAAGCCTATCCACGTCAACTTTTATCTATTCCCCTCATAATTTTAAACACCTCTATCAAGTCCCCCCCTCAACCTTCTCCACTCCAAAGAATAAAGACCTAATTTGTTCAACCTTTCTCTGTAATTTAGGAGATGAAACCCAGGTAACATTCTAGTAAATCTCCTCCGTACTCTCTCAATTTTATTGACATCTTTCCTATAATTTGGTGACCAGAACTGTTTTCTTATAGGCCAAATTTGGAGTATTGTGTACAGTGCTGGATTTTCTCTGCATTTTCTGCATTTGTCATCTTGAATTTGTTGTTTCTTAAGCCCACCCTCCGCCACCTCCAGTTTAAATTCCATGCGGAATATTTTGGAGGATCAAGAACCAAGAACCCTTCTTCAGAACCGCGAAAGAACGACGATAAGTAAGTTTTAAGAGAAGGCGTGGCAGCATTGAACTGGACAGAGGGGAGGAACATGTATAGGATGCAGAAAGGATAGCGTGTGCGGAAACTAATGAATTTGCAAAAGTCTAGGTAACTAACTGTCACTGTGCATAGCAGAACAGGCTATTTCTACTGTGTCATATGTCTGTGATGGGTCTCAGTATTCCCCTCGCTGTTAGTGTAGCCCACCTAATGGTAGTCCTACCTACCGCCCCTGCATCTTGCACACTTTTTTACGGTTCTTTGTTTGTATTCTAACTCTGTTGTAAACTAGTTTGCTGCTTTGTTCATCTTCTGTTGCACTAAGAGAAGGAATGCCTCCCTTTCCACGCCCAGACCACATTTCGGTACAACTGATCACTTGGCTGCATACAGGCAAGAGGTTAAAGCGCAGCCCGTTAGAGATTAGGACAGCAAAGAGATGGTCGCGGGAGGCAGAGCAGCGGCTACAGGGCTGCTTCGAGTCAGTGCACTGGGCCATGCTCAGGGACTCCTCCGTGGCTCTGAATGAATACTCCACGGTTGTCATGGACTTGAAAACAGCTGTAGACGAGTGTGTCTCCACAAAATCATTCAGAATCCTCCCCAATCAGAAGCCCTAGATGAATCATGGAATCTGCAGTCTTCTGAGGGCTAGATCTGAGACGTTCAGGGATGGAGACCAAGAAGGTCACAAGGGGTCCAGTTGCCATTTCTGGAAAGCTATCTCACGGGCGAAATGGCGGTTCCGGACTAAACTTGATTCTACAAAGGACCTATTATCTCTTATAAAGTAAAATAAAGCAACAAATGCGGCAATCGGGCTTCGCTCCAGATGAGCTTAATGCCTTCTGTACTCGCTTTGACTCGAAACACAGAGCAGCCATCACGAACTCACGCAGCCCCCAACGAGCCTATGATTTCAGCCTCTGAGGCTGACATGTG
The DNA here is from genome assembly GCF_030028105.1 of Mobula birostris. Taxonomy (NCBI): domain Eukaryota; kingdom Metazoa; phylum Chordata; class Chondrichthyes; order Myliobatiformes; family Myliobatidae; genus Mobula; species Mobula birostris. Next base: position 136,891,386 of record NC_092378.1, on the reverse strand, counting down.
AGCAACTTTCAGGAAGGTGAACCCACGAAAAGCATCCGGACCAGACGGGGTACCTGGCCGAGTAGGAAGGAACTGTGCTGATCAACTGACTGGAATATTAAATGAGATCTTTAACCTCTCCCTTCGGCCGTCTGACGTGCCCACCTGATTCAAGCGGACTTCACATACCAATGCCCAAGTAGAACGTGGTAACATCCCTTGACTATCATCCGTTAGCACTTACATCCACGGTGAAGAAGTGCTTTCAGAGGTTGGTGATGAAACATATCAACTAATCGAGAAGGGTCTTGGGTCCACTCCAATTTACCTACTGGAGCAACAGGTCCACAGCAGATGTCATTTTATTGGCTCTTCACTCAACCTTGGAACATTTGGACAGCAAAGATACATGCATCAGGATGCTCTTTATTGAGTACAGCTCCACATTCAATTCCATCATCCCTTGAAAATGAATCAACAAGCTTCATATTGACCTCATATGTCCTTGTGCAATTTAATCCTCAATTAACCCTCCCCACTGATCTCCCTCCTGGCACTTATCCGTGTAAGCGGAACAAGTGCTACACATGCCCTTACACTTCCTCCCTTATCACCATTCAGGGCCCCAAACAGTCCTTCCAGGTGAGGCAACACTTCACCTGTGAGTCGACTGGGGTGATATACTGCGTCCGGTGCTCCCGATGTGGCCTTTTATATATTGGCGAGACCCGACGCAGACTGGGAGACCGCTTTGCTGAACATCTACGCTCTGTCCGCCAGAGAAAGCAGGATCTCCCAGTGGCCACACATTTTAATTCCACATCCCATTCCCATTCTGACATGTCTATCCACGGCCTCCTCTACTGTAAAGATGAAGCCACACTCAGGCTGGAGGACAAAACACCTTATATTCCGTTTGGGTAGCCTCCAACCTGATGGCATGAACATGGACTTCTCTAACTTCCGCTAAGGCACCACCTCCCCCTCGTACCCCATCTGTTACTCATTTTTATGCACACATTCTTTCTCTCACTCTCCTTTTTCTCCCTCTGTCTTGCCCATCCTCTGGGGTCCCCCCCTCCCTTGTCTTTCTTCCCGGACCTCCTGTCCCATGATCCTCTCGTATCCCCTTTTGCCTATCACCTGTCCAGCTCTTGGCTCTATCCCTCCCCCTCCTGTCTTCTCCTATCATTTTGGATCTCCCCCTCCCCCTCCAACTTTCAAATCCCTTACTCACTCTTCCTTCAGTTAGTCCTGACGAAGGGTCTCGGCCTGAAACGTCGACTGTACCTCTTCCTACAGATGCTGCCTGGCCTGCTGCGTTCACCAGCAACTTTGATGTGTGTTGCTTGAATTTCCAGCATCTGCAGAATTCCTGTTGTTTGCGTTTAAATTCACTACTGCGAAGCCTCTTCCAGTGATGCCTACACCGAAGAAGTTTAGATCCTCTCTTCGACGGGAGTTCAGTGAAACCATCTCTCACTGCTCCCCATCTGTAATTTCTTCGGCTCTTCAACTTTTCGACCACACTTTGACTCAGACTCGCTATCACAGCCATATATCCTTTCTTGGAACGTGCCTCCGTCGCCAACTTACTCCAGTTGGCTTTAGGATTCGTTTCCAAGCCTCTCAGTTTGGACCTTCTGAGGATCCCAGGTACTCACATTTTATTGACTCTGCCTCTCGCCGCTTCTCCCATCAAGCTCTGAAGGCGACCCTCTCCGCCATGAGGAGGTACTTGGTGTCCCTATCCCAGACCCTTCCACACCTTCGGGACACTTTCTTCGCCGTCTGTAATGGTCCTACCTGTTATTTCATCCTCCGTCGGATTCACGCCTGCAATCGCCGTTTTTTTGACTTTGTCATGTTAGGCAAAGATCGCAAGATCCTACATCTACGGACTCCAGAGCCTGCCGGCCCCGACGCTAGCAGGCATGAACTTCAGATTGCGGCTCCTGCCACTGATCTCGGCGGCTCCAACACCTCGGCATATTCAAAACCCGGACTCCAGCAACGACCATGGACACCTTCACAATGATTGCGCAACCACCTACTGCGACTCCAGCCTTGAACTCCAGGCCGGGTCTTTATGTGCTGCTGTTGTGACTCCCGTCTCCCCTTCCCCCACCAATACTCTGAAATCCCGTCTCCTTCAGATCCCATCGTCAGTTCCTGGGTCCTCAGAGGCTCCATCTTCCTCTCAACCCAACCCTCCCCTCTCCATTGACACCCCCAGCCTCCCCCCTCCCCCCTCTGATCCCAGCTCTCATCCATGCCGGGTCTTTACTATCCCCTCCGACCTTCAACTGTCAGAGGCAGAACGCTCTGTCCTCAGTAAGGGCCTCACCTTTGTCCCCCTTCGCCCACACCTCAGCGAGTTCCGTGTTTGCCATGATGCGGAACTTTTCTTCCACCGTCTCCGTCTCCGAGCCTACTTCTTCGGCAAGGACTCTTCCACCCCCACCGATGACCCCTTCTCCTGTCTTCAACCCTCCTCTTCTTCATGGACACCCCGCTCTGGTCTTCTGCCTGCTCTGGATCTCTTTATCGCTAATTGCCGACAGGACATCAACCGTCTCGACTTCACTGCACCTTGTCCCCATTCCAACCTCACTCCTTCCGAACGCTCTGCTCTCCACTCCCTCGGCACTAATCCTAACCTTATTATTAAACCCGCCGATAAGGGGGGTGCTGTTGTAGTCTGGCGTACTGACCTCTACCTTGCCGAGGCACAGCGACAACTCACGGATACCTCCTCTTATTTACCCCTTGATCGTGACCCCACTAAGGAGCACCAGGCCATTGTCTCCCACACCATCACCGACTTTATCCGCTCAGGGGATCTCCCATCCACTGCTACCAACCTTATAGTTCCCACACCCCGCACTTCCCGTTTCTACCTCCTACCCAAGATCCACAAACCTGCCTGTCCTGACCGACCTATTGTCTCAGCTTGCTCCTGCCCCACCGAACTCATTTCTGCATACCTCGACACTGTTTTATCACCCTTTGTTCAATCCCTTCCGACCTATGTTCGTGACACTTCTCACGCTCTTAAACTTTTCGATGATTTTAAGTTCCCTGGCCCCCACCGCTTTATTTTCACCATGGATGTCCAGTCCTTATATACTTCCATCCCCCATCAGGAAGGTCTCAAAGCTCTACGCTTCTTTTTGGATTCCAGACCTAATCAGTTCCCCTCTACCACTACTCTGCTCCGTCTAGCGGAATTAGTCCTTACTCTTAATAATTTCTCCTTTGGCTCCTCCCACTTCCTCCAAACTAAAGGTGTAGCTATGGGCACCCATATGGGTCCTAGCTATGCCTGCCTTTTTGTTGGGTTTGTGGAACAATCTATGTTCCGTGCCTATTCTGGTATCTGTCCCCCACTTTTCCTTCGCTACATCGATGACTGCATTGGCGCTGCTTCCTGCACGCATGCAGAACTCGTTGACTTTATTAACTTTGCCTCCAACTTTCACCCTGCCCTCAAGTTTACCTGGTCCATTTCCGACACCTTCCTCCCCTTTCTAGATCTTTCTGTCTCTGTCTCTGGAGACAGCTTATCCACTGATGTCTACTATAAGCCTACTGACTCTCACAGCTATCTGGACTATTCCTCTTCTCACCCTGTCTCTTGCAAAAATGCCATCCCCTTCTTGCAATTCCTCCGTCTCCGCCGCATCTGCTCTCAGGATGAGGCTTTTCATTCTAGGACGAGGGAGATGTCTTCCTTTTTTAAAGAAAGGGGCTTCCCTTCCTCCACTATCAACTCTGCTCTTAAACGCATCTCCCCCATTTCATGTACATCTGTTCCCACTCCATCCTCTCGCCACCCCACTGGGAATAGGGTTCCCCTGGTCCTCACCTACCACCCCACCAGCCTCCGGGTCCAACATATTATTCTCCGTAACTTCCGCCACCTCCAACGGGATCCCACCACTAAGCACATCTTTCCCTCCCCCCCCCCCCCCGCATTCCGCAGGGATTGCTCCCTACACAACTCCCTTGTCCATTCGTCCCCCCCATCCCTCCCCACTGATCTCCCTCCTGGCACTTATCTGTGTAAGTGGAACAAGTGCTACACATGCCCTTACACTTCCTCCCTTACCACCATTCAGGACCCCAAACAGTCCTTCCAGGTGAGGCAACACTTCACCTGTGAGTCGACTGGGGTGATATACTGCGTCCAGTGCTCCCGATGTGGCCTTTTATATATTGGTGAGACCCGACGCAGACTGGGAGACCGCTTTGCTGAACATCTACGCTCTGTCCGCCAGAGAAAGCAGGATCTCCCAGTGGCCACACATTTTAATTCCACATCCCATTCCCATTCTGACATGTCCATCCACGGCCTCCTCTACTTAAAGATGAAGCCACACTCAGGTTGGAGGAACAACACCTTATATTCCGTCTGGGTAGCCTCCAACCTGATGGCATGAACATCGACTTCTCTAACTTCCGCTAAGGCCCCACCTCCCCCTCGTACCCCATCTGTTACTTATTTTTATACACACATTCTTTCTCTCACTCTCCTTTTTCTCCCTCTGTCCCTCTAAATATACCTCTTGCCCATCCTCTGGGTACCCCCCCCTTGTCTTTCTTCCCGGACCTCCTGTCCCATGATCCTCTCGTATCCCCTTTTGCCTATCACCTGTCCAGCTCTTGGCTCTATCCCTCCCCCTCCTGTCTTCTCCTATCATTTTGGATCTCCCCCTCCCCCTCCAACTTTCAAATCCCTTACTCACTCTTCCTTCAGTTAGTCCTGACGAAGGGTCTCGGCCTGAAATGTCGACTGCACCTCTTCCTGGAGATGCTGCCTGGCCTGCTGCGTTCACCAGCAACTTTGATGTGTGTTGCTTGAATTTCCAGCATCTGCAGAATTCCTGTTGTTTGCGTTAATCCTCAATTTCCTCACTTGCAGACCCCAATCAGTTCAGATTGGCAACAAAACTTCTTCAGCAATCTCCATCAGCACAGGTGGACCACAAGGCTGTGTGCTTAGCCCCCTGCTCTACTCACTTTACACTTATAACTGTCAGGCTAAGCACAGCTCCAATGCCATAGTTACATTTGCTAACCACACCACTGTCTTTGCCAAATCAAAGATGGTGACAAATCAGCACAGAGGAGGAAGATTGAAAATCTGGCTGAATGGTGCCAGATTTGGTGACAACAACCTCTTACTCAATGTCAGCAAGACAAAAGAGCTAATTGTTGACATCGGGAGGAGGAAACCAGAAGTCCATGAGCCAGTCCTCGTCGGAGGATCAGAGTTGGAGAAGGTCAGCAACATTAAATTCCTCAGTGTTATCATTTTGGAGGACCTCGCCTGGGCCCAGCACGTAACGTGCAATTACAAAGAAAGTAAAACGGCGCCTCTAACTTCCTTAGGAGTTGGTGAAGATTTGTCATGACATCCAGAACTTTGACAAACTTCTATAGATATGTGGTGAGGAATATATTGACTGGCTGCATCACAGCCTGGTATGGAAATATCTATGCCCTTGAATAGAAAATCTTACAAGAAGTAGTTGTTATGGCTCAGTCCATCATGGGTAAGGCCTTCCACACCACTGAGCACATCTACATGCATTGTTGCAGGAAAGTAGCATCCATCATCAGGAACACTCACCACCTAAGCCGTGCTCTCTTTTCACTGATGCCGTTGGGAAGAAGGTACAGAAGCCTTTGGACTCACACCACCAGGTTAAAGAACATTACCCTTCAACCATCAGGCTCTTGAACCAAAGGGGATAACCTCACTTGCTCCATCATTGAAATGTTTCCACAACCAAAAGACTCACTTTCATATTCTTGATATTTATTGCTTATTCATTGTTTGTTTTTTGTATTCGCACAGTTTGTTGTCTTTTGAACACTGGTTGAATGCCCAAGTTGATGCAGTCTTTTTTTATATTATTATTATTCAGTCATGGATTTATTGAGTATGCCCACAAGAAAATAAATCTCAGGGTTGTATATGGTGACACATATGTACTTTGATAATGGATTTACTCTGAATTTTGAACTTCTCCCTAACTATGTTCCTAGCTACTGCTGTTGGCCTGATATCCCTACAGTTTATCCCCACAATACACATGCTTCACCCTGATAGAAATACCTGCTTTGGCTTATTCATTGCTTCCCTCTCCTCTTTTCTATGAAAGTTAAAACTGGCTTGTTTTCTCTTTTTTTTTCCCCCCCACCATTCTGGAAGAGCCCTCCACTTAAACCAATAACCCTGCTTTTCTTTCCATCTTGCCTGCCTAATGTTTCCAGTACTTTGTTAAATGCAATATCCAATGCAAACCCAGGACCATAATTTTTTGCACCAGAAAGTAATTAAGCTACTTATGTACCCATGATAGATTATCCTCTCCTATGAGATTTTCTTCAGCCCTTTATCTCTTCCACCTTTCACCTTCCAGTTTCTCACGTCATCCTCCCTCCTCCGTCTCCCAACCTTCCCCTATCACCTGTCAGCTTGTACTCTTCGCTTTCCCACCTTCATATTCTGACTTCTTCTTCCTTACATTCAATGAAGGGCCTGAAATGTCGAATCTATTCAGTTCCATAGATGCTGCCTGATCTGTGGAGTGTCTCCATCAGTTTTTTGTCTGTTGCTCTGGATTGCAACAGCTGCAGAATCTAATTAAGCTGCTGCTCTCAGAGTTCAAAAGTTATTTCTGCTTTTCAACAATCCCAGTTATGGTGTGACATAAGTATGCTGGTCCAAGATGGCCGATGGCCTGGCCAATATTTATCCATGAATCAAAAATCACTTGGATTGTCAGGTCATTATCATCTTGAACTTCATGAAAACTTGTGCCTTCTCCTACCTTATAACAAATATTCATTGATTGCGATGTGCAATGGTTGAAAATGGTCCCACCAGGTCCTTATCAATCGTCAGCAAGTAAACCGACATAAATACCATGCTTGATCTTTTTGCTACACCTCACACCTCAGTTCGTGGCCTAAGGCAGAAGGAGTCAATTTTAGAAAACCTAGCACATTTATTTTTCCTACATTTACACACTTAGTCCAGCGGTTGTGGAGCATACAGATCTCTTCTTTGTAGAAGTCGGCGTCTTGGACCTCCAGAAAGTGGTCCACAGCAGGGGTGACTGATAAGTTTGTGGCCTAAGGTAGAAGGAGATGAGGAGAAACGTCAAACTTTCTGCATCTTCACTCAGAGTTGAAATGCACGTGCATGTAACGAGAGCTGTATAACTCATCTCCTTTTACCTTAGGCCACAAACTTATCAATCATCCGTGCTGTGGACCACCTGGAGATCCAAGACGCTCTCATTACATGCCAGGTAGCCACCAAACTGATGGAATGAACATTGATTTCTCCAATTTCCGGTAATTTTTTCCTATCCCCCTTCCCACTTCTTCATTTCCTCACTCTTACCTCTTCTCATCTGCTTATCACCTCCCTCTAGTGCCCCTCTTCCTTTCTTTTCTCCTATGGTCCACTCTCCCCTTCTATCAGATTCCTTCTTCTCCATTCCTTTCCATGCCTGATGAAGGGTCTCAGACCAAAATATTGACTATGTATTCATTTTCATAGATGCTTCCTGACCTGGTGAATTCTTCCAGCATTTTGTGTGTGTTATTCTGGATTTCCAGCATCTGCAGAATTTTTATCATTCAAAAAGCTTAACTGTCTTCTTAAAAGAGGCAGGTGATGCAAAATTTGTAGTCACGGAAGAGAAACATTTACAAATATTGAGAGAGAAGACATTAATGAACCATAAATTTGAAAATTAAAATGTCTCATTTAATTATGCCCCTGGATGTTGAAAGAAGTGTGTGTGTGTGTGTGTTGCGGAATGGATGGAAATAATAAAGACTATACCCAGCATTTTCCGGTCATATCTAGATACAGACATGGCACTGGAGGAGTGGAGGATTTGTAATGCATGAGTATGGGAACTAGAAGACAGAGAAAAAAACAAATTGTACTTCACACCCACTGGCCTGTAGCCTCCTAAATCAATCCAGCTGTTTTTTTAAATAGAAAGAGAGTTTTTGCTGCCAACACCCTATCAAGCAGCAAGTTTGAGAATTCCACTTTTTTCCCTCCAATGAACTTTTTTTCAACCATGTCGCTATTTTCTAGTATATCCTAAGCAAAATATGCCCTTCCTCTTCACCCTGGTGAGCTCTCAGTTAAATTTCCTTGCATCTCTCTGTTTCAAAATTAAGGAAATAATCACAAACCAGCTATTTTTTCCCTAATAACTAAATTGTAAGTTTTTGCTACATGCTGTCATAAGTTCAATTATATTCTTCTTGAGTGGCGACGATCACTGAAGGCTGAATTAATGCTTCATACAATTAAGCTATGACTTCTTTAGTCTAAATCTAGTGCCTCAGACATTATATAAAAAGGGTTCCATTTGTAGTTAATCATTTTACCCAGCTGTCCTGCTGCATCGAGGGATTTGTAGGCATGCTCACCAAGGTCTGTTTCCTCCCCACCAATGCTCTGCACCTAATATAACATAACATTGGTTTTTTAAAAAAGTAAGGAATAGACTTTAATAATGGCTCAGGGGGAAGTTGAAACTTTCCAGAGCAGATAACAAGGGTCATTGGCACTTTTGATGTTTTCATGGATTTTGGTAAGGTGGTTGACAAAATCCCAGAGCATTGCAGTTGAGGAAGTGGGTTAAAATTACAATGGAGCATTGTGATTTAATGGCTGAGCAGCGAGGTCAAGGTGAAATTATATGGAAGTGTCTGTTGTGGTTACTACATTGCTGGAAGGGTGTGATTGGCACGAGAGAGTAGATAGTGGAACCTGCTCCAGTTATTTGGAAAAACTTTTGATTTATTTTGTTTACTTTGAGCTATTGGAAAAGGAAAAGAAATGTAATTGAGAGCTGTTCAGAGTAAAGAGAACAGAAGATACTATGTAGCAAACATGGTAAATTGGTAAGGTTAATTAGTAAGTGTGTTTATTAGTGTCATATGTATAGAGATCCAGTGGAAAACTTGTTTTGCATTTCATTCATCACAACATAGCATCGAGGTAGTACAAGGGAAAACAATAACAGAATGCAGAATAAAGTATTACACTTACAGGGCAGGCAGACAATAGGTGCAAGGTCATAATGAGGTAGATTGTGAATGAAGAGTCATAGAAAGGTGGTAGCATAGTGGTTAGTCTAATGCTTTCCAACACCATCTGTAAGATTGGTGTTCGATTCCCGCCACTGTCTCGGAGGAGTTTGTACGTTCTCATGAATGCACACGTTTCCTCGCACTTCCCAAAGGCCTACAGTTAGGGCTTGTGAGTTGTGGGCGTGCTGTGTTAGTGCTGGAAACGTGGTGACCCTTGCGGGCTGCCCGGCACAATCCTTGCTGATTTGATTTGATGCAAACGGCCTGTTTCATTGTATGCTTCGATGAATATGTGACAAATAAAGCTATTCATTCCTCTACTTAAGGGGCTGTTCAATAGTCTTGTAACGGCAGGTTAGAAGCTGTGCTTGAGCCTGATTTATGTCATTTCAGGTTTTTGTATCTTCTGCCTAATCGAAGGGGGGAGGAGAAGAAAGAATGTCCGGGCTGCATAGTCTTTGGTTATGTTGGCTGCTTTACTGAGGCAATGGGAAGTATAGACAGAGTTAATGGAGGGAAAGCTGGTTGCTGCAACTCTGTAATTTTCTTACAGTCCCAGGCAGAACTGTACCACTGCCGCAACACATTCTGATAGGATGCTTTCTATGGCACATCTCTAAAAATTGGTGAGGGTTAAAGGGGACATGTCAAATCTTTTCATCCTCAAGCAGTGAAGACACTAATGTGCTTCTTTGCCGATGGTGTCTGTATGGTTGGTCATCGTAGGTGATGTTTGCACCTAAGAACTTAAAGTTTTCAACCTTCTCTGTTGTGTATTTAATATTTCAACTGTTTGATTAAGCATTCTTGTTTGATTAACTAATTCATTACGGGCCATATGTATAAATACATGAATTTTCTACAACATCACGCTGCATGCCTCGCTTAAAGTAAATACAAAGTTAGACCCCATTCCCGGACTCCCATGTTTTTCTTTGAATTAGTTTGATGTTTTGAAGTTACAAATCATAATACTGGCGACGAGGATGAGGTAGACCAGCAGTTTGAGCAGCTGGCCATGCACTGTATGGAATGCCAACACGTCCAGAAGATGCCAAGAGCAGTGTCTGTCCATCCCTGGGAATGGTTGGCATTGCCCTGGCAAAAGATTCATTTGGATTTTGCCAGACCATTCATGGCACAGATTTCTTGGTAGCAGTGTATGCAGCTACAAAGTGGCCAGAAGTGTTCCCAATAGCCTCCACTACATCCTGTCTTGCACACAATGTATTGGGAAGTCTCTTCACAAGGACAGGTATCCCAGAGCACTTTGTCAGTGGCATTGAATCACAGTTTGTGGGGTCAAACATTTTCAGTCATTCCTGAGAATGTTCCATCTACACCAGACCACACAATTACAAATGGCTTGGCTGAAAGGTTTATCCAGAGTCTAAGGAACACACTGTGAGCAACGTTGACAGAACACACTACACTGACCCTGAACCAAAAGCTCCCCGATTTCCTCCTTCCAAGACCAGAAGAAGCTGCAGAAGATCGTGAACACAGCCCAGCACATCACAACAAACCAATCTTCCGTCCTTGGACTCACTTTACACTGCACGCTGTCGGAGCAGTGCTGCCAGGATAATCAAGGACACGACCCACCCAGCCAACACAATTTTCGTCCCTCTTCCCTCCGGGAGAAAGCTTAGGAGCTTGAAGACTCGTACGGCCAGATTTGGGAACAGCTTCTTTGCAACTGTGACAAGACTGCTGAACGGATCCTGACCCGGATCTGGGCCGTACCCTTCAAATATCCAGACCTGCCTCTTATTTTTTTTTTTGCGCTACCTTACTTTCCCTAATCTACTTTCTATTTATGATTTATAATTTTAGTTTTTAATATTTACTATCGATTTGAACTCCAGAGAGCGCGAAGTGCAGAATCAAATATCGCTGTGATGATTGTACATTCTAGTATCAATTGTTTGGCGACAATAAAGTATATAGTAATGCAACACATTCCACAGTCAACAACTTACCGGCCATGCTGTTCCTGGGTCATCCCTTGTGCTCGTGCTTGGATCTCCTCAAACCCAATCTCAGAAGCTGTATGTTGGATCTCCTCAAACCCTATCTCAGAAGCAGTATGTTGAATACGGCTGAGACAAATTGAGGGCTCCTCAAACAAGGAGGTTCAGTGTTTCGCTCCTGGTCAAGTAGTCCTGGCGAGGGACTAGAGAGGTGATCAAAAGTGGGTACTCGGAAAGATTAAGGACAGAACTGGACCACTCTCCTCCACAGTGGAGATTGTGTCTGATATCGTCTGGAGACGACTCGCCGACCAGTTGAGGAGAGCAGAGTCAATTGTTAGAGACGAGAGTTGGCTACCACTATCAGAACCGCTCTCTGCAGACTCAGAATCGACTCCAACGATCATCTTGGAGGAGGCCCTGTAACCTGGGATTGTCTCACAGCCACAAGCAGAGTGATGCCCCCTTGTCAGGAAAAGTGTTATCCCACTAGAGAAAGAAACCCTCCACAGTTATTAAATCTTTCAGCTGGAATGGGAAAATTTACAATTTACTACGCTGTGCATGTCTGTATATTGTATTTGTAGTATGCTGTGTATATCGTTGATGTATTCTCTATTGAGTTGAGTTTATAGCTAAACAAAGAGGAGTGTTGTATATTTAATATTTCAATAATCATTGAGTAATCTGATATTTGTATTGGTTGACTAAGCATTCTTGTTCATTTAAATAATTCTTCACGGGTTATATGTATCAATACGTGAACTGCGTATATCATTACACTACCAAGTGATACGTGCAAACCTCGCTTAAAGTAAACTCTGTTGCGCCCACATTTTCGGACTCGCGTACTTTGAATTAGTTTGGTGTTTTGAGTTTGCAAATCAAAAGCCTCTCGATCACAGAACCATTGATGTTAACAGAGGCTTGGGCACAACCCCACTTCCTGAAGTCAATGATCGGCCCTTTGGTTTTGCTGCCTTTGAGGAAAAGTTTATTGCTGTGGTACCCTGCCTGCCATGAGGTGCTCTGTCTCTTAGTGGTAGGGGTTTGAGTGGGGATGGGGTGGGTGGAGGGGCACAATTCACACAAGTAAATGTGGACCCTTCAGACTTGCTGCCTGCCCGACACGGTATTGGAGGCAGAACGTTTCAAAGGTCCCTGGATGAACACTGAATTTGGGAGGCCGCAGCCTGGTAACGGTGACGTAGAATTCATCTCTTTCTGTGTCTCTAAATACCCAAAGGGCAGAGACACCCTGTGTGAGGTTTTGACCCTACTTATTGGCCTAGTCCTATTATCTTGTGCTCTAAAAGCTAGGGACTTTTCCCCAGGGCAGAAATGGCTAATACAAGAGGACATAATTTTAGGGTGATTGGGGGGAAGTTCCTGGGGGATATCAGAGTTAAATTCTTCACACAGAGGTGTGAGTGCATGGAACGCCCTGCTAAAGGTGGTTGTAGAGGCAGATGTATTAGGGCCATTTTAAAAAAAAACTCTTAGATGGGCACATGCATGATAGAAAAATGGAGGGCTATGTATCAGGGAAAGGATAGATTGATCTTAGAGCAGGTTATAAAGTCAGTACAACATCATGGGCCTAAGGACCTGTAGTGTGCTGAAACATTCTACGATTTATGTTAAATCTGAAAACCAGTTCTCTATGGAGCACTCCCAAGTATCCAGATACAAAAAACACAAAATGCTGGAGGAACTCAGCAACTCAGGCAATATCTGTGGCGAGGAATAAACAGTCGACATTTCGGGTTGAGACTCTTCATCAAGGTTGGAAAGGCGGGGAGAAGAAGGCAGGGGGAGCAGAGGGAGTATGAGCCAGCAGGGTATAGGTGAAGCTGGATGAGGGGGTAAATGGGTGGGTGGAGGTGAAGTGAGAAGCTAGGAGGTGATAGGTGGAAAAGGTAAGAGACTGAAGAAGAAGAAGGAATCTGATAGGAGAGGAGAGTGGACCATGGGAGATTATCCTGGTACTGTATTTTCTATTAGCCAATCTCTATCCTTGCCCAAATATATTACCCTGCCTCCCCCCCCCCCACCCCAGACCAAAGTCGCTCGTCACGCACAGTAATCTTTTATATGGTATCTTCTCAATGTTGCCTGGAAATCCAAATCCATTACAGGTTGATTCTCCTTTATCCACCCTTCTCTTCTAAAAGAACTCTAGCAAATTTGTCAAGCACTGCTTCAGTTTCGGAGGACTATGTGAACTCTGCTTGATTTTCTCAAAGTTTTATCGTTGCCTCCTTACTAATGGATTTCAGCATACCCCCGATATCTGATACTACATCTCTACTGCCCATCAACCATCCTCTATCTCTGGCGGTGTTTGAGGCTTCCTTCATCAAGTCTGTAGCTTGATTTTCACTACTGTCTGACTTAATTGACTGACAGTGGTGAAAACCAAGCCCACTGACACGAGGACGGTCAGGAGTAGCATCACACTCAGATGTATGTTTCTTCATTGCTGTTTCTGTAACAGTTTTGCTTTACCAATCAGGGTTGTTAGACCTGATCTGAATCCCTCCCCCCCCCCCCCCCCCGAACCTGGATAACTGGTGGACTACTCTTAGTCTGGCCTCTACCCTTTGACCTCTTTGCCATAGGTGACACTGCCAAGGGCCAAAGTGTAAATTCCTGACTTCAACCAACATAGTTCTCTGGGTCATTGAGGCATGTAAGCCTCCAAGCCCAACAGACAATAGGTGCAGGAGTAGGCCATTCGGCTCTTCAAGCTAACACCGCCACTCACTGCGATCATGGCTGATCATCCACAATCAGTACCCTGTTCCTGCCTTCTCCCCATATCCCTTGACTCCACTATCTTTAAGAGCTCTACCTAACTCTTACTTGAAAGAATCCAGAGAATTGGCCTCCACTGCCTTCTGAGGCCGAGCATTCCACAGATCCACAACCCTCGGTGTGAAAAAGTTTTTCCTCAACTCCGTTCTAAATGGTCTACCCCTTATTCTTAAACTGTGGCCTCTGGTTCTGGACTCCCCCAACATCGGGAACATGTTTCCTGCCTCTAGTGTGTCCAATCCCTTAATAATCTTATATGTTTCAATCAGATCCTCTCTCATCCTTCTAAATTCCAGTGTATACAAGCCCAGTTGCTCCAATCTTTTAACATATGACATTCCCGCCATCCCTGGAATTAACCCAGTGAACCTACGCTGCACTCCCTCAATAGCAAGAATGTTCTTCCTCAAATCTGGAGACCAAAACTGCTCACAGTACTCCAGGTGGGTTCTCACCAAGGCCTTGTACAACTGCAGAAGGACCTCTTTGCTCCTATACTCAACTCCCCTTGTTATGAAGACCAGCATGCCATTAGCTTTCTTCACTGTCTGCTGTACCTGTATGCTTCCTTTCAGTGACTGATGAACAAGGACACCCAGATCTTCCCTTTTCCTAACTTGACACCATATAGTAATCTGCCTTCCTGTTCTTGCAAAGTTGTGGTCAGTGTGGTCCTCCTGGAGGAGATGCTACATTAACTGGTTTATAATTTCCTGCTGTCTGTCTCTCTCCTTTCTGAATTGTGTCTTTGCATTGCTGATTTCTGGTCTTCTGGGTCTTTTCCTGAACCCAGGGGAGTTTTGTAAGATTACAACCAACAGAGTAATCTTTATGCAATGCACACAAAATGCTGGAGGAACTCAGCAGGCCAGGCTGCATCAATGGAAAAGAGTAAACAGTTGACTTTTCAGGCCGAGACCCTTCATCAGGACTGGAGATAAAAAAGACGAGAAGTCAGAGTAAGAAGGTGGGGGGGGGGAGGAAGAAGTACAAGGTGGTGGGTGATCGGTGAAACCAGGAGAGGGGGAGAGGTGAAGTAAAGAGCTGGGAAGTCGATTGGAGAAAGGGATAAAGGGCTGGAGAAGGGTGAATCTGGTAAGAGGGGACAGAAGGCCATGGAAGAAAGGAGGAGGAGCACCAGGGGGAGGTGATAAGGTGAGAGAGGGATATGGTGAGGGGGAGCACAAAGAGTAAACCTTTAGCACTATTAGTTTGTCTAGTACCTATTTCCTTAATGAAGTGAATTATTTTAAGTTTCTCCTTCTCTACAGCCCAATGATGATGGCATTGGGATTCTGATGCTGAATGATACAAATCATCATTTAGAATGTCTACTGTTTGTCCATTTCCCATTATTAATCCCTCAATCGTCCTCTTCGGTAATATAGTATAAATGAGTACTCCTTTCCTTTTTCTGTCTCTTCCTGTCTTTTGCTATGCTTTTGCCAGTTTTCACACGCTACCTTTTTTAGTCATCCTTCCCTGCACTAAAAAAATCATAATTTTCTGGCCTCCTATTACATTGAGTATGTTTAATTTCCATGTAATGATATCCTTAACATCCTTACTTAGATGTTGCATCCTCCTTCCAAGTCTTTCTTTCTCATTGGAATATACTTCTACTGAGATTTACAAAAACAATCTCCTGCCAGTGCTGATTTGCCATTTAATACTATGTCCTAGAATTGATTCCAATCATTTCATAGGGTTCAGGGTCAATATGTTCCACAAAGAAAAAGAGCAAAGCTGTCAGATCTGGAGCCCTCAATAACAAGCTCGGTCCCTGCATTCGTATGATCACCAGGCCATGCCTTGTTCTCATTGCTACCATCAGGAAGGAGGTACAGAAGCCTGAAGGCACACACTACAGTACAATTCAGGAACACCTTCTTCTCTGCATCAGATTTCTAAAATGGACATTGAACCTATGAACATTACCTCACTATTTTTTTATTCCCTAATTTTTGCACTACTTACTTATATATAATATACCGTGAGTCACAGTTTCCTTTTTCTCTTTATATTGCATTGTACTGCTGCCACAACGTTAGCAAATTTCAGGACACATGCAGGCAATATTAAACCTGATTCTGATTGCTCTCCCTCATTGCTGTCAGAGGATGGTTCTGGAACAAGGTTTAATCAATGCAGTTTGAGGATTGGACTGTAGTTCACATTGTGACTTTTTTTGGTTTCTTTTTCTGTTGCTATTTTTGGGGGACGTTGAATCAGGGTGGCCTGCAGATGATGAACACTGAGCTGAACTGAATGTGGACTCTTTCATTTTTGTGCCTTTGCTCGTTCTTTTTCGTTGCTGTTTGCGCAATGTGATTTTTTTGCGAGTGGCGGAGAGGGAGGGTTTGATGTTTTTCTTTGAATGGGTTCCACGGTTTTCTTTGTTACATGGCTGTCTGTGTGGAAGATGAATCTCAGGGTTGTATACTGCATACATCTAGAATAAATATACCTTGAATATGGCAAAATAAAATAGTACACCTATAGCCTAATACAGTAGAAAGCCTAAAGGAATCAATACTATATAGTATGAGAGAAAATGTAGGTAGGATTGTGAATAGAGGAAAGGATGCTTCAGAGGTTTTAAAGGCATTTACACTCAGTGGCTACTTTATTAGATACAGTTGTTCACCTGCTTATTATCCAATCAGCCAATCATGTGGCAGCAACATAAAAGCATGTCGACATGGTCAAGAGGTTCATTTGTTGTTCAGACCAAACATCATTATGGGGGAAGAAATGAGATCTAAGTGACTTTGACTGTAGAAAGCCTGTTGGTGGCAGCTGGAGTGGTTTGAGTATCTCAGAAACTGCTGATCTCCTGCGATTTTCACGCACTTTTCTAAGAGTTTACAGAGAATGGTGAAAAAAGCAAAAATCATTAATTGAGCAGTAGTTCTGAGGGCAAAAACATACTGTTAATTACAGACTGGTTCAAGCTGACAGGAAGGCAACAGTAGCTCAGTGGTAGGCAGAAGATCATTTCTGAATGCACTGTATGTCGAACCTTGAAGTGGATGGGCTACAGCAGCAGAAGACCATGAACATACACTCAGTGGCCGCTTTATTAGTTTCAGGAAGTATCTAATAAAATGAACACTGAGTGTAGACAAGCTGAGTGGCAGGAGGAGAATAAAACATGAAGTTATTGACTTTGATGCGAGAAAACAGAAAAATAGAGTGCATTTTAACTGGTTAGGTATTGGATTATGTTGATGTTCAAAGGGACACAAGTCACTGAAAGCTGATACGCGGGTGCTGCAAATGATTGGGAAAGCAATGTTAGTCTTTAGTATAAAACAGAAAGATAACTTCAATTATATAAGGCTTTGGTGAGACCGCACATTGAATATTGTGGACAATTTTGGTCACCTTGCTTAAAAAAAATCATAATGTCCCAACCATTGAGCATATCTCCATGAAATGCTGTCATAGGAAAGCAGCATCCATTATCAAAGGTTCTCACCACCCAGGTCATGGTCTGTTTTCACTGCTGCCATCAGGTAGAAGGTACAAGAAGAGCCTCAGGTCTCGCATCACCAGGTACTACCCCTTAACCATCAGGCTCTTGAATAAAAGGGAATAACTACATTCAACTTCGCTTGCCCCATCATTCAAATGTTCCCACAACCAATAATCTCACTTTCAAGGACTCTTTATCTCTTTATTTTACAAACGTGTAGATTATGGTAATGGCAACATATATGTTCTTGTATAATAGAATTTACTTTGGACTTTGGAAAGGAGTGTACCAAAGATTCAGTAGGCGGGTTTCATGGGTGGTGGGTATGCCACATGAGATGTTGAGTAGACTAAGCAGATATTCTCCAATGTTTGGTTGAATAAAAGAAATTCTTGTTGAAACTTGAAAAAAAATTACAAGATTCAACAGGCTGGAATATAGAAGTGATATTTTCCTTACTGAGACATGTATAGAGTTGATAGTCACAGAATGATGGATAGACCAATTAGAATTGAGAAACAGAGGAATTTCTAATTTATTCACATAGAATGGGGCAAATCATTGGAATTCTCTCTCCCAGAAGGCTATAGAAGTTCTTCTGTGTATTTAACCAAACAGAGACAGATAGGTTTCTGAATGTAAAGGAAATTGTGGGATGTGGGCCTAGAAACATGGATCTAGGGACAAAGCTCACCTATGATCTTGATAAGTGTACATTAGGTTCAACAACTAGATGGCCTACCTCTGTCCCAGTTTTTGTGTTATTAGGTTAAAATGAATATTAGCAAAGCAGAGAAAGTAAGGCCTATTTGGAAGTTTGGTTAATAGCGAGTTTGGCAAAATGTTTGCAAACGTTTTGGCTCCAATTGAGAAGCCATCAACAGTGCGCAGTTGAGGCTGTTGTCTCCTCAGAAAGCCGGCTTATATACTCCTCCAGGGTCTGACTGGGTATTGATTTGACATCGTGAGCTTGTTGGCCGGTTAAGAACACTGTGAACAGTTTAGCAGTAGAAGGTTCAGATTGGCTAGCAATATTCTGCAACATTTCAAAGTAAGGGCTTCGAGGGGTATGAAAAGCAGTTTTGTGTGTATTCAATGAATTAGATTCTGAATGAATAGATAGCAGCTTTTTTTTTACAACTAATAAAGATATGACTATGACATTCAAGGGGCTCTTAGATAGGCCCATGGATATGCAGGGAATGGAGGGATATAGATCCTGTGCGGGCAGAGGCGAGATGTAAATATGACATTACATACACCAGAGACATTGTGGGCTGAAGGGCCTGTTTATGTGCTGTACTCTTCTCAAAGAGAGTTGTTTACTAAGGTTAATGAAGTATGGAAATATTAGATAGGCAGTGTAAAAGAGGAAGTTATGACTTTTTAGCATGTTTGGAAGTGAGAGAATTGTCAGTCTTAAATGAAGTGATATTCCAGCTTCTGAGAGGAGGAAGAGAGAAAACTGCAAGTGATTTAACATTATGTTTCAGTCCTTCCTGGTTATTGGTGCAGTGCTTGAGGACTCAAGGATAATGTGTTCCTTATTTAAAACCTGAGGGACAGTATGCACCTTCATTTCTAAAGACACCTTCGATGCATCGATTATTTAAGGACAGTCAACACAGATGGATGGATGGATTTATTTATTTATTTATTTATTTATTTAGAGATGGAGAATGATAACAGGCCCTTCTGGCCCAACAAGTCTCCACCGCCCAATTACAACCAATGACCCTTTCAGGATTCTTTTGAAGACCCTGACCTGGAGTTACTTTGGTTCTTTGCCGGAATGGGACCCGCTCTCAGGGTCTCACGACTGGCTGCTATTCAATTTACCAAGGACATGGCCTAGCAGACTGGCGCGTGTTCAGAGTTCCGGGGTTTCGTGGCTCTGCTGGTGGGCAGACTCTAGATCAGTGCCGCCGCAGGAAATTAGTGTGCCGTGGGAGACAGAAGATCGAAAGCAGCAAGCTGGCTGTGTGCCCAGAGACCTAAGTTCTTAGGGCTCAGTGCTCGGAAAAAGTGATGCAACAGACTTTTAACAATAAATCAGCGAGTTGTTTGTTATGTCTCCCCTCTCACTGTAAAACGGGGGACACCTCTTTTTCCCTTAGGGAGAGAGAGCCTGTGGTATGTCAAATTACCGGGTGAATGAGTAGTCTTTGGAGTACTGGAAGTCTGTGTCTTTACTGATGCTTTGCTGCACATTGAATGCCCAGTGGGGGGGCGCCGATGCTTTTTTGTGGGGGTAGGGGGGGTTATTGCTTTGCTGCTGCTTTCACGTGGGGGGGGGAGCTGGGTGGGGGCTTTGTGGTTCTAACATTTAACTGTCATTCATTCTTTGGGGCGCTCCTGTTTTCGTGGATGTTTGCGAAGAAAAAGAATTTCAGGATGTATATTGTATACATTTCTCTGATATTAAACGTACCTTTGAAACCTTACTAACCCGTACGTCTTTGGAATATGGGAGGAAACTGGAACATTATGACATATCAAGTAGTGAACACGGAGCTCAACTTTGCTCAACACCACCACTGAATTCTCAACAGGAGCCAAGTTAACAGGGGCTGATCTCACGGAAGAGTTCAGTAACACTCCAATTTGCTCTTGTGGGATTGGCTGAACGTTGAAGGGTGCTGTCAGCAATAATTATGAATTACTGTGGCCTAGTGACACTTTATGTGCAATCAGTATATAAGCTAGTCTTATGTATTTATGTTTATAGTGATTTTGTGTTGTGCTCTTTATGCATATTATGTTTTTTATGCTGCATCAGATTTGGAGTAACAATCATTTCGCTCTCCTTTACACTCATGTACTGAAGAATGATAATGAACAATCTTGAATCTTGAATTAATTTCTCTGAGGGCATGGTTAATTTTGTCAATGGATTCAACCTACATTAAAATGGAGAAAAATCATCCACATGCAAGATTTCTGAAGAATTATGTTAACTTTTTAGAAGCTTGTTTTCAGTGCTTTATGAATTTTGAGTCAGATTTCCTATATTTGAGGTTTTTGTTTCCCTTCATTCCAAATATATGCATATAGGGGTAGTGGTAATGGTTCTGATGGCTCTGGGCCTCTGCTCACCTGAATTCAGAAGAATGAAGGGTGACCTCATTGAAACCTATCAAATGATGAAAGGCTTTGATTGAGTAGATGTGGAGAGAATGCTTCCTATGGTGGGAGAGTCTAAGACCAGAGGACACAGCCTCAGAATAGAGGGACGTGCTTTTAGAATGGAGATAAGGAGGAATTTCTTTAGCCAGAGAGTAGTGAATCTGTGGAATTCATTGCTGCAGGCAGCTGTGGAGGTAAAAATCATTGTGTATATTTAAGGCAGAGATTGATAGATTCTTGATTAGTTAGGCCATGGAGAGATACAGGGACAAGACAGGAGATTGGGGCTGAGAGGGAAAATGGGTCAGTCATGATGAAATGGTGGAGCAGACTCAATGGGCCAAATTCCCCAATTCTGTTCCTATATCTTATGACCTTATGGTCTAAACTACTGCTATGTGTTGCATTTTCATGGCAAAGTACTACAAGATCTAGATTTCTTTTGGACCTTGCTGAGTGATGCTGAATGTATCCGAAAGAAGGGCTGTGATCTGAAATACAATTTTATTCCTTTCCATAGATGCTGCCTGACCTACTGAGTTCCCGCAACACCCATCAAAGTTGCTGGTGAACGCAGCAGGCCAGGCAGCATCTGTAGGAAGAGGTGCAGTCGACGTTTCAGGCCGAGACCCTTCGTCAGGACTAACTGAAGGAAGAGTGAGTAAGGGATTTGAAAGTTGGAGGGGGAGGGGGAGATCCAAAATGATAGGAGAAGACAGGAGGGGGAGGGATAGAGCCAAGAGCTGGACAGGTGATAGGCAAAAGGGGATACGAGAGGATCATGGGACAGGAGGTCTGGGAAGAAAGACAAGGAGGGGGGAACCCAGAGGATGGGCAAGGGGTATATTCAGAGGGACAGAGGGAGAAAAAGGAGAGTGAGAGAAAGAATGTGTGCATAAAAATGAGTAACAGATGGGGTACGAGGGGGAGGTGGGGCCTTAGTGGAAGTTAGAGAAGTCGATGTTCATGCCATCAGGTTGGAGGCTACCCAGACGGAATATAAGGTGTTGTTCCTCCAACCTGAGTGTGGCTTCATCTTTACAGTAGAGGAGGCCGTGGATGGACATGTCAGAATGGGAATGGGCTGTGGAATTAAAATGTGTGGCCACTGGGAGATCCTGCTTTCTTTGGCGGACAGAGCGTAGATGTTCAGCAAAGCGGTCTCCCAGTCTGCGTCGGGTCTCGCCAATATATAGAAGGCCACGTCGGGAGCACCGGACGCAGTATATCACCCCAGTCGACTCACAGGTGAAGTGTTGCCTCACCTGGAAGGACTATTTGGGGCCCTGAATGGTGGTAAGGGAGGAAGTGTAAGGGCATGTGTAGCACTTGTTCCGCTTACACGGATAAGTGCCAGGAGAGAGATCAGTGGGGAGGGATGGGGGGTATGAATGGACAAGGGAGTTGTGTAGGGAGCAATCCCTGCGGAATGCAGAGAGAGGGGGGGAGGGAAAGATGTGCTTAGTGGTGGGATCCCGTTGGAGGTGGCGGAAGTTACGGAGAATAATATGTTGGACCCGGAGGCTGGTGGGGTGGTAGGTGAGGACCAGGGGAACCCTATTCCTAGTGGGGTGGCGAGAGGATGGAGTGAGAGCAGATGTACGTGAAATGGGGGAGATGCGTTTAAGAGCAGAGTTGATAGTGGAGGAAGGGAAGCCCCTTTCTTTAAAAAAGGAAGACATCTCCCTCGTCCTAGAATGAAAAGCCTCATCCTGAGAGCAGATGCGGCGGAGACAGAGGAATTGCGAGAAAGGGATGGCGTTTTTGCAAGAGACAGGGTGAGAAGCTTTTTATGTCGAGAATGTGGGTGTATGTAGGTCAAGCTAATTTTTGACTTTTTTTTCCATATAATGGAAAGGATGGCGGTCTGGCAAATAGTCCAGAAAGTTACCGCATTGTTGGGAGGTGCTACTGTTCAGTATTCAGGAAACTATGTTTAGACTTTTGATTTGGGTGTGACACAAGTATAACTTGAGTGTTTTCAGTTTCACTGCAACATAATTTTTTGCAATTGCAACATATCCAAGTGTGTAATATTGTCTGACATTTGATAAATATCTTTCCTCCCCAACTTGAGAAGATTTACTTCTCCAAATCTACATTATTATGCCAAATAGAAAACTGGTAAAACAACGTCTGAAATTTTGTCATATCATTTTTTTGTGAAAAATGATACTTTGTGACATGCTTTTCAATCCTCTGATGTTCTTTCTGTTTCTAGACATGAGAAGCCAAAGCTATACCTCAGAGCAACCAGCAGTAAAAAGCCACAACTATTTGACTTTGCTTCATGATGAGCAAATGGCTCTGCCCGACACCTGCATTCAGAATGGAGAGGCAGCTTGTGAAACAGGTATCTGCATTGTGAAGCAGATAAGAAGATAGTTTGTTATCAGAGAAACACATCTGCGGACAAATATGTTCATGTCCTGAGATGCTTTTCAAAGATTAAACAACATTGTTTTGCGAAGGATTATTTGAGTTCTACTGTTTTGGAAATGGTCTACTGTATATTGTTCCAGACCTACATTTGTTTCCCTGATATTTGAAATCAAATTACCAATTTGACTGCTGAGATCCCTCATAATTTATAGGAGCAGAATTAGGCCACTTGGCCCACTGAGTAGGCTGTGCCATTCCATCATGGCTGATTTATTATCCCTTTCAGTCCCATTTTCCCGCCTTCTTCCCATAATCTTTGACACCCGTACTAATCAAGAACCCATCAGCCTCTGCTTTAAATATACCAAATGACTTGGCCTTCACAGCCACCTGGGGCAATGAATTCTATAGATTCACCACCCTCTGGCTAAAGAAATTTCTTCTCATCTCTGACCTAAGGGGATGTCCTTCCATTCTGAGTCTGTGCTCTCTGGTCCTAGACTCCCCCACTATTGAAAATATCCTCTCCATGTCCACTTTATCTAGGCCTTTCGATATTTGATAGGTTACAATGGAATCCCCCTCATTCTTCTGAACTCCAGCAAGTATTGGCCCAGGCCCATCAAATGGTCCTCATATATTAACCCTTTTATTCCTGGAACCATTCTCATGAAGTTTATATCCTTCAACTGCATCCCCTCGAATCTCCTCCACTGCAGGGAAAACAGACCCAGCTTTTTGACACATGTCCTCCCCGCCACACACACAACAGCAGCACCAATTTTTAAAGCTGCTGAGGAGATAAGCACACGCTACAGATACTGGAACAACCAGAACTTGGGAGGATGTCGTGGATGCCCAAGATACCTTATCACAGGATAGCTTTGCAAACATGACAAAACTGGCAGATGCAGGAAATCCAAAGCAACACACACAAAATGCTGGAGAAACTCAGTAGGTCAGGCAGTGTCTACAGAAAAAAAAAGCTAGCTGTTTACTCTTTTCTATAGATGCTGCCTGGCCTGCTGAGTTCCTCCAGCATTGTGTGTGTGTGTTTTGCGCAGGGTAGGTCTGGACCAGTTCTCTGAACCAGTATACTTGAGTCTAATGCAATCAATTTTGCAGTGGAGTGCTGCTAGGGTGCCTTGTGAGGTTTGCACAATACTGTATATTATATCTTTCCAGTTACCAATTTTTCTACTGAGCTAATACAAAGCTAAGTACTTCTGTTATTCTAACTATTTCTGTTCCCCGACCACCTTCCTATTTTAATCAACATACAGCACTGTGCAAAAGTCTTAGTGACCCTAGCTACGTATACGTGCCTAAGACTTTTACACTATGTTATATATTGATACAAAATGGATTGCCTTGGTGCCAGGTTGGTGAGGAGACAAGCTGCTCACCATTTCCTATGACAAACTAATTGATAGGTGTCCGTGAATTCACTGTTCGTTTTCTCAAGCACCATCATGATGGCTGCCCACTCCAGCAGCAGAAAACATTAAAGGAATTTGCTCACTTAATGTTGTGTCATGCCCTTGAGTAAAGCAGCACTCCCTCAGTGCCGCACAGCAGGTGACTTTATGAGATAGGTGAAAACAAGAAACTCAGAGGGGACTTCTGGTGGCTGAAGGCAAAGAAGATGGGGCTGAAGGTTGTAATTCAAAAGGGAGCAAGAAACATAGAAAATAGGTGCAGGAGTAGGCCATTCGGCCCTTCGAGCCTGCACCGCCATTCAGTATGATCATGGCTGATCATCCCTCAGAACCCTGTACCAGCCTTCCCTCCATACCCCCTGATCCCTTTAGCCACAAGAGGAGATGGCTGTACAACAGGAGTGAGAATGCTGACAGTCAGCTGCAGAATAGCAAGAAGCAAGTTGGAGGCTCAAAACTGTCAAGAAAATACCGCACACACTGGCATTCAGATCTTGATGAAGTATACTGTGTATGAATAGAAGGAAGCAAAAAAAAATAACCAGTGGGATAGTGAAAACAAGGAGCAACCCCAAATTCACTTTTGGTCAAGGTGGGAGGTCAGACCCATGCAGTTTCACTTAACATTACCAGGTCCTCTCACTCCAAATCATGGCAACTGAGAAGATGATGTATTTAAGTGATACCCAAAGCACGCGTCTATTCTCTGAGGTGGATGCCCAAGATGGGTCAACATTAAAGATAGTGGTTGATGAAAGTAACAGTTGATTTCATGATTTCACGGGTAGCTTGGGTCAACGTCTTTCTTCGTTTGATGGTGCTTGGCGCCATTTCATTCGGTGTTTCTTGAAATCAGTCCTCATGTTTATTTCTTTGACCTGTGGTAATGTACGTATAATTTTCCTTACTTCATGTGTAAGTGACAAGAAGATGCCTGTGGAACCAGAGGTGTGATAGCTTAAGGGAATTAGTTGGCTCATACCAAGGATCAGAGGGTTATCCTATCGCAAGTGGCTAACAAAGTTGGGTTTATATTCTTTTGCGTTTTAAAGAATCTGTAGTGATCTTACTGAAACGTATAAGATGCTGAGGGGGCCTGATAGAGCAGATACTGTGACATTGTGGGACAACATCAAATAGGGCTCACGCACTGGTTACAAAATAAGGAAGCCAACATTAAAACAGAGGTGCCTAGGAATTAAGTTTTGCAGGAGGGGTGAATTTCTAGAATTCTGTGCCCTGGATAGATGTGGAGGTTAGATCATAAAATGTATTAAATAGCAGGGAGGTAAACCTTTGAGGAGTTGAGGCCTGGGCCAAAGCAACAATGAACATGTTGAATGGTGGGGCAGGTTGCCAACTCCGCCTCCTATCTTCTCGTGTGATCTTTTCTAAATACTAAGAATCAATCTCGGCACAAACATGCCTGAATGTTGTTTCTCTCATCCATTTGAGGTCTTGATGATAATCACTCTGAACTGCAAAGGATTTTGGAAGACTTGTTTGAGATGAACATGAATTGTGAACAGTATGAGGGTGGAATCGGTGAGTTGCATCATTTTACTGAGTTTCTCCTGGGATGAATAGATCATTGATACGAATGGAATAATTAAATATGCTTCTCTTTCTGCAAACTCACCACCATATCTGCCACCTCTCTATTATGCAGATGGCATTGTGAAGTACTTACAGGATCCACGGCCTTTAAACACTATAGCACTGGAACAATATTTTGGTAAGTTTATTTTCGCTTATGAACATAGTTGTCATCGTTGGCTCAAACAGTGCCAATAGTGAATATGGTGTTGTGCTCACTGTAGTTTCTACTGATCCGTCTCCCACAGGAAATGGGGTGAGAGGGAGTGTTGCTCTAGTGTAGACTTTCATGCTCCCCCTAGTCTTATGCCACAGATTGGTACCTGTCACCATGTAATATGGAAAGGGTGTGCAGGACTGGACTGAAAATATTTTAAAAAGCAAAACTAATATTTGAAATAGTCTTATAAGACTATAAGACATAGGTGCAGAATCAGGCCATTTGGCCCATCAAGTCTGCTCTACCATTCCTTTCTGGCTGATTTATTTTCCCTCTCAACCCCATTCTCCAGCCTTCTCCCTGTAAACTTTGACACCCTGACTAATCAAGAACCTATCAGCCTTTGGTTTAAAAATACTCAATGACTTGGTCTCTGCAGCTGTCCGTAACAATGAGTTCCACAGATTCACCACTCTCTGGCTAAAGAAGTTCCTCCTCATCTCTGTTCTAAAGGAATATCCTTCTATTCTGAAGCTGTACCCTCTGGTCCTAGAATCCCCCACTATGTGAAACATCCTCTCCACATTCACTCTGCCTAGGCATTTCAATATTCAATAAGTTTTGGTGAGAATTCCCCCTCAGTATTTGAAGACCCAGAGCCATCAAACGCTCCCTATACATTAACCCTTTTATTTCCTAGGACCATTCTTGTGAACCTCCTCTCGACCCCCTGCAATGGTAGCACATCCTTACTTAGGTAAGGAGACCAAAACAGTTCGTAATACTCCAAGTACGGCCTGACCAATGCTTTATATGGTGTCAGCCTAACATCCTTATTCAGTAAATTTTGGGGAAGTAAGTAATTAATTATAATCTATTGCTTTCTCATGTGTGTGATTTTTCATTCCATTCTTGTCAACATTTCATGAAGTATAATTTGACCATGTCGGCTGAGTTATTCCAAATGACTGCAATCAGAACACTACCTTGCTCTTTTTGCACTACATGTTTAATTAAATTTTGTACACAGATGTTTATTGTTGTAATTTATAGTATTTTATGAATCGCACTGCAGCCTCAAAGCAAAAAAAATTTCACAACCTGTTAGTAACATTAAACCTTGATTCTGATTCAGAACGGATGCCCATTTGCATCTGCATGGCGCGCCCTTTGCCAAGCCGTGCTTCACATTGGTTTACAAAAGTATCTTTACAATTTTATGAAATTGTTGGCACACCAGGTAGACTTCCTGGTGGACAGCATTTCCTCCCAACTTCCCTCAACGTAGTGCTCGTGCAATGTATCCAAAGAGTACCTCCGAAGAATGGTTGCCACCAAAACTCTTATTCTGTCTTCAAAGTTCAGAGTAAATTTATTATCAAAGTGCACGACTGTCACCACGTGCTACCCTGAGATCCATTTGCTTGCCGCAGAACAAAGAACTATAATAGAATCAATGAAAAGCTACACACTGATGACCAATGCGTAAAGGAAGACGATTAGTGCAAATACAAATAAATAAGTAATACTGGCAACATGAGTTGTAGGCTCCTTGAAATTGAGTCCACAGGCTGTGCAATTTGGTCAGAGCTGAGACAAGTAGGTGGAGGAGCTCCTTAGAGAGTGAGCCCTGATGCTTTTCATTGTTGGCTTTCTTTCTCCATTTTGTAGGTGAAGAAATCGTGCTTAGAAATACTCCATTAAGCCACACCACTTGTAAGTTCCTTAATTACAGTCTGTAATAACTTGAGGGTTACGCCACTGTCGGGTCCTTCTCAGAGTGAGTCCCTCGATCTGTCGGAGTGCCCTCGCTGTTGCTGCCTTGCGGCACCTGCAGTCACATCACTGTTACCTGATGGAGGCACTTTCACCTTCAGGTGCAGACGACCTGTTAACTTTTATGCCTAACTTTACTTGTTTAATGATTCACAAACTCCAGCTTAAAATTCGACTGGTTCTGGGGTTTGACACCAGGTTTATGCGGAAAGCAGGGAAGAGGGATTATTAAACTGAGAGATTCAGTTTTTCCTCGTTGAAGGAAATAGACAGTCACCCTTGCTGCTTTAGTTAAATTCAACTGGGTCACACTTCTTTAGAACATTTAAATTTCGACCCGGTATTGATTTTAAGCCCTGATCTGTGAATTGCAGTAGGAGAAAAGTGTTGATGTGAGGTAGTGTGACATTTCTGGTGAGGTCATGTAGGTTTATGTTGGATATCCAGTACATAAACCTTATAACTCCACTCTGCTTTCGATGCTCAGTTTGAACTGCCACCTCTTTTCTTATCTATACTCAGTGGCCACTTTATTTGGTGCAACAGTACATCAAATATCTAATCAGCCAATCACGTGGCAGCAACTCAATGCATAAAAGCATGTAGACGTGGTCAAGAGGTTCAGTTGTTTTTCAGACCAGATGTCAGAATGGGGGAAAATGTGACTGTAGTGACTTTGACCGTGAAATGATTGTTGGTGCCAGATGGGGTGGTTTGAGTATCTCAGAAACAGCTGAGTATTCCAAGCACAACAGTCTCTGGAGTTTACGGTTACGTAAAGCAAAAGACATTGAGCGAGCAGCAGGTCTGTGGGCAAAACCACCTTGTTAATGAGAGAGGTCAGAGCAGAATGGCCAGACTGATTCGAGCTGAGAGGAAGGTGACAGTAACTCAAGTTACCATGCGTTACGACAGTGTTGTACAGAAGAAAATCTCTGAACACCCAACATGCTGAACATTGAAGCGGGGGGGGGGGGGGCTACAGCAGCAGAAGACTGCAAACATACACTCAATGGCCACTTTATTAGGTACAGCAGGTTCCTAATAAAGTGGCCACTGAGTGTAAATGTACCAGTGTGGCCCTCTGTTCCTGTGTCCTCTCAAATGTTTGCCACCCTCATCTGTAGCATTGACTTTAACCACTCCCTGTGGCAGTGAGTTTTGCACTTTTGGTGACTCTTGTAACAATGGTCTCTGCTTACCCCCACAACTGACTGGATACGGGAGCAGATGCTGGTGTTGCTGTCTCATTGCTTTGGGCACCTTTGTTTGGTCCTAGCCTCAGATGCTATCTGTGTGAGGTTGCACAATCTATCCTTTGCCGTGCGCCTTTAGGTCGGCGGCAAAAGAGGGACTGGTGGGCATATGAGAAGGAATAAATTGCAGGAGAAACAGCAAGGCGTATTGAACTGTTGGTTGCTGCCTTTGATCTGGTGGGTTGAATAGCCTCTCTGTTCTGTAGTAAATACTGTATGTGGAAAAATTCTCTGCACATTCCTTCCATCAAAACCCTTCATTACTCCAAATCATCGATTAGG
Source organism: Mobula birostris (assembly GCF_030028105.1). NCBI lineage: Eukaryota > Metazoa > Chordata > Chondrichthyes > Myliobatiformes > Myliobatidae > Mobula > Mobula birostris. The sequence continues at coordinate 136,861,984 of NC_092378.1, read as the reverse complement.
TCACAACTCAGCTTTATTTTTAAAGTTCAGAAGTAAAATTATTATCAGAATACATACATGTCACCTCATGTTCTCTTTCCTGCTGGCATACTTAGCAAATCTATAGAACAGTAACTGTAAACAGGATCATTGGACAACAAACAGTGTAAATACAAATATAAATAAATAGCAACAAATAACAAGATAAAGGAGACCTTAACTGAGCGTAGTTATCCCCTTTTGTTCAAGAGCCTGATGGTTGAGTGGTAGTTACTGTTCTTGAACCTGGTGGTGTGAGTCCTGAGGCAGTTGTACCTTCTACCCGATGGCAGCAGTGAGAAAAAAGCAGGGCCTCGGTGGTGAGGATCTTTGATAATGGATCTTCACCAGCCAGGCCATGCTCTTTAATAATATAATGAAGATCGATCATTGCAATTCTTCTGGCTTTTGCTGTCATGTCATGGCCTGACAATGATGTCATTTATGTTGTCGGCTTTGATATCAGTGATCCCTTCTCTCTCCTGTTACTGTATCCTTTGCCTGAGTTTATTGTGGAGGAAGAGGATTTCACTGTTACACGACAGGAAATACAGTGCCTTGAAGAGATGCAGGTGATTTTTACATATTGCCTGCTCTTTCTGATTTCATAACACCCATTTATGACAGAGATATTTCACCTTCATGAAAGAAGCATGAAAATCATTCAGGTCACCGAGAGGCATCACACAAAATGCTGGCATAATTCAACAGGTCAGGCAGCAACTATGGAAAGAACTGAAGTGTCAACATTTCGGGTCAAGATCAGTCCTGATGAAGGGTCTCGGCCTAAAATGTTGACTCTTCATTCCTTTCTGCAGATGCTGCTTGACCTGTTGAGTTACTCTGGACTTCCAGCATCTGCAGAATTTCTTATGTTTACCTTAGAGCAGTGGTTCCCAACGTTTTTTATGCCCTGGACCAATACTATTAAACAAGGGGGCCGTGGACCAGGTTGGGAACCTCTGACCTAGAGGCATCATCAGATATCTGTAATGGGCATACCTGCTTAATTTGAGTGTTAACAACAGCAGTGGAGAACCAAATCAAATATAAATGGGTATGGTTTAGTGTAAAGTTTTCACCAGGATGTTTCATTCTGGCAAGTGGATCAGGGTAGCAGGAGGCTTGCTCTTTCTTAAAGAGGTTTTAATTAATTTTTCCATTTGCTGGTATCAGTGTGAAGAGCAGGTTGTCCAGATCGAGAGCTGGAAAATATGTTGTAGTCACCAGTAGGTGCAACATGGAGTTCTAGAGAAACCTCATTCCCTGGAGTATAGCTGGTTCCGTACCATAGGAAACGGAGAAACAGCTCCAATGCATTCAAAGGAAATGCAGGTCTGTAAGTAAAGGAAGAGAAAGGTTTGCTGGTGAGATGAGATGGAGAAAGGAGGTAGGATATTACGTACGGAATGGCGTTTATGTGCTGTACATCCATGTAAGCTCAGTTTATAGAGTCATAGAGAACTGCAGCACAGAGGCAGGCTCTTCGGCCCATCTAGTCCATGCTGAAACATTTAATCTGCCTTGTCCCATTGATCTGCACCTGGACCATAGGCCTCCATATCCCTTTCATCCATGTACCTGTCCAAACTGTTCGTAAACGTTGAAACCGAAGTTGCATCCACCACTTGCACTGGCAGCTCGTGCCACACGCTCGCCACCCTCTGAGTGAAGGAGTTTCCCCTCATGCCTGCCCCCACTTACCCTATCTGTACCCTGCATAATTTTGTATACCTCTGTCAAATTTCCCTTCAATCTTCTATCTTCGGAGGAATAAAGTTATAACCTATTCAAAGTTTCCTCATAGCTCAGGTCATCCAGTCCCAACAACATCCTTGTAAGTTTTCTGTGTACACTTTCAACCTGTAGATGGGTGACCAGAACTGCATGGAATACCCCAGATTAGGCCTCACCAATGTCTTACACAATTTCAACATAACATCCTATCTCCTGTACTCAATACTTTGATTTATGAAGGCCAATGTGCCAAGAGCTTTGTTTAAGGCTCTACTTACCCGTGATGCCACTTGTGTAGAATGTGTATTCCCAGATCCCCTTTTTCATCTGCACTCTTCAATGTCCTACCATTCACCGAGTAAGACCTACCCTGGTTGGTCCTTCCGAAGTGCAAAACCTCACACTTGTCTGCATTGAATTCTATCTGCTATTTTCAACCTTGTTGTCAAGGACTCAACCTATTGTGATTATAGACCTCAGTCAGACTTTATTTTTCATGAAGGGATATTAGATTCTTCTCCTATGATATAATGTCATGCAATTTATTACACTATAGATTTTATGTTAAAACAGTTTTTTAATCTTTTTATTCCAGGCCACAGCTCAAGCTTAACGGACGATGAGGAGACCTGCCAAAATTCAGTCACACCATCCTTCATCAAAGCAAAAAGCAGGAAGAGAGGTGAGCTGGTCATTCCAAATCATTCATCCTGCTCAGTGTGAGATCATACAGAGTAGGCTGGAGGTTATACATGGGAAAGAGCATTTTGATGTTAGAGAGGGAGAATCAAACTATAGAGGAACCTAAATGTTCTTTAATAAACTCAGCTGAATATTCTATGAATAAAGGGTTCCAGGAACAGAAAACGTAAGTTGTGGTTTGTATTCTTCCTCTTTTTCAAGAACATTTTTTTTCCCAGGTTTTAAAAATGGTTTGCTTCTGCATGGTGAAGTGATAATAGTTAAGCTTCACAGGAAGTCCAGTGATGGCAGGTGTCACCTCTAATTTGTCCCACCAGGGGTTGGGTTGATTACATTAGGACAGACCTCTTAGGGATTTGGGGAAGAAGGTGCCTATTGGCTGTCTCAAGGGTTTTCACTTGTCTTTAAAGAGTACTAGGACCGTTTCCCAGGCAGAAGGTAGAGAAAGTGGGTACAGTGGAGATCCTGTCTGATTGTTCAGTGATGAAGTACCCTGTGTGTCAACAACATTGTGGTGTAACTCACTATTTGTCAGGATGTTGCTTCATGCCTGAAACATCTCTTTGTCCTACCCACCGGTGGCCAGTTAAAGTACCTCTGGGATTCCATTGGCATCCACCGGCACTGGGGTCTCGTGGGGCGTTGGCTCCCTTGTTCTGCTTGCACCAATTGGGAGCAATTGAAAACCCTCAAACCCTCCAGAGAGTTCCGATTTCCAACAGGAGCTGATGGATGGTCCCTTTCATAATCAAATGGAACCCCCAGTGCCACCCAGTGTGATTAGTTAATGGCTCCGTAACTGAACCAACCAGTACTAGATGAGGTTGAAATGAACAGGAAGACAAGTTGATATGGTCAGACTTCGCACAGTGGGAAGAGTTGGACCTATTGGACCAACAGACCTTTCTCTATATTGTGAATCTTTGTTATGCCATGAAAGTTGGATTCTTTCTCCTCTTTAGGTCATAGCTTCTTTCTTCTCAGCAGGCAAACCAAAGGAAAAGTGTGTGAAAGTCAGAGTTGCATAGGATTTATCACAAGGTGATGTCTGGAACCTTGGTCTGTGTTGTGAGTGTCTAGGGGTATTGGCTACTGCCATAAAGTAAATTTATTATCAATATACATACTGTACTGTATATGTCACCATATATTACCTTGAGATTCATTTTCTTGTAGGCATTTACAGGAAAAATAAAGATATACAATAGAATTCATGAACAAATAACAAAGACCGACAAACAACCGATATGCAAAAAGGGGAAATCATGCAAATGATAATTAAGTAAATAAATAGTAGAGTTGTGGAGTCCTTGTAGGGTCCATAAGGTGCACAGTTCAACTGATCCTGATGTTTGCTGCTATCAAACGGACCTGCAATAAATTCTCTGTCCTCTTTTCTACCAGCTGCTGATGATGACAGAGGACACGAGATTTTATCTGAGGATCGAGCTGCAACACCAAAGCAATTCAGAAGAGGTGAGGAACTTGCATCACCAACTCACATTGGCCCCCTTCTTAGCACCCTGTTCCAGAAAACCCACCCTTTGCAAAAACAGAAGCAGCAGTGAAGGGCATGATTACAAAAATTGCCATTGTACTTTGCTACTGCTGGACAGAAAATAATCCTTAATCCCATTTTTACTGGCTTGCAGTGATTTGCATGCACAGCACCATAGCTGGTATCTGTGATGCAGGCTTAAATAAGTTTTACCTGGAGGTGATTCTTGATATATTCAAAGCCCTCTCTCAGTCTTTCTCTTTCTCTCCTTCCCCCCTCTTCACCTGCCCCCCCCCCCCGAAAGACATGGTTGGACAGCTGTCCCACCTTAGACACCAGTCACTAGATGTTTGCAAGGTCAGCATGGCTGGGAGTAACTTCATCGTCCAAAATCTGTGTCTTGGTCAATGTCAGGGGGCCTGTCCAGTTCTATCCCTTCTCCATGTGTACATAGTAGTAGTGGTACAACTAAGTGACTATCTTAACTCATTCAGAGAGCAATTAACCAACATGGGACGGGACAAGAGGCACATGTAGGCCAGTCCAGGTAAGTATTGTAGACTTCCTCCCCATAAGGACATTGTTTTTATGATAGTTTCAAAGTTTTTATAATCAGTGTTATAAGTCTTGTTTTTTTAATCCCTTCCCCCGAAGTCCAGATTATAAATAGAATATAACGTTTGTGGTTACCATGGTGAAAGGTGAACTCAGCACTGTGGTTTGGTAATCTGGCCATTTAATCACTATGTCTTCAGCAGTAGAACAATGGTGTACAGGAAACTCTTTGACTGAAAAATGTTTTTTTTGCTGATGTTGGCTTTGGAAGGTTTTAAAAACTAAGAAATGCTTTTAAATATTGATTTACAGAACCCAAAACCAAAGCTAATAGTTCAAGGAAGAAATCCAAATGTAGTCCTCCATCAACTCTTGCCAAAAGACAAGCTACACAGACCAAACAAGGTAGGCAGCAAAGAGGGTTCCCTGGCTCATTTTAGTGGCAACTTTCATTTTGTTGGTTAAACCAGGGAGGGATGGTTTCCATTTGGGTTCTTAGCTCATCCTTGGTTCTCCTGTCTGTAATGGAGTAGCAGGGTGAAGTGGTGTAAGGGTCTGTTGAGTGAGATCATTTGAGGAGTTGGCTAGAGAGTAGCACATGGGGATTTAGAGAGCTGGAGGTTGGGGATGGGCGGGAATAAGAATTGAAATGGGGCAGATTGCACTGGCTATGGCCATTGGTTCCGAAGAGAACCATCATGGGCAGCACTGTGGCGTACCGGTTGGCATAATGCTATGACAGTGGCAGCAATCAGGTTCGGTTCCCCCTGCCGTCTGTACGTTCTCCCCATGACTGCAAGGGCTTCCTCCAGGTGCTCCACTTTCCTCCCACGTTCCAAAGACATACGGCTGGGTTTAGTAAGTTGTGGTGCCAGGAGCAAGGCGAAACTTGCAAGCTGCCTTTCAGCACACATTTGAAGATTGTTGACTCAGACTACGCATTTCACTGTATGCTTCAATGCACATGTGACAAATAAGATTAACCATTAATCTGTAAACAGTGTTCACTGAGAACTCAAAAGATCTGCTTTGGGTAACAAATCTTGCCCTATTAATTAGCACCCCCCCCCCCCACCCCAGTGATCTTTCGGTTGTTTCTGGCACCCCAGCAGCTCCTGGACGTTGAAGAGCAGTCATCTCCACACTACTTATTTAATTTGTGTGGGATGTTGGCATCGGTGATGGTGAGCTGAACTCATGAACAGCTTCAATGTTTTTGGTGAAGGTACTCCAATAGCCCCAGTTCTGATGTCTCTGTTGTAGCGTGGATGAAATCACCAGAGAGACAGAGTCACTGGTAGATACAAAGCAGCTTCTTTATTCGATACAACAAGGTACAGCAGGCATCTTAACGGATGGAGACGCTTTCCGCAGAAAGGTCTGCTAGCTAAAATGTGGGCTCGATATTTATATGCTAAACACACAGGCAATCGCTACTTAAAAAGTTACAGACAATGCTGCCTTTTGAAGTTACATACAAACACACCTTCCGATTTCATCCTTTCCTTCTGACGCCAACATGTCTGGGTTGGTATCCACAGCCTTTAGTTCAATTCACAATACATTTATTTGGCATTTTACGTGCTAACATAGAAGACAATTAATATTTATAATGTATAGATAAAACTGTCTTCGAAACTACAGCATCAGGCACCAGAAGCATCTGGTATTTACACCTTTTAGGAAGCCCATTGGGGTGGACTCAATCCACAGTCCTTTGTCAAACAGTTAAAATAGAAGTCTGGTGGCCAAAGTCATTTAAGTGTTAACAAATCATCTACCCAAAAAGAAAGCCACTCTAACATCTCAACCAGAAACGTCAACTGTTTATTCATTTCTATAGTTGTTGCCTGATTTGCTGAGTTCCTCCAGCATGTTGTGTGTGTCACACAGGATGGTGTGTGACTTGGAGGAGACCTGCGTTTATGGTGTTCCCCATTATCATTGTATTATTGCAAGCTCTGGTCCAGTAACCTCGACTGACAGAAGCTGTGGAAGGTACTTCTTCCGGAACAGAACAATACTGGGACAGTTAGTCACTACTTTGGGACTTCACTTGTTGGAAAGGAATCGCTGCACTGTGTAGTGGGAGATAATGAGCTGCATGTAACAATATATTTCACCATTGTTTTAGATGAAGAGAATCTAGCTGCTTCTCCAGGACATTGTCCAAAGACACTGGATGCCCTTTCCCCTGTTACCTGCTCTTCAGGTATCGACCATCTGAAAGAACTCAAGAATCATGTCTCACACTTTGGATCAAGCACGCATTTCATTCCAGGTTTGTAAATCTCATTGTTGAATGTGATCTGTACTTGGATAGCGCGATATTAAAATCAAGAGACAGATGTTAGAAACATAGAAAATAGGTGCGGGAGTAGGCCATTCGGCCCTTCAAGCCTGCACTGCCATTCAGTATGATCAGGGCTGATCATCCAACTCAGAACCCTGTACCAGCCTTCCCTCCATACCCGCTGATCCCCGTAGCCACAAGGGCCATATCTAACTCCCTCTTAAATATAGCCAATGAACTGGCCTCAACTGTTTCCTGTGGCAGAGAATTCCACAGATTCACCACTCTCTGTGTAAAGAAGGTTTTTCCTAATCTCGGTCCTAAAAGGCTTCCCCTTTATCTTCAAACTGTGACCCCTCGTTCTGGACTTCCCCAACGTCGGGAACAATCTTCCTGCATCTAGCCTGTCCAATCCCTTTAGGATTTTATACGTTTCAATAAGATCTCCCCTCAATCTTCTAAATTCCAACGAGTATAAGCCTAGATCATCCAGTCTTTCATGATATGAAAGTCCTGCCATCCCAGGAATCAATCTGGTGAACCACCTTTGTACTCCCTCTATGGCAAGGATGTCTTTCCTCAGATTAGGGGACCAAAACTGCACAGAGTACTCCAGGTGTGGTCTCACCAAGGCCTTGTACAACTGCAGTAGTACCTCCCTGCTCCTGTACTCGAATCCTCTTGCTATGAATGCCAGCATACCATACGCCTTTTTCACCGCCTGCTGTACTGCATGCCCATTTTCAATGACTGGTGTATAATGACACCCAGGTCTCATTGCACCTCCCCTTTTCCTAATTGTCCACCATTCAGATAATAATCTGTTTTCCTGTTTTTGCCACCAAAGTGGATAACCTCACATTTATCCACATTAAATTGCATCTGCCATGAATCTGCCCACTCACCTAACCTATCCAAGTCACCCTGCATCCTCTTAGCATCCTCCTTACAGCTAACACTGCCGCCCAGCTTCGTGTAATTTGCAAACTTGGAGATGCTGCATTTAGTTCCCTCGTCTAAGTCATTAATAAATATTGTAAACAACTGGGGTCCCAGCACTGAGCCTTGTGGTACCCCACCAGTCACTGCCTGCCATTCTGAAAAGGTCCCGTTTATTCCCACTCTTTGCTTCCTGTCTGCCAACCAATTCTCTATCCACATCAATACCTTACCCCCAATACCGTGTGCTTTAAGTTTGCACACTAATCTCCTGTGTGGGACCTTGTCAAAAGCCTTTTGAAAATCCAAATATACCACATCCACTGGTTCTCCCCTATCCACTCTACTAGTTACATCCTCAAAAAATTCTATGAGATTCGTCAGACATGATTTTCCTTTCACAAATCCATGCTGACTTTGTCCGATGATTTCACCGCTTTCCAAATGTGCTGTTATCACATCTCTGATAACTGACTCTAGCATTTTCCCCACCACTGATGTTAGGCTAACTGGTCTATAATTCCCTGGTTTCTCTCTCCCTCCTTTTTTAAAAAGTGGGGTTACATTAGCCACCCTCCAATCCTCAGGAACTAGTCCAGAATCTAATGAGTTTTGAAAAATTATCACTAATGCATCCACTATTTCTTGGGCTACTTCCTTAAGCACTCTGGGATGCAGACCATCTGGCTCTGGGGATTTATCTGCCTTTAATCCCTTCAATTTACCTAACACCACTTCCCTACTAACATGTATTTCCCTCAGTTCCTCCATCTCACTGTACCCTCTGTCCCCTACTATTTCTAGAAGATTATTTATGTCCTCCTTAGTGAAGACGGAACCAAAGTAGTTATTCAATTGGTCTGCCATGTCCTTGCTCCCCATAATCAATTCACCTGTTTCTGTCTGTAGGGGACCTACATTTCTCTTAACCAACCAATGTGCTTACCACCTGAGAATTAGTTGTGGCTGCAAGATTTTGTCTCAAGTTGGGTGTAACCACTGCAGATACTACTGATAAAGATTTTAAATTTCAAACCTATTTCCTTATCTCAGGTTTTGGTTACCGACAGTGCTATGCAAAAGTCTTAGGGACGTGTATATATAGCAAGGATGCCTAAGACTTTTGTACGGTACTGTAGTAATTTTATGTCTTGCACTGTACTGCTGCTGCAAAAAAAACCATATTTCATGACATGTGAGTGACGAATAACCTGATTCTGATATGAGTCTCTGTTGTGGACTGGAAGTGGGAGGGAGCAGGGAGAAGGAAATCATAGTTGGGAAAAGGGGAAGGAGTGGGAAGCATTAGAGAGACATTTTGTAATGATTAGTCAATCATTTGATTGGAATCAAATGACTTGCCTGGTGTCTCAGGGCTGGATGTGTCTGCACCAGCACTACTCCTCACCATTGACACACTTTCTCTGCCACCTGTCCCATACCCCTCCCGCGGCGCTCCACCCTCACCACTCCCAACAACCTTTGCTCCAGTCAGATTTACAAACTCCCTCTCCACATCGACAGATACAATCCTGTGCAAAACATAGAAACATAGAAAACCTTCAGCACTATACAGGCCCTTTGGCCCGCAGTGCTGTGCTGAATATGTACTTACTTTAGAAATTACCTAGGGTTACCCATAGCCCTCTATTTTGCTAAGCTCCATGTACCTATCAAGGAGTCTCTTAAAGGACCCTATTATATCTGCCTCCACCACCATTGCCCGCAGCCCATTCCACGCACTCACCACTCTGTGTATTAAAAAAAAGCTTACCCCTGACATCTCTGTACCTACTTCCAATTGCCTTAAAACTGTGCCCTCTCGTGTTAGCTATTTCAGCCCTGGGAAAAAGCCTCTGACTATCCAATGATCAATGCCTCTCATCATCTTGTACACCTCTATCATGTCACCTCTCATCCTTCGCTGCTCCAGGGAGAAAAGGCCAAGTTCACTCAGCCTATTCTTATAAGGCATGCTCCCCAATCCAGGCAACATCCTTGTAAATCTCCTCTGTACCCTTTCTATAGTTTCCACATCATTCCTGTAGTGAGGTGACCAGAACCGAGCACAGTACTCCAAGTGGGGTCTGACCAGGGTCCTATATTACCTCTCAGCTCTTAAACTCAATCTCATGGTTGATGAAGGCCAAAGCACAGTATGCCTTCTTAACCACAGAGTCAATCTGCGCAGCAGCTTTGAGTGTCTTGTGTCTTATGGACTCGGACCCCAAGATCCCTCCGATCCTCCACACTGCCGAGAGACTTACCATTAATACTGTATTCTGCCATCATATTTGACCTACCAGAATGAACCACCTCACACTTATCTGGGTTGATCTCCACCTGCCACTTCTCAGCCCAGTTTTGCATCCTATCGATGTTCCACTGTAACCTCTGACAGCCCTCCATACTATCCACAACAAACCCAACCTTTGTGTTATCAGCAAACTTACTAACCCATCCCTCCACTTCCTATCCAGGTCATTTATAAAAATAACGACGAGAAGGGGTCCCAGAACAGATCCCTGAGGCACACCACTGGTCACCGACCTCCATGCAGAATATGACCCGTCTACAAACACTCTTTGTCTTGGTGTGGGCAAACCAATTCCAGATCCACAAAGCAAAGTCCCCTTGGATCCCATGCCTCCTTACTATCTCAATAAGCCTTGCATGGGGTATCTTATCAAATGCCTTGCTGAAATCCATATACACTACACCTACTGCTCAACCTTCATCAATGTATTTAGTCACATCCTCAAAAAATTCAAAGGAACACTCACAATGCGCTGGACGAACTCAGCAGGTCAGTCAGCATCAGTTGAAAAGATTAGTCGAAGTTTCGGGCTGAAACACTTCGTCAGGACTGAAGGAAGAACTTTCAACTACCAGCATTCTTCAAACCCTCCCCAAAACTCTTCTTTCAGTCCTGACGAAGAGTTTCGGCCCAGAATGTTGACTAATCTTTTCAACTGATGCTGACTGACCTGCTGAGTTCCTCCAGCGCATTGTGAGTGTTCCTTTGACAACAGCATCTGCAGATTATTTTGTGCTCAAAAAATTCAATCAGGCTTGTAAGGCACGACCTGCCTTTGACAAAGTCACACACATCAAAGTTGCTGGTGAACGCAGCAGGCCAGGCAGCATCTCTAGGAAGAGGTGCAGTCGACGTTTCAGGCCTAAAAATAGATAAATTCTGCCTCTCAGGATCTTCTCCATCAACTTACCAACCACTGAAATAAGACTCACTGGTCTATAATTTCCTGGGCTACCTTTGCTCCCTTTCTTGAATAAGGGAACAGCATCTGCAGCCCTCCAATCCTCTGGAACCTCTCTCGTCCCCATAGATGATGCAACGATCATTGCCAGAGGCTCATCAATCTCCTCCCTCACCTCCTACAGTAGCCTCGGGTATATCTCGTCCAGTCCCGGTGACTTACCCAACTTGATGCTTTCCAAAAACTCCAGCACATCCTCTTTCTTAATGCCTATATGCTCAAGCATTTCAGTCCGCTGCAAGTCAGCACTACAATCACCAAGGTCCTTTTCCGTAGTGAATACTGAAGCACAGTATTAGAACATAGAACATAGAATAGTACAGCACAGTACAGGCCCTGCGGCCCACAATGTTGTGCCGACCCTCAAACCCTGCCTCCCATATAAGCCCCCACCTTAAATTCCTCCATATACCTGTCTAGTAGTCTCTTAAAGTTCACTAGTGTATCTGCCTCCACCACTGACTCAGGCAGTGCATTCCACGCACCAACCACTCTCTGAGTAAAAAAACCTTCCTCTAATATCCCCCTTGAATTTCCCACCCCTTACCTTAAAGCCATGTCCTCTTGTATTGAGCAGTGGTGCCCTGGGGAAGAGGCGCTGGCTATCCACTCAATCTATTCCTCTTATTATCTTGTACGCCTCTATCATGTCTCCTCTCATCCTCCTTCTCTCCAAAGAGTAAAGCCCTAGCTCCCTTAATCTCTGATCATAATGCATACTTTCTAAACCAGGCAGCATCCTGGTAAATCTCCTCTGTACCCTTTCCAATGCTTCCATATCCTTCCTATAGTGAGGTGACCAGAACTGGACACAGTACTCCAAGTGTGGCCTAACCAGGGTTTTATAGAGCTGCATCATAACATCGCGACTCTTAGATTCTATCCCTCGACTTATGAAAGCAAACACCCCATAAGCTTTCTTAACTACCCTATCCACCTGTGAGGCAACTTTCAGGGATCTGTGGACATGTACCCCGAGATCCCTCTGCTCCTCCACACTACCAAGTATCCTGCCATTTACTTTGTACTCTGCCTTGGAGTTTGTCCTTCTAAAGTGTACCACCTCACACTTCTCTGGGTTGAACTCCATCTGCCACTTCTCAGCCCACTTCTGCATCCTATCAATGTCTCTCTGCAACCTTTGACAATCCTCTACACTATCTACAACACCACCAACCTTTGTCATCTGCAAACTTGCCAACCCACCCTTCTACCCCCACATCCAGGTATTCTTTAAGTACCTCTGCTATCTCCTCCAGTTCTATACACACTTTTCCACTGTCACACTTGATTGGTCCTATTCTCTCACGTCTTATCCTCTTGCTCTTCACATACTTGTATAATGCCTTGGGGTTTTCATTAATCCTGCTCGCCAAGGTCTTCTCATGGCCCCTTCTGGCTCTCCTAATTTCATTCTTAAGCACCTTCCTGCTAGCCTTATAACCTTCTAGATCTCTATCATTACCTGGTTTTTTGAACCTTTTGTAAGTTTTTTTCTTCTTGACTAGATTTTCAGCAGCCTTTGTGCACCATGGTTCCTGTACCCTACCATCCTTTCACTGTCTCATTGGAACTATGCAGAACGCCAGGCAAATATCCCCTGGATATTTGCCACATTTCTGCTGTACATTTTCCTGAGAACATCTGTTCCCAATTTATGCTTCCAAGTTCCTGCCGGATGGCTTCATATTTCCCCTTACTCCAATTAAACGCTTTCCTAACTTGTCTGTTCCTGTCCTTAGCCAATGCTATGGTTAAGGGGATAGAATTGTGATCACTATCTCCAAGATGTTCTCCCACTGAGAGACCTGACTAAAGCCTTAGCCACCCTAGTTATATACCAAAGAATTTTGAACAGCATTGACTATGAATATCCCTAATGTAAAGATACCTCTCTTGTGAAACATGTTGGGACTTATCAGTACATTAAGGGTACTATTCACTGCAAGTTCTTAATTGATTGGGTAATCAGATTCCTAATGAAGGGTCTTGGCCCGAAATGTCGACATTTTATTCCTCTCCGTGGATGCTGTTTAACATCCCGAGTTCCTCTATCATCTTGTGTGTGTTCATCAGATTCACGGTTGTGATCACTGCGCAGTGAGACCTTCATTTTAATGTGCTTTTCACTTTCCCATAGACCTGAAGGGAGGACTGACAAATTTTCTAATAAAGGGTATTTGTTCTGAAATGTTGACTTGATTTCTCTTTTTATGTATGCCACCTGACTCAGAGTATTTCAATATATTCCGTTTCAGACTTCCGGCATCTGCAGATGTTTACATTCACATTGACAATTTAATTTTCTCATGACTCCCACCTGTTGGCCAGTGTTTAAAAAAAGTGTGGGGGCTGAGATGATGCAGTTCTCCATTCTGAAAGAGAAGCATGTGGCCTATGGGGATTTTTAGGAGGCCACATTTCACTGGCTCTGGCCAGTGGTTTCAAAGGGAACCATCAACGTTCAGCTTCTCCCACGCAGCCAGGCTCCAAACTTAGTACTGATTGAAAGATACAATGAACAGATCACCAGATTTCACACAGATCTGGGACTCTCCAGAATGCTGGGTGGGGAATCTGCCTCTCCCCTTCCACCCAACTACCATTCTTACTCCTGTGGTGCAAGGTTTGTGAATCCATTCTTAGAAATGTGGAGTAAGATCTAAGTTCTATATCGGGAAGTTGCCTTTCCAGTCCTGATGAAGGGTCTCGGCCTGAAGTGTCGACTGTTTACTCTTTTCCATAGACGCTACCTGAACTGCTGAGATCCTCCAACATTTTTTGAGCATTGCTCCGGACTGCCAACATCTGCGGAATCTCTTGCATTTGTGTTGGCCCTTGCTGCAGCTGGGCTGCATGGTAACATAGTGGTTAGCATAACAGAGTCGCTTTACAGTGCCTGCGACCACCGATCATGGTTCAATTCCCACTACTGTCTGAGGGGAGTTTGTATTTTCTCCCATGACTCTGTGGGTTTCCTCCCAATGCTCCAGTTTCCTCCCACATTCCAAAGACGTATGGTTAGGACTAGTGAGCTGTGGGTGTGCTACGTTGATGCCAGAAGTGGGTTGACACTTGCAGACTGCCCTCAGCACAATCATTGTTGATTTGACACAAACAATGCATTTCACTGTATAGTTCCATGTTTTAATGCACATGTGACAACTAAAGCCAATCTTTAAAGATCTCTTTATAAGTTTTAGTCCCAGGTTGGAACATTATCCCTGCCATGTAATGCTGGTGACTCTGGGCAGAGAATGGGGACAGAATTACGGATCCAGTTCAAAGTTGTTCTGATAGACTGCAAAAAAAAAAAAGCCAGGTTATAATTTTTGCATTTTTATGTTTCAGTGTACAAAGATGACTCAACCACTAAGGGAACAGTTGTTCCTCCTCCTGCAGGTTTTCAGCTTCTGTCGCCAAGCATAGTTCAACAGCACATCACCAACATACCCATTAATGGAACCACCTGCTTTTTAGGTCTGTATATCAGTCAGTTTTTGCTACCTTTGTAGCTCGAATGGAATCAACCTACATTTTTTGTGATGTTCAGGAGGCCTCAGTTATTTTCAGATCACCACAATCTGGGACGTGCCTCTTGACGAATGTGATAATTAACTGATGCTACTCTCGATCGTGGTCTCTTTGGGGGCTTGGCTATTGCTTACATTTTGGGTAATGGGGGGGGCTTATGCTTTTGCTGAGGCAGGTGGGGGGAGGGGGAGGAGTAGGGGAAAGGCTTGCTGCCTTGCTGCTGCTTGTGTGGCGGGGGGGGGTCAGGAGGACGGACTAACATTTTCCTGTCACTCATTCTTTGGAGTTTGATTTTCTTCTGTTTCGTGGCTGTCTGTGAAGAGTAAGAATTTCAGGTTGTATACTGTATACATTCTCTGATATTAAATGGAACCATTGAACCACGACATGTTTCTCAGTTCACATAATTTGGAGAAACATTCTAACCAAGTGGTAAAATAGGTTTCTGTCCCTACAGATGCTGCCTGACCAGCCAAGGTACTCAGCAAGTAGGGCAGTATCTGCAGGCAGAGAAAGAGAGTTTATGGTCCACCTATCACCTCCCAGCTTCTTGCTGCATCCCCTCTCCCCCACCTTCCATCCAACCACCTTCCTCCTCACCTGGTCTCACCTATCACCTGTCAGCTTGTAAAACTAACCCCACTCTCCCCCCCCCCCCCACCTTCTTATTCTGGCTTCTTCCCCCTTCCTCTTCAGAGCTGGTGGAGGGTCTCAGCCCAAAGCATCAGCTGCTTGTTCCTGTCCGTAGGTGCAGGCTGACTAACCGTTCCTCCAGCACTTTGTGTGTGGTCTTTCTGCAGGATTTTCAGTGTCTGCAGAATCTCCTGCCTTTATGTTTCAGGACAATGATTCTTCACCAGAACAAAATAAATAGAGATGATTTGAAAATCAAGCAACACATGTGAGAGGTGACTGATAGAGGTGTACCTGAGGACTGGGAGAAATTCAGAGTCCAGCAGAGGAGGACAAAGGGCTTAATTAGGAAAGGGAAAAAAGATTATGAGAGAAAGCTGGCAGGGAACATAAAAACTGACTGTAAAAGCTTTTATAGATATGTGAAAAGAAAGATTGGTTAAGACAAATGTAGGTCCCCTACAGACAGAAACAGGTGAATTGATTATGGGGAGCAAGGACATGGCAGACCAATTGAATAATTACTTTGGTTCTGTCTTCACTAAGGAGGACATAAATAATCTTCTAGAAATAGTAGGGGACAGAGGGTCCAGTGAGATGGAGGAACTGAGCGAAATACATGTTAGTAGGGAAGTGGTGTTAGGTAAATTGAAGGGATTAAAGGCAGATAAATCCCCAGGGCCAGATGGTCTGCATCCCAGAGTGCTTAAGGAAGTAGCCCAAGAAATAGTGGATGCATTAGTGATAATTTTTCAAAACTCGTTAGATTCAGGACTAGTTCCTGAGGATTGGAGGGTGGCTAATGTAACCCCACTTTTTAAAAAAGGAGGGAGAGAGAAACCGGGGAATTATAGACTGGTTAGCCTAACGTCGGTGGTGGGGAAACTGCTGGAGTCAGTTATCAAAGATGTGATAACAGCACATTTGGAAAGCGGTGAAATCATCGGACAAAGTCAGCATGGATTTGTGAAAGGAAAACTATGTCTGACGAATCTCATAGAATTTTTTGAGGATGTAACTAGTAGAATGGATAGGGGAGAACCAGTGGATGTGGTATATTTGGATTTTCAAAAGGCTTTTGACAAGGTCCCACACAGGAGATTAGTGTGCAAACTTAAAGCACACGGTATTGGGGGTAAGGTATTGATGTGGATAGAGAATTGGTTAGCAGACAGGAAGCAAAGAGTGGGAATAAACGGGACCTTTTCAGAATGGCAGGCAGTGACTAGTGGGGTATCACAAGGCTCAGTGCTGGGACCCCAGTTGTTTACAATATATTTTAATGACTTGGATGAGGGAATTAAATGCAGCATCTCCAAGTTTGCGGATGACACGAAGCTGGGCGGCAGTGTTAGCTGTGAGGAGGATGCTAAGAGGATGCAGGGTGACCTGGATAGGTTGGGTGAGTGGGCAGATTCATGGCAGATGCAATTTAATGTGGATAAATGTGAAGTTATCCACTTTGGTGGCAAAAATAGGAAAACAGATTATTATCTGAATGGTGGCCGATTAGGAAAAGGGGAGGTGCAACGAGACCTGGGTGTCATTATACACCAGTCATTGAAAGTGGGCATGCAGGTACAGCAGGCGGTGGAAAAGGTGAATGGTATGCTGGCATTTATAGCGAGAGGATTCGAGTACAGGAGCAGGGAGGTACTACTGCAGTTGTACAAGGCCTTGATGAGACCACACCTGGGGTATTGTGTGCAGTTTTGGTCCCCTAATCTGAGGAAAGACATCCTTGCCATAGAGGGAGTACAGAGAAGGTTCACCAGATTGATTCCTGGGATGGCAGGACTTTCATATGAAGAAAGACTGGATGATCTAGGCTTGTACTCGTTGGAATTTAGAAGATTGAGGGGGGATCTGATTGAAACGTATAAAATCCTAAAGGGATTGGACAGGCTAGATGCAGGAAGATTGTTCTCGATGTTGGGGAAGTCCAGAACGAGGGGTCACAGTTTGAGGATAAGGGGGAAGCCTTTTAGGACTGAGATTAGGAAAAACTTCTTCACACAGAGTGGTGAATCTGTGGAATTCTCTGCCACAGGAAACAGTTGAGGCCAGTTCATTGGCTGTATTTAAGAGGGAGTTAAATATGGCCCTTGTGGCTGAAGGGATCAGGGGGTATGGAGGGAAGGCTGGTGCAGGGTTCTGAGTTGGATGATCAGCCATGATCATAATAAATGGCGGTGCAGGCTCGAAGGGCCGAATGACCTTTCTGCACCTATTTTCTACGTTTCTATGTTTCTATAAGATGTTTTGACAGAGTGGACAGCCAGCACCTTTTTCCCAGGGCAGAAATGGCTAATACAAGACAGCATAATTTTAAGGTAATTGGAGGAAGGTGTGGTGGGGGGGGGGGGCGTGGATGTCAAAGATAGTTTTTGTTACACAGAGAATGGTGGGTGTATGGAATGCACTGCCAGGGGTTAGTGGTAGAGGCAGATACATTAAGGATATTTAAGAGTCACTTAGCTAGGCATGTGGATGAAAGAAAATGGAGAGCTCTGTGGAAGCGGAAAGTTAGAATGATCCTGTAGTAGGTTGAAAGGTTAGCCCACCACTGAGGGCTGATGGGCCTGTGTTGTGCTGTTCCAAGTTCAATATTCATATGCTAACAAATAATTAAAAACTCATCAGGAAGTGAGATAAAATAAATCAAGCACTTATTTGCACAGGGTTGACTATGGAGCTGAGGGATACAATGTACCTTTTCCCGGTAAATCAGTGCCCTACTGCTGGGCTGAAGGGCAAGTCCGTTGTCGGCATAGGAGGCCTGGTGCTCTGGGACTGAACTTCTACTGCACGCAGAAGTCCAAGGTGATCTTGGCTCACCGCAGCCGGCAGTTGCTTAATAGGCTTAGTCGTTAATCTGTTCAATCTACCTTAGCAAAGCAGAGGGTGCTGAAAATACTCAGTGGGTTAGGCAGCATCTGTGGAGAGGGAACCAGGATCAAAGATCCTTCATAAAACCAGAATCTTTGGTTGGGTTGAGTTTGTCTCCAATCTTGGTAAATCATTTGCAGATGTTTCATCACCATACGAGGGGACATCATTGGTGCGCTGTTAATTTGTGTTGTGTTCTTTGAATGCTTGACCTTTATACACTTACCAATCAGCTGATTGGTCGGCATTTTGGAAACTCAGTGGTGATGTAGGGAGGTGGTCTTGTCAATGGTTGGTTGTGCGGTGAACTTTGTGTGTTGTGGTCTGGAATTTTGCCCACATTGGCTCATAAATAGGAACAAGGTTTACAGCACACTGATGACGTCTGCTCGCATAGTGACAAAGTGTTTGCAAATGTATTGCCAAGTTTGTAGAACAGCTCAACCCAACCATCATCGACCTGAGCTACACATTTTCAAAGGTATTTCCACCAGAATCTTTCATTAATTTGCCACATCTACTGTAATTTGCTTCTGTATGTAACATCATCTGTGAGGAGTTGTGGACAGTAACACCCACTCGAAACCCATTCAGCACAGGTTTTAAAAAGCTGACCACATTAAGCATGCATTACTAAATTAACAATGAGAGGTGTGAGACGATGAAAAATGCAGTGGATGTGCTTTATTTCTCAGGAACCATTTATTAGAATAAAACTCGTGCAAGGATCACAGCAGGTGGCGAAGCAGAAAGGTGGCATGGGTTTAGGGGTCTGATTGCAGAACAGAATGCAACGATCTGGGCTGTAAAGAAGTCAGTCCATCTGGACAGGTGTGAGGGGCACTCTCAGTAGCTGCAGATGAGTAACCTGAAATTAGAAATTGTGGGGAGAGCCATGGAGTTTGTCACTGATGATGAATTGCAGCCTCGGGACTGTGCCACGGGGCAGTGTAGAAAGTGAACGTTTGCACAAGGAATACTGACTTGCCAGCATGGTCAAACAAATGTAGACGAGAAGATGAGGGAGATTGCTGAGATAAGAACACAAATTTAGGAAGATAAAAGATATTATAGGAAGTTTTTTTAAAAAAAAAGGTTAGCTTTATTTACATCAAAACATTCAGTGAAATGAGTCGTTTGCATCAACGGCCAACGCAGTCCGAGGATGTGCTGGCGGTGACTCGCAAGTGTTGCCATGTTTCTGGTGCCAACGTAGAATGCCCACGGCTTACTAACCCGTACGATTTTGGAATGTGGGGGAAAACCTGAGCAACCCGAGGAAATGTGCGGTAGTGGGGAGAACGTACAAACTCCTTACAGACCTTGGAGCGAATTGAACCCCAGTCACTGGTACTGAAAAGCCTTGTCTGCTATTGTGGGACTGACTTCATGAAAATCTCAAGCACTAGACGGCATTTTGGCTGGTGCTGATGAGCTGTGCCTCCAATCGCCTGTTTTTGTCTGATCCTATGACAACGGCTATGTTGTTGACGTCATTCCCAGGCAACATTCACTTGGTTTTAGGGAAGTAGTCAGTCATTCAGTGAATAACATTAAAGGGAAGTCCGGGGATGAGTTGGAGATAAACAACAGAATTGCCCTGCAAAGGGGGTTGTTCCTAATATACCAGCATTGTCTGTGCCATTGAAGCAGGCGACCTATAATACATACTGTAAACACAGGAGACTCTGCAGGTGCTGGAAACCTAGAGCAGCACACACAAAATGCTAGAGGAACTCTGCAAGCAAGGCAGTATCTATGGAGAGGAATAAACAGTTGACATTTCAGGCTGAGGCCCTTCGTCAGGACTGGAAAGAAATGGGGCAAAAGCCAGAATGAGAAAGGAGGAGAAGGAGTTCAAGCTGGCAGCTGATAGGTGAAAGCAGGCGAGGGGAAAATCGGGAGGTGGGTGTGGGAGGGAATGAATTAAGAAGCTGAAAGGTGATGGGTTGAAAATGCAAAGGGCTGAAGAAGAAGGAATGTAATAGGAGAGGACAGTAGAGCATGGAAGAAGGAGAAGAAGAAGGGGAACCAGAGGGAGGTGATGGGCCAGTGAGGAGAATGGAAGGGGCAAGAGAGTGACTAGAATAGGGAATAGAAAAAGGGAGGAGGGAGGGGGAGAAATTACCAGAAGTTTGAGAATTGATATTTATGCCTACAGGTTGGAGGCTACCCAAATGGAATATGAGATGTTTCTCCTCCATGTTTGGTCTCATTGTGGCAGTAGAGGAGGCCACGGACCAACATGTTGGAATGGGATTGGGAAGTCTTTTGCCTTGCTATATGCCTGTAACACGTATTATTTTACTTTAACTAGAGGTAGTTTTGGTGGACTTTTGTATTTTAATTGCCAGGTTGGTGATGTGGTGCAATGAATTACCCCAGTCTTCCTTTTGGAACAATGATGTTGTTCTGTGAGCCAGCAGGCCAGGCCATTCTGTCAAACCGTTCCTTCATTATTCTGCTAATGCTACAGCAGAGCCATCTAGTGGCCTTGTAGAGAACTGCCTTTATTTTCTTCACTTGCATGGAACAAGAATTAAAGCTTTCCTGAGTACTTTGGCAAACTATGTAGCCAGTGCAAAGTTTTTTTTTATTAACCAAGAAGCATTTCAATGTTTTCTCTATTTAAAGTGAATCGTTTGCATGAAGGACCATTTTATAAAATTAGCTTGTTTGTTTTATTTTTCCAGTTCTAAATGGAAACTCACGAATTCTTGAATTAGCAACCCTGCTACAAACAACGCCTGATCATTCTCAGCGTGAGTAACTTTCTGTCATTGTTCAAGAAGCAGCACTTTTAAATGGAAGTAAGCAAAAGGGCTAATGATGGCCCTCATGGCTGACCATCACAATTCACTTTCACCTTGGCAAAATTGAGATTAGATTTTGTCATGTTCTAACAGTGATTGATCTTGTGTTAAGCAGAAACTAATGGTAGTTTTGTTTGTGAATTGGCCCAGATTTTAACTAGATCTACCACCAGATTAATAGCGGATAATTATTCTTACAAAAATATGCATAAATTATGATGCCTATATTGTATTGTATATCACAGTATATCGTTTAGTATTACGAAGGTAATGTTGCTTTGTCCGCTGAGTTTGGCAATTCACTTGTGGACGTTTCATCACCAGTTGAGTGATATCCTTAGTGTGCAGTTGTTGATGTTTCTCTCTTGCGGTTATATAGCCCCATCCTCCTCCCCCCTGTTCACTTGCTTCGGTCCTGATTGGCTACTTCATCAGTTAACCTTGGAATTCTATTGGCTCGTGTTTCTTTGGCTTAGGGATTCGCAGATGGCATCTAAGATAATATAATATTAATATAAATATTGTACATAAATACACAAATACAATGTATAAAGGAGATTAAAAATTAAGCATCAATAAAAAAATAATTTTATTTGTTTCTTTTGCATTGCCTGAATTTCCTTTTGTTTAAAATTACAATAGAACATAGGGTCCAGAAACTGGATACGCAGTCAAGAGGGAGTCTCAGCCTCGTGACCCAACCCCTAAAAAGGCTTAATTGTCAGTATAACTCCTTGTGATACCACGTTGCTGAGTAGGTTGGGATTAGTGAGCTTCCGTTTTTTGAGAATGGGATTGATAGTTCTGCTAGACTCCGGGTATAATGACCCTATGAGTGAGCCAAGAGCACATTGCTTCAAGGTTTTCTTTTCATTTGAAAAAGTAACTTCACTCATAGAAAATATGAATAAAAATGGTGCCACTTTCTTTAAGTTCTTTTAAAAAATTGGCGTACGCATGCCAGTGACTGCTTGGCCACGGCATCATGATACCAGTGTGTTGCGCCACCTTAAACCAGGTATTGGTTGAGACCCAGTGTCAGGGAAATCTATTACCTGTATGCTTTCTCAATTTAATTGATTGTTGTCGCTTTCATTGCCGTTACTTAAATCCGATTCTCCTAAGAGTTAATGACATGCTCAGTCTATCAGTTTAAGCATTCTGCAGAAACTAACAAGCCATGTTAGTTAAACTGGACTTCCTTATCTCCACGTGTTTTGTCTGACAGGTGGTTCCGTGTATGGCTGTACGCAGAACGTTTCAGTGATACCAGGGAATACTTCCCCTGTTATTTCCAATGCTACCTCTCCAGCCAGTTCTGTCGGCAGCCCTACCACCCCAGGGGCCTCCAGTCCCCAGTCTGCTGACTATCACTGGTCGCAGGAGACCACGATGGGAGTGCAACCTGCGGATGTTCCGATGACCCCCCTGTCTGACAGCAGTGTGGGACCAGGTATGTGGAATGACTTGAGATGCGAGGCGCTGGGGATATTCAACATGTTGGGCTGCATCTGTGGAGAAAGAAACAAGGTCAACATTTCAAGTCAATAACCTTTCAGCATTGACTTGAAATCAGAGATGTTTGGAGCCGCGGTAGGGTTGAGGGGAGGAGTGGTGGTGGTACGCGTATGGAGAAACAGAGAGGGTGGGAGGGATTAGTGATGGCGCTGATTGCCTGACTGAGCTTGTGATCAGTCTGGAGCAGATGTCAACTGAAGGAGATGAACAAAGTCAGAGGAGCAAAGAGAAGAAAAGCCGTAAAAGTTAAGTTTAGAAGAAATAAAACACTGCAGATGCTAAAAATCGGCAATGAAGACAGAGAATGCTGAACGCTCTTTTTAAGAGTCATAGAGTACTACAGCCTGGAAACAAGACCTTCAGCCCATCTAAACCAAGCCAACCTAATCTTCGCTCTAGTCCCATCTAACTACAGTTAGACCATATCCTTCCAAATCCATCCCATCTAACCAAACTTCTTTTAGATGTTACAATTGAACCAGCATGCACCACTTCATTCCGCACACTCACCACCCTCTGAGTAAAGAAATTTCCCCTCAGCTTCCTCTTAAATATTTCACCTTTTACCCCAAACCAATGCTTGTCTTGCACAATCTGAGGGGAAAAACCTGCATGCTTTCACCCTACCTCTATCCCTAACAATTCTGTGTACCTCTGTAAGACCTCCTTTCACTCTTCTACACTCTGCGGAATAAAGTCCTAGCCTGTTCAATCTGTTCCTATAACTCAGGTGCTCAAGTCCTGACACGTCTTTGCAAATTTCTTCTGACCTTTTTCAGGCTTATTGATACCTTTGATGTAGATAGGTGACCAGATCTGCACACAATACTCTAAATTTAGCCTCGCCAACATCTTGTCCGACTTCAGCGTAACATCCCAACCCCTGTATTCAATGCCCTGATTTATGAAAGGCAGTGAACCAAAGGGGTGCCAGGGTGGAAATACATCACTATCAAAAGAGGTGTAAGGCGCTCCTTCCCTCCTTCGCTAGCATGCAAGTCACATGTAGGTAAAGTGTGGCACCTGATTAGCTCCCCCGCCCGCCGACCGATCAGGGTCACGTGAAACCGTGGTAGCAGGTAGTGGATGGTCCATATCACAAATCCTGGTGATGCGACACTGACGCCAGGCAGACAATCTCTAAAGAGTATTGATAATGGCTGGGGTCACCTGCCTTGTAAAGACACTGCCCAGAGGAAGCCAGTGGTAAACCACTTCTGTAGAAAAATTTACCAAGGACAATCATAGGTCATGGAAAGGCCATGATTGCCCATGTCATACGACACAGGACATGACGAACGAACGATCTCGAAATAAACAAAGTAATTCCTACACAAGTCAAATTTTGTTACTCTCCACATATTCTCATCGGTTTCCTCATATTCTGCCGTCACAGTAGTGACAATTGACGTACCAACCCACGTGTCTTGAGAGGAAAGTTGAGCACCCAGAGAAAACCTCTATGTTCAGAGGCAGAATGTGTAAAATCCACCCAAGCAACACCAGAGGTCAGACATGAACCAAAGATCTGGTGTTATGAGGCACCGACTCTACTTGCTGTGTCAACGTGCTTCCCAGTTCTGCTTCAATAGGTTAGAAGATTTACACTGAATGGCCACTTTATTAGGTAGACATGTTTGCCTGCTCGTTAATGCAAATATCTAATCAGCTAATCTTGTGGCAGCAACTCAATGCATAAAAGCATGCAGACGTGGTCAAGAGGTTCGGTTGTTGCTCAGACTAAACATCAGAATGGGGAAGGAATTTGATCTAAGTGACTATGACCCTGGAATGATGGTTGGTGTTCGATGGGAGTGGTTTAAGTATATCAGAAACTGCTGATCTCCTGGGTTTTTTTTACACACAACAGTCTACAAAGTTTATAGAGATTGATACAAAAAAAAACACCAATAAGCTGCAGTTCTATGGGCCTTGTTAATAAGAGAGGTCAGAGGAGAATGGCCAGACTGGTTCAAGCTGACTAGAAGGCAACAGTAACTCACATAGCCACAAATTACAACAGTGGTGTGCAGAAATGCATCTCTGAATGCACAACACGCCAAAGGTTGAAGAGGATGTGCCACAGCAGCAGAGGGCCATGAGTATACACCAGAAGTCACTTAATCAGGTTCAGAAGGTACCTAGTCATTGTGCCGGACGCCGGCCCCCTAGGCCTGAGTCGACATAGTCACAGTAGTAGAGTGGCGTCTGAGTTAATTGTAGGCAATTAGCACAGCACCACAGAAGACCGCAGTGGAAGTGCCCACATCCTGGTCTTGGGGGAAAAATGAAACATTAATCTAAAGGAATCTCTTGGTTAAGACCATAAGACATAGGAGCAGAATTAGGCTATTTGGTCCGTTGAGTCTGCTCCGCCACTTCATAATGGCTGATCCATTTTCCTTCTCAACCTCTTTTCTCAAACATTGGAATAAAGGGTAGCCAATCTGCACACTGAAAGGCTGTATAATTCTACAGTTAGGGAACAGCAAGGTCGTTATTCTGAAACTGACTGATGAAACATAAGGACACTGGACAGCTCTTCTGATCTTCAAACTGCATCCATTGGAGCTTCTACATAAGAAGACTGAGTCCTTTTTTTTAGCGTGTTTGAAAGGTGTGTCAATCTAACAATAGAATATTCCCTCAGTGTTGACTTGTCACCCAGGGGTGAACCAACAGTTGGCGTTAGCGATGATACTGGGGAATTCCCGGGGGCTTCACAGAACTAGGCAGCCAGGTAGGGGCAGTGAAGGGGACCTAAGTGACGGGCTAGTGCACAGATCTTCTGATAGTCTCTTCTTTCCTTGCAAGACCTTGAAACAGAATCATCCAGTGAAGAATCAAATGAACCTTTGATTCCGACAGTCAAGCCATCCATAATAACGAGTAAGTATCAAATTTCCAATATTGTTAACACCCGGCAAATCGCTGGAAGTTGTGATTTGAGACCAGTGAATCCCATTGGCGAGTACATTGAAATATTGGATTAAAGACCTGAGGATTCTGTGCAATATATTTCACTTTCTGAGTATTTAGTAGAGTGTTTAAATAGTGCAGTTCTGAAAAGATGTAGAGATCTTCTGGACAATGCTGTTTATTGAACAGTGTATAGGATTTCACCAGGGTAGCCAGTTACCTTGGTCACATGCTAACGTACAAAATTGCAGTGCAGAGCTTTACAAATGTTCATTTGGTGCTCAGCCGTTTTCACATTTACCCGGGCCTCCACGCACCCTTCACTTTATAATTTAGCTGTTAAACAATAGTTAACCCTTTTTAACCAAAATTGTTAAATAATCCCAAAAGTAGTCCCAGTTCTTCACGCTTATCATCCCTGAAGAAGAGTATTGGGGTGCCACAGTCGCATAGTGGTTAGCATGACGTTATGACAGCCCGGGGCCCTTCTGGAGTTCAGTCCTGGTGCTGTCTGTAAGGGTTTGTATGTTCTCGCTGTGACTCACGTAGGTTTCCTACCACAGTCCAAAGATGCAGCAGTTAAAAGGTTAATTGGTATTTTAAAATTGTCCTGTGAGCAGGCTATGGTTTTGAAATTGATGGATTGCTGCATGGTGCTGCTTACTGGGCTGGAAGGGCCTGTTCTGTGATGTATCTGTAAATAAACAAATGGAAATAAAATATTTCTTCATCATTTTAATGCTGGAGTTCCCTTGTACCGCTCGCTAACAATGTAATCGTGCGTTTTACCATCTCCACTCAACTCTTCCACCTTGATTACCTGCAGGATCAATTCTCATGGCCTGCCCCGCCATACCACACTTCACTTTAATTATTTCTGTAAACATCTGACTAATTATCTTGCAATCCTTTCTGTGAACACTCCCTCTCCCATGGCAAAAGCCTCACAAACCTGCTCCCGTGCTGTCCACCCCGTGTACTCCTCCTGAGACGTATTGCAAATTCCCGAGGGTCCACTTCCCATAGTTCGAGAACCACTTGTACCCCTCTTCCAAAACTAACTGATTGGAGTCAGCCACACCAAATTTCAGAAGCAGAATACAGTCCCATATTTATTGCTTGTGACACAAAACAAAATTCTTTGCAGCATACACAAGATTTTTTAAAAAATTAGGGATACACCAAAGTAACAGGCCTTTCCAGTCCAACAAGCCTGCGCGGCCCAATTACACCATGTGACCAATTAACTAACCAACCAACGCCTTTGTTTTTGGATGGTGGGAGGAAACCGGAGCACCTGGATGAAACCCACTCGATCATGGGCGGAACGTGCAAACTCCTTACTGGCGGCAGAGGGAACTAAATCTGATGCTGTCACTGTTGTCGCATTATGCCAACGGCTACGCTACCATGCTGCCCCTGATGGTTCCCTTTGGAACCACTGGCCATAGCCAGTGCAATTTGTCCCATTTCAATTATTGTTCCTGCCTATCCCCAACCTCCAGCTCTCTAAATCACCATGTGCTACTCTGTAGCCAACTCCTCAAATGATCTCACTCAACAGACCCTTACACCACTTCACCCTGCTACTCCATTACAGACAGGAGAACCAAGGATGAGAAAAGAATCTGAATGGGAAACCATCCCTCCCTGGTTTAAGCTAAAAAGATGAGCCAGAGGACTCTTTTTTTTCCTGCTTACCTTGTTTAGTTGGTGTAGCTTGTCTTTTGCTAAGAGCTGATAGAGATCTACTTACACAGACATCCCACCTCTCCCGGAAGTTCCGGGAGTCTCCCGCATATTAATAGTGGCTGCCTGATGCCTGCAAATTATATACAATATCACGGAAATCAATTTTTTGAGAGAGAGAGCGTGAAAGAAGGAGCGCAAGAGCAAGAAAGC
This sequence comes from Mobula birostris, assembly GCF_030028105.1. Taxonomy (NCBI): domain Eukaryota; kingdom Metazoa; phylum Chordata; class Chondrichthyes; order Myliobatiformes; family Myliobatidae; genus Mobula; species Mobula birostris. The sequence continues at coordinate 136,834,756 of NC_092378.1, read as the reverse complement.
AAGCGCGAGTGAGAGCGACCACGAGAGAGAGCGTGAGCGTGCACGAGAGAGTGAGAAAACAAGCGTGAGAGAGAGAGCGAGAAAACAAGCGCGAGTGAGAGCGACCACGAGAGAGAGAGCGAGAAAGCACGTGCGAGAGAGCGCGACCACGAGAGAGAGAGCGAGAAAGCAAGCGTGAGAGAGAGAGAGAGAAAGCAAGTGCGAGAGAGCGCGACCACGAGCGAGAGAGCACGAGCAAGAGCGAGAGTGTTCCAAAAAAAAGTCAGAGTGACAGTGTTCCAAAAAAAGAAAATATAAAACGTACATCACCCCAGACTACACTAAAGTGTACCCCTACCTAGTAGGGGTCAAAAATAATGACAGTGTTGCTCACTGCACTGTTTGCTACAGTGAATTTTCTATTGCCCATGGTGAGTTAAGACTGTAAAAGACGTGTTGAGGTGAGTTGAACAGGTGTCATTCATTCATTAGCATAGCTAACGTTATTTAAACTAGCTGGTTAGCTGCTAAGGAGCTACTCTGTTGCAAACATCCCACCTCTCCTGGAAGTCTCCCGCAAATTGATGGTGCTACCTCCCTGAAATGAGTTTTTGCAGGGTGGGATGTCTGCATCAGGGAGTGACAGGATTGTACCCAGATCACTGGACTGTAATAACTGCAATGCTACCGTGCTGCCTAGATGGTAACATATAATTACTTACTCTTTTTGTTTCCACAGAAGGTGTGGAAGACTGTGTAAGAATGGTGAAAGAATATCTGAAGGACATGACCCAACACTCTTACATTTGCCATGAGCACGACGAGATGCTTCTTGAAGACATTTATGTGGATGTCTCAATGGTGGAGGTTCAAGTTGAAACAAAGTCTGGAAGGAACTCCACAAAGTGCTTGGACAAGGAGTGCAGGATCTATGACATTGCAGAACAAGAAAGAAGAGCTGTGAACATGGGCAATCTCTTTCACATCTCAGGGAAAAGGCAGAAAGAAACGAAAGTAATTGCGCTGTTGGGAAGAGCAGGGATTGGTAAAAGCGTGATTGTCCAAAGGATCTGCCACGACTGGGTAAACGGGAGCTTCCGGCAGTTCTCATTTGTTTTCTGGTTTAAGTGCAGGACACTCAACTTCACGAAGCAGTACACATTGAAGGATTTACTCTTCCAGCCATTCCTTCCTTGGCTGAAGAACACAGATGAAGTCTTTCAGTACCTGTGTCAAAACCCACGCAAAGTTCTGCTTGTTTTTGATGACTTTGAAGATTTCCAGGATCACGACGGCCTACAGCAGCCTACAGCCTGCAGCTCAGCAGAGAAGCCGTGCAGCGTCAAGCAGCTGCTGGCAGGCATTCTGCAGAAGAAACTGCTCAAGGGGTGCACGGTGCTCATTACGGCGAGGCCCAAAGAGACCTTTAACCAATACCTCGGCAAGGCGGACAAGATTGTTGAAGTGCTGGGTTTCAGCCCAGCTCACGTGCGGGAGTTCCTGCACAGGTACTTCGAAGACCCCCTTGTAGTTGAAGAAGTGGTTTCGTGTCTTCAGGAGCAGCCGTACATGCTCAGCTTATGCCATGTTCCTTTATTATGCAGGTTTATCTGTTTTGTTCTCAAGGGCCAGTGCCAGCACGGAGAGGCTCGCTTAGCACTGCCGCCAACCCTCACCGATTTATTCCTGAACATTCTTCAGATCCTCCTGTGCTCTGGAGCTCCCACCTTTCCGCAGAACCAAAACATAATTGCTGCACAGATGCACAGCCTGCTGGAGGTGAGCAAGCGCGCCTTCGCGGGAGTGCAGTGCCACGAATGTGTGTGCATAGAGTCGACCAGGTCCACAGAAATGTCAAACTTCGCTCTGAAGCACGGACTTCTGAGGCCTTTCTTAAAGATTGGTGAAGTTAAAGAATGGGAGTGTGGGAAAACCTTTTCCCATTCTTCCCTGCAGAACTTTCTGGGAGCACTGCACTTACTGTTTTCAGAAGAAATCAAATGTAAAAGCCTTACTAAGATTATTCTGCTACAGCACAAGAAGAGGAAATCGCAGGCGGACTGGTTGGACATTGTCCGAAGGTTTCTGACAGGACTAGCATCCAGGGAAGGAAATGCCTTTCTGAACTGTCTCTCTGGTTGTTCAAAGGCAAACATAAAGAGCAAAAAACAAAAGTGTCTGCGGAAATACTTCTCTGAACTCGAGGTGAGCTCACTCAGTGCCAGTAAACTGCTGGAGCTCTGTCACTGCGTTTACGAAGCACAGAGTGTGGAACTCACCGCACAGGTGGCGGCTAAACTCAGTGAAAAGTTGTCCTTCAGGGGTACACGACTGACCCCATCTGACATATTGGTATTGCTGTACGTCATGCAGAGAGCCCCGAGTAACTTCGCCGTTGACTTAAGGGATACGAGCATCGACCTACAAGGGATCAAGCAGTTCGTCGAGTCGAAGAATGTGACCTCCTTTAGGTAGGTGAACAGACTTCCCAAGTGCAAGTTGAATTTGGTCTGGTTTCAACTTCACAAAGTGCTGGAGGAACTCAGCAGCTCTGGTAGCACCTATGGAGAGGAATAAACAGTCAAAGCTTTGGGCTGAGACCCTTCATTGGGAATCAAAAGGGAGAAGGAAGAAGCCAGAATAAGAAGGTGGGGGGGGGGGGGAAGGAATGCAAGCTGGCAGGTGATAGGTGAAATCAACTGAGAGGTAAGGTGGGAACATGTGGTGGATGGATTCTGGTTCCCCTCTACCCCTATCCTTCTCTTCACCTGCCCAATACCCCTTCCTTTACTCCATGGCCCACTCTCCTCTCCTATCAGATTGCTTCTTTGGCCCTTTGCCTTGTCCACCTATCATCTCCAAGCTTCATTCCCCTTTCCCCACCCATCCATCTTCCCCCTCACCTGGTTTCACCTATCCCTTGCCATCTTGTACGTCTTCCCGTCTCCCCACCTTCTTAATCTAACTTCCTCCCCTTTCCTTTCCAGTCCTGAAACATCGACTGTACCTCTTCCTAGGGATATTGGTTACATGGCTTTTGATCTGTCTTCCTCCCCTTGAAGGTGCAACTCAAAATATAGGCTTCACTTTTGATCCCGATGAAGCATCACATCAGTTCTTGTTTAGTAATCATGCTGGTAAAGCACCTTGGCATGTTTCATGACGCGTTGCAAGCTCTATAAAGCCTTGGTTAGACCACACTCGGGATATTGTGTCCCGTTCTGGTCACCTCATTGTGGGAAAGACGTGGAAGCTTTAGAGAGACAGAGCAGTGGAGATCTTCATAATGCTACCTGGATTAGAGAGCCCGTCTAATGAGGATAGGATGAGTGAGAGGCTTTTCTTTGAGCGAAGGATAAGAGGTAACTTGATAGAGCTGTACAAGGTAATAGAGGCATAGATAGAGTGGATAGCCAGAGACTTTTTTCCCAAGGAGAAATAGCTAATACAAGGGCCATAAAACTTTAAGGTGATTGGAGGGAAGTATAGGGGGGATGGCAGAGGTAAGTTCTTTACAGAGTGGTGGGTGCATGGAATGCCTTGCTGGGGGGGTGATAGAGACAGATACATTAGGGACATTCAAGAAACTCTTAGTTAGGCACACGGTTAAAGTTCAAAGTATATTTATTATCAAACTACGTAAATATCACCATATACAACTATGAGATTCATTTTCTTGTGGGCATACTCAATAACTTCATTATAGAATAGTAACCATAACAGGATCGATAAAAGATGGCAACAACCTGAGCATTCAATGGGTGTGCAAAAGACAACATACTGTGCAAATACAAAAAGGAAGAAATAATGATAAAAAATAAGCAATAATTTGGCCCATATCCCAACAAGCCTCCCCTATCCATGTATCTTTCCAAATATATTTCAGATGTTGTATTTGTACCCACCTCTACGACTTCCTCCTGCTACTGTGAAATGTTAAGCTGAAATCTTTGGAATAAGTAAAAGATTTTGTGGTGCTGTTAGAGAGAAGGTGGCGGAGTTAGCCCAGTATTCTGGTCAGATATTTCTGTCAATTAATAGTAACCAAAAACATGATTTGGTTATTAGCCCGTTTCAGGTTGGAAATCAGCTGCAGTGTTCACTTTCATGAACTTCAGAAGTGAATACTACTGGCTTACTTCTATTGTTTGCATAGTTTGTTTCTTTTCTTTGTCTATTGGATGTTCGATGGTCTTCTCTTGATTTGATGGATTCTTTTGGGTTTCTTTGTTTTGTGGCTGTGTGTAAGGAGACAAATCTCATTGTTGTATAAAGTATACATACTTTGATAATAAATATTCTTTGAACTTTGAATATAAGTGACTGTACAGTATTTCATTGGCTGCTAGGTGCTTTGTTGTGGCATCTTAGAAGTGGAGGGAAAGGTTTACGAGGAGCCTTGATAGGAGAGTATGTTTGCTTTGGGAGAATCTAGATCCAGAGGCTACTGTTTTTAAGAGTTCGTCCTTTTAGGACAGAATGAACGGACTTTTTCCCCTCAGAGGGTTATGAGTTTTTGGAACACTATTCTGCCAAGAGCAGTAGAAGCAGAGTCATAGTACAGTACAGAAACAGGTCCTTCGGCTCATCTAGTCCATGCCAAATGGTTATTCTGCCTCATCCAAATTATCTTCACCTAGACCATAGCCTTCCACACACCTCCCATCCATGTACTAATCCAAATTTCTCTTAAATGTTGAAATCAAACCTGCATCCACCACTTCTGCTGGCAGCTCAAGTTCAAGTTCAATTTCAATTGTCATTCAACCATACACATGTATAGAGCTAAATGAAACTATGTTCCTCCCGGTCCAAAGTGTAAAACACAACCCATGCAGACACACACAGCACATTTAGTTAAGGAAACACATACAGTCACAAAGTAATATTAGCCCAAGTCCCTGAGTGACATGACCTGAATATTGATGGTGCATGGAATGTTGTCCTGCAGGCATGTTTCTGCAGGAACAAGTATGCAGCAGTTCCTCATGTTGCTCTGGGTCAGCCATAGATGAAACCAAATCAACTTGTCTCGTGCTGGACCTGCTGCAGACGAAGGCAATTCACCTTGCCTTCAGGGGAACGACCACTGGAGAGCATCACCGACAGGAGAACCGGCCGGCAGGGGACAAGTCCCCAACCCAGCATTGGTTCCAGCGCACCTCTGTTCTCTCCCACCCCACCTCTGGCGCCTCTTGCCCAGGGTGGCTGCAACAGGTAATGCCATGGTGTGCTCCGTGCAAGAACCAAGTCCACGCAGCTCCCCTCCCCCCACTGCCAGTCTCACCAATGAACCGGACTTCCAGTATTTTGTATTGCCAATATCCAACAGGGTCTTGCGATCACAAGAAGACGTTTAAGACACACTTGTGGCATCTGTTGGACCCAAAAAGGCTGCTGCAACCAAGCATGCTGACATCTTACTGGAAGTCGCACCACCCTCTGAGTGAAGAAGATCTCCCTCAGATTCCCCTTAAGTATTTCACCTTTCCACCTTAACCCATGATCTCTAGGTCTAGTTTCACCCAACCTCAGAGGAAGAAAGCCTACTTGAATTTACTCTATCTATACCCTTCATAATTTTGTACACCTTGATCAAATCTCCTACACATCAGGAAATCAAGTCCTAACCTATTCAACTTTTCCCTGTTACTCAGGTCCTCAAGTCCTGGCAATATGCTCATAAGTTTTCTATGAGGCAGCGGTGGATAGATTCTTAATAAGCAAATGGGTAATAGGTTACTGTGAGTAGATTAGAATGTGGAGCTCAAGTTATGATCAGATCAACCATTTAATGACAGAGCAGGCTCAAAGGCTGAGCGGCCTAGTCCTTCTCCTAATTCAAGTGCTTGTATACAAGTCCCCTTTGACATTTATGGTAGGTAGTTCACACAGTGTTTGTTCTTCATAGTGTGTGACAAGCTGGGCTGGGTAGATCAGACTGTCAGCGTGTATGCATGCTTGCGTCTAAAGGACTACAGCAGCCAGGCACAGATCAATCAGTAGCTTAAGAGTCACGGTATGGTTTTTTTTAGGATTTTGTGAAAAATAAGGATATAGGAGCAGGAGCAGGCCATAAGTCCTCTAGAAGTTGATCTCAGGGTGGTATATGGTGATATATACAAACTTTGATAATAAATTTACGTTGAACTTTGACCTGATCTCTGGCTTAACATGCCATTTTTCTCTGAATCCCCATAACCCTCAGTATCTCTGATTTACCAGATTATTGCCATAATGAATTATGAAACCTTCCTCTCCTGCCTCGTTCTTTAACAGAGCCAACAGTTAAATGAGATCCTGGTTTGCATGATTGAATTTTTAAATAACATTTTCTGGTGCCCTTTCACGAGTTGGTTTCCCTTCGCAGGGTGTCGATATGCGACGCGGTAAAACTCTGGGAGCATTTGGAAGAAACGGAATTACACGAGCTGCTTCATCTGTCCCTTGTCAAGTTCTCTGTCAATCCTTTTGAGGTTAAGAGTTTGAAAGATATTGACGACCTTGATTTACTGGTGCAGATTCACAAGGAAAGAAGATTCCTGTCAAGGTGTGTTGACGCTTCTCTCGCTTAGCTTCTATCTGTAGATATGTGTTCAGCTCCTCTCCACAGCACCCCATCATAAGGTAATACAACTGACTGTCCTGTTTCATTTCCAAATTATTTGTATGATAGAATGAACTTGAAGGGTTGTATGGCCTTCATATATTCTATTCATACTTGGAAAATAGTCCCATCGAAGCTATTCTTTATGTGTAATTCTGATATTACTGAATAACTATTTACTGGATGGTGGAGTGGAGATATATCTCTACCAAAGGAGGCCCTCCTCCCCTCTGCTATCCTGCAGGTTACCCTTGGGCAAGGTGTAGCACCTGCATAACCCTTGATCAGGGACAAACAAAGCCATGGAAGCGGGTGGTAGGTGGTCATATGAGCAGCTGTTGCATATCAACTCCTGGTCATGTAACCACTGACACCAGGCAGACATCCTCAGAAGAGTATTAATAATGGCTGTGGTCACCCATCCTGTAAAGCCGCTGCCTAGAAGAAAGCAGTGGCAAACCACTTCTGTAGAAAAACCTGCCTAGAACAATTGTGGTCAAGGGACCATGATCGCCCACATCAAATGACACAGCACGTAATGATGATGAAGACTCGCTGGATTTACAATACTTGACTATTTGTATTAGAAGTTTGTGGACAAACTTTCAGCAATGTTTTCTGGTGAAGAAATGGGGAGAATACTAGTTGAAAAGGCTATCACTATGTAGTAAAAGAAGGGCATCGTATTTCATCTTTTGCTTCTAACTTTCACCTGAAACAGTGCCCTGAGAACATCCAGAGATGAACTCCAAGGATTACCTGCAGTGAGGAGCCTACAAGTGCTGGAATTTGCGTAAGTGATGATCTGTAATCTCTAGCCTTTTTCAATTTGTGAATGCATAGCTTCCCCAGATATTTATCAGAATCAAGTTGTAGGCAAACTCATGAGGGTTTAGTAACAACTTCAGAGAACTCTTTGGTTACCCATATTACTGACTATGCCTAGAACTATTTTGTGACTCATAGCCATCCCAGAAAGCTGAAGAGAAACGTTTGAAGGAGAAAGACTGAGGAGAGAAATCAGAAGGAGCAATCACTTTGCAAAAATCCCTTGCTCCTCTAATAATCAAATCTGTATGCTAATTAGAAGTGGAACCAATGAAAAGTGATTTTTAAAATGTTATAATAAGGTTAAATGTAAGTATGATGGTGTTGTAGCCAACTATAGGGTGGAGGCTCTTCACGGATCACACTTCCTTTTAGATTGTGAGGTCCAGAATTAGACTCAATAAAATGGTTGTGGTGTAAGCAGATTTAGCACAATTTCTTTCCTATAGAGTTATAGTGTTGTACAGCAATAGGAACAGGTTCCTTGGCTCAACTGGTCTATGCTGGCAAAGATGCACATCCAAGTTAGCTCCATTTATCCACGTTCAGCCCATATCCTTCCAAAGTAGGGCTTCCCACCTGGGGTCCATGGTAACCATGGTGACAAGGTTGGCAACCCCTGTTCTAACATACCTTTCCTATCCACATAAATTTCCAACTGTCTTTTAAAAGTTGTTATAATAACTGCCTCAACCACTTCTGTTTGTACTCCTTGCCTGTTTATAGGAAAAGAAAGCTCTGAAGCTTTTTGTAACTGTTTTCTCAACTTGTCTGGCTCCCATCGACGATTATTAATTACTCAATCCTTTAGTTTCCTTAGTACAATTAAGCTACACGAATCACTAACTGATGGATGGTTAACAATGAAATGCAATTTGATTTAATCTTGCAGCCTCGGCCCTGTAAATGGACCTCAGGGATTTCGGAAACTAACAAAGATTCTACCGTCACTGGTATTCCTGAAATATTTAGAGTGAGTAAAAGGTTGAAATGTCTTGTCCAGAAAATACTTCAATTTGACAGATATTCTCAACTCTCTATTACGATGTATTACACTGATTTTATTTTAATTTATCTTATGCAAAGCTATTGATAAATCAATTCATTTTTATGAAAATTATAACACATGTCAGAGTGAAAACATGGCTTCATTAATCACCACAATGTTACATTCAGTTTAACAGTAATGTCATTTGTGAGTTCAGTTTAGTATTTGACAAGTAATGAAATTGTACTGTCACATACCAGTAAATTCAATCATTTTATCTGATGATCAAACTTGAATACTTAAAGATAGATTTTGTCAATACATTTTATATAAATTGCATTTCTGTATTATTCACATGTAGAATGAAGACTGTTAAAATATGTGTTTTACAGTTCATCTGCTTAGAGAATTAAGTGTTCAATATACACGCAGTGGCCACTTTATTAGGTACGGGGTGGAACCAGTGTAGGCTGCAGCTGCTGCAGCCCATCCATTTCAAGGTTTGATGTGTTGTGCATTCAGAGATGCTCTCCTTTACACCACTGCTCTAACGCGTGGTTAATTGAGTTACTGTCGCCTTCCTGTCGGCTTGAACCAGTCTGACCATTTTCCTCTGACCTCTCTCATTTACAAGGCATTTTTGCCCACAGAACTGCCACTCACTGATTTTTTTTTTGGTTTTTCACACCGTTCGATGTAAACCCTAGAGTCTGTTGTGCGTGAAAATTCCAAGAGATCAGCAGTTTCTGAGATACTCAAGCCAGGCTGAGATACTCAAGCCACCCTGCCTGGCACCAACAATCATTCCACAGTCAAAGTCACTTAGATCACATTTATTCCTCATTCTGATGTTTGGTCTGAGCAACAACTGAACCTCTTGACCATGTCTGTATGCTTTTATGCATTGAGTTGCTGCTACATGATTGGCAGATTAGATATTTGTATTAATGAGCGGGTGTACCTAATAAAGTGGCCACAAGTGCAGCTGCCTGCCACACATATTGTTACATACATTATGAGTACATTTCATTCATAATAATACATTGTGTCTACATGTTTCCAAGGGAATATTCTGGTATAACATGTATTCTTTTGAAATGTAGCAATTCTGTGCAGATGTTTGCTAAGACTATCATTTTTATTTCAAGTAACAGTTTTCAAGCTATCGTAAAGTTGTATATGGTAGACACTGCAGGAAGTAGTGCAAATTCACCAGTTAAACTTCACTACTGTACAGTACTTCGCACATCAGTAATTAAACAGCGTTCTACCGGGATATGGCAGGAGAGGGACAATAAATCAGCCATGGTGGATTAGCAGAGCAGACCTGATGGGCTGAATTACCAAATTCTGTTCCTATGTCTTATGGTCTTTAAGATTGTGGCAAATTTCCTTTTATTACTAAAAGGTAGAGTTTCAATTGAACTTCTTTTTTTTTTTATGTAGCCTTGAAGGACCAAGTTTACAGAAAGTTAAAATGAGTGAAAATAAAATCGGAGACGAAGGAGCTGAAAGATTGGCAGAGGTGCTGTCTCACTTAACGTGTCTGGAAAAATTGATGTGAGTAGCAATGTTTATATGTATCCAAATGTATGTGTAAAGGTATGTTCATCTGTAGATGAAGCTGTGACAATCACATTTGGAAAATGATGGCCGGGTTTGTGTTATGCTGCAGATTCCCACCCCAGTCCAGCTCCCCGGGAGCACTGATCACACCAATGTTTAGCCTCCACTTGGCATTTACTCTCCTTTGCTACATGTTAACTTTGTCTAAAATCCAAAGCGGAATGCGTCAAAGTAGCATTCCATCATCTGATTATTTATTGAGCTGTAGGCTCTTCCAGCCCTTCGAGGCATGCCACCCTATAATCCCTTGATTACAGGGTGATATACAATGACCAGTTAATTGCTCGGTCATACAAAGATGTATCCCTCACTAATGCAATGAGCAAGGACAGTCTACCAGATTATTGTCTGGTCTACCAGGCAGCAGTGACCCCACCCTCCCATATGCATTTGCACTTAGAGCACTGGAGACATACTGTCTACAAAATACTCTCTAGGTCCCCTTGTTTAAGTGAACTAACCTTTCTCAGCACTAAGTCCCTAATTAACTGCTGGTCAGTGTCATTTATACAACTGCCACCAGATTCCTGCCTCAGGCAGTCAACTCTGAGCATTGCCATGACAACACATTACAAGAGACCAAGGAAACCAAGGTTCTCAAAGCATGGTTGATGAAGTGTAGAATCTCCACTGACCTACTGGAATACCAGTCCCATAGCTGGTGAAATAAATGAAGAAAGACCATTTTGGGAATGTTATATTGTGGATAATAACTAAAGGAAAAATAGCCGGAGTCACTTAGCATTTCAGTGCAAGGGTGTTTATTAGGTGCATCAAAAATCAAACTTACAAAATTAGTGAAAATAGTGAAAAGAAAACTGTCAATATTTGCAAAAAGGTACCAGAAAACATATTAATACCTCCATACTATTTTTGTCCAGAATGAGCTCCTGGCAACCCCTATCTCACTCCTACTGAGAGCCAAGAGCCCTGTTTGTTCAGCACCAGGACATACCATCTTTAACTACCCATAAAGTTAACTAAAGACGACACATAAATTAGAATGTCATGCACCCCACAATGTAGTTACAATCATATTACCAAATAAATAGAAGTATCTAGCTTAAATATAGAATAAAAATAACATACACATTTACACATCCCCATTACTACAGAAATGGAATATTCCACTGTTTATGACAGGAAAGGTGCCATAAAGCCAACCAGACTGCATCAGCTCAGTTAGGACCCATTATTAGAAAATACTGGGGAAGACTTTAAAGTGTGCACACGCAGCACAATGACAAGTGTGTGTGTGTGTGTGTGTGTGTGTGTGTGTGTGTGTGTGAGATGTTCTCTGTTGCAGGGTGGAACTGAGTGTCTCACATTAGAAGCTTAGAGAATCCCAGCATGCAGAGGAATGAGCACACTACCTCCTATACCTCGCACCTAGTGACCCCATCAAACACCTTTTGCCCTGAGTCTGCAGATCCTTAATTGCCTCATCAGCTCCTCAGCAAATTACCCTTGGTCCCATGGGACTGCCTAAGAAGAATAAAAAGCTCCATTATGAATTACTACAAAGGAACTCCCACGCCCCAATTTAGAATCACCATCTACACTAAGATAATAGTTCTGCCCAAACACTGTGAAGTATATCTGGATTGTATATCTCTCAAATTAGCAACCGATGCAATTCCCTGTCCTTTTTGTTCATTTTTTCCTCATAATTAATCTCCCTGTTATCTCTGTCCACTCCACATTTTCACATTTTTTCTTCCCACCCTGTCTGCTTCCTACTTCCACATACCACTTCATCTTTCCGATTATAATTTTCCTCTGCAACTTCTACTCTCTCAGCCAGCCCCTCCATTTTGCCCACTCTCCCTTCTCCCTCCCTTTAGAAGATAAAATAGTGGGACTGTGGCAGCCGTCAGGAAGAGGTCATGTGGCAGGATTTCCCAGAAATCCGAATTGTAGTAAACAAATTGAAAGCCTGACCACTTTGAACTGTGAACAAGGTGACAGCAGGTTATTGATACTGTGTGTATGGTATCCTGGACATGTTCAACTGGTGCCATGGTTCTCTGGACATGACAAACCTGAACTGGTTCTTGTGGGCTAAATTTGCAACCGCTGGTAAAACAGGTTAAACATCAAAATGCTTTTGTCATTTACTATTCTGAGATAATATAAAATGCACCAATAAATTCAAACTAACTGTTACAATTTTTAAATATATTATAGATTGTCACGCAACCAGATAGCAGACCGAGGCGCACAGAAGTTGGCAAGATCTCTTCCCAACCTAAAATTCTTGAGGACTCTCAGGCAAGTCTTAGGAAGTTGCTTTTGTTTATTTAAAGAAAACTCCTACATATGGGTGCGGCCTATTTAAAGCCAAACTGCTTGGAGCCTGTTCTGCCATTCCATGGAGAACTAAAACCAATCTCTGTTGACATATCTTTCCACATTTCCCTTAAACCTTTGGTCAGCAAAAATCAACCAACCTTAGATTTAAAAGGAACAAATAATGGGCAACAAATACATTCTGTGACCACATCAGGTGATTTGATAGGTTAACATGAAGCTGTACCTCTGTAGTGTTCCCTAAGGATACTTGATAGGTAATCAGATGCTGTTAACTCTTCTCTATGTTACAGCTAGCACTCAACAATGCTGTACATTCAATCATCAATTTAATTTACTTCAGAAGTTAACCGGTAGGTTAGGATTAAAAAGCTCTCCATCTGATGTTTGTCACTAAGTGTGTTGGACAGTATAACATCAGCTGACAGCCTGAATCTGAAAATACTGAAATGGTATTGAGTAAGTCTTAAGCTTACAAGTTAAACTGCAATATTTCACATGGGTGGCATAGTTACCTGGCAGTCAGTGCAATCGCATTAGAGCGCCAGCGATCACTGATGATTGTTCAGTTCCTGCCGCTGCCTATACGGAGTGAATACGCTCTCCCAGTGACAGCCTGGGTTTCCTCTGTGTGCCCCACTTTTCTCCCATGTTCCAAAGACTTACAGTTAGAATTAGTAAGCTGTGGGTGTGCTGTGTTGGTGTTGGAAGTGCGACAACGCTTGTGGGCTTTGCCACGTGATCCCAGCGGATACTTTATACTTTATTGTCGCCAAACAATTGGTACTAGAACGTACAATCATCACAGCGATATTTGATTCTGCGCTTCCCGCTCCCTGGATTACAAATCGATAGTAAATATTAAAAATAGTAAAAATTAGTAAATATCAAAAATTTAAATTATAAATCATAAATAGAAAATAGAAAAGTGGAAAGTAAGGTAGTGCAAAAAAACTGAGAGGCAGGTCCGGATATTTGGAGGGTACGGCCCAGATTGGGTCAGGGTCCGTTCAGCAGTCTTATCACAGTTGGAAAGAAGCTGTTCCCAAATCTGGCCGTACGAGTCTTCAAGCTCCTGAGCCTTCTCCCGCAGGGAAGAGGGACGAAAAGTGCGTTGGCTGGGTGGGTCATGTCCTTGATTTAATTTTTGGATTTAATTTGACCCAAACAATGCATTTTTATTGTATGTTTGGATGTTTTGACGTACATGTGACAAATAAGTCCAGACATAAATCTTTGATAAATGAGTGTTGTTAATACAAACTCAATGCGTTTCAAAGTTAAATAATAATTATTATTTATATAGCACCTTTCTTGCATTAAGATGCAGGCTCAAAGTGCTTTACATAGATTGTAAAGGTAAATCAATATAGTCATAAAAGTACAAGACAAAATTAAAACTCATAAGTAAAGACAAGCATTATATAGGATAAAATGTAATCAAATATATTATATAAATATAATGAACATCACTAGGCATTAAGCATAAGTAGGCCAGATTTTAAAAATTATTTTTTAAAAAGCGTTTTGAAACATTCCACAGTACTACCCTGGTGTATCTCAGTTGGTAGAATATTCCAGGTTTTTGGTGTGTAAGAGCAAAAGGCCGCATCACCAGTACTGATGTATTTGGCTCTAGGAACACTAAGCAAATCAGTATTCACAGATCTGAGATTACGATTAGGGATGTAAGGGGGGTGGCTGCTCCTAGAATTCTTGATTTAAATGAGACACTTAACTAACTTCAGTCACCTCTCTGTAATTTATTTAAATACATCAAGCCATGAAGATTATCAGTGTCCACCTTGTCTAACTTTATTTTCTTTTACAGTTTGTATGACAATAGCATTGGTGACAAAGGTGCAGAAAAGCTAGCAGAAATCCTCCCAGTAATGAAATCACTGAAAGTTCTGGAGTAAGTATCACTAATATCAAGATGATAGTAATTATATAAGGTTAAGTTAAGTATTCCGGACAGATGGGGCTCAATCGGCTGTGGTTGGCAGCTCATCTAGGAGAAGGAGAGTTCTGATCACAAACTTCTGCCTTGTGGCTATACCCGCTCATGGGGAAGGCTTCTGGAGTAAACCCCAAGGAAAAATCCTGAGCTGGGGTCCCTAAGAGAGTCCCATGTCGAGTTCAATGCTGACTGGCAACTCCTGCAATGCCACTGGTGTCAAACTCTATCGGTCGCTGCCATTCCCTTGGATTCATCAGCTGTGCGGAGAGAGGGAGCATGAAGCATGGGGAACAGCTTGCTCCCTGCCCTGGGTGCGTCTTGACTGACGGCACTGCACCAACAATGTAGACAGTTAGGTCACAACATCCATGTTCAACCCCGACCCTGTAAGTTAAGGGGGAAATTATTTGACCTCCCATTCACCTCATTGTCTGCCTCCTTATTAAAAAGGGGCAACATGCGTCGATCCCTAAGGGCAAAGTGCCTGAGGAGCATGATGGCTGTCCACTGATCTCTGATACATTATATGTCTGACTGCTGCCTTAAAGCTGTGAGGGGTCAATATCCACAGGCAAAAAAGGGTTCAGAGTCTCCTTTAGGGTTCTTCTGCAAAATATCAAGGCCTCCTAACAAGGCAAAGCGTCTGCGGTCTTAGCCGATCCGTGATCGCTGGTGCTGTAGAGTGATGGCACTACCCGCTATTCTGCCATGCTGCCCGTGCAAAATATTGCAGTTTGAACTGTCGGCTTACACACACCGGCAGCAGGGGAGTTGCACGGCCTTGGCTCTCGCACGGACCAGGCCCTCGTGCCGCAGCACCGCCTGTTACAGCCACCTTGGGGAGGAGGTGCCGGAGACGGAGCGGCAGCCCGCTGGAACTCATACTGGGTTTGGGGCTGGTCCCTGCAGGCCGGCTCTCCTGTCGGCGCTGTTCTCAAGTACTCGCTCTCTGGATTTCCTTCGTCTGCAGCTGACCCGGTGCAAGATGAGGAACTGCTGCGTGCTTGTTCTTGCAGAAACATGGCTCCAGGACAATATCCAATGCACCATCAGTCTTCAGGGCATGCCAGTCAGGGACATGAGCTAATTTTATTTTGTGACTCTATATACTGGATCAGAACATATGTGCTACGTTTTATACCTGGCCCCAGAGGAGCAATAATTTGCATGTATATTTTTAAATTACAATTATACTTGAACAATCCTTAAAATAACTGCTGAGGCTGCCAAAGAAATGGTAAGGAAGCTGTTTGTTATTTTACCTGTGTAGCCTGGATGGAGGAATGTGTCCCTCACTGTGAGCAGCTCTCATCCAGCTCATTGTGTCAACTCCCACACTTCCCTCCTGCAATGTCCTTATTGTCAGTGAGGAAGTTGACCCACATTTGATTCCAGTGACAGATTCATGACAAACTCTATTATTAAAATTGGCTTGAGACTTACAGCCTGCCACCTATCTTGGATTAGAAAATGAGCTTCTTTTCTTCCATTGTGTCCGTTTTCGTTGTGATTAGATCTTAGTCAGAGATTGTGATGTGAAGCATTGAAGGTATAAAATGGTCTTGTGGTTGAAATATCCAGAGTCTGCTGTTGCTGTTGATTGTAAAGGATTTTGTTTTTTATTTCCGCAGTGTTAAATTCAACAAAATTACAGATGTAGGAGCCCAGAGACTTACGCAGAGTTTAAAGCATTGTCCCCATATTCAGAAAATATGGTAAGCTAGTTCATATAAAATCAAAATTAACATTTGCATTGACCTTGAATTACCCTTGTAATATGTAAACTTTCTCAGAAACAATATTAAGTAGGTATGGCATTACTCAGCAATATTTTGAACCTGTAGGGATGCTTATTTGGGTGCATAGATATGTGCACACACTTGCTTGCTTCCACAATTGCATGTACCTTCACATTCTTTCTCTAAATCTATACATATCCACTTTCGTATACGTGCATCTACACTGGCACACAATCAGCACCATGCTCATGCACCACTATATGCAACACACATATTCTCAATTGTCCACTTTCTCAGAGGTATTTACTTAATAACATCAGACTCCAATATGATCATTTTCTCCTGTCTAGACCACAACCAGTAAATCATCAGTTTCTCTAACCTGTTAATTTTCCTCCCCTCCCCTCTCTCTTTTTCTCATTTTCTACTCTTCATTCTGGTTACCTTTCACCCCTTCTCTTCTCCTCACCCTCCCTGGTTCCTCCTCTTCTCTTTCTTCCATGGTCCACTGTCCTCTATTAGATTCCCTCTCCTTCAGCACCATCCCTCCCAGCTTCCTACTGAATCCCATCTCCTCCAACCACCCACTTTCTCCCTCACCTGGTCTCACCCATCACCTGTCAGTTTATACTCCTCGCCCTCCCACCACCTGTTTATTCTGGCTTCTGCCCTCTTCATTTCCAGTCCTGATGAAGGGACTCGATTTGAAACATCAGATGTTTATTCCCTTCCATAGATGCTGCCTGACTTGCAGACTTCCTCCAGCAATTTGTGTGTGTTGCTAAACATTGAATTCAGTTGTGTTCCAACACCCAGAAATCCTCATCAATGAAGCCAATCTCACTGTTGTCATTGTTGTGACACAATCACACCTACCATAGCATTGATTACTATTAGTCACAATGAATCTGGAGGCCAAATATATATCAAGATCAATTAAGAAATGTTAAACTGAAATCTTGTGTGGTATTATTCTTCACTAAACATCGCCTTTACCCTACTGGACAATGAGATAGTTTACTTTGTATATTTTACAACTTTCCACTTTCATTGGCAGGATATGGAGTCCTACAATTACACATTGGATGTCAGAACACATTCAACAGATTGATGTCAGAATTAATTTACAGTAGGAAAACCTTTCTCAAGTGAGTGCATTAAATTTTGCTTTCCTCTGTAACATACAATCATTTATTTTTAGTATTTTAGTGGTTCGGTGAATTTAAAAAATTTTCTTTCCCCAATGGCAATTGTATTACCTACTACATATATTTGCAAAGTAACATATGGAGATATTAGCTTTATCATTGGTGATTAAACTCATACCAACTCCAGCTTTAAAATTGCCATTGTATCTTCATAACGCTGAGCCAGAGATTCTGAGCCGTGAAGGTCTTGACAACTGTCAGTGCGCTTCTATTAATTGGCTGACAATATAAAGCAGTGGACTTCTGTGTTGACACACAGTCCCAATGGAGCCTAAAGATAAAACTTGCTATCAGTTGGGCTTAAACTGAAATACTCTCCCACACTTGGAAATGCAGAAATAATATAGTAAACAGAAATAGTGTTCAAAAATGCTCAACGCATAACTATTTTATCGTAGAAAAGCATCCAGTTCAGATATCCATTTAAGTTTTTCCAGTGATAATCTACTTAAATTTGTCTTATTACATTCTATCACTGCAATTGGTCATCACAGAGGTTGACAGGGGAGTTATTTGTTCTATATACATGTTATTTAAATGTACTCCTCTTCAATTAGTAATAAAGACAATCCTTGCCATTCATCTGTAACACTGAGGGAATTCCTTCTCAAGGTCATTTTCTTTTGATTGTAGTTTTATTAAACTGTATGTTACTGAAAGTCAATACTGTGCACAAGATACTTCACACTTTTTACAAACTGTCAAACATCCAAAACTCTCAAGTAAAATTTTTGTTGTTTCATGTAAAATAATGCAACACTATCTCAAAAGATACTTTAACCTTTAAATACAGCAGCACATCTCTTGCATCATAAATGTGACATTTCTATAATGCACAAAAACAATCTTTATCATTTATTTGAGAGGGATTTGCATTAATTGCCAATTAGCTCCACATACATGCAGATTTGCAGAGATGGACTGGGCTTCAGGGGAACTAGGTTAACCTGGGTTGACGTCCAAAGTTGGAGGCCTGGTCTGAGAATCTGGGGACAGGGTCTGGAGGGTGACCTGTCCTGGGATTAGAGGCCTGTCTCGGTGGATGGGATGGTTGTTTTGCTGTTGTTGTTCTGTGGAACATGCTGGGCTTGCTATATTGGCACCAGAATGTGTGGTGACACTTGCAGGCTACCCCCAGCACATCCTTGGGTGTGCTGGTTGTTAGCACAAATGACACTTTTCACTGTACCTTTAGATGTACATGTAGCTCGATGTAATCCTGAATCAAAGAATGCCGACACTCTCTCAGGTTGGATCCTTTACAGCTGTCAGAGAGATGGGAAGTTTGATGATCTAAAAAGCAAAGCCATTATTTTGCTTTGTTTCTCAATGACTTAAATATTTTTGCTGAAACTAAAACACGGTGAATTAGTGCTTTCTTTTGTTTTCACTTCTATTACAGAATTTCAGAAGAAACACAGCTGAGAATTGGGACTTTGCAGAGGAAAGCTCAACTCTTTGCACTGAAGCTTTGTAGATTGCACTGTGGGACCAATGCCTTTGTCTTTACTACCCTTTTGATCACTTTCATCACTTTGAAACAATAAGACTATCAACGAAGATTGCCCCTTGTATAGAGATAAGAAAGTCATGAAAAACTTCTTTGACCAGAGATGGACTAGCATATAGAACTTATTACTGCGTGGGGATGACCAAGTTCATTAGCATTAATGCATTTGACAAGATGCTGAGTGCCTGTGTGAGGATGAAAGGGGATGATCAGACAGTTTAGGTCAGATGGGCAAAGGCTTGGATGGAGCATAACCACCTGCTGAACCAGGTGGGTTAAATGTTCTTTCACTATACTGTACTTTTTATCTTAATTAATATTCTTAATGTGGTAATTGACTTTATGTCAGGTTGAACTTTATGGAAAAGAATACAGTTGGGAGTGAAGCAATGCTTCAAGTATCCTACTGCTCCCATGATCCTAATATTAGCAAGAGTAGCACGAGGGATTATGTAGAGCATATTCTTTGCAGGCAGCTAAACCTGACACAAGTGGAAGACCAAATGAATCATTAATTAAGCTTTGCACAACGTAAAGAATTGCACTGGATGACTTTAGTGAAAATTGTTTGCTGCTGCTGAACTCTGTATTGAAAGAACCATGTTAATAAAAATTCTTACGCTAAAATACAGAGTTGGCAACTGACTTGCTTAACCTCTTGTGGTACAGTGCTGCCGATGGAGGGCAATTAAGTCAAAATTAAAAATTATCCTGGAGTGGTGAGGAGCTTCTCAGATTAGTTGGTATGTTAAAATAAGACACACTTTACTATGGTATTATTTCCAGTTATGTAACAGATTATTTCTTATATTTCTGGTTACCAAATCAAAGATTACAAAGTTAGCATAATAGTGGAAGCCCTTCCTTAAATTGTTGAACTGAGGGAAGTAACCACTGTTAAATGTCTAAACTATAAGAGACACTTGCAAAATGATAATTCCCTATAAACAGGATGGAGAAAATGATTACCCACCTTTCTATTCTGCATCATTTTAATTGCAATAAAAAGCAGTAACAAAATTAAGACACTTCTTACTTAACTAATCAATATCTCAACACGTTTAAGAGTTTAAATGTTGCATGTCTTCTTTCATATAAAACTGCTCCTGGAAAGTATAAAATCACAGAATATATTTTAATTCATCAACTGTTGTACAGAAATGAATTGTTCTTTTTCAATAAATGAAATGTTGCCTGTCTGTAAAATGTCAATGCATTAGTTTGTACAATGCATTAGTGTAAAGCAGAAATGTAAGGATATTTGTACAGAATTAACATTGTCAGGAGAGTATACAAACAAAGTTGATGTTCTTAAGTTTTAATTTAAAAAAGAAAAGCTTGTTTTCAGTTTTGCTGTTAAAAACAAATTGCACAAAACCATCATTTTAACTTTAGCTGCTGTTCTGAATAAACTTAAAAGTAAAATCAATAGAGATATTTTCTTTTGGCGTATTACTACTTTGGCAATATGATCAGCTCTGAAAACTTGGACAGTCCACCAGCATGCTTGAACCTACCAAAACACCTGAAGAATAAAGTCCACTGTAGATTTCTGGAACAATACCGTAGGTTTAATTTGCTGTTTCTTTTCTCCTTAAAAAAAAGTACACACCAAGATCAATGTTTCTTTTCTTACAGGTGCTGTCTGAGCTGCTTTTTCCAGCATCTTTTGTTTTTATTTCAGATTTCCTGCAAACATAGTTACCATTTAATTCTCTACAGTGAATGTTACTGTGGATAAGTTTTATTTTTTCTCTGATGGGATTTCCCTTTGTCTCTTACTCCTGATTCATCTTCATTTCACTGTTGGTCCGCTCTGAAGGATCATTGATCTTGATCTAAAATGTGCTTTTGTTTCTCTGGTGATACCTAACTTGATGAGTATTCCCAGCAGTTAATACGTTTCTGTTTATTTAAGGAAAACTGCTGATTAACCTGGGTGAGAATAAACTGTGGACTACCCTTAAAGGAAAAAAAGCATTTTGTCACCTCTCCTCTTGTTTACTCTCCTCAACAACCTCTGCAGCTCTTTGTGGAGGAAAATCAGTAAAGGAGTGAGAGAGACAAGGGAGTAGCAGAGGGATTCTGAGTGACAGTACGGCAAAGACACTTCACAGTGAACAGAGCTATCTCAGAAACTTACTTTTTTCTGCCTTTCTGTCTGCTTCCCCAGACAGCTGACTTGTTTTCAAAGATACAATTCACTGAATTAAAAGGAAATCACTTTGTCTTTCCCCTTGATTGCTTTAAGCTGTCAGAGAATTACACTAGTTTGAACAATTAGCAATTAGATGAAAATGAAGCAGATTTAAGAAATAGTTGCCTTCAAGATTTGCTTGTTTACTTTTGAAAAGTCAATATTACACACAAGTTGAACTGTTAGAGTCAGATAACATTCTTCAATACAAAGATAATAGGTCCTAACAATCAGACATGCAATGAAAGGGGTCCTGTTATCACCCAGGCCCCTCTCCTTTTTTATAATAATGCCCCATCTGTCCAAGTTTAAAGACTTTCTGAATTTTACAGATGCACAATTAAAAAAAACTAATGTCTTGTGTACAAATGTACAGACATGCACATATAGTCTACATAGTTTTTAAAAAATGGGAACAAATATTAACCTGATGGCTTGTGGTAAATGGATCCAATTGGCTATTGATTTTACACCCTGCGTGATGGAAGGTAGAATTGGGCCAGGTGTCAAATGAGAGTGAACCGTTTCTATAAGTCTTACATTGTGCGAGTTAACGTTACCCCCTCAGAATAAACAAACACATATAATCATTTAGGAATTTGCACTTTAGCCTTCTACATGAAACTTTGGAGAAAAAAATGGCAAAATTCTGCTAGAAGTTAAAAAATATTTTGCTGATATGGATGACCATATGATACAATATGATACAGTGAAACAATACTACAAAAAATAAGAGACATCTTGGGAATCAAAGTAGGCAGTGAAAACATCAATAATTTCAGATATGCAGATGACACTGTTAATTCCAAGTATGGAGGAAGAAGTACAAAAGTTAATTGATGTAGTTATTGAAGAAAGTATAAAAATGGGTCTATCTATCAATTGCAAAAAGACAGAATGTAAGGTGATATCCAAAAAGAAGGAGAATCCTATCTGCAGGCTGAGAATAAACAGGGAAGACATAAAACAAGTACAGAACTTTTGCTACTTAGGAAGCTGGGTGACATCAGATGGCAGGTGCAACATGGACATCAAAAGAAGAATAGGGATGGCAAAAGACACCTTTACGAGAATGAAGAGTATACTGACCAATACTAAACTAGGCATGACAACCCGCCTCAGAGTACTGAATTGTTACGTTTATCCAGTTCTGTTATACGGCTCAGAATGTTGGACAATATCTAGTAACATGAGGAAACGAATTGAAGCAGCAGAGATGTGGTTTTTGAGGAGGATGCAAAGAATATCATGGACAAAACAAATATCTAACGAGGATGTCATGAACAGAGCAAACACAAAAAGAGAAATAATGTATGAGATCACGAAAAGACAATGTAACTTCATTGGACATGTGATTAGGAAAGAGGAGTTAGAATGCACGGTAATTATGGGAAAGATTGAAGGGAAGAAAGCAAGAGGAAGACAAAGATAAATGATGATGGAGACAGCAGCCAGAGAACTGGAAATGAATACCAATAAATTGATCCACTTGACCCGAAACAGGAGTGTGTGGGCCACGGCAGACAAAGCTCAAACTGGGCACAGCACCTGATGATGATATGGTACTAGTGCCTCTTAGGGGATTAGAATATCGCACATGATCAGACTTCTTAGTTCTGTGTAAAAAGATCCCATCCGAGACTTTTGAAAGAAGCTTAGACCTTACAGCAAAAATATTATTTAATCCTATTAAAGACAAATAAGGATAGCCCAGTACATCAATGTATTCATTGTGAAATTGAACATATTTGACCTGCTGTGTGAACAGGTTTATATATGTTGATAAAAGATGGCATACATGCCATGTAATCTAAAACCAATCAATTATTTTAAATGCACCAAGATGAAAG
Source organism: Mobula birostris (assembly GCF_030028105.1). Taxonomy (NCBI): domain Eukaryota; kingdom Metazoa; phylum Chordata; class Chondrichthyes; order Myliobatiformes; family Myliobatidae; genus Mobula; species Mobula birostris. The sequence continues at coordinate 136,811,954 of NC_092378.1, read as the reverse complement.
CTATGCCACCTGCTATGTATTCAAACATAAACAGAAATGCTCAACAGCATATAGATTTAACTAATATTGTGAAAAATGATGTGTGGCCCTGTCTTTTGACCTGTACTATGCATTCTGACAGGCTGCATCACTGTCTGGTGTTGGGGGTGGTGGGGGGTGGGGTGGGCTACTGCACAGGACCGAAAGAAGCTACAGAAAGTTGTAAAATTAGTTGGCTCTATCTTGGGTACCAGCTTCCGTATTATCCAAGATATCTTCAAGGAGTGGTCCTTTTTTAAGGACTCTCATCACCCAGCACATGCTCTCTTCTCATTGTTACTGTCAGGAAGGAGGTACAAAAGCTGGAAGACACACACTCAGTGATTCAGGAACAGCTTCTTCCCCTCTGCCATCAGATTCCTAAATGGAGATTGAACCCTTGAACACAACTTCACTTTATTATCTCCATTTCTGCACTATTTTTAATTTAACTGTTTAATGTACTTTATATACTTCTAATTGACCTATTTATTTATTCTTTCATTGCATTGAACTGCTGCCATTAAGTTAACAAATTTCATGACACATGACACATTTCAGAATCATCTGATTCTACTATAGGCAAATTTAAGTTGCCTCAGATTTAGTTTTGTATCTTTAATGTTATACTTAGACATCCTGTTTATTAATTTTTTTCCAAAAATAAATTTCAAGAATGCTGTGCTTGCTGGTGCAAATATTCGACCTTTCACCCCTGAGAGCTGGTTTTCAATTCAGTATGAATAAATGGGCTGAGAGTCTGTTTGCTACTCATTGTATGCCTGTATGAAATGACTTTATACAATTTTAGATTGACAGCTCAAGAAGTGACTGAAATATAAAATGAAAAACACTTTACTGGTGCTGATAAACTTTGCTGTCAGGTTGGGATTAAACAATGTTTGTTATGGCAGAGTAGAGGTAACGTTTAACTCTCATTGTACATACCCTTTTCGATGTATCCTATTTGAAACATGTTCCACTGCACTCTGGTAACATCATCTACCCTCATGAGGCCCTAAAATAGAAATTATAAAGGGAAGCAAATATTGAACTGACTGCTGGTGTGTTTATTAAACTTTTTTTTAGATTTACTAAAACAGCCCTGCACTTAATTTGCCTGTAGATAATTTTCTTTCAAGAAAACAGGATTTGAGTCATTGATCTGGAAACATTGTCATTCTACGATAGTTTGAATCTGGCTAGACAGGTGGGTGTACTCCCCTGGGGTTTCTCTGACTGTTAAGGAGTTGCATTAAATTAATTTACAGAATCCCCAAAGGGAAACGAGTAAAGTGAGCTCAAGGAGCAAATCTGTCCACAACTTTATTGTGAGTGCTGTTCAGTTTCACCCAATGCTACTCTGGCAGCCTGATGCAATTGTATTAAGGGGAGGTTTTCCCTGTGACTGGAAGATACAATTTATGTAAATTTGCTCAAATACTGGCAGTTTATATTTTCATGTTTTCTGAATGGCTAGAAAGGTTAGATTACTCTTGGCCTTCTTTTAGTACCTGTGGTTAAATTGCTCTGCATCTCCCCCAGTCTGGCATTTTGCTGTCTCTATCTACCCCACCACTATCCTCCCTATCTGTAAGATGCTCCTTGAAGCTTGCTTACTTACGTATGCATAGAGTCACCCTTTAATCCCTCCTTCACTGGTTAGGAGCTTGTTTTCACTAATATTGTTACAACTCAACTATCCCATCCGATCCATACCTATACTTACAAAATGATTGTAAGCAGATCCATGTTAAATAAACTCAGTAAAGATAACGTATGGAAAACATTTCTAGTTTCCTTGCAATAGAAAAGATGTCATTAAACTGGTAAAGGCCATAAAGTTTTATGAGATGATACAGTGACTGGAGGGTTTGAGTTATAAGGTGAGGCTGGATAGGCTTTGATTTTCCCTACAGCGGAGGCTGAAGGGTGTAAAATATAGAGGTGTGTAAAATAATAACAGGCATAAATAAGATGAATGACCGCAAGGGGGTAAGGGAGTCCAAAATTAGAGAGCATAGGTTTAAGTTGAAAAGGGAAAGATTTAGAAAGGACACGAGGAGCAACATTTTCTGCACAGACAGTGAATAGGAAAGGTTTAAAGCAGGGGTTCTCAATCTTTTTTATGCCATGGACCCCTACCATTAACTGAAAGGGTCCGTGGGCACCAGGTTGGGAACCCCTGGTTTAGAGGGATATGGCACAAATAGAAGGAAATGTGACCTGCTCAGTTAGGCAACATGATCCACTTGAACAAGTTGGCCCAAAAGGGACCTGTTTTCCGAGCTATATGGCTCTACAACTCTAAACACAGTGTATTGAATATTCCATAATCTTTTTCAATGAGGGAAATGGTGTTTCGCTTAGCTGCAACTTTTAAACAGGTTGTGAGATTGCAGTTCCTTCCTTTGGGACAAGCGAATGTTCATGTAGCATTTTTAAAGAGATTGCAGAGCAGATTAATCTGTTCCAACCTCACCTGCTTCGTGACCAATCAGTCAGATGTGGATTGTCCAACAGCAAGGCCTTGCATTGCACTTCATAAGCTTCCCACCTACGTTGGACTCTGCGCTGATTGTGCTCGACCCTGCAAAGTCAGACAGTTGTGTCTTTCTCCCACTCCCCAATCAGCTAACGCTCCAGTCATGTCTTCTAGTCCACTTACAAATAGGCCTTTTAACTGATAAGGAACTAGCAGAGAATTGGTCTGTGCAAGGCTGATGTTAATACCTTGGGCCTCATGTACGTCAGAATACTGCATAGACAAAACACACATTGCAGCTTTAACATGGCTTTGGAGATGCAGAGCAATTTCTAAGTCTCCTCTTCAAATACTAATGAATTCCCTCGTGATAAGACACTGGTAAATGCATTATTAATGCTCATGTAAACACACAAACTCATATGTGCATATGTCTTGCATTATTTTCAAATTACTTCTTCAACTTTACTTCAAATACTGCAGTTGAAAGTTTGAGCTGAAACTATTACTTTTTTTTTAGCGATACAGCATGGCAACAGGCCCTGGCTTGGCCGTTCAATCACACTCATGTGACCTATTAACCCACACATTTTTGGAATGTGGGAGGAAACCCATGCGGTCACAGGAAGAAAGTACAAACTCCTTACAGGCAGCAGTAGGAAATGAACCCAGGTCGCTGTCGTGTGTTACACTAACCGCTCCACTACTATGCCGCCCTAGTATCATAGTCATACTTTATTGATCCCAGGGGAAATTGGTTTTCGTTACAGTTGCACCATAAATAATAAATAGTAATAAAACCATAAATAATTAAATAGTAATATGTAAATTATGCCAGGGAATAAGTCCAGGACCAGCCTATTGGCTCAGGGTGTCTGACCCCTCCAAGGGAGGAGTTGTAAAGTTTGATGGCCACAGGCAGGAATGACTTCCTATGACACTCTGTGTCGCATCTCGGTGGAATGAGTCTCGGCTGAATGTACTCCTGTGCCCAACCAGTACATTATGTAGTGGATGGGAGACATTGACCAAGATAGCATGCAACTTGGACAGCATCCTCTTTTCAGACACCACCGTCAGAGAGTCCAGTTCCATCCCCACAACATCACTGACCTTACAAATGAGTTTGTTGATTCTGTTGGTGTCTGCTACCCTCAGCCTGCTGCCCCAGCACACAACAGCAAACATGATCGCACTGGCCACCAAAGACTCGTAGAACATCCTCAGCATCGTCCGACAGATGTTAAAAGGACCCCAGTATATCTAGTATTAGAATCTAGTACTCTGTGAATATAGTTTATCAAACAAAATAGATAAATTCTGAAGAATGTCATTAAAAGATACAATCTAATGCTTCTGGAACATTATGAAATTTGTTTTTATTTTGTTTAAATCCTTACCAGGACAATAGAAATTTCAGCTGCTGTGGAAATAAAAGTTCAGGGAAAAAAAAAATGCAAGGGACATATTTAAATCCATTGACCAGATTGTGCAATACTTTCAAACTAAAATAACATTATGTTACATGGGCTATGAAAGTAAGTATAACAGTTATAACACTGAAAATACAAATCTACTGCACCAGCTACAAGTGTAACAGGCACTGCAAATTATTAAATCAGTTATTAAATGCATGCCTTATATTTAATATAACAGATTCATGATTAACCATACATCATTCACAAGAATGGCAGTAACAAAAATGTGACTTTTAATTCAGTAAATTATATTAAGTTATTGATAACCCACTTACATTCCAGCCTTAGTATATACTGAAACGTGAATAAAGTAAATCCTTGTGTTACAATAAGCTCAGTAATATTCAACCCATATATAGCTTGCTAAAAGCTGCAAGGAGTGTATGCATGACAACTTAGTTCAGTGTTGAGATGCAGCGGTGCAAAACATTGAAATGTTATGATTCCTTGCATGGGGATTGGATATCCAGCACAGAACTCTTGCATTGTATTGCTGATGGTTAACTAATCCATATGGCGTTTAAAGCCTTTTTAGGCCTTTTCTTCCATGTGTGATTCAAAGTGACTCTCCTGAGGCTGAACGTCTCCAAGTATCATTCTTCCATCCTGTTGAACGGCACAGTGCAAGTAAAGAGACAGGGACATTGTGTTAGATTGCTTTACACTTCACTCCCAATCCTGAATTGATCTTCCTTTCCCTCAAAGAGCATCTCAGGATCTTAGTTTGTAGTATTCAAGGACTAAAGAACCAGTTAATTTCTCCTTGTGCCTACTTTACTGACAGATTTGATTATTAAATCTTTGGGGTGTTGAATCCATCAATAGTTAAATTAACAGGATATTAAGTGCAAATAAGTAATTTGTTCAACAGATCTCCAGATATGTATTGAAACACCTTACCAGTAAAATAAAACAGAATCAACATAATAAGTATTTACACGGCACTAAAAAAAACACTAATCTTACTGATTTGGGGAGATCAGCCCTTCATAACCAAATTGAAAGTGCAAAGCCAAGTTATTGTTCTCAGCAGCTCTGAATGCACAAGTACAGTACCATTATTTTCCAGATAAAAATAAAGAAGCTGAAGGAAATATTAGAATAGTTTCCGGAATGCCTGTTGGTTTCTCCAAGGCAATCATGGAGGCAGACTAGTTCATCCTTAAGCCAATTAGATATGATTGAAGCATCACTTTGTTACAGCACATACTTTAGTCATTATTGTAGACCCAATGTACAAAGTTTACAGTAGTGGTTTAAAAATGCCCAGGTTGTGTTATTCTACTTCAGAACAAATATGTGACTGCTCATCCATAAGTACTCCCTGAATTGCAAAATACAAAACTAGTCTTCCTCCACTATTGTTTTAGCTATAAACATTTCAATTGCCCAAAACAATAATCTATACCTGCACCTTCTACCTACATTAGCCCTTTGGAGCTGACCAATGCAGAACAATGCTAGATCCTCGGCATTTGTATTACAGTTTCAAGTACTGATTTGCCCTTGGTCCAAGTTGATTTTTAGATGCCAGATAGAGTGGCGCTATATTCAAAAAATGGCCTGAAACAAAATATGATGCAAAATGTTCAGAGTACAAGCCAGGAGTTTCACAGTGAGGTAACAACGGGCTTGATCTGTCACCAACGTAGTAATCGGCAAAATGCATTTGGCTTTGTTTACAAGCTTAAGGCGTAACCCCTTCTCCAGTGATACATACATTTTCAACTTTGTTTAGTCCTCATTTCTAAATCTTTATCCTTGCCTGACAAAAAGATCCCATTGAAATAAGGCACTGGTGTCTGACTTATTCAAATTATTTTTTTTCATTAACCTCTGTGGAATAGCAGATCTCTGCAGAGAGAACTCAAATAACAGATGGGGACCCAGAGGCACGCACGCACAATGACCGAAAACAAAGACAAAGCAAGATGACAGAACGGAAGGACTGATATATAAAAGATAGAAATAAGGGGGAGAAAGGCTGTAAGCAAACGTGCAAGTCTGCATGGAACACAAGAATAACACTGTTCAACCCAACAGTTTTAAAATAGCATTTACCACTTACAAAAAATACAGGAAACAAAAAAGCATTTATGAAGTGTGTTGGGATGGTTAGTGGGCCACGAGGCATTGTATAGACTGAGTTGCCCATTCCAAGGAGGGGGAGGGGGAGAGAAACTTTGTTTACTGTGAGGATCAGGTGCATCTTATAATGCCTGTTAGACTTAAATTTTAGTTATTGCTATTTATATCTCTGTTACTGCTGCACTATTGAATCCCCTAATTATTGATTAAAGAAAGCAGATTGGGATACCCAAAGTAATTCAAAAATTTCTTCTAATGTACCAATGAAGACCAAGAATGTTCCAAGGAGACAAGAAACTAACAGAGAAACTTCCCCCTATAACAATTGCATCCAACTGGGCAACACAAGTACTGTGAAGGAGTTTGCGAAGATAAGTATTCAACTTTTTATGCACAAATTAGGTGCTAAAGCAGCTGTTTCCTGTATAAAGCCTTTAAGAAAATTAATTCAACACCTTGTTGTTCAGCACAAATGAACATCAAATACCACATTCTTAAGAAAGATAAAGTTATCTCTTTACTACAAGATATCACATTATGATGTAGGTCAATAGTTATACTGTTTTCTTCAATTCTTGAATTGCTTGGCAGGATAGAAAGTTAAATGTGCCTTGATATAAGGCCATAATAAGCCACGTGTTATTAGGTATTGACCATGACATTGAAGGCCTACACACATTCTAAGAACAGTTTCTCTCCCCTCTGCCATCGGATTTCAGAACAGTCCATGAACTCTACCTCACTACTTCTCTTTTGCACTATTAATTTATTTTGTAATTTAGTATAATTTTTTACTGTATTGCACCATATTGATGCCACAAAACAACAAATTTCACACACTACGTTAATCTGATTCTGAAATAAGTATTCTGAATTGAATTCAGAGGGCAATTTTTTTAGTCCATCCTTCCCATTTGCAGGCAGCATTAATACTTACTGTTGTGTGTGGTAATTTAATAAAATATTTCTCTCTCTAGAATACAGCTCAATTGTACAGATGAATAATACGTTTGATAAAAGTGAAAAAATAAGCAAAAAAATCTGTGAATACTCAGGTCAGGCTGCATCTGTGGGAAGAGAAACTGAATGACCTGCTGAGTATTTCTAACATTTCCCATTTTTATTATCAGTTAAACAACTTGTGAGCTTTCCACAATTTACCTGATCATCACGCAACTACAAGAGTAATAAAAGATTGCATTTTTTTGTTTACTGCTGTTGACAGCGGGATGGACTGCTGTATTTAGCCTTCATAACAACCTTAATGAAGAAAAATGATCCAAGCCACTTCACAGGACAGAAACAAAGTTCAATCAAGGAAGTAGATAGTAAGAAAAAAGTTTTGGAGGGACTGAGTTTCAGAGCTTCAGCCTTAGCAACTGAAACACAATTGATGATAATGACAATATTAAATTTTAGGATAATCAAGATACTGTAATTTGGGGAATGCAGATGTCTTAAGGGGTTACTTCCACTCAGTGGGCACATTATTAGGTACAGGAGTGAAACCCGGTGTGGTCTTCTGATGCTGTCACCCATCCACTTTAAGATTTGACATGTTGTGTCTTTATAAATGCTATTCTGCACACCTCTGTTGTAACACATTGTATTTTGAGTTACTATCACTATTCCCCTCTGACCTCTCTCATTGACAAGCCATCTTCACCCACAGAACTCGGCTCACTGGATTTTTTTTTTTTTTTTTTTTTTTTTTTTGCTTTTCATACCAGTCTCCGTAAACTCTACAGACTATTGCGTGTGAAAATCCTAGGGGAATCAGCAGTTTCTGAGATACTCAAACCACCCCACCTGGCATCAACTATCATTCCATAGTCTAAGTCACTTAGATCACACTTCTTCCTCATTCTGACATTTGGTCTGAACAATGACTGAACCTCTTCTTCTAACAACTTTTAATGACAATTGGCAGTCCAACTTAAAGGTGCATTACTACCACCAACTGAACCAGAGTGTGGTGTAGAGAGTTGGAAATAAAACCCCTACTAGTTCTTTATCAAATGAAAACCCACTTACCCCAAAAAGCCCTATAGATTGTAAGTAGTGAAAGACAATACCGTGAATTAAAGTCACTCAAAATCTTTTAAAAATGAAAACTATCAACCCCCAAATAGTAGTGAAACCTGTATTTGATTTCTTTCTACTTTTGCTTCACACTGTAATAGAATGAGTTCAACTGTTTCATGACAAAACCCACACAACCCAGAGTGATGTTTTCCTACAAGATACAATGAATAATAGAGCATAGTATGCCCAATTCTGTAGAGTCAATACAAGTCCTTCCTTCCTTGTTTTACCCCCTTCTCTCATCAACCCAAAAGTTTTGTGTATTCTGTAAAGGTGTCTCCCCTTAAGCTCATTTTCCCACAAGTTTTGCCATAACCCCTTAATTCTTAATCCTACCAACCCCTTAGCTTCTGATTTGCTAAGTGGAAGGTCTATACCCACAGTTGAAGTTTTAACAGCTTTTTTGGCCGAACAATCAACCCACTAATGTCCCTCTCTGTACAGGGACCCATAAGAAGAGGACATGTAGATCAATACGTTGAATACAAAATAAAGTTAGAACTTCCAATAGTAAACGTGATCTACTGTTAGAATGACATGTCAACTGAAGTTCCTGACTATGCCTGAATGCTTTCGTGCATTGCATTGCTGCCCCATGATTGCCCAGTTAGATGTTTTCATTAAAAAGGTGTACAGCTGTATCTAATAAAGTGGCCACTGAGTGTAGGATGAATGAGACTAAGGGGGCTGCAATTTCCAGTTTAAAGTAGGATGGAAGATATTATGCAATGTAATGCTTTTATTTTCAGTGAGACAATTGAAACTTAACTTTTAATTATTAAAGCAACAATACAATAATTCAGCCCCATTAAACTCAAGTCACTCAATACCGTACTGGTCAATGCAGTTCAGCAATAGCATTTTTTAAATCCTGATTAATTCCAATTCATTTTAAAAATAAATTCATTAGCAGATTGGATTAATCTTTAAAAAGAATGGCAACCCTTGGATATCATCAAGTTTTATTTTGATAATTCTACCATCCAAAACCAGTTATTCTATCTCATCTAAGTGCGTTTCTTGCTACGAACACTAGGTCTGCTTCTCAGAACGTGGATAGGCTGTTACATTGCAGTTGTTTAGTCCCACCCACTTGCAGCCTGACTCCATTTCCCAGGGAAAGCAGACTCACCATTACATTTATCACTAACGACTCGGAAGAAATCAAGACATATTGAGACAGGCAGGTGCAAGGCTCAATTAAAATACCTCTAGATTACTCAACACGTTTTAATTATTTTATCTGGGCTTCTTTCAAGAAAACCTCATTGCCCTCTTGCAGAATGATTAACTTCCATAAAGCACAATATTTTCTTTTAGATTAAATTGAAAATATTCTAAGTTACTATGCACTTTACAAATATTTAATGCACGCAGGATTACCCCATCAGATTTATCCAAAACCTTGTTAAAAGAATGGGAATATATTAATAACCGCAAATAAACATGTTTCATAATGTAAACCTGTTATATAAAGAACATGATTAATGTAGATTTTAAAAAGACTGCAAAAATCACAAATTTCAACGATGTGCGATGCAGTGTATTGCAATTCCCTGGAGTTCGTGGGTCGACAGATAGTTTGAGCAAATACCTACTCTTTAATTAATCCTGGAGATGCAGTTCCGCTTTGCAATGAAGACCATTATTACAAACAGATAAATGCTCTGAAATATATCGCAATCCATACTATTATTATTTGCAATCTTGGCACAATTATGAAAGGGCAACCGGACCACAATAGCCACAGAAACGGCTGGCAGACCATTATCCTGTACTTCAGCGACCAAGTGCCTTGCTGGCAAACCAACGTTTGTCTTTCTCATCTGATACACAGTAACTGCCCATTTCTGTGCTAAGCAAAAAATATTGATATCATTAAGTGAGTATGTGAGGGGGAGTTTATTATTGCTTTTAATCGAAGTAGCCATCGAAGACATCCACTTCGCCGTCTGTGTCATAGACAACCGATGCCGGATCCGACAAGACCCCGAGGTCAACTAGAGCCTGGTCGAAGTCGTCGGGGAGGAAGACAATTCCCACATTGAAGAGGACGTACTCCATCAGGAAGGCATAGTAGAGGATTAGCACATTCACAAAAAACAATCCCACGTAAAACATATAGGGCAACTCATCAAGGAACGACTCCAGCGAATCGAGATCAGCGTAAACAGAGGCGGTCATAGGCTTCAAGGTGGCAGCGGGTGGCGAATTAGTACTGCAGCAGGCGGGGCGAGGGGAGAGAGAGGCCCTCACTTTCCGATGCCCTTCGGTCCACCGCTCTCTCACTGAGCCATCCGCGGCGTTAGGCCGGGTCTCTCTCCGCCCCTCCCCCCGCGCTCTCAGGTTTCCGCCTCCCTTGCGCTTTTCATTGGCTTCCTCCCTCCTTCTCCGCTTGATCGGGGGACACTCACACGGAAAAACCCCGCCTCCTTCCGCGCGTCGCCTGCGCCTGAATGGCTAGCATCAACGTCAATCGCATGATGACGACACAGTTCGTCCTGCCTTCTCTCCGCGCCGCGCCGTGGCTCTGAATGGCTTGCTATAACGTCGATCAAGTGACACGCTAGCGATGATCCCGCCCTACCTGACGCACCACCCGCCCTCAAGCTCCCGCCCCGCCCCCTTTGACGAGCAAGATAGGTTGTTTTGCAAGGCTGTCGCGTGCAGTACACGTCATCGCCATCAATACCAGCATAAACCGTTTAATTTAAACGTACAGTTCAACTACATCATTACTCTCGGAATATTTTAGTTTTAGTGATAACGTTCTTTCCGTGCACGTCAAATAATGGTGGACACGAAACAGTTTTGAAGGAAGGCTGTCGGCGCTGAAAAGTGATCGCAAAGAATTCTGGGATTTGTAGTTTTCACTAGGCTCCCCTTTGTGGCTTCATATTAGCGTAAACAGGTAGAAGAACTTAGTCTCCCAGCAGCCAGCGCTCACCGAGCATTGCAGCGGCTATCGCCGAGTTAACCAGTATGTTGGTGAAAGGCTTGAATGTCACGGGCACATTTTAATATATCGCAATAGGATGCGCGGAAGAAGTGTCTAGAAGTGATGTTTGGCCGTTCGAGGAGTTGGGTCGGCGGGAGCTCTGGGAAGTCCCCTAAAAACATTCATTCCTTAGAGCATCTGAAGTAAGTGTCTCTGTAGCCCGACAAATGCCGGAGTTACTCGCAGCGTCGAGCAGTATTTCCTGGATGAATCAGGCCTTGAGGTCCAGGCCCTTCTCAATTACTGTTTTAGCAATGAACCCGGCATGTTTTCAGAGAGTGTTATAAATTCCTTCCCTCGGAACATTTGTAATTACGTTAGGTTAACATCTGTTTAGTTGAATTGTTGCAAAAAAAAAGTTTTATGGTTGTAAAAACGACCCAGATGTTTTGTTTTATTGGAACATTTTGCCAATCCTTCAACGAATGTCTTGCCTTTCGCTGAGTTAAAGGAAACACACTGATAGTCCCTGTCCTGTAACGTCAGTTTAAACCTTTTGTCTCCACAAATGCTTGACCCGCTGGGTTCTTTCTGTTTCGCTTATGATCTCAGTGTTTTAAAGAATGGACCTTTATGATCACCAAAGATGATTTTGTTCAGTGTTTTAGCCGAAAGAGCATGCTTGACAGTGAATGACATTTCATGCAGTGTACATTGTCGTTCATAACTGGTTAAACAAATTTCTTAATATCCCGTGACACGTCCTTCACTGCATCTTGCTTTCAATTTAGACTTGAGAATAACTGAAACTGTATATAATTATTATTAGTTAAAGCCATGATAAATAAGAGTAGATCATTTAGCTCCTTGAACCTTCTCTGCTATTGATGATCTTTTTTGTTGTATGCTTAAGTTTTGTATAGTTGGAGTAGGCAGAACTTATATTTATTTACTACTTATTTTCTTCGTCAGACATATCAATTTATTCCCAAAAATTATTTCTGCTGGATACGTAATTACTGAGGAATTAAACAAGGAGTTTATGTACAAAGGAAGTAGATTAAGCACGTTATGATTTAGGAGGCGAAAATTAAGTACTTATGGAAGCAAAGGGTAGAAAGAAGGATGACAATTAATCTTTTGGTAATAACCACTGTATTCTTTTGCGTGTAGGAACAGATTATACCATTTGTCCCATCGAGTCTGCTGTGCTGTTTCATCATGGCTGATTTATTCTCTCAGCCCCATTCTCTTGTCTTCTCCCTGTAACGTTTGATACCCTGACTTATTAAGAAGCTGTCAATCCTTGCTTTAAATATATGCAATGACTTGGGCCTCACAGCCAGTTATGGTGGATCCACTACCTTCTGGCTAGAGAAATACATTCTCATCTCTGGTCTAAAGCCTTGTATTCTGAGGCTATGCCCTCTGGCCCTAGATTTGTCCCACTGAATTGGAAACATCCTCTCCAGGCCTTTCAAAACCTAGGAATTCCCCTTCATTCTTTTAATCTCCCGTGAGGACAGGGCCAAAGCTATCAAACTCTCCTCAGATTTTAACCCTTTAGTTCCTGGGATCATTCTCGTAAGCTTCCACTGGCCCCTCTCCGATGTCAATACATCTTAGATAAGGGGCCCAAAACTGCTCTCGGTACTCCAAATAGGCCTGACAAAGCCTCGGCATTGCATCCTTGCTTTTATATTCTTGTCCTCTGGAAATTAATGCTGACATTGCATTTGAATTGACTTTATTTCTTACATCCTTCACATACATGAGGAGTAAAAATCCTTACGTTACGTCTCTGTCTAAATGTGCAACATGCAATTTATAGTAATTTGTAATAAATAGTATGTATGACAGGACAGTCAATATAGTATAGAAATACAATGTATCAGCATGAATTAATCGGTCAGATGGCCTTGTGGAAGAAGCAGTCCCGGAGCCTGTTGGTCCTGACGTTTATGCTGTGGTACCGTTTCCTGGATGGTAGCAGCTAGAACAGTTTGTGGTTGGGGTGACTTGGGTCTCCAATGATCCTTAGCCCTTTTTACAGACCTGTTTCTGTAAACGTCCTGAATAGTGGGAAGTTCACATCTACAGATGTGTTGGGCTGTCCGCACCACTCTCTGCAGAGTCCTGCGATTGAGGGAAGTACAGTTCGCATACCAGGCAGTGATGCAGCTAGTCAGGATGCTCTCAATTGTGCTCCTGTAGAACATCCTTAGGATTTGGGGACTCATACCAAACTTCCTCAACCGTCTGAGGTGAAAGAGGCGCTTTTGTGCTTTTCTCACCACATAGCTGGTGTGTACAGACTGCAAGAGATTCTTGGTGATGTGTATACCGAGGGATTTAAAGCTGTTCATCCTCTTAACCCCCAAATCCATTGAAGTCAGTAAGGATTAGCCTGCCTCCATTCCTCCTGTAGTCCACAACCAGCTCCTTTGTTTTTACGACATTGAGGGAGAGGTTGTTTTCTTGCCGCCACTGCGTCAGGGTGAAGACTTCTTCTCTGTAGGGCTGCCTCATTATTATTTGAGATTAAGCCAATCAGTGTAGTATCGTCAGCAAATTTAATTAGCAGATTGGAGCTGTGGGTGTTGACACAGTCTTAGGTATATAGAAAGTATATCCATGCCTTCTTTATTACTGACTCAATCTGCAAGTTAACCTTAAGGGAATCCTAGGATTTATATTTTGATTTATACTTTCTATTTTTACCTTCAGCTTTCTGTGATTTATCTTAACATTATGACTGTGCATTTTCTTTTGGAAGATCTCTGCAAGAGAATATAGTTTTGTAGCCTGTATCCTGGCATTGCTCTTGAAACATTTTTACCTCAATGTAGTCTTTTCATTTGCTGATAGGGTTCATCAAGGAGCTGTTGAGATTAAGATTATTGTTGAACTAAACAGACTGATGCAAGGCACAGCTGCTTTAGTGTCCTTTGACATGAATGCTTTGAGAGGCTGATCATGACTAGACTGAACTCCTGCCTCAGCAAGGACCAGGACCCATTGCAATTTGCCTATCGCCACAATAGGTTAACGGCAGATGCAGTCTCAATGACTGTCCACATGGCTTTAGACCACCTGGACAACACAAATACCTATGCTAGGATGCTGTTCATTGACTATAGCTCAGCATTTAATATCATCATTCCCACAATCATGGTTGAGAAGTTGCAGAACCTGGGCCTCTGTACCTCCCTCTGCAATTGGATCCTCAGCTTCCTAACTGGAAGACCACAATCTGTGCAGATTTGTGATGATATCTCTTCCTCGTTGACGATCAACACTGGCGCACCTCAGGGGTGTGTGCTTAGCCCACTGCTCTACACTCTATATACACATGACTGTGTGGCTAGGTATAGCTCAAATAACGTCTATAAATTTGCTGATGATACAACGATTGTTAGTAGAATCTCAGGTGGCGACGAGAGGGCGTACAGGAGTGAGATATGCCAACTAGTGGAGTGGTGCCACAGCAACAACCTGGCACTCAATGTCAGTAAGACCGAAGAGCTGATTGTGGACTTCCGGAAGGGTAAGATGAAGGAACACGTACCAATCCTAGTAGAGGGATCAGAAGTGGAAAGAGTGAGCAGTTTCAAGTTCCTAGTTGTCAAGATCTCGGAGGATCTAACCTGACCCCATCATATTGATGCAGTTATAAAGAAGGCAAGACAGTGACTATACTTCATTAGGAGTTTGAAGAGATTTGCAATGTCAACAAATACACTCAAAAACTTCTATTGATGTACCATGGAGAGTATTCTGACAGGTTGCATCACTATCTGGTATTGGGGTAAGGCTACTGCACAGGACCAAAAGAAGTTGCAGAGGGTTGTAAATCTAGTCAGCTCCATCTTGGGTACTAGTCTACAAAGTACCCAGGACATCTTCAGGGAGCAGTGTCTCAGAAAGGCAGCATCCATTATTAAGGACCTCCAGCACCCAGGGCATGCCCTTTTCTCACTGTTACCATCAGGTAGGAGGTACAGAAGCCTGAAGACACACACTCAGCAATTCAGGAACAATTTCTTCACCTCTGCCATCCGATTCCTAAGTGGACATTGAACCCTTGGACACTGCCCCACTCTTTTTTTAATATACAGTATTTCTGGTTTTTCTTACACTTTTTAAATCTATTCAATATACATATACAGTAACTGTTTTACTTTTATTTTTTACTTAAAAAATTTTTTTTTCTCATCTATATTATGTATTGCATTGAACTGCTGCTGCTAAGTTTGCAAATTTCATGTCACGTGCCGGTGATAATAAACCTGATTCTGATTCTGAAGATATTTGCAAGGTTCCATTATTATCCCTGGACATTATATCTCTGAGTCTATATAAGGGAATTTATGCACGTTCCTGATTTCCTTTTTGGCAGTTGTACATTTTATTCTTTGTCCTTCCTAATCTATAGATTCTGTATGGATACGGGATAATGAAATTTTAGAATTGGTACTTAATATGTTATTATAGATGCGCTTCCTACAATTTCAGTCCAGTCTGATTGATAGTATTCCACAGAAATCACCGGCTTGTTGGCTGCTCAAAATATTCTTTGTTGTGGGGATAGAAATAAAGTTACAAGTACAAATTGTCACTATGTACAACCCTGAGATTCATTTTCTTGCAGGCATACTCAACAACTCCAATAACCATAATAGAATCAATGAAAGATCACACCAATAGGACAAACAATCAGGGCAACAAGCTGTGCAAATACAAAAAGAAGGAAAACAAGCACTAAATATTGAGAACATAGGATGAAGAGTCTTTGGAAGTGAGTCCATGGGTTCACAGGTCCACAGGTGAAAAAAGAGCAAGTTATTAATGATTTACATCAGAGTTCTGACTCTAAAGAAGAAGGGTCTTGGCTTGAAATGTCAACTGTTTACTCTTGACATTGAAGCTACTTGACCTGCTGAGTTCCTCCAGCATTTTGTGTGTTACCTAGGGTTCTGACACTGGCTTTAAATTAACCTCAGGCGAAAGATTAAGCATCTGTGTGTTTCTAGGTAAAAACAGATAGGCAATTTTATAACTGTCTTAATGAGTAAACTTGCCAAACAAATAACAGACTTGAAAAAATTGCATTAAGATGATAAAAATAACTGAAAATTTGATTTAGTACTGAACTAATAAGTTCAGAAGTGTTACAGAATCATGCATATTTTATGATGAGAATATAAATAGGTTTAGCGTTCTGGTTTAACTTCTTTATGAATAACTAATAGCAAACAGCTAAAAGTGTAATATGTGCTTTTTGTGAGGGGGAGAAAGCAAATTGTTTGTAGTGGATGTAAGGAATACAGAATTCTATGATTTAGGTCAAATCAGGTGCAAATGTTAAGCAATGCTTGAAATGGGAACAGAAATTGAAGAAGTGGCTGACCTTTTTTGTAGGGCTTTATTTTGTCTTTGCCAGAATTTCTTTAGATTTTAAGTATTGCAACATTCAAACAGTGAGTTGTTGGTCTCCCCTTTTGCTATGAAAGTAGTGATCTCTCTTTCTTTCTCTCTCTCTCTCATGTTGAATTGCTGGGTTGTGGACTGTAGTTTTTGATGAGTATAGGTCATGGTCTTCGGGGGCTTTGGGTAACTGATGCTTCCTGCGGGAGAAAATGTGTGTGTGGTGGGGGGGGATGGTTGATGCTTTGCTGCTGCTTGTGCATGGGGGAAGGGGGAGGGGGTTCTGGCGTTCTATTGTTTTTCAGTCATTTATTCTTTGGGTTTTCTTCTGTTTCATGGATGTTTGTGAAGAGTAAGAATTTCAAGTTGTATACAATGTACATTCTCTAATATTAAATGGAACGATTGAATTTAAGTATTAGGCAATCACTTAATTTGCAGTTATGTTGTATTATAAAACAAAATCTAATTTGTTAAAGCGAGCTACACAGTTAATATAAAGTAGTCGTGAAAATACAAAGTGATACATTGTACATCCAAATATTCAGATCCATTTCAGAGGTCGGTTATTTCCTGTGATTTCATTGAAAATCCTAGGAAAATGTATAGTTGGCCAGGATAAGGATGGTAATTACTGATATTTGTTGTGAAAGGATATTATTGTATAATACTGCGAGCATATGAATATATTACAGCAATGCTCAAAGCAAAACACCTATTGAAGTAAACTATTGTGTGAGTAACATTGTTTTTAAAAAAATTCAAGATTCAATACTTAGTGTTTTGAAAGATATTGAATCAAATCTGTTTGAACTACTTTTAATCTGTTGCTGTAGAAAAATGGGCAGGATGTAAATATATTTAATGTTAGCAATGTTTTTTTTCTCCCATCACCACACTGTAAATAAATGAAGGTGTTTAAATCTTGTACCATCCTTTTTCTCCATGCTGAGCTCATTCCTGCCTGAGAAGCGACTTGGATCTGATCCAATTTTCCTACCAGAGCAACAGGTCCACAGCAGATGCCATCTCATTGGCTCTTCACTCAACCCTGGAACATCTGGACAGCAAAGATACATACATCAAGATGCTCTTTATCGACTACAGCTCAGCATTCAATACCATCACCCCCTAAGAACTAATCGAGAGAGCTTCTAGACCTTGGCCTGAGTACCTCCTTGTGCAATTGGATCCTTAATTTCCTCACTTGCAGACCCCAGTCAGTTTGGATTGTCAAAACATCTCCTCCACAATCTCAATTGGCACAGATGCACCGCAAGGCTGTGTGCATTATCCCCTGCTCTTCTTGCTTTACACTTATAACTGTGTGGCTAAGCACAACTCCAATGCCATATTTAAGTTTGCTGATGCCACCACTGTTGTTGGGTGAATCATAGGTGGTGATGAATCAGCACATAGGAGGGAGATTGGAAAATCTGATGTGTGGTGCCTCATACTCAATGTCAGCAAGACCCAGGAGCTGATTGGTTACTTCAGGAGCAGGAAACTGAAGGTGCGTGAGCCGGTCCTTATTGGGTGATCAGAGGTGGAGAGAATTGACAACTTTTAAATTCCTTGGTGTTATCTCAGAGAATCTGTCCCGGACCCAGCAGATAAGTGTAATTACGAAGAAAGCCCAACAGCAGCACTACTCCCTTAGGTGTTTGTGAAGATTTGGCATGACATCTAAAACTTACACAAACTTCTTTAGATGTGTGGTGGTGAGTATATTGACTGGCTACATGCAGCCTGATAATGGAAACACCAATACCCTTGAACAAAAAACCCTACAAAAAGTAGTGGATATGGCCCAGTGCATCATGGCCTCCCCACCATTGAGCGCGTCTACACAGAGTGTTGCCGCAGGAAAACAGCATCTATCATCGGGGATCCCCATCACCTGGGTTGTGCTCTCTTCTTGCTGCTGCCATCAAGTTGAAGGTATAGGAGCCTTAAGACCCGCACCACCAGGTTCAGGAACAGTTTTTACCCCTCAACCATCTGGTTCTTGAACCATAAGTGATAACCTCACTCAACTTCATTTGTCCCATCAGTGAGCTGTTCCTACAACCTATGTACTCACTTCCAAGGACATCTCATGTTCTTGATATTCATTGCTTATTTATTATTATTATTTTTTCTTCTGTATTTGCACAGTTCGTCTTTTGCACACTGGTTGTTTGCCCAGGTGGTGTGGTCTTTCATTGATTCTGTTATGGTTATTGGATTTACTGAGTATGCCCATAAGAAAATGAATCTCAGGGTTGTATATAGTGGCATATATGTACTTAGATAATAAATTTACTTTGAACTTTTTAAACTTTGAGACTAAGGGTGAAACCGGCACTCACAATCGATTCTTTCAGTTCACTCCATTGATGCTTAAAATGTTTGATTGTTAGAAAATAAATTATGTGCGTCTGAGACTGAATCACTATGTGATGAAGGACAACTGCACGCTCATTCTGACAGAAATGTGACTTCAGGGTACCACTTGTCAAGTAACCATCAGCTAGAGGGTTTCAGCTCTTTTTCTGGCCAATAGAATTCCTGTGATCTCTAGCAAGACTTGCAGTGGAGGTGTATGTGTCTACATTAATAAGAGCTGGTGTGTGTTCTCCCCCCCCCCCCCCACCCCCCCGTGCAAATGCAGGGGGAAGCGGGGAAGTGCTGTATGATCTCTAAGGCACTATAATGACTTGCAAACCACAAGTCTTTATTGTTGCTGGCAACTTAAATCATGCTACCTTAAAACAGTGCTGCCTAAATTCTTTCAGGTGATTGACTTTGCTACCAGAGTTGAGAACACATTAGACCTGGTTTATTCCAACATCCCTGGTACATACAAGTCTGTTTCCTGCCCCTGCTTCACTCTGACCATTTATCTAAGCAACACACATCAAAGTTGCTGGTGAATGCAGCAGGCCAAGCAGCATCTGTAGGAAGAGGTGCAGTCGACGTTTCAGGCCAAGACCCTTCGTCAGGACTAACTGAAGGAAGGGTGAGTAAGGGATTTGAAAGCTGGAGGGGGAGGGGGAGATCCAAAATGATAGGAGAAGACAGGAGGGGGAGGGATAGAGCCAAGAGCTGGACAGGTGATAGGAGAAAGGGAATATGAGAGGATCATGGGACAGGAGGTCCGGGAAGAAAGATGGGGGGGGGGACCCAGAGGTTGGGCAAGAGGTATATTCAGAGGGACAGAGGGAGAAAAAGGAGAGTGAGAGAAAGTGTGTGTGCATAAAAATAAGTAACAGATGGGGTACGAGGGGGAGGCGGGGCCTAGCGGAAGTTAGAGAAGTTGATGTTCATGCCATCAGGTTGGAGGCTACCCAGACGGAATATAAGGTGTTGTTCCTCCAACCTGAGTGTGGCTTCATCTTTACAGTAGAGGAGGCCGTGGGTAGACATGTCAGAATGGGAATGGGATGTGGAATTAAAATGTGTGGCTACTGGGAGATCCTGCTTTCTCTGGCGGACAGAGCGTAGATGTTCAGCAAAGCGCTCTCCCAGTCTGCGTCGGGTCTCGCCAATATATAAAAGGCCACATCGGGAGCACCGGACGCAGTATATCACCCCAGTCGACTCACAGGTGAAGTGTTGCCTCACCTGGAAGGACTATTTGGGGCCCTGAATGGTGGTAAGGGAGGAAGTGTAAGGGCATGTGTAGCACTTGTTCCGCTTACACGGATAAGTGCCAGGAGGGAGATCAGTGGGGAGGGATGGGGGGTATGAATGGACAAGGGAGTTGTGTAGGGAGCGATCCCTGTGGAATGCTGACAAGGGAGTTGTGTAGGGAGGTTGAGTTGTGTAGATATTTATCCTCGTACCCCATCTGTTACTTATTTTTATGCACACATTCTTTCTCTCACTCTCCTTTTTCTCCCTCTGTCCCTCTGAATATACCTCTTGCCCATCCTCTGGGTCTTCCCCCCCCCCCCCCCACCGTGTCTTTCTTCCCAGACCTCCTGTCCCATGATCCCCTCGTATCCCCTTTTGCCTATCACCTGTCCAGCTCTTGGCTCCATCCCTCCCCCTCCTGTCTTCTCCTATCATTTTGGATCTCCCCCTCCCCCTCCAACTTTCAAATCCCTTACTCACTCTTCCTTCAGTTAGTCCTGACGAAGGGTCTTGGCCTGAAACGTCGACTGCACCTCTTCCTACAGATGCTGCCTGGCCTGCTGCGTTCACCAGCAACTTTGATGTGTGTTGCTTGAATTTCCAGCATCTGCAGAATTCCTGTTGTCTGACCATTTATCTGTTATGCTACTTCCTGCATGCCATCCACTTATTAAATGTGTCAGACTAGTTCAAAGGGAGAAAAAGAACTGGCTAGAAGGAGCAACCTCAGCATTACAGGGCTTGTTTGAAAATACAGACTGGAGCACGTTCAGGGAGGCAGCTACCTACAGCCGTCACATTAACATCACTGTGTGTGATCTAGGACTGGCTATGTGGCAAGGCGTATTGAGGACATCATCTTTATTAAACACATCTTTGTGAGGGCAGATCGGAAGCCATGGCTAACAGCAGAGGCCCAGGCACAGCTGAGAGATTGGAATGCTGACTTCAGAATGGGGAATAAGATGGCTCTCAGATCAGCAAGAGCTGTTCACCATCAGGAAGGCAAAACAGGATTATTGACAGAAAATATACAGCCATTTCTGTGACACCAGAGATGTGAGGTGCATGTGAATTGATTTGACTTTATTTCTTACATTTTTCACATACATGAGGAGTAAACATCTTTGTTATGTCTCTGTCTAAATGTGCAAGTGATAGTAATTTGTAATAAAGAGTACATATAGTAAGATATACAACAGAACTGTTAATATAGCTGGGCATTTGGTCCATAATGGACTACAAGTCCACCCTGCATATCAACAACAGTAAGGTTTCTCTTCTTGATAGGCTGAATTTCTTTTGCACTCAGTTTGATGCAGGGTATGATGTGCCAGCAAGGAAGTCCCCCTTCCCCCCAAGGAGCAGGTACTCTGTACTTGCAGCTGATGTGAGGAAAATTC
The DNA here is from genome assembly GCF_030028105.1 of Mobula birostris. Taxonomy (NCBI): domain Eukaryota; kingdom Metazoa; phylum Chordata; class Chondrichthyes; order Myliobatiformes; family Myliobatidae; genus Mobula; species Mobula birostris. Next base: position 136,790,414 of record NC_092378.1, on the reverse strand, counting down.
TAGCCGGGGTCAACCCAGGTAAAGCTTGGTGTACTGCTAAGCACTGGCACTCCACAGGATTGCATGCTCAGCCCACTGCTGACCCTTGACTGCATTGATATATCCAGTTCAAAGCAAGCCATCAAGTTTGCTGATAAGTGAGATAAGTGGTTGGCCTCAACAACGACATCAAAATATTTATTTATATACAGATACAGCATGGAGTAGGCCGTTCTGGCCTTTTGAGCCGTGCTGTTGCAGCATCCCCAAAACCCTGATTAACTCTAACCTAATTGCGGGACGATTTACAATGACCAGTTAACATGCATCTTTGGGAGGAAACTGGAGAACTTGGCAAAAGTACTCGCATTCCATGGGGGGGGGGAAACGTACAGAGACTCTTTCCAGAATGTCATCGGAATTGACTCCAGAACATCCTGAGCTGTAATAGTTTTGCACTAACTGCAATGCTACCGCCGTGCTCAGATCGTGTGCACAACTTGAGGCTCAACGTGGACAGGACCAAAGAGCTGATTGTAGAATTTAGAAAGGAGCAGACTGAGTATTCCTCATTGCATATACAGGGCTCCTCTTTGGAGAGTGTTAGGAGCACTAAGCTTCTGGGAGTGCACATAATGGGCAATATCACATGGTCTCTCAATACCACCTCTTAGGTCAAGAAAGCATGGTGGCTTCTCCAATTCTAAAGGTTCAAATTTGAAAGTAAAATTTATTATCAAAGTGTATGTCATCTGAGATTCATTTTTTTGCAGGTAAACTCAATAAAATCAATAACCATAATAGAATCAATTAAAGATCACACAGGGCAGGCAGCCAGCGTGCAAAAGACAGCAAATCGCAAATAGAAAAAGAAAGAAATGATAATAAATAAGCAATAAACATTGAGAATATGAGATGAATAGTTCTTGAAAGTATGTCTATGGGTTGTGGGAACAGCTCGGTGATTCAGTGAAGTTATCCCCTCTGATTCAAGAGCTTGAAAGTTGAGGGGTAATAACTGTTCCTGAACCTCCTGTACCTTTTTCCATGTAGCAGCAGTGAGAAGATGACATGACCTGAGGGGACAGAGGTGAATGAGGCTCCCCTCACCCATTTTAACCAATTTTTACAGGAACACCATGGAGAGTGACCTGACCAGCTGCATCACCATCTGGTATGGGGATTGCAAGGCATCTACCACAAGCCCGACAAAGGTTTGAGGACTGCTGAGAGGATCATCAGGGTCTCTCTTTCACCCATTATAGAGATACAAATCAGGAGCGCTGTGTACGCAGGGCCCTTAGCATTGTTAATGACCTCTCCCATCTGTCCAACAAGCTCTTTGACACCCCCTACCATCAGGCCGGAGGTACCGGAGCGTCAAGTCAGGACAAAAAATGTTAGGATAGGAAACAGCTTCTTCCCTCAGGCTGCAAGACTACTGTACTCCCTGACACCACCCAGCTCTCATCACGTATGAAGCGCCAGTAGCATTATACTGTTTACTTTTTAACTTGTGTTGTATATGCACTGTATTGTTAATTTATTTGTGGTAATATTACTTTGTTATGTGTGTGAGTTATATGTACTTTTTTTTGTACAGCTTGGTCAAGAGGAAGATTGTTTCGTTTGGCGGTAATCGTGTATAGTTGAATGACAATAAACTGAACTAGAACTTGATTTATATGTCGATGGTAACCACCATAATGAGTTCCCTAACTCTAGCGGTCCTGCTTATTAAACATGCTCTTTCAATTGAAGTTCAATTTCTTCTTCTTAAATTTATCCTTTGGCGAAATTGTTGTCTTTGTCCGATTCAATAAACTTCATTAACCCTTTCTCCAATAACTATGACCCTCCCTGACCTTACAGTCTTGAAGGAGATTTCACATTTATACCTTTGTCATGAAACATTCTGCTTTTATTTCCCTAATAACACCTTCCTACACCCTCCATATCCATTCATCATATTTATGAAGCTCTTTAATCCATGGCATTGTTTCCTCTTCTGCATCTTCCCACATCTTAACCTGGGTTCCCCTAATGATAGGTGTCATATTGTAATCTTTCATGTGCTGGAATTAAAAAAAATTGCTGATGCTAGAAATATGAAATAAGAATCAGAATGCTGTTGAAAATCTTAGTGGGTTAGGCAGTATCTGGAAAGGGAAATGGTTAACAATTTAGTTTTACTCTGCTGAATTTTTCCATCACTTTCTCAAGATTCAAGATTGTTTATTGTCACTACAGACACTCTGTTTATATCCTCCATTCACTCTGTCAAAATATCCAGTAAAACTAGAGACCATAAGAGATAGGAGCAGAATTAAATTTTTGGCCCATCGAGTCTGTTCCACCACTTCATCATGGCTGATCCATTTTTCACTCTCAACTGTATTCTCCTGCCTTCTTTCTGTAGCCATTCATGCCCTGACTAAGCAAGAACCATTTTATTGACCTTTGCCTTAGATACACCCAATGACCTGACCTCCACTACCACCTGTGGCAATGACTTCCACAGATTCACCACCATCCGGCTAAAGAAATTCCTTCTCATCTCCATCCTAAATGGACGTCTCTCTTTTCTGAGACTGTGCCCTCTGGACCTAGACTCCCCCGCTATAGGAAACATCTTCTCCATATTCGCTCTATTTAGACTTTTCACCATTTGCTAGGTTTCAGTGAGATCCCCACCAACTACCCCTCCTCCTCCTCCCCCCCCCCATCTTCTAAATTCTAGCAAGTACAGGCTCAGAGCCATTAAACAGTTCTCATACAATAACCCTTTCATTCCTGGAATCATTTTTGTGAACTTCCTCTGAACCCTTTCCATTTTCAGCACATTTCTTGGATATGGGGTCCGAAACTGTTCTTAGTACTCTCAAGTGAGGTCTCACCAGTGCCTTATGAAGCCTCAGCATTACATCCTTCTCTTATATTCTAATCCTCTCGAAAGGAATGCTAACATTGCATTTGCCTTTTTCACTACTGACTAAATCTGCAAGTTAACTTTTAGGGAATCCTGCATAAGGATACCTTTGCACCTCAGATTTCTGAATTTTCTGCCCTTTTAGAAAATAGTCTATGCCTTTATTCCTTCTACCAAAATGCATGACCATACATTTCCTGACACTAATCCATCTGCAGCTACTTGGCCCATTTTCTTTATCTGTCTAAATCCTTCTGCTTCCTCAACACTACCTGCCCCGTACCTATCTTCATATTGTCTGCAAGCTTGGCCACAAGCCTTATCAATTCCGTCATCCAAATCATTGACATTTAACGTAAAAAGAAGCGGTCCTAACACCGACTCCTGCGGATCAGTGCTAGTCACCAGCAGCCAACCAGAAAAGGCTCCCTTTATTCCCACTCTTTGCCTCCTGCCAATCATCTGTCTGTGTTAGTATACTTCCTGTAATACCATGGGCTCATACCTTGTTAGCAGCCTCTTGTGCAGCACCTTGTCAAAACAAATCATCCACTGATTATCCTTTGTCTATCCTGTTTGTTATTTCCTCAACGAATTCCAACAGATTTTTCAAGCAAAATGTTCCCTTGAGGAAATCATGCTGACTTTGGCCTATTTTATCATATGCCTTCAAGTACCCTGAGATCTCATACTTAACAATAAACCATCCTAACCACTGAGGCCAGGCTAACTGGTCTATAATTTGCTTTCTTCCACCTCCCTCCCTTCTTGAAGAGTGGAGTGACATATGCAATTTTCCAGTTCTCTGAAATCATGCCAAAGTCTAGTGATTCTTGAAAGATTACTGATGCCTCCACAATCTCTTCAGCTGCCTCTTTCAGAACCCTGAGGTGTAGTCCATCTGGTCCAGTTGACTTATCTACCTTCAGACCTTTCAGCTTCTCAAGCAGCTTTTCCCTAGTAATAGCAATTGTGTTCACTTCTGCCCCCTGACATTCTTGAACTTCTGGCATACTGCTAGTGTCTTCCACAGTGAAGACAGATGCAAATTACTTATTTAGTTTGTCTGCCATTTCCTTGTCCTCCATTACTACCTCTCCAGCATGATTTTCCAGCGGACTGGTATCTGTTCTCACCTCTCATTTACTCTTTATATACCTGAAAAACTTTTGGTATCCTCTTTGATATTACTGGCTAGCTTACTTTCCTTCATATTTAATCTTTTCCCTCCATATAGCTTTTTTAGTTGCCTTATATTAGTTTCTGAAAGCTTCCCAGTCCTCTAAATTCCCATTCATTTTTGTTCTATTACATTTTCTTTCTTTTGCTTCTATATTATTTTTGACTTCCCTTGTCAGCCATGGTTACATCATCCTGCCTGTAAAGTGCCTCTTCTTCTTTGGGATGTATCTATCTTGCACCTTCCGAATTTCTCCCAGAAACTCCAGCCAATGCCGTTCTGCTGTCATCGCTGCTCTTGTCCATCTCCAATCAACTTTGGCCAGCTCCTCTTTCCTGCCTCTATAATTCCCTTTAGTCTGCTGTAATACTGATACAACGAACTTTAGCTTCTCCCTCTCAAGTTGCAGGGTGAAGACTTATCATATTATGATCATTGCCTCCGTAAGCTCCCTAATCATTACACAACACCCAATCCAGAATTACCTATTCCCTAGGGTGCTCAGCTACAAGCTGTTCTAGATAGCCGTCTTGTAGGCTTTTACAAATCCCCTCTCTCTGCATCCAGCATCTACCTGATTTTCCCAATCCATGTGGTAATTGAAATCCCCATGACTATCGTAACATTGCCCTTTTTAAAAACGCAAACACGAGGAAATCTGCAGATGCTGGAATTTCAAGCAACACACATCAAAGTTGCTGGTGAACGCAGCAGGCCAGGCAGCGTCTGTAGGAAGAGGTACATTCGACGTTTTGGCCCTTTTTATATCCCATTGTAATTTTTATCCCAAACCCTGGCTCCTGTTTGGAGACTTGCATATAACTCTCATCGGGGCCTTTTTACCCTTGCAATTTTTTAACTCAAGCCAGAAGAATTCTACATTTTCTGATCCTTTGTCACCTCTAAGGGTTTGATTTCATTTTTTACCAACAGAGCCACCCCAGCCCCTCTGCCTACCTGCCTGTCTTTTTGATACAATGTGTATCCTTAGATGTTAAGTCCACAGCAATTATCTTTCAACTAGGACCCAGTGATGCCCACAGTGTCATACCTAGCTACACTACAAGATCATCTACCTTATTCCGTATACCTAATGCATTCAAATATAGCATCTTCCGTCCTGTATTCATCACCCTTTTTGATTTTTATCCCCATGTTACATTGCAGGTCATCCTACTGCAAATATAGTAGTTTGCAGTCACTCTGTACCTAAAATTTCTTCCTCTTATTTAAATCTGTTCATATCCTTGATCCTCAGCGTTCTGTAGTCCACATTAGGCTTGCCGTTGTCAGTTTCCTCAGTTAGATTCTGGATCCCTATCCACTGTAACTTCTAGTTACTGTACCTGCATCCAATGTTCTCTCTAAGGTGTATGTGTTTGTGCATGCATCCATCTTTTGCTACTAGCGCACAAAGCAATTTGAACTGTGCACAGAAGGTTGTCACCCTCCACCTTGTTGGCATGTTAGATATGTTTCATGATCATACACAATCACATTTTCTTTTCAGATCTCTGATGCGGACACTGTTGACAACATGGAGCCTGTGATGATTTGTTGGCACATTTTAGAATTGGTTTATTTATACTGTTTTTATTGCAGAAATTATTCAGTGTGCACATGTTGTCACTGTGCAAAACATTTCACAGCACGAGATTTTTGCGCACACTGGTCATTACAAATTAGAAGGAACATTACCTATATGTCATATACTATGGTTCCATCATTCAGTTCTTTTACCTCTCTTTCTAACTTGTATGATTTAGTTTGTTTCTACTTGTCCCTGAGTTGGTTTCACATTCATGTTGCTATTTCTTAGTTTTAACTTACTTTTACTAATTTTAACGGCATGACTGTTATTTTGCTGTAATTATTTAAATGACCTTAAGATATTCTTCACCTTAATATGGTCAAGAGCAAAGCCACTTTACTTTGTTTTGGGTTTCTTTCTACTCAAACTGGGTGGTGCACAATCTCAATGTAGTTATTGATTGAGCATAATTTCTATTTCTTAGCAACCACTAAGACTGCTTAATTCTCCTTTCCCATTTCCCAGTTGTATTGATACCAGTAAATTCGACTTTGTCACCTTCCAACCCTCTTCACCGCCCCATAGCCCCACTAGCCCCACAACCAACTTCTTTAGTACAATGCAAAATGAAGTATATTGTTTTAAGACCATAAGATGTAGGAGCAGGATTAGGCCATTTAGCCCATCAAGTCTGCTCTGCCATTCAATCATGGCTGATCCTTTTTTTTCCCTCCTCCTCAACCCCATTTCCTGGCCTTCTCCCCGTAACCTTTGATGCCATGTGCAATCAAGAACCTATCAGTCTCTGCTTTAAATACACCCAATGACCTGGCCTCCACAGCTGCATGTGCCAACAGATTCCACAAATTCATCACCCTTTGGCTAAAGAAATTTCTCCGCATCCCTGTTTTGAATTGATGCTTCTCTATCCTGAGGCTGTGCCCTCTTGTCCTAGACTCTCCCAACATGGGAAACATCCTTTCCACATCTACTCTGTCTAGTCCTTTCAATGAGATCCCCCCTCATTCTTCTAAGTTCCAGCGAGTACAGACCCAGAGTCAATAAACGTTCTTCGTATGATAACCCTTTCACTCCTGGAATCATTCTTGTGAACCTCCTCTGGACCCTGTCCAATACCAGCACATCTCTTCTAAGATGAGGAGCCCAAAACTGTACATAATACTGAAGGTGAGGCCTCACCAGTGCCTAATAAAGCCTCAGCATCACATCCTTGCTGTTGTATTCTAGACCTTTTGATAATGAATGCTAACACTGCATTTGCCTTCCTCACCACCAACTCAACCTGCAAATTAATCTTTAAGGTGTTCTGCAAGGGAGAAGGTGCTCAAAAAGCTGAAAGACCTAAAAGTACATAAGTCACCTGGTCCAGATGAACTGCACCCTAGGATTCTGAAAGAGGTAGTGTTCAAGATTGTGGCAGCATTAGAAATGATCTTTCAAAAATTATTGGACTCTGGCATGGTGCCAGAAGACTGGAAAATTGCAAATGTCACTCCACTCCTTAAGAAAGGAGGAAGGCTGCAGAAAGGAAATTATAGACCAGTTAGTCTGACCTCAGTGGTTGGGAAGCTGTTGGAGTCAATTGTTAAGGATGAGGTTGTGCTGTCTCCTCACTGCTGCCATCAGGAAGGAAGTAGAGGATCCTCAGGATCCACACCATCAGGTTCAGGAACTGTCACCGCTGGGCTCTTGAACCAATGGGGATCACCTCATCCAACTTCACTCACTTCAACACTAAACTGTTCCACAACCTATTGTCTCACTTTCAAGAACTCTTCATCTCATGTTCTCTGTATTTATAGCTTACTTATTTATTATTATTTTATTTTTGTTTCTGTATTTACTGTGACTACCCACAAAAAATGAATCTCTGGGGTGTATATGATGACAAATACAGTGCCTCTAAAAAGTATTCACCCCTCTTAGAAGTTTTCAAGTCACTATTTAGTAGATGTACCTTTAGCAGCAATTACAGCCTTGAATCTGTATGGATAGGTCTCTGTCAACTTTGCACATCTGGATACTGCAATTTCCTCCCATTGTTCTTTACAAAGCTGCTCAAGCTCTGTCAGATAGCATGGGGATCGTGAGTGAACAGCCCTTTTCAAGTCCATCCACAAATTCCTAATTGGATTGAGGTTTGGACTCTGACTTGGCCACTCCAGGACATTAAATTTGTTATCAAACCATTCTTGTGCAGCTTTGGCTTTATGCTTGAGGTCATTGTCTTGCTGGAAAACAAATCTTCTCCCAAGTTGCAGTTTCTTGCAGACTGTGTGAGGTTTTCCTCCAGGATTTCCCTGTATTTGCTGCATTCATTTTACCCTCTAACTTCACAAGCCTTCCAGGGCCTGCTGCAGTGAAGAATCCCCACATGATGCAGCCAACACCATGCTTCATGGTAGGGATGGCATGTTTTTGATATAGTATTTAGTCTAATGGCCAAAAAGCTCAATTTTGGTGTCATCAGACCATAGAACCTTCTTCCAGCTGACTTCAGAGTCTCTCACATGCCCTCTGGCAAACTCTAGCTGAGATTTCATGAACTTCTTTCAACAGTGGCTTTCTCTTTGCCACTCTCCCATAAAGCTACAACTGGTGAAGCATCCGGGAAACAGTTGTATGTGCAGTCTCTCCCATCTCAGCTGCTGAAGCTTGTAACGCCTCCAGAGTTGTCATAGGTCTCTTGGTGGCCTCCCTCACTAGTCCCCTTCTTGCACGTTACTTAGTTTTTGAGGTCTGCCTGCTTAGGCAGATTTACAGCTGTGCCATATTCTTTCAATTTCTTGATTACTGACTTAACTGTACTCCAAGGGATATTCAGTGACTTGGAAATTACCTTATATCCATCTCCTGACTTGTGCTTTTCAATAACCTTTTTGTGGAGCTGCTTGGAGTGTTCTTTTGTCTTCATTGTGTAGTTTTTGCCAGGATACTGACTCACCAGCAGTTGAACCTTCCAGATACAAGTGTATTTTTACTGCAATCAATTGAAACACCGTGACTGCACACAGGTCTCCAAAGACAGATCTGCATTTAACTAATTATGTGACTTCTAAAACCAATTGGCGGCACCAGTGATGATTTGATGTATCATATTAAAGGGTGGTGAATACTTATACAATTAATTATTTTGAGTTTTATATTTGTAATTAATTTAGATCACTTTGTAGAGGTCTGTTTCCACTTTAACAGAAAAAGACACTTTTTGTGTCAATCAGTGTCAAGAAAGTCAAATTAAATTCACTTTGATTGAATGTTGTAAAGCAATAAAAACATGAAAGTTTCCAAATGGAGTGAATATTTTTTTAAAGTCACTGTATGTACTTCGAAAATGAATTTACTTTGAACTTTGTATGCTCTGAGGAAGATGGAATTTTACCATCTTGCTATCATGCAAGCTTATATTGGGTATCATTGGAGCAACATAGGAGATTTGATGGGAAGTTGAGAGTTATCCTTGAGACTAAAGGAAGGGAGTCTGAAAAATGATAGCCTGTATTGAGTTTTTCCACTATCGAGAAACCAGAACATAAGCTAGGATATAATAATCTGGATTCATGGATAGTGGGAAGGGAGAAGAGAAGTTGATTCCCCTGTGGTTACTTGGAAAGTTATTACGGAAAGAGAAGTAGTTGGTAGAGTTGGAAGAATGAACCACAGAATTACAGATGGAATTGTCCCATCACAATGCTAACATGAGAGGAGATGTGTCTGGTGTTGTAATCCTTTTGAAAGTGGTAGAAATTTAGTAGGATGAATGTGGAAAGATGTTGGAGTGGATTTATTGTTGTTTTGGCTGGGAGAAGTAGGTGACAGCAGGGATGAGGAAGCCTGGTCAAATGTGAAGGGGGAAGCCATAGCTAAAGAAAAAGGTACTGGTGAGGAAAATATTATCATCTGTGCATATATGATTGGAAGAAACTGAAAGAATAGAGTTTGTGGAGGAAGTGGGGGTGGGTGAAAGATGTAGAGGAAATAGCTGTGGGAGTCAGTGGGACCACTTTGCAGAACACCTCTGTTGTGTCTACAAGGACCATATATGGCTGTGTGGGTTTCCACTTGGTGCTGCAGTGACGTACCAAAGGCTTGCAGGTAGTTGGGTTTTTTAGCCTCTAAATTTCTGTAAGTATGTAGATGAGAGGCAGGATCTGAAGGAAGTTTATTGGAATGGTTATAAGGAAAATTAGTGGGGGGGGAAGATTGCAGAGTGAATTGACACAGATGCAGTGGACTTAATGACCTTCTATGTTGTATGGAAATATGGAAATCAGTGGGCTTAAGATGGATATTAAGTGATAAGTTTCCACTGAGTTGTCAGGAGAGGGAAGTGTTATATATAGACCACGTGAAAGTGAGAACAGAATGGAACTTGGCAACAAACATTATGAAATCTTGAGTTCTATGCAAGTACTGAAGGAGGCACTAATATAGTCATCAATATAAAGAAAAATGAATTGAGACGGGGGCCACTATAGGACTGAAATCAAGTATTGTTCTGCATACCTAAGAAACTATACAGGTATTGCTTGAATGCCATAATACTTCCTATTAGTTGTGCTTTTCATCTGTGTCTGAGAGTATAAGCCTATGTATTCTGAAAAGAACATTGTTTAATGGAATGATCATGATCCAAGGTGACCACGTTTGCATTAAGTGTTTACAGTTCAGCAAACCTGGCTCACAGTTAATGGGGTTGGGATCAGACACCGTATTGAATCAAGGATAAGAAATGGTGCATGCGCATGTTGTTTCAAGAGGGAGTCACTCTGTTTTTGATTAAGTACTGCCGAATTCCTCTGTCATGAGGGATAGAATAATGTGACAGTGAGTGGGGTAGGTACTGGAATCCAATGAGTAGCTCTGGAGGAACCTAAGCCTCCCACTTGTCTTGCAGAGTCACTATTCCTATTGTGTATGTAGATGAGAGAGGATGATGGATCAGGACAAGAAGTCATTGAACCAGGGAGGGTGATGGGAACATAGTAGCAATAGGCAAGAGTCTAGTTGGGGGAGTACTGTTCTCTGCATCTGTGAAGGTGAGCTCCATTAGTTGTGTTGTTGACATAGTGCGAAGGTTAAGGGTATCGTGTTGGGGTTGGGATTAAATTGGAGTGGGAGGGAATAAATCCAATTATCCAAGATATTAGTAAGAGAAAAGTGAAGTACAAAAGTCAATTGGCAGGAAAGGTGAACAATTTCTAAACAGTTTCTATAACAATATAAAAAGAAGAAAAGGGTTAACGGGAGTTAATAGGGTAGGAAAAATATTTTAAAGAAGTAAGGAAATAGCATAGTAATTAAATATTTTGCCTCTCTTTGAAATGAATAAAATTCTTAAGTGCCCTCAGATATGGGGAAGATATTTCCCCTCGATGAGGAATCTATAACTGAGAAAAGGTTGTTCTGTTCTCAAAGAAAAGGGTAATTCCTTGGGTCTGAAATAAGGAGAAATTTCTTCATGATAGTATAGTCACTCTTTGGAATTCTCTACCTCAAAGGACTATATGGACTCGGATATTGCAGTCAAAATAGATCAATTTGGTTGTAGGTTTGAATAGAACTGAGAGATGCAGGTACCAGGAAACTGCTATATGAGCTAGATTAGCCATGATCTGATTAAATGGCAAAGTAGGCTGGAGAAGCAAAATGGCCAAATATTATTTGTATCTTTATGGAAAACCCAAGGAAGCTTTTTCTATCAGAGGTTCTTGAGACTTTGGATTTCTTCCTTATAGGATGGTGAAAGACATAAATACTTGATGAACAATGGAGTGAAAGGTTATAGGAAAGCCGCTTGTAGACCCAACAAAGATATTTTTGCCTGCTCTTCATATAGAACTCGAGCTTATGAAAAATTTTGTGAAAATGAACAAGGAATGTGAAGGATTTTCATATTTGAGACAGATGTTTCCCAGAATATTTGATGCCAAGATTAAGGATGGCATATTTGTTGGTCCACCAAAAAGCTGGCTATCAATGACAGGCGATTTGAAGAACTTCTAGTGGGACCAGCGAAAATCGCATGGAAGTTGTTGTTGAAAATTTTCTTGGCAACTACAGAGCACTAAACTGCAGCTGGTTGACAACATCCTTCTGGCATACAAAACCATAAAATGCAATATGTCACTCGAGATTCATTTTCTCCATTCCCATTTAGACTTCTTCCCTGCAAATCTTGGCGCTGTCAGTGACGAGCATGGTGAAGGGTTTCACCAGGACATTGCAGTCATGGAGTAAAGGTGTTAGGGCAACTGGAATCCATCAGTGCTGGTTGATTATTGTTGGACACTTGAGAGAAGTCTCAGACACTGAGAACAAATGAAAATTATCAACAGAACATTTTTAGTTTAGTTGGACTGTTGCAAAGCATCAGTATTGTTTTGCACTTAAATGCATTATATTCAATAAAAGTTAATTTCTTGTTTCTCCAAATTCCTACGTGATACAAGTAGTTTGAAATTATATTTGTGTTCAGCTTTAAGTGGTCTATAATAACCACAAAATATTTCTGAAGAAGCGACACTTAAAAAAAAACTTGCTATTCAGTGTTATCATTGGTTGACAGGATTGTTGAGATGACTTTACAATTACATATTAAATTTGAGGGAATGAGTAGCCTACTCCTAATTTATGTATGTAGTGGAGAAAATATGTTTAGAGTGAATGAACATCTCAAAATAACAGCATTAGTAAAAAAGAAAATACTTTAGGAGAAATTAATGGAACTGAAAACTAATAACCTTGTATTAAGGAAATGATAGTAGGGCACTAAAACAATAATAGAATTGGGCAGACATGATATAGATTTATGAAAGGAACATTGTGTTTGACAAATGTTAGTGTTTTGAGTTTGTAACAAGCATAAATGGATAAAGGGGTGCCTTTGGGGAGGGCCTTTGATAAGATGTCACAGAAGAATAATAAACAAATTAGAACTGAATGAATTGTGGATTACAAATTTTTGGAGAATGATGATTGGTTAAAGGATCTTTTTCAGATTGGGAGGCTATGACAATTAGGTGCTGTAGGATGGAGACTGTTAAGATTAGGGGTTTGGAAATGGCAATGGAATATACTGTAAAACTGTCACTAAGGTAGAAAAATGTAGAAAAACCATGGAATTTAAAATGGTGAGAAACTGAATGATGTAACCTTGGTTTGCTTTTATACAAACCACTGTGCTGAGTTGAGGTTGTGGCCTGCTTCGGCTGCGTCAGGCTTTGTGTCTGTGGACTCACTTTCGTTCTGAGTGCGGTTTGCTTACTTTTATTGTTTGCACAATTTTTTTCTCTCTTTGCACATTGGGTGTTTGATGGTCATTTTTTAATAGAATCTTTTGAGTTTCTGTGTTTAATCCATAAATAAGGAATCCATAAATGACCCATAAAAAGAGACTGTCGAACACCCAATTTTCATTGCACATTGGGTGTTCGATTTTTTTTAATGGGTATTTTATTTTTTTTATGGGCATGATTTGGTTAATGTATGTATTTGTGTGCTATGTATGGTTTTTAGATGTCTTTGTTCTGTGGCTACCTGTTACACAAATCTCAAGGTAGTATAATGTGTATATACTTTGCTAATAAATGTACTTTGAACTTTTGTGGCTGCCATGTAAAGCGATGAATCTCAAGAATTTGAATTGCCTTTATTTCTTACATCCTTCATATACAAGAGGAGTAAAAATCTTTACATTATGTCTCCATCTAAATGTGCAATGTGCAATTTATAGTAACTTATAACAAGTAGTGTGTACAATAGGACAGTCAATATATCATAGAAATACAATTGTATAAGCATGAAGCCTGGAGCCTATTGTTCCTGGCGTTTATGCTGTGGTACCGTTTCCCGGATGGTAGCAGCTGGAACAGTTTGTGGTTGGGGTGACTCAGGCCCACAATGATCCTTCAGGCCCTTTTTACACACCTGTCTTTGTAAATGCCCTGAATAGTGGGAAGTTCACATCCACAGATGCGCTGGGCTATCTGCACCACTGTCTGCAAAGTCCTGTGATTGAGGGAAGTACAGTTCCCATACCAGGCAGTGATGCAGTCAGTCAGGATGCTCCCAATTGTGCCCCTGTAGAAATTTCTGAGGATTTGGGGGGCCCATACCAAACTTCTTCAACCATCTGAGGTGAAAGAGGCACTGTTGTGCCTTTTTCACCACACAGCCGGTATTTACAGACCATGTGAGATCCTCGGTGATGTTTATGTTGAGGAGCTTAAAGCCATTAACTCTCTCAACCCTAGATCCATTAATGTCCATTTCTCCTGTAGTTCATAACAGCTCCTTTGTTTTTGTGACATTGAAGGAGCGGCTGTTTTCTTGACACCACTTGTTACTGTGTCAGGCTGCCTCATTATTATTTGAGATTAGGCCAATCAGTGTAGTATCGTCAGCAAATTTAATTAGATTGGAGCTGTGGGTGGTGACACAGTCATGTGTAGACAGAGAGTAAAGGAGGGGGCTTAGGACACAGCCTGAGTGGCACCTGTGTTGAGGGTCAGAGGTGAGGGAGCCCACTTTTACCATCTGCCGGTGATCTGACAGGAAGTCCAGGATCCAGCTACACAAGGCAGAGTGAAGGCCAAGGTCTCTGAGCTTCTTGCCGAGCCTGGAGGGAATTATGGTGTTGAATGCTGAGCTGTAGTCCAAGAATAGCATTCTCATATAAGCATCCCTCTTCTCCAGGTGTGTAAGGATGGTGTGAAGAGCTGTGGCTATTGCATCATCTATCCATTGGTTGTGTCAGTAGGTGAATTGTAGAGGTTCCAGTGTGGGTGGTAGCAAGCTGCAGATGTAGTCCTTGACCAGCCTCTCAAAGCATTTGCTTATTACTGAGGTGAGTGCGACAGGACGCCAGTCATTCAGACATGTTACCTTGGTCTTTTTAGGTACAACAGCAATGGTGGATGATTTTCATACAAACTTTGATAATAAATGTACTTTGAACTTTAATAGGCAGGTGAAGACAACAATTAGGAAGGCAACTTGAATGTTGCCTTTATTGCACAAAGATTTCACAACAATATATACTGTAATTACATGGGGTCTGGTGAGGCTACATCCGGAATATGTGCATTGATTTGGTCTCCCTACCGAAGGATGAACAGAAACAGCACAGCAAAGATTCATTAGACTGATCCACAGGAATGAGGGAGTTTGGAGAGATTAAACACACTGTGCTTGTGCTCCGTGCCTTTGTTTACAAGAATGCAAGTAATTGTATTGAAATATGCAAAAGTGTTTCAGGGCTCTGCGGTGTGCACTCAGGGAACAGGGGTATCTAGAATTAGGAATGGTGGTGTCAAAAATGGGGTTGATCATTCGAAACTGAACAAAGAAGCATGGTGAAGTTTTGGAATTCTCTCCAAAAAGGGCAGAGAAGTGGCTAAGTTGTTGAGTATTATCAGGATGGAATTTTTTTTTATTATTAAGGGAATCTAGGGTTATGGGCTTAGTTCAGTAAAGTGGCACTGAGGTAAAAGATCGCCACAACAGACAGGATCTCCCGGTTGCCACCCACTTCAACTCTGCTTCCCATTCCCATTCGGATATGTCCATACATGGCCTCCTCTACTGCCATGATGAGGCTAAACTCAGGTTGGAGGAGCAACACCTCATATACCGTTTAGGTAGTCTCCAGCCCCTTGGTATGAACATAGAATTCTCCAGTTTCCGGTAATTCCCTCCCTCTCCCTTCCCCTATCCTTATGTCACTGTGCCCCCTCCCCCAGCTGCCTATCACCTCCCTCATAGTTCCGCCTCCTTCTACTACCCATTGTGTTTTCCCCTATTCTTTCTTCACCTTTCCTGCCTATCCCCTCCCTGCTTCCCCTCCCCCACCCCTTTATCTTCCCCCTGACTGGTTTTTCACCTGGAACCTACCAGCCTTCTCCTTCCCACCCTCCCCCCACCTTCTTCATAGGGCCTCTGCCCCCTCCCCCTACAGTCCTGATGAAGGGTTCCGGCCTGAAACGTTGACTGATCATTTCCACGGATGTTGCCCGACCTGCTGAGTTCCTCCAGCGTGTTGTGAATGTTGCTTTGACCCCAGCATCTGCAGAGTATTTTGTGTTTATGAGGTAAAAGATCAGCCTTGATCTTAGTTGATTGGTGAAAGCAGTACATGCTCTTTCCTGGATCTGTTTATTAATTGAAAAGCAAATAATTCAACAATTTTCTAAGTTGCAGAACACTTTCTCTTTTAAATGTTACATCATAAAAATTCAGTTAAATTCTGTTCTGCAGCACATTGAAGGTTTATTTTACCCCCAATACATCTACAAAGATTGGGTTGATATTGAATACCAATATCATGGGTTAAAATAGCATATTTAAAAAGATGCATTTATGAGTATAACTTTACATGCTGGCTTTACTAAATAGTGTGATTTTCAAAAGGAAATATTTTGTAATTCATGGGTCAGATTGGTTGTATTTCAAAATAAGCACCTTCAGAATTGCAATTAACTCTTCAGGATACAATAAAACTTGGTTAATTGGGACTACCTGGGACTCTAGTGCTGGACTAGCAAATTTTCCAGATGATTGAATGTTAGTCCAGCTGCTATTTTGAATTTTAAACAATACTATAAGTTTGCCATTGAATGTGGCAAGTTTACAGGGAGTATGGGAACTCCAAGCTCAGTCTAACATACTGAAGGGAATGTGGGCATCACAACTTGGCGAGCTAGATGTCTATCCATAGATTATTGGAGTTTTACTATAGTAGCTTATTCTGTATCAACATTGCTGTCTGTGGAGTGCACGTGTGAGAGTGGAACTACATTCTGTCTTCTGTAGAAACCTGTTTAGTATGAGAGATTCTCTGAATCCCTTGTTACTATCTTAACTTTGTTTCAAAGTCTTCCTGAAGGTAAATCTCTTTGTATAATCTTGTGTAATTTAGATTTGATATTTAATGTTTAAACTAAAGTGTTTCAGTAATTCTCTCTACGAGGGGTGATTGATAAGTTCGTGGCTTAAGGTAGAAGGATTCAATTTTAGAAAACCTAACACATTTATTTTTTAATGTAAACACGAGGAATTCTGCAGATACTGGAAATTCAAGCAACACACATCAAAATTGCTGGTGAACGCAGCAGGCCAGGCAGCATCTCTAGGAAGAGGTACAGTCGACATTTTGGGCCGAGACCCTTTGTCAGGACTAACTGAGGGAAGAGCTAGTATGAGATTTGAGAGGGGGAGGGGGAGATCCAAAATGATAGGAGAAGACAGGAGGGGGAGGGATGGAGCCAGGAGCTGGACAGGTGATTGGCCTCTCATATCCCTTTTGCCAATCACCTGTCCAGCTCTTAGCTCCATCCCTCCCCCTCCTGTCTTCTCCTATCATTTTGGATCTCCCCCTCCCCCTCCCACTTTCAAATCTCTTACTCACTCTTCCTTCAGTTAGTCCTGACGAAGGGTCTCGGCCCAAAACGTCGACTGTACCTCTTCCTAGAGATGTTGCCTGGCCTGCTGCATTCACCAGCAATTTTGATGTGTGTTACATTTATTTTTTAACATAGACCCCTCCTACATTTACACACTTAGTCCAGTGGTTGTGGAGCATACGGATCTTGGACCTCCAGAAAGTTTGAAGTTGTTAATTCATCAGGGGTGATTGATAAGTTCGTGGCCTGATGTAGAAGGAAATGAGCTATTAACTTCAAACTTTCTGCGTAATCACTCAAAGAGTTGAACTGCATGTGCATGTAACGTGAGCTGTATAACTCATCTCCTTCTACCTTGGCTGCAAACTTATCAATCACCTCTCGTATGTTGTATTGGGCTATTGATGGATGTGCAGATAATATGCTCATACTATAATTAGCCGTACAGGCATCATAATGGTAAGGTTCTCTTCTCCCTAAACACATTAAAGAATAGCACACTTGGTAAAATAATAAGCATTTAGTAAAATAACATTTTCTGCCACTGATCCAGTTTTAGATTCACTCTCAATTGCTTCTGCTTGAAAACAAAATGCATCCTGTATTGAGTTAGTGGGTGAAGGCAAAGTTTATGACAGTTGTGGATTTCAACATCGCAATTTATATTGGCGCACAAGATGGAAGTATTTGTCAGCCAGTAATTGACATCTGTTGTGATGCTGGGTTACTGACCTGTATCGTAATCTAACTCTTTCTTCCAAATTGCTGCCTGATCTATTGAACACTTGCAGCCTTTTATGGTTTTTTTCCATAGTTTGGACTTGAACTGTCTACAGTGTTTTTTGTTTTCATTTGTGATCTTTTATTCCTTTCCTATCTGGGTTTCTGGGATGTGTTCACCCATTTAAATGTAACTACTGAAACCCTATTGGGTACCCATGTCAATAATTGATATCGTTTCAACAGTGATTACTCTGAAGTTTAATATTAGGTTGCACAGTTTCTCTCCAGCCTCTTATCTAGAAAATTACTTGATATTTTACATATTTATTTTCCATTGTCAGATTTGTGAATTTGCCTAACTGTACTAAATTTTGAAGTGATTGATAGGTTAATTTTGAAATTTTGTACATTTCAAAAATTTTGATTTTGCTTTATCTAGGATGAATGTCACCAATATGTTTCTTATGGATATGAATGTTACCCAGTTTGTCTCTTGTTTATGATTTTGTGATGATAATTTCATAATTACATGTTAATATATTCATAGGTACATGTACCATGTCTTAACAAAGAACACAACTGTGACAGATAGTAATCGTAATCTGCTGGTGGAGACAATTCGATCTATTACAGAAATCCTCATCTGGGGAGATCAAAATGACAGCTCTGTATTTGAGTAAGTCACTATCAGTGTTTTGTATTATCTCTGGAAAAAAAAGGAACTACAATGAAGTCAGTTCTGTATTAACTCTTTCTATGGAATTGGGCAAATATACTTTTGGCAGTTTCATTGCATAAATTTGCAAATAAAATATGGCTTGCATAGAGTTAAGTTAGGAAATGTGTTTCCTTCCTCTGATCTAACACCTAATTTGCTGATAACTAATTAAATAGGCAAATTTCACATGCGTTTCAGCTGCTTTGTTGACTCCCAAAGAACATTTGATTTCAGATTTTTCACTCCTCTAAGAACTCCCCGGCTCAGATATGTTGGCACAAATCTATAACCTGCTGTTGTGGTCGTCATCACTTTGCACAGTATTCTGTCACTTCCAATATAGTTGCACTGCATGAAGGATACAGGTAGTTCTGCTAAAGCCTGGCATTTGTGGTCCTAAGAAACCTTAGACTATAGAAAATACAAAAACAATTTTATCGATAGCAAAACGGAGGTTAGGAGCAAGAGTGTTTCAGACTTAGAGTCATAAAATACGATAGCACAGAAACAGGCCCTTTGGGCCATCTTGTCTATGCTGACCTGGTCTGCCTAGTCCCATCTACCTGCATACGGAACAAGTCCCTCAAAATCCCTCCCATTCGTGTACCCATGCAACCTTCTCCTAAATCAGGGGCCGGCAACCTTTTTGCCTCTGTGGGCCGGATCGTGTATTAATGAGCAGACGGTGGGCCAGATAAATGCTGTAAAAAAACTTGAAATATGGGAATTATCCATTTAAATACATCTAGTTATGTTTTGCCTCAAAGTAATGAATAACGCATGCTAGAAAATCATTTGTGCTTAAGGTTGCCTAGCCCTGTCCTAAATGTTATTTTCTTCAACAGTAGTTTCAAGCATAAAAGCTATTGTTAATGGATACACTTGCCACCCCTGGATGAAATAGCTCCTTAAATTTTAAATCATTACTAATGAAGAAATGTTTTGTTACAGCTTTTTCTTGGAGAAAAACATGTTTGTTTTCTTCTTAAATATCTTGCGCCAGAAATCCGGTCGCTATGTGTGTGTGCAGCTGCTTCAGACGATCAATATCCTGTTTGAAAATATTAGTCATGAAACCTCACTGTGTAAGTTTATATTTCTTAATAACTTTTTAAAAGTCTACTTTAAACACTCTTTTCCCTCATGTTTTTCTGTAGTTCCAGACCACAGAATGAATGAAATATTACTGAGGTTAAATATAGAAGGAAAGTTGAGTTAGATTGTTTTTCCATTGATATATCTTATCACTGGGTATATATGACAACTATTTGAATCCTTGATGAAGCTACTGGATAAATATTTAGGAGGCATTGACACTTTATCTTAAACAAATATTTTTTCATGATCAAATGAGGAAAAATATGTCATGTTCCTCCTTTGGGTTTCTACTTTATATCACTGCTGGTGAATCATCTCATCCCACCTCAACTTCAACTCTACCAGTGTGTCTATGTCTTTCTTAGTAATTTTTTTTACTCCTTTCACTGCGATGTTAATTCTATCTCATTATTTCCTTTTGAATGGTAGATGTTGTCTGTGTGTGTCTGTCAGTGAGAGAGGGAGAAAAAGAAACATAGGCGACAAGAAGTCAAAAGGAAGAGGGGATAAATAAGCTCTATGGCATTTTTAGGGCATCCCAAGATGTTTCACAATCAGTGAGGTAAAGTGGTACTCAATTTCACAGCAAACTCACTTAACAAGAACATGATAATGACTAACAGCATATTTGTGATTTTGAGAGATAATTATTGGCCGGGTTACTGGAGATAAGTGCTCTGCTCACTTCAAAGCTGTGCTACTTTACTTTCATCTGAAGTAGAACATGGAGATTTCCTTTAATAGGTACCTTTCTACTAAACAAAATCACTTTTAGCAATGAAGCATTTCTTACACGATAGGTTTTTTGAGCTCAGCTCTCTTAACAGAAGTGTGGCTCTAGACATTATGAAGCTTAAGCCAACTGAGACACAGTTGATGCAGTTGAATTTCACTAATGTAGTGGGATGCAGTCAAGGAAATGAGTCATAATATATGCTTATGTCCAGCTTACTGAATGGGTATCTGTAGGAAATATAACCTTCACTGACTAAGGTCCCTTTTCCTAATTACCTCTCTTCCATTCAGAATATAACTGTTTAATCTTTTTACTGTAATTATGCATTTACAACTAATCTAAAATTATTGCACTGTCCAAACCTCCCCTTCAGAACCACCAACTTAATCCCTTGTTTTGTGGTGTGTTACTGAGTGCTTCCTCTGCTTCTTTCACTACCTCAGCACTCTGGGCCATAACATCAATGTGCATTCATCTTCCACCAAGAACATTTAATCACTCCTCTGTATCCCTCAGGAGTTTTGGTAGATTTTGAAACTCCATTTTTTTTATTAAAACAATTCAAATTATAATTTTTAAAAAACTGTCTTTCATGGGTATAGATAGTTTGTGTGAGGAAAAGACTAGAAAATGGAAGTTGAGGTCATGCACTTAAGGGAGAGGAAAAGGCAGGTCATTTATTGTCTAAATGAGAGCCTGCAAAGAAGTGAAGTACAGATGAAGCTAGGTGTTCTAGTGCGTGAATCATAAAGAGCTAGCAGTCAGGTTCAACAAGTAGTTAATGCAAAAGCTATTTTGACCTTCATTGCAAAGGACTTGGAGTTTAAAATTAGAAAGCTGTTGTTGCAGTTGTACAAGGTTATGCCTTACCTGGACAGTTTTGATCTACTTGCCTTAACAAAAAAAAGGATGAAGTAACATTGGTGACAATACCATCTAGATTAGTGGTCACCAACCTTTTTAAGCTGAAGATCCCCTACCTCGACCTTAGTGAAAGGCAAGATCTATCTACTAAATTGTTTAGAGAAAAAACAGCTCAGATTGTACTGCCAATTTGAGGCCTTTTATTTGGGCTAATTGTATTTGAATTACACAAAATACTTTTGTCAAACTTTCAAATTAATTCGAACAAGAAAACTCTAACTAGCTTACCTTTCTTTAAGAATATTACAATACTTCGCACCTTTAATTCTAAGTTTCATTATTTAATTTTATTTCAACATGAAAAATAAATGAATAAATATTGACTGTTGCACTCAGTATGATGACTGGGACTGAATACTTATTGCTAGTTTCCTGAAATTTGGCTCATAACTACAGATAGCCAGTCTGAGACAGTCTGTGAGGTGTCTGTCAGTAAGACAACTCCTGTACTTAGATTGAATAATTTTTCATCTGTGAAAATGCAATTTCACATAGATAAGTTGACCCGAAGTAGGCACTGACTTTTAGTGCTATAAAACCAACGCACACGCTGCGCATTGCTGGGGCCCCATCAGTAGTAATTGCCACCAGTTTATGAATGGGGATGTCATTTTCACGGACATATTTTTTAAATTCATTGTAAATATCCTCACCTGTCGTCCTCTCCTTTAATTGCAAAAGAGTGAGGAAGTCCTCCTTTGTTGTAAGATCCTGGATCTTACAGCTGGCAACTGGCAATCGCCTCTGATCTTGGCTGACATTTACATGCCGGGCGGCACCTAATTAATTAGCTTGTTTATTTCGGCTGTTTTCTTAAAGATATACTGGGTGCGTTCCGGCTACCACTGTACCACTGCATTCTTCGTGGCCCGGTGTTTGGGAACCACTGCATATCTAATTTAATTGGTCACTTTGATGCAGCACAAGCTACGCTGAAAACGCAGTTCATGGTGGGGGTGCTACACACGTGCGCACTGGGCAGAAAGAACGGAACTAAAACCCCGCAACCCGGAAACAATCTCTCTTTACAAACAGCTTTGTAGCAAAAGTATTGCTATATTACCATTATCCTAATTAGTATTACTTATTTTTATAATGCTCACATTACAACAGTACTTGAGTATTTATTTCTGATTTTTTTTCGGGATCTACTGGGAAAGTCTCAAAGATCGACCGGTCGGCGACCCCTAATCTAGATTGATGAGTCCTATTACTGGGATATTGGTACAGTTGCAAAGACTAAATGGTTTAGGTCAGAATTTCTTCGAGTTTTAGAAAAGGTTGGGTGGTCAGATTCAAAGATCCTAAGGAAGCTTGACAGATGTTGAGATGGTTTCCCTAGTGAGAGAGTCTTGAACAAAGAGAACTTAACTCCAAGAAAAGGGGCCACTTATTTTAAACTGAGGTACATCGAAATTTATTCTTGCAGTTGGTGGTGAAGTACTTGAAGTGAAGATGGATAAATATTTGATAGAGCAACAGGGGCAAGGAGAAATAGCACAGAAGAGGAGTTGAAACCAGCACAGACCAGTCATGACCATATTAAATAGTGCAGCAGACTTGAAGGGCCTGATGGTTGCCTACTGCTGCTTAAGTCTAACTGAGAGACTGCAAACAAGTACATAGAGTAAGTCTGGGCAGAGATGCTTCAACATGGTATGCCATATTTTCTGTCAGAAGCCAGCATTGTTAGAATTGGCAGACAGCAAAGTCCTCTTGGCAAGAAAAGGAAAAGGGAGGACTGTGGTAGATATATATTTCACTATGTAATATTTTTTCATTTGAATTTGCGTCAGAAAACCTTTTTTCGAGGCCAGGAAGAGTTTTGTTTTTAAAGTAATTACTGCATGTATGATGCTATGTACTCATTACATTAACAAACAGAAGTTTACTGCGTTGAGGTAAATATGTCATAAGGTTTTATGTTACAGGAGGTAGATCATCTGCTGCCCTGAGATTGCTAGCTGGCTGCTTGTGAACAACATTACTCTTTCCAGCATGGTATTTGGCAGAATCTTCTCTGGAAGAGTGGAGTGCAGTATAACGGTTCTGTGTAGAATGTTCAGCATTCACAGAATGACTTCGGCATTTGCTTGAGAGGCTGTCCATAGGACTACTAGCTGTCAAAGCTGTCACTGTTACGAACATTTGAGAATAGCTTTGAAATTAGCAAACATTTGAAAACACCTGGAACCTGTCAAATGCCTCAAACTGTTTAAAAAGTATTAAAATGTTCCTCACAAACACACTTAAAACTAATGTTAAACATTTAAACTAAGAATAGAGTCAGAGCAGAGGGTCAGAGGAAATAGGGAAAAGCGGTGGCCGGACTTCAGACTGTCGTGACCATGTGATGTCTATTGTACAATGGCTAACCAGCATTAAAAGTAGTGACATTTACGCAGCTTACACTTTGCTTTGTGAAATTCAGAACTTGAAATGTCCCATTGGCACTGCTGTTGATGTCCTGAATGAGAGATAATTGACAGGAGCTGGGCAGCTTAGAGAACATTGATAATCTGAGTAAGGGGTGACTGGCAGGAGATAAGCAGCTCGATGAACAAGGCAAGGTGGATACACTATCTTCTAGGAAGGCAGACTGAAAGGAGAAACCTATGTTCATGGGGTGGGTTTTGGCATGAAGAATAAGCTAGCTTGATGAATCACTACTCATTTTCAATTGAATGTCTCAAGATGACCGAACCCTCATCCCCAGGCAAATCATTCTAAGGTAGAAATGATACATCACAGACTCCAGAGCATATATTCCAAATCTGGAAGTTATAGATTAGGGCAGAGGGGAATTCTACTCTGATCTTTGTCTGCATTTCAAACTTGTTCTCCTGAATGACCTGCAGTCTCAGAAAGGATACGGTCCTGTGCATAAGTATGATTGGTTAGAAGAGCAGGAAAGCTAACTCCAGCAGAGTCTTCCGTCAGTACTCTGAGCCCTGTCTTGTTGAAACCAGTAACCTACCTTGTCGGATCTTTGGAAAAATGTGATTTATTAGGAGAGCAGGAAAGCTAACTTGCGCAAGGATTTCCTCAATGCTCAAAGCCTTGTCTTGTCAAAACCATGAGCACAAGACCTCATGGTAACACTCCCTATTTCGGATAACACTCTCTCAATTATTTTATTGTTCTAGCAAAAATAACAACGTTGTCCATATCATGGATGTCAATGACAGATGCAGATGACTGTTGGAGTGATCACCACCTAATTTGCTATATTATCTCTATCACCTTGGCCTTCAAACACACACTGCTACAAGAAAACCAATGTTGAAGATCTTGAGGCCACACTAAGAAGATTTTCCTAAACACTTTGCGCACATTCTGGCCATCCTGAGTCACAAAAGTCAGTTACGTGCTCATACTGATTGGATTGTCCTGAAGTGCACCATAATTTACATCTCTGAATTGTCTGTGTAATCTGTACCTGAAAACACCAAGATGAGAATGAGAATTAAACTGATTAACTGTTATCTTGTCTTGAAGGAAAATAAATGTCTCTGTGATACCTGAAAGATCCATCAGGAAATTTGTGACCTAAAGAAGGGTAGTGAGGGGAAAGAACATAAGAGAGATAGAAACTCTGATAGCCATGACATGCAAGGGCTCTTCATTGCTATCAGTGCTTCATATTACCCAAAAACACTAGTGTCAGAAATATTTAGCACTTTCTTGGAGAATCTTTTTGAAACTGTTTTTCAACTATTAATTCTTTCCTTCTCCAAAAAAATTGATTTTTAAACCAGATCACTCTATCCCATATAGCCCAGCTTGAATCACAGATTGAAAGACAAAAGCCAAAAAGGCCAAGCAACAACTGGGTGGGCGGGGGGGCGGGGGGAAGAAACAGGGCTTCAGGCGCTCAAGTTCTAAAACAGTGATGAACTTAGTTACAAATTCACAATCTCATGCATGTCAAGTAAGTTGAAGAGATGGCATGAGATCTTGGTGAAGTCTTTTTCTCTGCAATGTTGCATTTCATTTCTCATAAACTTCCCACTGGAATGGATGTAAATTACAGACCAAATGAAAACCTGCTTCTCTTGTGTCACTTCTACTCCAAGCATAGTCATTGGGCAGTATTAGGCAGACAACCCTTGCCCGTGTGCACTTTTGCAGGCTGAGCACCAAGTCATAGTTAGTTTGTATACTGGACTGTATAAGGGAATTCATATTGCACTTAATATTCACAAAACTAAGATCCTTTTGCAACTTGCCCTTGCTGCACAAAACTGCCCTGCAGCTATAATAGTACATAACAAGATCCAACGTGGACTATTTATTTGCTTTCAATGACCTTTTATTGTCAGCCTCTGGCCGTCAGTAAAGCCTTTGCTATCAGAAAAAAAGTGTTTAAATTTCAAGATAACAAAAAAATCATATGGCCTCTTGTACACTTCCAAAACACTGACTACTTGTATTTTATTACTAGTCTTTTGTCCTTTAATTCAGTGTAATCCATTTGTGGAGAGTGGGGATGCAATGCTTAGCACTTGTTAATTTAAACTTAATTTAATAATTGAAAGCAAAAATGTAATTATTCATCTTCATATTCAACATGTATTCCTTTTTCCTTATCAACATTTGTAATTACAGTGCCATGTACTGTTTTAATAAAATCACTAGATAGTTATGGTGTGGCTATCAAGTTATAATGGAATTTGTCATGTTCATTTCTTGCCAGTGAAATCTGATAATGATTTTGTGTCTCGCTAATAAAGTGCTTTTTAGAGCAAGATGATCATGAAGATTTGTGTTCTTACATTTTCCATTATATTTTTCAAACCTTAGTGTTTTTTTTTCACAGATTACCTGCTGTCTAATAACCATGTGAACTCAATTATTGTGCACAAGTTTGACTTCTCTGATGAGGAAATCATGGCATATTATATTTCCTTTTTGAAAACACTTTCTCTTAAACTCAACAATCATACTGTGCATTTTTTCTACAATGAGGTAAGAGAATATTGAATTTATGTTTCTTAAATAATGATTTCAATCTTTGTAAGCATACATAGAAACGAAAAGTGACTTAAGTCACAAATGGATTTTATTTTTATTTATTAAACCTGATTTTTCTATTGGATCTCCTTTGGGCAGTTTCTGGTTTATAGAGAGTGAAACAAGGAAGCCCTGCTGATAATAGCTGGGCATGTATGAACGTTTCATCAACCGATGAACTGATTCATGCCATTGTTGAGGAAAATTTTAGAAATGGAAACAGACATTTTTAAAAAAAGAAATGTTGATGTGAAATCAAGTACTGAAAAGAAGTTGTGAGCAGTCTAGTTCAGTTTCAGATGAGGAGAGCAATGGAATTGAAATCTGGGGAGCAGAATTTGTGACTCAGTCTGAATTGGTTATCTTGGATTTTTTCAATATTTGGGTAGAAACGTTTTAAAAATGTATTAAGATAATTATGTAACTTTATAAAAGTCAAAAACATTAAAGTTCTGAAACATTTTAAATAACAAGACAAACTACTGTTTAACTGAGTAACAAATTATGTATTTAAATAAAATGCAGAACAAATTAGAACATTACCAATACTACTACAATACTATAAACTGTGTATTAGTTCCTGATGGTTATCAGCAGAGGAATTCATCCAGCATATGCTGCTTGGTTCTTTTGATTGACCCTAAGTGAACAAATTCAGCGCAGACACCTGGTATAGTTGGTGGACTGCCTTCATAGAATGCAACCGATGATTGCATCTTCCAAGACTTCATTTTCATTGAAGCAATCAAAATGATTATTGATACTTTCTAATTCTTTGCAGTTCCTAACTTCTTGAAGGACTGAAAACACTTCATTTTCAGTCACGGATGTTTCCGGCATCTCCAAGCCTGAATTCTTCAAACCGCAATGATTAAAACAGTTTTCAATTGATTTACTGCTTAGT
Source organism: Mobula birostris (assembly GCF_030028105.1). Taxonomy (NCBI): domain Eukaryota; kingdom Metazoa; phylum Chordata; class Chondrichthyes; order Myliobatiformes; family Myliobatidae; genus Mobula; species Mobula birostris. The sequence continues at coordinate 136,763,256 of NC_092378.1, read as the reverse complement.
TCTCACCAACTGTTAGTGACAAAAGTGGCTGCTTTTTAAACACACACTCAGCTGATGCTATTTAAAAACTGCTTGCTCTAAACATGGTGTATTGTCTGAGGCCCATGCAAGTGCACTTGAAATACGCTAGTTAGAAACTGTTCAGCATCCGTCTCCTGCCCCAATTAAGCATCATAGTGTCTCAAATAAACAAAGGGAATCTGGCTGTTCTCTTGATTAGTTTTTGTTCTTTAAGAGTTGTCTCAAATAAGTGACTGCTCTGATTAACTAATGGCCTAATTTACTGGAGTCCACTGTAATTGAAAGGCTAGAAGCTTTTTTTCCTTTTCCATCTTCTTGCACCTTTCCTTCCTCCTTCAACACCTGGGAAGTGACAGGTTCTGCTTAGCTATTGTCTTATTTAGGGTGAATGGGGGTTATAAATTGTGTTCTGCTGCTTCTTTCTTCCACCCTACCGAAATTCAAGATGCATTATTTTATTGGTATAAGCTTGTATATCAGTTTGTTCTCATGTAGAGAAATGTTGAATGTAGAACCGTTTTGGACACTTAAATAAGTAGTTGATTAAAATATACTTTATTCTTTTCCACACAAGGAATAATTCACTGTTGGGTCTTGTTTTTACTATATGAAGTCTGTCTTTGTATGGTCTGAAGTAAACCATGTTGCCCAGCAGAGGTCACCTTAACACTGTTGAAAGAGAAATGAAACCTCAATTTACAATCTTCAAAGTCATGTGCAAATGTATGCTGCCTGCTGAAGCTGAGTGATTAATTTTGTAGGTTTTGTTTTAAAATGAAATTTATCATGTTTAAAGATTTTAATTGATTTTTTTTGTATTTCCTGTGAAAACATTTAAGCTCACTTTTATATAAGGAATATAAACTGTACCCACAATTCGGCCACCAAATCTCCTTTTCAGTAAGATTTTACCTGTGTAGTATTTTCTATGATGACCTTTATATCCATTGATTTACTTAATATCTAAAATATATATATATTGTGTATGGAATTTTTGCATCGTTGGGCTTCCACAACAGCCCTGTAGCCCCTATTGGATGGTGACATTATTACTTTCCATATTGGAGTGTTTGTACTTTCTAAATTTGCTCTTTTTTGACTTCTGTTATTCATAGACACTCAATACATTTGAAGGTAATTATTGGTAAATATCTACACCCAATACATTGAGCAGTTAAAATGGCTTGGAAATAGAAAACTTATAAAAATTTTATCGATACTCATTTGTTTGTAGCTCATACCTTATTCAATCGCTGGCTGAATTCCTATTGTCTCATAATTCTAGCACACAAATGACTTCGCCCTGTACACGGAGGCAATTAAATTTTTCAACCACCCGGAGAGCATGGTCAGAATTGCTGTAAGAACAATCACCCTTAATGTGTATAAAGGTGAGTGCAGCCTAGTGTGGTTGTAAATTTTACCTTGATGTCACTAGTGAACGCTTGCAAGGCTTTGATTGAATACATGTTAGATGGCATATGCTTTATAATTTGAGGAATAGATTTTAGCACTATGTTGGCTTCAAACACTTTTTGAATATATTGAGTTGTATCTCATTAGTAAGCTAAGTGGTTTGCTATTCAAGAATGGAAAATTATTTTCTTTGTAGAGAAAGTTAATAATATAATTGTAAAAATTTTAGTGTCACAGAATCAGTGTCCTTTGGCTCACCACATCTGTGTTGGCCAGCAAGCAGCCATGTATTTCATTTCCCAGTACATGGCCTATAACCTTGTAAGCTACTGTATGTTGTTACAAATGCTCATCCAAATATTTAAGTGTTTTATGATGTATATGTCAAATGACAAGAGTCCCAGTATTGATCCCTGTGATGCACCACTGGTTACAGAGTTCCAAACCCATTTCAGAGCTAAATTGACCCAAATTTCACAGATGCTTTTCTTTAGGACTTGCTTTCTGACATGGAGTTCTTGTCAGAAGTCTTGTTGAAGTCCAAGTAGACTGCATCAACTCCATAATTAGTCACTTTTTTAAAATACTGGACTTGGCCCTTAATGAAGACATGCTGTTAGTCCCTGATTAATCCCTGCTTCTTTAACTGAATGTTAATTCTGGCCCTGTTTTCCCTGCCACTGATGTTAGGCTCATTAAGCTGCAATTACCTGGCTATTTTTTGCCTTTAAAATTACATCACATTTGTTGACTCCTTACAAATGGAACCTGCAGCCAATGAAGGTTGGAAAATTTCTGCCTGAGCCTCTGTACTTCACTTGCTTCTCAATTTCTGGTATACTTCTCATCAGGCCTTGGAGGTTTATCCACCTTTTAGGCCTGCTAAAATAATTTTCATTAGTAATATCTACTAAAATTCTATCATTTCCTTTTCTGAATTCTCCCACACTATGTCCTTTTCCATATGAAAGCAGATGAGAAGTATTAATTTTGGACTCACATTTTTCCTTCCTGCCACCTTGGTTCCTAATGTGCTTCGCTCTTTTGCCCTCTTGCCCTTTTTATCCTTGTAAAATACTTCGGGATTTTCCTTGATCTTGCCTGCCTGTGCCATTTTGTGCTTCATCTTTGCCCTCTAAATTACTTTCTCTTTCATTTCCCACATACCTGTTATCTTTTCTACTCCTATAAGGCCTCATCTGTTTTATGGTTCTTTAACCCTGGTATTAACTGTCTGCACATTAGGACAACATTTGGATCCTTATTGAGAACTTTAATATTCTTCAGATCCTATAGTGGAATGGGACTGTTGAAGTAGCGAATCCAAATTTTGAAGTATGTAATTTATCCAATGTGTCAAATAGTTCATCTTCTGTTCTCAGTTATTTGCCCCAGTGAAATGAGGAAGGTACTTCTATTTGTTATACAGATGAGTTGGAGAACTTTCTTATAGCAGATCTGTAACAAAAGTATGTCACCAAACAATGATCTATAAAATCTTATTTTGTTATATAAAAACTCTGCTCAGTGCTGTGTTTTGAAATTTGTATGCAAAGAAGTGGAGTAAATTTCTGATAATCTGCTATCTGTTTGGAAATCCTGATGGTTTGGCATCATGAGTAACAAGTGAAGTTGAGTGTGCTCCTGTTTTACCTACCTGGTTCACAGGAAAATTTATTAATACTCTGGAATATCTCAGAAATATTAAGTTGGAATATTAATCACATCCATAATCTAATAGATTGGAAAATCTGCCAATTTGGCAACATCAAAGCCTCAAATATGCCAAAATTTCAGAGCCTTGCTGTATTTTCTGTACATAGTCAACTTGTGCTAGTGACTTCTGCTATAGCAGGTTGAAGTAAACACAAGTTAATTGGAGGGATTTTAAAGTTTAAACAAGAACACTAGTCAAATTTTCTGCATTTAGATTTTGGGTTATGGAACCATGTCATCACCTTAAAGTAATAATTTTGTTTTAGTAAATTTCATTCTATAGCAATAGACAAAAGATATCTGTTATCTGCTTGAAGTGGAAAGAGGGCTTTTTTTCTTCCCCTACTGAAAAAGCAGAGCCTTTGGCTAATTCTCAATCTTACTGTGTTTCCCTTGTTATGAAACAAAGGGAATGAATGGCAAAAGTGACCTGTAGATCCAGTTTAAATACAGTACATGCGTTATACAAAGGTTGCATTTCTAGCAAAAATTGATAAAATTTATTATTGCTTTTGTGTTTTGTATTGATACAAAGTTTTGAGTCTTGGGATGATTATAGATATTACTGATTTTATTGAGGGCTGGCCAAGGCATTCCTTGTGGAAACTTTTACTGGTATATTTTTGCTGCTCTGCTGTTTTAAAACTCTTACTAACCTGCTGTGTCTTTTAGTTCTGTGTACTTCATATTACAGCTAGGCTCTTTGACTTCTGGAGGACACTGTGATTTCCCAAGTTCTTGTTTTATTAACTGTTCTGTTTTTGTCCTTCTTTCAATGATGCTCCCAATATACTGCGTCCCAGTGTCATGTAAGTTGTGCTAACATTTTTATCTTTTAAAGATTTGTTATCTGTTATTCTAGTTATGCACGTCACAAGAATCTTTGCCTATCTAATTGTAATAAGTTTTTTTGTGCTTTGTATGATATAAGCTAACATACTGAAATATATACATAAAAAATAAACTGGATAGTAGGTAAACTGTAGAGAACTTAGCTCGTGGATTTTTATTAGAGACAGAAGTGCATGTGCTCTTAGCAATTAGATTTTTCAAGGAAGAACAACCACCTTTTATCAGAAAGATAGTTGTGACTTGGGTCTCTGAACATTTCATAAATATTGTTGCAAAAAAAAAATGTGTCTGATTGGAGTTGTCATTTCTGATTTAAAAATGAATTCTAAATTTGCCTAATTTGAAGAGTGAAAATGCGGGTTCTTCATAAGTTTTCTCTTTGGTCTTAAATGTGTTTAGTGACTACGCAAGGTCATATAGAGTTTGCCCCTTATAAAGCTTTAAATCCCACTTGCAGTGAAGAATAAAACTAATGATCATCATTTTTTTCCTCCAGTCCTGATGAAGAGAAACGTTGACTATTTATTCTTTTCCATAGATGTTGCCTGGCCTGCTGAGTTCCTCCAGCATCTCGTGTGTGTTGCTTGGATTTCCAGCATCTGCAAATTTTCTCATGTTTGTAATGATCATCATGACCACTTTCACCAGAAAGTACATTTCCACTTTTTAAGATGGAATTGTGTTTAATTTTACTTGTTCAAACATTTATCTGCTTGGATTTTCCTGAAAAATGCTGGCAGATCCATCTTTCCCTTTGTAAATTTTTAGAATCCCAATTTTCCAAGAGGTCCATGCTGTGAGGTTTGACTCCTCCTGGAGTACTGCACCTATCTCCTGTACTTTCCAGAAGTTATGCTGAACAACCTGCCTTTTAAACCCGTAGCAGGTTAGACTTGTTGCAGGATTAACAGTCATCGAAAGGGAGAGGAATGGCTGTGATGGCTTTAACTCAGTTAAAGTTTTAAAAAATTAACTAAATTAGTTTGATTTTCTGTGTTATTTGCTGAAAAGTTGTTATTTTTCAATAATATTAAGGGCAGGTTTTTCAATAGTATCAACAAGTTTTTGAATATCACCAGTTTTTGACAAACATTAAAAGTAATTTGACAGTTGCATCTCATGGGCTGAAGCAACAATAAGAGCATTTTGATAGGATTTACAACTTGCCAATCATATTGGGATCTAATTACTGCTAGAAAAATATCTCCAGATAATTACTGACTGACCCAGCTGATAGAAAAGCAGTGAGGATAGGTGGTTCTTGGGTTTCCAAATTGTGTTTAAAACCTTGATTTATTACTTCATAAAATTGCCACAATTTCACATATCAGTGGTGTGTAGACAGAAACATTTGTTTAGATTTTTAAAACTTCTGAGTAAATTTTGTTGTATATTTTGAGGTACACCAATTCTTGATTTAACAGATTTTTAATGAAGATTTGAACTAGGATTTATCAAGAATTTAAAATCAATGTAACAGTTTTAACATTTAATGCCACAGTGAATGTTCTCCCTTTTCTAAAATCCCATCATTCTCGGAAGAGTTTTCGCTCCTGCTTCATTGTTCACGGAAATGGGGACATTGGAAGATCTTTTAATTCTTCTTGCAGCCCTTCTCCATCCTACCAACCACCATCCTTCAGCAAAATTAATCACTGCACATGTAATATTGGCTGTTTGCTCATAAGTGATCCTGTTTTGGCTGGCTGCCGGTTACCAGTGGAGTTCCACAGGGGTCGGTGTTGGGAGCGCTGCTTTTTATAATGTATGTCAATGATTTGGACTACGATATTAAATGGATTTGTGACTAAGTTTGCTGATGATACAAAGATAGGTCGAGGAGCGGGCAGTGTTGAAGAAACAGAGCCTGCGGAGAGACTTAGATAGTTTAGGGGAATGGGCAAAGAAGTGGTAAATGAAATACAATGTTGTAAAGTGTATGGTCGTGCACTTTGGTAGAAGAAATAAACGGACAGACTAGTATTTAGATGGGGAGAGAATTGAAAATGCAGAGATGCAAAGGGACTTGGGAGTCCTTGTGCAAGATACCCTAAAGGTTAACCTCCAGGTTGAGTTGGTTGTGAAGAAGGTGAATGCAATGTTGACATTCATTTCTAGAGGTATAGAACTATAAGAGCAGGGATGTGATGTTGAGGCTCTATAAGGCACTCATGAGACCATACGTGCAGTATTGTGTGCAGTTTTGGGCTCCTTAATTTAGAAAGGATATACTGACGTTGGAGAAGATTCAACAAGAGTGATTCCAGGAATGAAAGGGTTACCATATGAGGAACGTCTGGCTGCTCTTGGGCTGTATTCCCTGGAGTTCAGGAGAACGAGGGGGGATCTCATAAAAACATTCCGAATGTTTAAAGGCTTGAACAGATTAGATATGGCAAAGTTATTTCCCATGGTAGGGGATCCTAGCACACGAGGGCACGACTTCAGGATTGAAGGACGTCCTTTTAGAAATGAGATGCGGAGAAATTATTTTAGTCAGAGGGTGGTATATCTGTGGAATTTGTTGCCACAAGCAGCTGTGGAGACCAAGTCATTGGGTGTATTTAAGGCAGAGATAGATAGGTTCTTGATCAAAGGGTATGGGGTGAAAGCAGGGGAGTGGGGATGACTGGAAGAATTGGATCAGCCCATGATCGAATGGTGGAGCAGACTGGATGGGCCAAATGGCCTACCTCTGCTCCTATATCTTATGGTCTAAGTGTTTAGTCTGGGTTCTGTCTGGGTCATTTGGCTCGAGAACTCATTGCATAATTGGATCAAACATTAGCAAAATAGATGAATTCCAGTGATGCAGCAAGAATAATTATTTTCTATGTCAAGGTAGCATTTGACTAAGTGTGGCATTAAGGGTCCCTGTGTAAAATAGATATCCATGGAAATCATTGACTAGTGCCATATTTAGTACAAAGGAAAATGGTGGTTTTTGTGGAAGACAAATCACCTAAGCGTTAGAACATAATTTTAGGTTTTGATTGAGTGGTCATGGCCCAACAATCTGCAGTTGCTTTATCATTGAACTTCCCTCTGTTGTAAGACCAGAAGTGTAGACACTTGCTGAATTTAGAAATCAAGACTATTACGGAATACGTTTTAATATCAAATGAAAATCAGTAATTAAACTACAGATGCTGGAAATTAAAAGCAGAAAATGCTGGAGGTACTTCGTGGGTCAGGCCACATCTTGAGGAAGAAACACAGTTAATGTTCCTGAGTATTTCCAGCAGTTCGTATACAGTATAAAGTTGCCTAATGCAAGTGACTTTTGTGTTTGCATTGGCTTATTCAAATTCCACATACAAAAAACATTCAGTTTGTAATTATCAATTATGATACCAATCCTTATGTTTTATCAGTCTTGTATTTGAAAGCTTTAGCATTGATGTAAAAATCAAATGATTGATAAAGCTGTTTGCCAAATCAATTGGCTGCATTTTACTGTACATTTATTATTTCACAATCTATATGATAAATCCATACAGTAAAATATAAACTCCAATAGTCAACTAAAAAAATTGAATCAAAGGCTTCAAGTTCTACAAAATAGAACAGGTTGGTTTAAAAATGGTATTTTATTTAATATTTGAATAAGGTATGCTAGATCAAAGGCCTACTATGGAAATTATGTACAGTATGTGGAATTATATACACCGTAAGTACTGTAGTTACTCAGGTAGCATTTTACTATCTCAACAATTCAATAGGCTTTCATGTTGAAAGCTTGATGTATTAAAATTATACCTTCAGAGTTAAATAGCCATGATATAATTTAATGTCTCAGATGTTTTAGAAAATGTAGTGAAATGTAAAGCTTTGGTTTTGTTTTCTCTAACTAAAAGCCATATTCTGTTTTTCATGTGAACAGTGGATAACCAGCTAATGTTGCACTACATTAGGGACAAAACAGCAGTTCCGTATTTCTCCAATTTGGTTTGGTTCATTGGAAGCCATGTGATTGAATTGGACAACTGTGTGCAAACAGATGAAGAGTAAGTATCCAAACTTAGAAACCATGGAAACATTTCTTGCATGCTTTGACAACTGTATTGGGAATGATGCTGCTAGTGGATATTTCATACATACAAGCATATTGTTTTGTAAGATGTGTAACTATGATTGGCTAATTTATAATTTGCTTTTGAACTGTGAGTACCAATTTGAAAGCCAATTATAGAACCCGTCTGAATTATTGATAAAGTATGTTCAAAAGAAATTCACTGGAAACCTTTTAAAACTCAGTAGGTTGTGGTTTTTACTTTCAGTTAGAGCTAAATGTCGCAAATAGGGGCAAATGGTGAAATGGCACAAAACAACCTATTTATACTGATCTTGGTTACAAGCATTTAGTCCGTAGTCTTCTATGCTTTTCCATTTCAAGTGCTAGTCTGAATGCAATTTGAATGTTGTAAGTTTCTCTGTCTCTACCGCCCATTTGGGTTCCAGATTTCATTTGTTTAAGACAAAATCCACAGTTTTCTTTTAATTCTGCCCTTTTCTCTAAACCTTTAATTTTAGACACTTCTGTTACGTGGAACATATTTTGACTGTATAACCTACCTGTACTCATAATTATGTATACTGTACCTCAATCCTGTCTCCTCTCAGCCTCCTCTTCTGCAAGGAAATCAAATTCAGTCTTCCTAGTCTCTTCTAATGTTCATTGTATTCCATCGAGATGTCTAGGTGAATCTTCTCTGTACGTTGTCCAGTACAGACACACCCTTCCTACAGTACATTAGCTGGAACCATACTCCCTAAGCAATCTTTTACAGATCTATACTGTAACATCCCTAGTCTTTCATACCATGAAGTCTTAACTTCTTTACCACCATACTGATCTATGTACCCACCTTCAGGAGACCTTGTGCTTGTCCAACAAGGTCCCTCTGACCCTCAATAGCTGTACTGTTTATGTATGATCAATCCTCCCAAATTACATCATGTTGCACGTCAGGATTAAATTCCACATTGGATTGCTTTGCCTATCATACCATCTAATCAATATCATCCTGTAACTCAAAACTGTCCACAACACCACCAATGTTGTAATTTGTGGTTTACACATGTAATAAAGTATATGTTTATTATAGTAATTTTTAACTTTTGTTGTGATAGGCATCGGAATAGAGGGAAACTGAGTGACCTGGTAGCTGAACATTTGGACCACCTGCATTACCTGAATGATATCCTGATCATTAACTGTGAATTCCTGAATGACGTACTAACAGACCATCTATTAAACAGACTTTTTCTGCCATTATACGTCTACTCTTTGGTGACTCAAGAACAGGTAAGATTATGTTTATATTGAAAAGAATGTTGATTACAGCAATAGAGCAAAGTTTACTAGGAGGCAGATAATAGGAAAACATGTATTTTAAACTATTTGTATTTTACACATTTCTTAATTTCATGTCACAGTGAAGCCATGTAAAGAAAATTATACTAAAGATGTATTTAGTGGGTAGGGAGTGGAATGGGGTGTGTTTTTACAAAATAACCCCATTAAGCATCTCCAGCCAACAGATATTCATCGCTTGGGGGATCTGTAGTGTGCTGTGTGATTCTTTGGGGTTCAATGGCTTGTATGAGTCTTTTTAATAAAGGGGAATTTTCTGATCCAAATTGCAATTGCAGTCAATTCCGGTTAATTGGAGCACATCAGGACCAGCACATTTTGGCACAATTAAGTGGCTGGCCCAATTAGCCAGAGTTCTGTGGAAATCAGAGCACCACCAATACCACTGAAGTACTGTAAAGCTGTGTATTAGTTTCTAATAGTTAGCAACAGAGGAATTCGTACAGTGTATGCTACCATGTTCTTTTGACTGTAAATGAACAAAATCAGTACAGACATCTCGTACAGATAACGGACTTCCTTTATATAATGTTTTTTACGATCGCATCCTCCGAATCTTCATTTTCATTGTACCATTTAAGATTATTGTCTTTACCTTCTCATTCTCATAACTTTCTGAAGTAGTGAAATTATTTCATTTTCACTTCCAGTCGTTTCTGACATCTCCAAATCTCAATGCTTGAAACTACAGTGAACAAAATAGTTCTGAATTGTCTTACTGCGATTCCTCGTGAACTATGTATGAATGACAAAAATCACTGTTTTTAGAACACAAACACATGGAACTGATGCTATTTTAAAAATTGTTCACTCCAAGCACAGTATAGAATTTAATGACCGCACAAGTGCGCGTGACTGATGATAGTTGGAAACTGTTCTGGAACAGTCTCTTGTCCCAGTTAATTCGTATAGTGTCCTAAATAAACAAAGAAAATTCCAGGTATTTTCTCAGTTGAAACCCTCCACTGGTTAGGGTTGATGATGGATGCTGTGTCCCAGTTGTCTACATGATACGCAAGTCAGGACAGTACGATATGGAGAGCGAGCAGTTGCCCATGTAGCACGCTCCCCCTCTCCATGCAGCTGTTGAATCCAAAGGAACGGCAGAGACCAATACAGTTTGGCACTGACGGCATTGCAGGAGTTGCCAGTCAGCATTGAACTGAATGTAGGACCGCCTTAGGGACTACAGTTCCAGATTTTTCCTCAAGATTTACTTCCGAAACCCTTCCCATGAGTGGGTATAGCCACAAGGCAGTGGCGGTTTGAAATCAGAGTTTTCCTGCACTGCCAACCGTGGCTGATGAGACCCATCTGCCCGAGGTGACTGGTTATAAGGCACCAGCAACCTGCTTTTGCCCCTTCGCCTGTCAGTAAAAATGGTACTGCCAGGCTTAGTAGCTAAGGCACATGTGGAGACCAGGAGCTGGATCTGGTTGTCAGAAGCTACTTGAAATGTATGTCATAGGGAGCGTTTAATAGATAGTAGCAGCTTATCCCCACTACCACCCCCAGCTATAAGGAATCTTTCTTGATCAGTTTTTGTTCTTTAAGAGTTGTCCCAAATAAGCAGCTGTCCAAATTAACCAATGGCCCAGTTAACTGGAATCCACGGTAGGTTACATTTGTATTCAAATGGAACATGTTATGATCAAATGAAACCATCTGAGCAAGTTTCTGTCTGTTGCTCACGAAGATGGTGAGGTGCTGCTTAAAGTACAGGACATTTAAGCAATGTGTGACTGAGAATGTTGCACAGTTGGTTTGTGAAAAGGAGAAGCAAATTATTATGATCTGATATTATGCCATCAAAAAAGTTTTTAAATTTTGTCTTTCTGGCCTCTCTAAGAATTGATAGAAATATTACACTGGGCAGTTTTATAAGTTCCAGGCTACAATAAATTTGTAGAAGTATATTTAAAAGGAACTGCAGACATCCCATCCTGCAAAAACTCATTTCAGGGAGGTAGCACCATCAGTTTGCGGGAGACTCCTGGAACTTACGGGAGAGATGGGATGTCTGTAATAGAGTAGCTCCTTAGCAGCTAGCCAGCTAGTTTAAATAATGTTAGCTATGCTAATGAATGAATGACACCTGTTAATCTTACCTCAACATGTCTTTTACAGTCTTAACCCACCATAGGCAATAGAAAAGTCACTGTTGCAAACAGTGCAGTAAGCAACACTGTCATTATTTTGACTGCTATTAGGCAGGGGTACACTTTAGTTTAGTCTGGGGTGACGTAGGTTTTATATTTTCTTCTTTTGGAACACTCTGCCATGGCGCGCTCTCGCTCTCTCGTGGCCGCTCATGCACACTCGCGCTCTCTCTTGCTTTCTCTCTCGCTCTCGTGGTTGCTCTCGCGCTCTCTCTTGCTTTCTCTCGCTCACTCGCTCTCAAAAAATTGATTTCCGTGATATTGTATATAATTTGCGGGCATCAGGGAGCCACTATTAGTATGCAGGAGACTCCTGGAACTTCCGGGAGAGGTGAGATGTCTGGAACTGTGATTATGGACATGTTATCACTTATTTGTCACTGTTCATTATTTAATCTGAGCAAGGATGGAAACGATTTGAGAAAATAAACAATTTTTTTAAAGTTTTCTAACAGTATTTGAGAATTTAAAAAAAAATTTGGTTGAATGTTTCATGTCGACAGTACTTCATCAGAAGTAAATTATTCACTTGGTCTCCTGTGAAAACCCGGTAGTTATGTAAATTAGGATTAGAGGAATGAGCATAATTGGACCAGAATACCTTGATATATTTTAGTAACTTTTTTTTTGCTTTACAGATCATATCCTGGTCTTATTTTATAATGCAAGCTTCTTATGTGTTTTTTTTTAAATGACATTGGAAATGCTGACAATAGTCAGCAGGCCAGGCAGCATCTATGGAGAGAATTGATGTACAAGATTGATGACTTTTCAGGTCAATGATGGTGCTCTTGCCTCTGAGTTAGAAAGTTACGGGTTCAATGCCCACTCCTGCAACATGAGCACAAAACCAGGCCAGTGAAGTAATGTGGATGTGTTGAGCTATAATACTGCAGCATCTTCAGAGTTGGAACTATTATGGCATAGCATTAGCAATGACCATTATAAATGGGAATTTTGGCATTTGTGGTGGGGAAAAAAATCGTCAAGTGTGTGTCTGCAAATTTTTAAGCTTTTATATTATTACTTGGGTGTTATGCCACAAGTATTGTTATAATAAACATTTTGAAATAATGGCTACTTTGACCATATTTTTGCTTGCAAAAAGCAATCACCATACTTTGACACCAGTTGTATTGTAATATTCCATTTAGGCAATTTATAAGAATCTTGGGTTATAAATTAGAGATTGAGAATGATGAGAACTCAGATTAGGGGTTAGCAATCAGAAACCGGAGGTTAATCCAACAAAGAAAAAGAATAGAGATTGACTCACTGGAATGACAGGGAAAATTGTAAAGGGTGAGAGAACTAAAACTGGGAGAATATTAGAAAATGAAAATAAAATCATTTGTTTTTGGAAATTAAGGTGTTTAATCTGGAGAACTGGGGTACCAGTTATGGAATAATTCTTATAGCATGGACAATACCTGAACATACATTTATAACTACATAGTAAGTAGGACAGTTGATATTTTTATGCTATCGGAATGAAGGACAAATTACTTAGCTCAATTTTTTCATCCTAAATCTTAAACCATGTCACATCACTTAATTTGCATTGCAGATTATCATCAGGTTTTAGAATGTCATTATGAATAACTTCAGAAGCTACAAAGTCTCTCTATGTCTGTGTCTCTGTCTCTCTGTCTGTCTCTTTCTGAGGCCTTCTTGGTTTTAAATGCCTTCATCAGATTCCCCCATAATGTTCGCTTTTCCACAGAGAACAATCCTGGTACAGGTTGACCTTCACTAATCCGGCACCATTGGGACCTGAGGAGTGCCGGATTAGTGAAAATGCCAAATTACAGGAGGATCACATTAAGCATAATCAATGCCAGATTATCGAAGGAACCGGATTACAGGTAGTCGGATTAGTGAAGGTTGACCTGTATCTCCAATCTATCCAGATAACTTGTATCACCCACCTCTTTCTCAAATGTTTCACCAAGTGTGATCACATGTAATAATGATACATGCTGTAAAGGGAGACAAAGGTAAGTTTTAGCATTAACTGTTTTATACCAATTTTTGATGTCTTTCATTGCATGATATTGACATCCTTCAGTTACACACACGCTAAACATGAATGGTTTTTTTTAGAAAATAGAGATTGACACAATATTTGATAAAGTTTGTTTCCAGAGGTTTTTAGGAGCTAAATAGGATTTTGATTACAAGCTAAGTAATGTCTCCCATTGAAATATTATATTATTGCTGCAACAGAAGTAAAATATTCATTGGTACCATGTGATTCCACTGAAATGGTGGATTCTTTAACATAGCAACAGATAGAAAGTTTTATATTTGAATTGAAGATCAATTAAATATCTAATAAAATTAGAAAAAATATAAACATTATATTTTAGTATCAAAAAGAAACAAAACAAAATGTTCGTATTTGAAGATGATAATTTTTAATGTTTTTTTTTAACAGTGCGGTGATCGTCCAAAGATCAGCCGTCAGGCCTCATTGTATCTCCTTTCACAGGTATGTAAGATACTGTTTTTCATGCAACAGCATCTGGTTTATAATGAAGGTTTTGTAGTCAGCAGGGAGCCAATTGCACATGCTGCTGGCATATATTAATGAAAGATGGAGGCAGTTCTTTCTATGACTGATCTTGGAAGAAGGCTTGGGGGATCACTTACAAGTTGACTCTGAAGTGAATCTGAAAAAAAAACTACAGAACGTTGTCTAAGTTACTCATGTTCATAAAGCAAAACATGTTAGGGCAATCTCCTCGTGAAGTTTAGGCTGAATTGGATATTTCAGAGGCATTTTTAAAAAAAAGTTGAAATTTACAAATAAATCTGCACATAATTTATAGGTACTTAAAAATTCAAGTTTTTTTTTAATAAATCTAAATTAACAAATGACTTCCATTGACATAACTGGGGAATCATTGCCACTATTGCAGCCTTTCTGCATTCCAGTATTGGAATGGAGAGAACATTTCACAGGTATTTGTACGTACACGTGCAGAAGTACGTACAAGAAGCACGAGGATGAGCACTGCTGCTTCTGCTGGCAGACAAGCAGAACGATTTTGTTCTAAAAGACAGGTTATCAATTTTAGTGGCAAATTAATTTAAAAACAAAGTTGATAACTGCTGTGTTAGAATGAACAAGGATAGATAGTGATGCTATTAATAAAAAAACTAACCTGTTGCTTAACAAGTAATCAAATGAAAATTGAAAAGAAACTTTAGTAGTAGCCTATTAGCTTAAAACCTAACAAAATGAATTTGATAGATAATGGAAAAAAATTTGTTCGATGTACATCAATTGTTTGAGATGTTAGCTTAACTTGCTGTACTCCCCTATTCAAACCAAATATTGTATCTACAACTGTTGAGCAGACATTGAGAAGACTGTGCAGACATATGCCCTCCTTTGAATTTGATTGTCATAATTAAAGTTAAAGTTAAAATCAGTGCCAAACTGTATTGGCTGAAGATAATGAAATCTGGTTGGAGAGGAAGGTGGAACATGGAATAGCTGGGCAGGGAAACCAGTGGGAGGAGAGTGTGGATGCTGCGCAGATGGAGAGGCTGGGGCAGGGGAGAGAAAGGGCGATGAGTGACAGGTGAATCAGGAAGTGGGGGAAATGGGATGGGACAGAGGGGGAAATGTCCCATTTTTCATTGTTAATGCCTTCAGGTTGGAGAATGTCTAGGCAGAATATGAAGTGCTGTTAAATTTGCATTTCACTTGACCTGGCAGTGATAGAGGCCTTGGGCAGAAAAGTTGGTGTGGGAATAGGAAATGGGATTAAAATGGCTGGTCATGGGGGCATCCTGGCCTGAGTGAAATTTTTAATTTTAATTTTATTTTATGAGGTACAGCGCTGGGTAGGCCTTTCCAACCCTTTGAGCCGCGCCACCCAGCAACCCCGGATTTAACCTTTGCCCATCTGATGGTTCCAATAATATATAGGTTTAAACCCTCCCGGGATTACCACCATAGCTGGCTGATAAGTTTCCATTAGGTATTTTGTGTTCCATCCATCTATGTGCATCACGTTCACAAGCAATTTCATGCTTTTATTGTTTCTTATCTTCAAGCAATCTGTATTTATGACCTGGTTTCCTGAATATGCACATTATTCTATTGCACAAAGACTCCTCTACATTTTCCCAAGTCTCTGTTCTTCCTAACTTATGCATACCCTACAGTATTCTGTATCCAGATCTCACCTATGCTGCCATACCTTTGTAATACTCTTTAGTTCATTTAATACTACTCAGAACTCTTTGCTTTATTTTGAATGCTGCATGTACTCTGACAGAGCCTTCTGCTGTGTAGGTACATCTATTGATGTTCCTGGAATCATCGGGTGTTTTGGGTCTTTCAACATCATACACCCTCCTCCAGGTGACCCAGCTGATCAGACCCCAGCTTGTGTCCAGATGGCTAGCTACTTATGGCTCCATGGCGCCCCTCTTTTGAGCCACAGCCATCTTGAGGCCCTCTCTGCCGCTTCAGTTTTGTCCTTTTATTATCTTCTGGCTCTTGTTTACAAAAATTCTGATCTACCTGAAAAGTGTTCATAAGTTATTTACCACTAAGAAGACAGAAATTCAGCTAATCAAAAGACTATTTTTAAAGTGACATAAAATTCCCTATTTGATAAGAATGAATTGTGTATTAGAATATATAGTGGCAACTTCACTGAGGCAGCAAGAAGTCCAGAGAGTCCATGGAATTGAGGCTGGTTTCTGTCATTATAGGTCCAGTATGTTCTCTCCTCCACATACTGCTTCAAAAATCCTGTTTGGATGCACAAAGGGTATCATGCCTCATCTAAGCTTCTTCTAATAAGGAAATATTATTCAGTGTTGGGGGAAGTTAAAGCCCCATCACTATGACACCCTGCTGTTTCTGCACTTTATCTGCCTGTGTATCTTGTCCTCCACTTCTTGGTGGCTTATAGTATAGTTGCAGTTACGATGCATTGGTTTTAATTTTCCAAAATTCCCTAGATTTGGAGAACATTCCATTTTCTTGGAAAATAAATGTAATTCCTTTTTTCAAAAAGAGAAGATGATAGCAGTAAACCTTTGGTCAGTTACCTTAAGAGTTAATACAGGAAAAATACTTTAAACTAAAGTAAGAATTTTAGTAAAAATTTGAATTAAGCTAAAATAAACTTAAAGCAGGGCATTTAGAAAAATCAATTTGTCATTATTTGTGAGAGGAATCCTATTTGACCCAATCATTCAATTCTTGGAAGAAGTAATGTGGTTTAGCTAAAGGGGAAATGTCATTTGTACTGTCATTGGATCTACAGAAGGTATTTGAGAAAATGCCACATCAGAATACTACCTCACTTTTTCCATGTTATTTCTGTTTTTGCACGATTTTTAATCTATTCAATATATGTATACTGTAATTGATTTACTTATTATTTTCTGTTATGTATTGCATTGAACTGCCGCTACAAAGTGAACAAATTTCATGACACATGCTGATGATAATAAACCTGATTCTGATTCTGAGAAGTTATCACTGAAAAGCTCATGATCTAAGAGTGTGGGTAGAATATTGGCTAGCTGACAGGAAATCAAGAACGTGCGTAAGTTGGTCTTTTTCTAGTTAGCACTACAAAATGAGTGGCGTGCCCTAGGGATTGGTGGTGAGGTCTCACTTTGCAATTTATACAAATGACTGAATGAACTGGTTGGTAAATCTGATGACACAAAGCTGGGTAGGAAATTAAGTTTTGAAAAAGTCCTAAGGAGACTATCAAGGGATATAGATAGTTTAAATGAATGCACAGAGATCTTGCAAATGGAATACAATGTGGGAAGATAAGAAATTGTCCATTTTGGCAGGAAAAACAGGAAAGAAATACAGGTTTCCCCTGCCATCCGAAGGTAGAGCGTTCCTATGAAACGGTTGGTAAGCCGGAATGTCGTAAAGCGAAGAAGCAATTACCATTTACTTATATAGGAAAAATTTGTGAGAGTTCGCAGACCCAAAAATAACCGACCAAATCATGCCAAATAACACATAAAACCTAAAATAACAGTAACATATAGTAAAGGCAGGAATGATATGATAAATACACAGCCTATATAAAGTAGAGATACTTCTCTACAATCATCGCCGCACTGTTCTCCGTGGCGAAAATCTCACGCAAGCGCTCTTGGCAGAAACATGCTCTCCAGTAACCTTTAAGCTATGAAGCTGCCAAATCATACCAAATAACGCATAAAAATACACAGCCTATATAAAGTAGAAATAATGTATGTACAGTGTAGTATCACTTACCGGAATTGGGAAGACAGCGCCGAGCACACTGATGATGGTGTGTTAGGCTGAGTCATCGGACGCTGGGGTGGTGCAGTGACCCCCACCCTCCAGGCCACCGACCGATACCGATCTGCGAAGCATGCAGGGGTACAGTGGTAGCCAGGATGCACCCAGCACATCTTTAAGAAAAAGGCCGAAATAAACAAACTAATTAATTAGGTGCCGCCCGGCACTAAATGTCGGCCCAGATCAGAGGCGACGCAATCGGCAATCGCCTCTGATCTGGGCCGACAATTACGTGCTGGGTGGCACCTAATTAATTAGCTTGTTTATTTTGGTTTTTTTCTTAAAGATGTGTTGGGTTCGTCCTGGCTACCGCTGCATTCTCTGTGGCAATGTATCTGTCTGCGGCCCGGGGGTTGGGGTGGTGGGACACTGGAGTGTCATCATCTCATCATCGTCTTGTTTCCATCAGGGCAGGCAGGTCATCTTTGTCTATGTCTGCCTGCCTCAGTGTCGAAGGTCGAGGTTCGTTGTCTGCTGTGGCTGATGTGGAAGGCTTGAAAAACGACAGTATGCTTGACTGCTTAGCCTCGCAGATTTTTCTACCATACATCTTTTTGTAAGCATTCAAACCATCTTGCAAATATACCCTAAACCTACGTACCCTTTCAAAATTAAAGTCGTACTTTTCTGCAAACATTGTTGTCAATTGCAGCGAAAATCTCACGCATTTGCTTCACGTTCAGTTCCTGGACGACTTCACTTTTGGTCCATTCGCTACTGGGTTCGGTTTCGATTGTTATCCTTTCCTCTTCCAATTGCATCAACTCTCCATCTATCAGTTCTTGGTCACGGGATGCCAAAACCTCTTCAACATCATCTTCGTCAACTCTCACAAGCCAAATTCACTTTGTCCTTACTTCGTTCACCATGATCGAAATGCTTAATTGTGTCTAGTTTTACGCTAAGTGTAACACCCTTACGAGCTCTTTTAAGCTTTTCTGATACCTTAGAACTCATCTTGCCAACGGCTGCTCACAGGCACGTGTTTAAGCAATGCCGGCTAGAATGCAGTTCCATGAGAGGAGCTTGGCTGCTCGGGGCGTGCGCTGCCTTTTATCGCACGCTGCTTTTTTCATAACAGTGAAAACACCTTCTGTTAGTGAAAACAGGTAACTAATGTAGGTCTTTCATAACAGCGAGGTTTCATAAAGCGAATGTTCGAAAAGCGGGGGACACCTGTATGCAGTGAGCAATTGCAGAGCTTATGGAAAAGAAGGACCTGTGTACATTAATGCACAATTCATGAATAGCTAGAATGCAGCAATAATGAGCAATTAGGACAGCGAATAGAATGTCATCTTTTTTTTGAATGAGGAAGGCAGAAATAGGCAGGATATGCATCATGGAGCATTGCTGAGAGTACATAGAGCTCTGTGGACAGACTTTTTCTAAGGAAGGTTGTTCATATGTAGGAAGCAGTCCAAGCAAGGACTGTACTAGACTGTTACATGGAATGAGTAGTTTTTCTTGGGAGAAAGTGTTGGACAGGCTGGATTTTTACCTGCTGCAGTTTTGGAGGAATTGAGTGAAACATGCAAGATCCTAAAGTGTTTTCATAGTTAGGATTATAGAGGTACGATTTCCTTTGTGGGAGAATCCAAAATAAGGAACCACTCATTTAAGACAAAGATGATGGATATATTTTCTTTTCCCTCTTTTTGAGGATTGTGAGTTATTGCAACTTTCTTCTTCGGAAGGTGTGGAAGCAGAATTTTTAAATATTTTATGTTGAATGTCAATTAACTTTGGATAAGCAATGGGGAAGGAGGTCATTGGGTTAAGGGATTGTGGTGCTACAAGCAGGTCTGTCATGACCTTATTAAACAGAAGAAAACTTCATGAGGCTTAGTGGTTTACTCCTGCATATCTTCTGATCTTCTGGTTAAGATGGCGCTGCTGAACACATGCAACAGCTCAGTGGTAGTTAAGAAATCCATCACTAAAAATAACCTCTCTGAGGTAAATTGTGTCAAATTATTGCCGCAAACAGTGAGGGAGTGAGATTGGGGGATGAGCCAAGATGGTGTGTTGCAGATGGGAGTTCCAGTGCCTGTACAACTGGCCTGGGAGCTAAGTTGGATTGCTCTGGGCACCAGGAGGAGGTTGGGGCCTGGTCAGAAGAGATTTGATGTCTCGCTCCCCCACTCTCCTCCCCCTCCCCCCCCCTCCCCCCCCCCATCCATCCCATAGGATGATGATGGTTCCTTTCAGTCAGTTAGTGGGCTGGTACCCCACTGCTCAGAAAGGAACTGCGTGTGCGTGAGTGGATTTTAGGTGGGTACGGGGTTGCACAAGTCCAGACCCATCCTCTCAACATCCCCTCCTGGATTCAGCAGCATGGTGGGGTCCAAGACGGCTGGGGGAAGTTCTGTTGCAGTGAATGGCCAGACCAAGCTTCGATGCAAGGGATCCCCTTTCCACGCTTCACAGCATGTGTTTGCTAGATGATAGATGACCCTATAGAGGGTTCATCTGCCCTTTGACAGGTCTTGTTTTTCATCCTGCAGGGTGTCTAGCCACCCTTGTCACCAGTCAAGCCTGGTGGGGGAGCCGGTTTAGTCGCCGACCACCGGACCATGGGACAGGTATTACTGGGTTACATGGTACCAGCAGCACTCAGACGAGACCTGACCACTTGATGCCCATATGACTTGGCTGGGTGTAAGGTTGGATCACTTTGGGCGCCAAGCTGTTTTGAGGAGCTTGAGAGCGGCCTCAGGCTGGGTGGCAAAATCTGGGCTTGGAGGGAGTGGCTAGGCGGCATGGTCTAGGCCCAGAGCCTTTTGCTGCATCTGGGTCCTAGTGTGAGGTACGATCCATTGTTTAGACATTATTTAAATGCCGGCCCAGTGAGAGCCGGTTTTGCTCACATGCTGTGATGTTCTCCTCTTTCCAGGGCACCAGAGCCATTCACTGTTCTGTTGTTTTGTCAATTTAATCGCCGGTCCAGATAGACTGCAAAGATAGGGTGTCGGGATCCAGGGCGAGAGCTGATTTTGTTCGATCTCTGAGATGGCCAGTCCTCTCTCCATTACACAGGGGCTATGAAAACTGCCTCGGCTGCTGTGCTCCGTGCCCGCTAATACGAACTGATAAGCGAGGCTTTGGGCCTACTCTGGGCTGCTCCAGGTTTTGGATCTGAGGGCTCACTTTGGAATGTTTGGAATGTTGTTTGTTTGTTTTGTGTCTCTTTTTCTTTCTCTTTGGCATCGAGTGTTGGTCATTTATTTTTATCTTGTTTTTTTTCTTTAATTAAGTTCTTTTGGGTTTCTTGCTTTGTGACTACCTGTAAGCAAACAAATCTCAAGATTGTATAATTTATGCATTCTTTGATAATAAATGTACTGAAATAAATATTTCAGACTTCCATTTTCATATTAATTTTATTGGCTGTGATTCCTCATCCTAGCTGACGTTCAAGTATGTCATCTTAACGCAGTAAGATTTCCCCTAAACATTTTGGCATATGACAAGATTGAATTTGATACAGCTTCTGCTTTATTTAGATTAACAGCACTTAGAAGATTTGCATAAACCCACAAAACAAATGAGGAAGCTTCCTAAATTGTAATTTTTTTGGGAATAAGGGGACTTTATACTAAAGTGACGGAGGTTAGGCAGCAACATTGAGTTTGACTGCTTTTTTGAGTAAAGATCATGACCATTTAAAGAGAAGGTGTTTGCTAGTCTATTTCAGTGAGTTTGTTTTGTAATCATCTGATATTAAATTTCAGTTGTTTGCCCTTCAATGAATTTACTGCCAGTAATAGTATTGATATTGCCGTAGCCTTAGTTGCATTCTGAAATTTTATTCTTTTGGGAAACCTGGTTTCATTCATGGAGCAAGGTGAAAGTCTTGTGTACAGGATTGCACTGTAGTGTAGTGGTTAGCACAATCGCTTTTTTAGAGCAGCAAGAGTCCCCGATTGGACTTCAATTCCTGCTGTTGTCTGTAAGGAGTTTGTACGTTCTCCCTGTGACCACGTGGTTTCCTCCGAGTGCTCCGTTTTCCTCCCACATTCTGAAGTTGCCCAATAGAGTGAATGAGTTGTGGGCCTGATATATTGGTGCCAGCAGTGTGGCAACACTTTTTAGGCTGCCCCAGCGCAATCCCCAGACTCTGCTGGTCGTTGATGCAAAACGACACATTTCACTGTTGTTTCGAAGTACAGGTAAAGGAAAAATAAAGCTCATATTATCTTCAGTTGAGTTCAGAGTGCCATCAGAGCTTAAAATTACATTAAACTTTGAATTCTTTGCTGTTTGGGAATTTTATCTGTGTTATATTTGTAATTTTGATATGCAGTGAGCATAACTTTACAGCAATTCATTAAATGTTTGAGAGCTGCAATCTATTAAAGCGTGCCCCTTTTACATCCAGTGGCATTTAAAAGTTCCAAAGCCCCAGCTTAGCACAGCTGAATGTTCACATTTCCCTTTAGTAGTAGGCAAGTTTCCACATAGGCATCAGAAAGTCAGACTACACGTGTTGAGTACAGCAGTGGTTTCCTAATGATGCCCTTGCGTTTTAAAAATAGAGGAAATTGCAGAATGAAAAAAGGGTAAAGATGATATATTGTATGAATTTTATGTTCATGAGAAAGAATGAGTTGGCAGAGGAGACTTTGAAGTGACTATTCATTGTAACACTGAGGTGTTAGATGGTAGGCAGTTTATGTAGGATGAAATGAACAAGAGTAGGAAATTCAGAACACTAACCTCAATGGTATCTGTAAAAGAGAGAGAAAAAAAGCTGCATGATTGGTATATGAGAGGGAACATTTTGGCTTTTGGGAATCTAAGGTTCTTGACAGTTCTCACACACGTGAGAACAATATTTAAACTTTGGACAATTGGTTTGTTGAAGGATGTATGCTATGAGGGTTTTTATTTGTTAAAAGAACAATTTTAGTTCATTTGAAGATGCTTTAGCATGTGGTCTATTCTGCAGGTTAATTTAAGATTGAAAATTTTAGTGAGGCCATGTTCATTTTTGAAGAATTCATGATTGTGAGGGTTGTACTTCCTGGTTAACTGAAAAAAGCTATGTATATTCATTGTCCCAGGTGAAACAGATTGGCCTCAAAAATCCACTGGTATGTTGCTGAGTATTTTTCTTTTTGACTGGATGTCTTATAAACAGCAGTAGTTAGGCCACTCATTGCCTTCTGTACGAGGCAGACGTGTGCAACGTTACTGTACCTGAACTTTACATTTGGCTGCAAACAATGTAGGACCTTTGTGTTACGTTTAATGAGTCCCATGTCCATTTCAAACAGGTAACCTAAGTCACTGTGCATCCAGTGAAATTCTGATGTGGTTGAGTGTTTCAGGGGGTGTCTATTGAATTTTTATTCTGACACTCAGCAACTCTTGCCATTTTGTGCAGCCGTGGTGCAGGTGGTAGATCATCAGAGATCCAGGTTCAATCTTGACCTAAGCTGCTGTAAAAGTGGTTTACTTGATCCTTCTGTGACTGCTAGGGTTTCTTCTGGGTGCTCTGGTGTCCTCCACATCCCAAAGACAGTCTTGTTAGTGAGTGTTGTCCTTAATGTGAAGATAAGTGGTTCCATCTGGAGGGAATTAAGGAGAATAAAATTAAAAATGGGATTAATGAAGTATTAGTGTAAATTAATACCAGCTGTAGCTTTGTCCAATTAAATCAGAATCTGGTTTATTATCACTGGCATGTGTTGTGAAATTTGTTAACTTGGCAGCAGCAGTTCAATGCAATATATGATAATATAGAAAAGAAAAAATTAAGTAAGTAAATCAATAAATCAATATATGTGTGTGTGTTTATATTGTTGAATGTAAACTAGCCCATAACCCTGGTTCATTGAAAGTCTTTGCAATAGAATCTATTTTGTTTGTTTTGTTAAGTGACCACATATACAGTGTATGCTTAAGAACTTGAAAACACTTTATAAAATATCTTTTTGGCCGGTGGATGTCATCAGCAAGACAAGATTTATAATCTGTCTGAGATTGCTCTTGAGAAGGTGCTGAATATCCACCTTTTTGTGTGATCTGCAGTTGTGGTAGAAATGCTGACAGAATAGTGCTGGGTAGGGAGTTCCTGAGTTAAGATTCAATAACACTGAAGAAACAATGTTCTTTTTCCAAGTCTTAGGAACCCGTAGCAGTGATGTTTCCATGCACTTGCTGTTCTTGTCCTTCTAGTAATAGATTGTGAGTTTGTGAGGTGCTAATAATTTAAGAAAGTAACAGCAGTGTATTTTGTTGATGGTACTCCCTACAGCTGATGAAGGGAATGGATGTTTAGTCTGGTCAGTAGAGTGCTAGTTCAAACAGTTTCCTGTGATGTGAATGGTGTCAAATTTCTTGATTGCTGTTGGACTCATCCCGGCAAGTTGAAGAATCATGCCCTGAAATTATATTTTATAGATGATAGGGTGTTGGTGCGTGGCCAGATGGTTAAGGCGTTGGTCTAATGATCTGAAGGTCGCTAGTTCGAGCCTCAGCTGAGGTAGCGTGTTATGTCCTTGAGCAAGGCACTTAACTACACATTGCTCTGTGACGACACCGGTGCCAAACTATATGGGTCCTAATGCCCTGCCCTTGGACAACATCGGTAGCGTGGAGAGGGGAGACTTGCAGCATGGGCAACTGCCAGTCTTCCGTACAACCTTGCCCAGGCCTGCACCCTGGAAACCTTTCAAGGCGCAAATCCATGGTCTCACAAGACTAATGGATGCCCATAAAAAATAATAGATAATAGGGAAAGGCTTTGGCAGGTGGTAAGCTGAGTTACCAGCCACAGCATAACAAACCTCTGACCTGCTTTTATGAGTAATCCATTTGAGTTTCTGGTCTGTGGCAACTGCAAGGATGTTGAATATGTTGATGGCAGGATAGAAATGCAGTTGAAAATCAAGCATAGAGGATCAGAGGTGAAGAGAGTCAGCAACTTTAAATTTGTTGACGTTACCATTTCAGAGAATCTGTCCTGGGCCCAGCACCTAAGTGCTTTAACAAAGAAAGCATGACATTTCTTCTACTTTTTTGTAAGTTTGCAAAGATTTGGCAAAACTTTGACAAACTTCTATCCATGCACAGTGGAGAGTATAATGACTGGTTGCATCACAGCCTGGTATGGAAACACCAATGCCCTTGAATGAAAAAGCTGACCAAAAGTAGTGGATATGGCCTAGTCTATCACGGATAAAGCCCTCCCCACCATTGAGCACATCTATAAAGAGAACTATCACAGGAAACCAGCATCCAAGGATCCTCACAATACTGGGCATGCTCTCTTCTCACTACTGCCATCGCATCAGGAAGGAGATACAGGAGCCTCAGGACCCACACCACCTGGTTCAGGAACAGTTATTACCCCTCAATCATCAGACTTTTGAATCAGAGGATAACTCACTCAACTTGCTGTTTTGCAGGGAAATGTACTATAGACATGTGGTCGATACTTAGGGATCTCTTGCAGGATGTTAGGGATAAATTTGTCCCAGTGAGGAAGATAAAGAATGGTAGGGTGAAGGAACCAT
Organism: Mobula birostris; assembly: GCF_030028105.1. Lineage (NCBI taxonomy): Eukaryota > Metazoa > Chordata > Chondrichthyes > Myliobatiformes > Myliobatidae > Mobula > Mobula birostris. The sequence goes on along the minus strand of NC_092378.1, from coordinate 136,737,867 downwards.
GGGTGACAAGTGAGCTGGAAAATCTAGTCAGGTGGAAGAAGGCAGCATACATGAGGTTTAGGAAGCAAGGATCAGATGAGTCTATTGAGGAATATAGGATAGCAAGAAAGGAGCTTAAGAAGGGGCTGAGAAGAGCAAGAAGGGGGCATGAGAAGGCTTTGGCGAGTAGAGCAAAGGAAAACCCCAAGGCATTCTTCAATTATGTGAAGAACAAAAGGATGACAGGAGTGAAGGTAGGACCAATTAGAGATGAAGGTGGGAAGATGTGCCTGGAGGTTGTGGAAGTGAGCAATGTCCTCAATGAATACTTCTCTTCAGTATTCACCAATGAGAGGGAACTTGATGGTGAGGACAATATGAGTGAGGTTGATGTTCTGGAGCATGTTGATATTAAGGCAGAGGAGGTGTTGGAGTTGTTAAAATACATTAGGACGGATAAGTCCCCGGGGCCTGACGGAATATTCCCCAGGCTGCTCCACGAGGCGAGGGAAGAGATTGCTGAGCCTCTGGCTAGGATCTTTATGTCCTTGTTGTCCACGGGAATGGTACCGGAGGATTGGAGGGAGGCGAATGTTGTCCCCTGGTTCAAAAAAGGTACCAGGGATAGTCCGGGTAATTATAGACCAGTGAGTCTTACGTCTGTGGTGGGAAAGCTGTTGAAAAAGATTCTTAAGAGATGGGATCTGTGGGCATTTAGAGAATCATGGTCTGATCAGGGACAGTCAGCATGGCTTTGTGAAGGGCAGATCGTGTCTAACAAGCCTGATAGAGTTCTTTGAGGAGGTGACCAGGCATATAGATGAGGGTAGTGCAGTGGATGTGATCTACATGGATTTTAGTAAGGCATTTGACAAGGTTCCACACGGTAAGCTTATTCAGAAAGTCAGAAGGTATAGGATCCAGGGAAGTTTGGCCAGGTGGATTCAGAATTGGCTTGCCTGCAGAAAGGAGAGGGTAGTGGTGGAGGGAGTACATTCAGATTGGAGGGTTGTGACTAGTGGTGTCTCATAAGGATTGGTTCTGGGACCTCTACTTTTTGTGATTTTTATTAACGACCTGGATGTGGGGTTAGAAGGGTGGGTTGGCAAGTTTGCAGATGACATAAATGTTGGTGGTGTTCTAGATAGTGTAGAGGATTGTCAAAGATTGCAGAGAGACAGTGATAGGATGCGGAAGTGGGCTGGGAAGTGGCAGAGGGAGTTCAAACCGGAGAAGTGGTACACTTTGGAAGGACAAACTCCAAGGCAGAGTACAAAATAAATAGCAGGATACTTGGTAGTGTGGAGGAGCAGAGGGATCTGGGGATACATGTCCACAGATCCCTGAAAGTTGCCTCACAGGTAGATAGGGTAGTTAAGAAAGCTTATGGGGTGTTAGCTTTCATAAGTCGAGGGATAAAGTTTAAGAGTCGCGATGTAATGATGCAGCTCCATAAAACTCTGGTTAGGCCACACTTGGAGTACTGTGTCCAGTTCTGGTTGCCTCACTATAGGAGGGATGTGGAAGTATTGTAAAGGGTACAGAGGAAATTTACCAGGATTCTGCCTGGTTTAGAGAGTACGGATTATGATCAGAGATTAAGGGAGCTAGGGCTTTACTCTTTGGAGAGGAGGAGGATGAGAGGAGACATGATAGAGGTGTACAAGATATTAAGAAGAATAGATAAAGTGGATAGCCAGTACCTCTTCCCCAGGGCACCACTGCTCATTACAAGAGGACATGACTTTAAGGTAAGGGGTGGGAAGTTCAAGGGAGATATTAGGGAAAGTTTTTTACTCAGAGAGTGGTTGTTGTGTGGAATGCACTGCCTGAGTCAGTGGTGGAGGCAGATACACTAGTGAAGTTTAAGAGATTACTAGACAGGTATACGGAGGAATTTAAGGTGGGGGCTTATATGGGAGGCAGGGTTTGAGGGTCGACACGACATTGTGGGCCGAAGGGCCTGTACTGTGCTGTACTATTCTATGTTCTATGTAGCTTTACTCACCCCAGCTCTGAACTATTCCTGCAGCCTATGGACTCACTTTCAAGGACTCTTTATCTAATTTTCTCAATGTTTATTGCTTTTTGTTTCTTCTTGTATTTGCAGTCTGTTGTCTTTTGCATATTGGTTTTCTGCCCATCTTGTGTGCGGTTTTTCATTGATTCTATTGTATTTGTTTGTATTTACTGTGAATGCCCTCAAGAAAATGAATCTCTGGGTTGTATGTGGTGACATATGTGTACTTCGATAATAAATTTACTTTGAAGAGTGGTTGGTTTGACTGTTATTGTGATGTGAATGTGGTATACAACCTTACTTTGTCAATCCAGATTTAAATGTTTTTTTATATCATCTTAAATATGAAAATTAACAAGCCATTAACATATTAGGTAGGATTTTAAAAGATGTTGAGAACATAATCTAGTTATTTCAAGGACATGGGCTTCTCAAAGAAGAACACCGAGAACGCTGCTTGGTGTGGCGTTAATAACCATAAAGATTTACCTGTTCTGTATCTCCAGTCTTCATGACTGTTTCTGAAGTATTATTATTAATATTCATTTGAAGCTTTTCAACAGAACACTTTAACCTGTGTTAAGTAATATTAACTATTTGTTAATATTAACTATTTGTTAATATTAACTATTTGTCTTTCAGGTGTTTTTAATTATACACTACAGGCCATTGGTGAATTCTTTGGCTGATGTTATCTTGAATGGGGACCTTTCAATGTTCAGCCTTCATTCAGAGCAAGATTCATTGAAGCACTCAGTAAGTCTGTCTCCTTACTGTTTAGTTGAAACAAACATTTAGTTCCTGTTACGGATTTATCTTGAACAAAGATGCTTTGTTCATTATAATGTCTAAACTTTTCCAGACTCTGACCATATATATTGATGGATCTTATTCCTGATTTTCAATGGATGACCTTTATATTTAAATGATTTTTAGTTGGATTTATGAAACACTTTTTATAAGCATTATATGTAAAATAAATTGTTGGCACAATTATTTTGAATAATACTTGAAGTAAGTTTAAAAAAATATCAAGGCTAAAGCTATGGCATTAATTGCAGTACTTAAATTTCTCCAAATAAAACCAGAATAGCAGAAAGCTATTGTTTAATCCAATAAAAATGCAGGACTTTTTTGTGCTAAGTGCTTATCTTTCATTTTTATAATTGCTAAATGAATTCTGTCACTTTTGTTCTGACTTAGCTTTTCTTCAGAAATAGTACTCTTAAATGTGCGTTTTGCTTTGGTAGAATAAATATAAAAAATAAACTTGTGATAGTAAAAGACTAAAATGCAGTACAAGATTTTACATAAATCATGCCCAGTTTATTTGGGCAAGAGGGAGCTTGTCCTTGAATAAAGGACAACAAATGGATTGTGGTCTTCATTTTTTGACAATTGATGCCACTAATTTTTCAATGTGCAGGTTTTGGAGTATATTTGCCCTGTTAATTTGCAGCAGGTGAAGAAAACTAATGCTGTATATATTATGCTGTGTCATTTGCACATAAGTTGTAATTATTTTTGCTAAATGCAGCATGTTCCTTATTTTAATTTCTGTGGAGCAGATTGTGTTGATCCTTGGACTGGGAGTGACTGCATAGTTAGAAATGTAATTGCAGTGTCTCTTTGTGGTAATAAGAAATAAGACAAATGAAGTTTAAAAGGTCTAAATTGATTTGCCTTGGCTTATTCATTATTTTTAATTTTTAGAGGTCATGCATGAATTTTTACAGGGGAAGGAATTTATTTAAGAAGATCTTTTCAAGTTCAGTTAGCTGCTGTCAGAAAAGCATTAAAAATGAGAAAGTAAAGCAGGTTTATCATTATGTTCAAGAGGTTATTCTGACTCTCATACTCAAGAAGTAGGCTCAAGAGATACCTACTTATCATAATACAAGTCATTTGGGAGAAACAATTGAACAACAAATCCACTTTATTTAAATTTAATTCTAAAAGAACCCTTTATTTCTTGTGTCCTGAAAATTGTCCATTTATTAAAGATCAATCCACTCTAATCTATTAATATTCTTCTTCTGCTTTCTTGCTGCTCTGGCCCCCTTCTGGCTTATAGCTTTTCCCAACTTCACTGACTATTTCTTCATCTGAACCAAAGGTTTGTAATTTTGAATATTTTTAACTGTGGTTTAAAAATTATCCTGCAGCTTTTGCGTAATGAAACAACAAATTGCTTTTACAACTAAACTGATTTGATTTGTATTGCTATTGTTATTCAGTAGTTATGTTCTGTTTATATCATCATGAACACGGAGAGGTACTTTTTCAATGTTAATCTTAAAGAAAATAAAGTAACAAGGGTTTACCGTGTTGTTTAGCTGTAGTCAAATTGGGAAGAGTAAACACTGGGCTTTCCTGTCTTAATCTTGAAAAAAAAAATGAGAACTAAATAGTAAAAGTTTGCTGAAGGGCGGTTAATATTTTTGGAAACAGAGTCTCATAGTTTTGACTTAAATATTTTAGAATTCTACAATTATATAGCAGGGAAACAGGCCCTGCAGCCCAGCTCATCCTTGCCAATCGAAGTACTCACCTGAGCTACTCCTATTTGCCTGCAATGGTCCTATATCCCTCTAAGCCTTTTCATCCATGAATCTTTCCAAATGTCCTTTAAACATAGTAATTGTACCCACAACAATTTACAGCATTATCTTTGGTCTATGTGCTCTGTTGACATGACTGAATTACCATTGAGCAATCTGTCAGAAATGGTCTTCGGGTGATTGCAATATTGAACTCATATATAATGATCTCTGTGGTTGAAAAGCCTACAAACACATGACAAGACTTGTAGACTCTGACATCTATGTCAAAAGTTCATAAGGATAAGAAGTATGGTTACAGTATTGGAGATGTAATTTTTGATCTTAATTTCAGTATTGCGATCTAGTACTGAAAACTAGTGAGTGTTCAAATGAATGAAAAAAGGCACTGTGAATTGGGAAAGGATAGCTAATTTGGAGATGGAATGATAGCTTGCACAAAAAATGTCTAATGTGATTATTTTGAGCGCTTAATAACTACTTTGAGTGAGAATAGTGGGTGTTGGCAAGATGTATTGTTTAAAAAAAAAGCAACTAGGAATTAGATAAAAATTAAGGCCTAATTAAGATGAATGATATTTGCAAGACGTTATAACAGGAAGCTAAGCAATTTTGAACTGGTCTTGTAAGTAACTTTGGAAGAGATTTGGGCAAGGCCAGAATAAGAGTAGCTTTGTTTAGGTGGTGGTGGTGGCATCCGTTAGTCTCGCGAGACCATGGGTCTGTGCCTGGAAAATCTTGCTTCAGTCTGTGTTGGTAGAGCAGCGTCTGTTGTGGTTGTAGAGGCCCACACGGGAGTGACTGTCTCGGCTGCAGCGACTGCACTTGAAGGCGCTGTCCTCCGGTGTTATCTTGGTGCTGTTTTTCCGACGAGTGCGCTTTTCTTCAGCAGCAAGCCTCAGCTTCTTTTCTTCTCTTTTTAGACTTCTGCTTTGTTCCAGCCTCCAGCGAGAGCGATCGCTTGCGATGTCCTCCCACCTCTCGACGTTCATTTTCAGTGACTTCACGTCTCTCTTGCAAACGTCTTTGAAACGAAGATGGGGCTGCCCTTGTGCTCTCTTGCCGGAGGCCAGTTCCCCGTACAGCAGGTCTTTCGGGATCCTCTCATCTGACATGCGGTGTACTTGGCCCAGCCAGCGGAGACGACGTTGTTGGAGCAGGATGAAGAGGCTGGGTATCTGGGCGCGTGCCAGGACCTCATTGTTGGTGACTCGGTCAGTCCACATGTCATCCAGGATGCGTCTCAGGCTGCGAAGGTGGAAGGCCTTGAGACGCCGCTCTTGTCTGTAGTAGAGGCTCCAGGTCTCGCTGCCGTAAAGCAGTGTGCTGAGGACGCAGGCCCCGTAGACTGCAACTTTGGTGTGCATCATCAGCTTTCTGTTCTCCCAGACTCTCTTTGTCAGTCTGGCGAATGTTGAGGCTGCTTGTCCGATCCGTCTGTTGATCTCGGGGTCTAGGGAGAGACTGTCCGTGATGGTGGAGCCAAGGTATGTAAACTCGTGAACTATCTCCAGCTCGTAGTTGTTGATGGTAATGGCAGGGGGTGCTCAATGCCTTGGCCCAACACATTGGTTTTCTTCAGGCTGATGGTCAAGCTGAAGTCCTGGCAGACTCTTGCGAAGCTGTCCATGAGGCGTTGCAGTTGCTCTTCAGAGTGTGTTGCCAGTGCCACGTCATCTGCAAACAACATGTCCCTGATGAGTACTTCACAAAGCTTGGTTTTTGCGCTCAGCTGGGACAGACTGAACAGCCTCCCGGCCGATCTGGTGTGGAGGTAGACACCATCAGTTGATGTTCCAAAGGTGTGTTTCAGCATGACTGAGAAGAAGATGCCAAACAGGGTGGGGGCAAGCACACAGCCCTGCTTCACACCGCTGCGGATGTTGAAGGCCTCCGAAGAAGAGCAGTCGAACTGAACGACGCCCTTCATGTCTGTGTGGAACGACTGAACTATCCTGAGGGGCCTCGGGGGACAACCAATCCTGGCAAGGATTTTGAACTGGCCATCTCTGCTCACAAGGTCAAAGGCCTTCGTAAGGTCAATGAAAGCGACGTAGAGTGGTTGTCTTTGCTCTCTGCATTTCTCTCGTAGCTGTCGATGGGAGAAGATCATGTCGATTGTGGAGTGTTTTGACCTGAAACCGCACTGAGACTCGGGATATACCCTTTCGGCTATTTTCTGTAGTCTGTTCAGGACCACACGGGCAAAGACCTTCCCAACGATGCTCAGCAAGGAGATTCCCCTGTAGTTGTTACAGTCGCTTCTGTCCCCTTTGTTCTTATATAGGGTGACAATGTTGCAGTCTCTCATGTCTTGCGGCACTGCAAGAAAGGGGGGATGGGGTGGAAGCCGAAGCCAAACATTAAAATGCCCTGCATGAGACGTGATCACATCTACTTTAACTGGAGGTTATTCTGAGTGTTTAAAAGTGGTCTTAATGGGGATAAGAACTGCATTAATTGGAGATATTCAGACCAAATGGAAAATTGCAACATTGATTCATGGAACCCAAATGTGGGTGCTGTGCAAGTTTTCTATAGTTCTGTGCAGGATAGAAAAATATCCTTTATTTCATCCAGTGGTTGTGCTTCTGTATACATTTGTCCTGCAGTATAATTCTTGAACTACAGGGTGCAGTAAAAGCCCACATTTACAGTCCTGTGGGTGAAATGAATAAATTGGTACACTCATTGCACTTAATGTTCACACTTCAGAATATTTCAGGTATCAATCAAAATGTGCCTTTATGAACCCAGTGATTTCTAATGCATAGTAGTCGATCATTAAATAGAAAGGACAATATTGACCATTACTTCAAAATGTCATGATTTGAATGACCTCTATGCATACTGCAATTTCAGTTTTGGTCTAAATATAGAATATTTATGAGAGAATTTCATGCTTGAATTTAGTATCAAATTGGAGCTTTGTACAAGAGCAATGTGTATTCTTCATGATATTTAAACATACCATGTTGTTATGGTAATTGGGAACCTTATTCATGTGTCATTTATTCTGAAGAAACCCTTCATTTGTGTAGACGTAAGACAATGCAGGTGCTGAAATCGAGTACAAAAACAAGACTAGAAGAGCTCAGCAGGTCATGCAACATCTGTAGAGGCAAAATATATCAGTTGATGTTTCAGGGAGAGATCCTGCGTCAAGGCTGAGAAAGAAATAATAGAGCAGGGGTTCCCAACCTTTTTTACACCATGGATCCCTACCATTAACTGAGAGGTCCCTGGACCCCAGGTTGGGAATCCCTGACTTAGAGGATGGGACAGAAGCTGGTGGATGATGGATGGAACCAGATGGGAAGGTGAGGATTGGCAAATGGAACCAGACTGGGGAGTGGATTGTAGAGATGAACATATGTAAAGAAAATTAGATGAAGAAATGAACGTGTGTGAGAGCAGACCACCAGTGTTTGTGTTATCTAATAACTGGAAAATTTAATGTTCGTTGGACTGTAAAGTATTCAAGTAAAATGTAACACTATGTTACATTTTCCCGATGATCCCACTGATGGGTGAGTCCAGAACCAGAGGCCACAGTTTAAGAATAAGGGGTAGGCCATTTAGAACGGAGTTGAGGAAAAACTTTTTCACCCAGAGAGTGGTGGATATATGGAAAGCTCTGCCCCAGAAGGCTGTGGAGGCCAAGTCTCTGGATGCTTTCAAGAAAGAGATGGATAGAGCTCTTAAAGATAGTGGAATCAAAGGTTATGGGGATAAGGCAGGAACTGGATACTGATTGTGGATGATCAGCCATGATCACGGTGAATGGCGGTGCTGGATTGAAGGGCCGAATGGCCTACTCCTGTCCCTATTGTCTATTGTTCTTCCAGTGGAGAAGGCCAAGGACAAAAAGGTCAGTCTAGGAGTGGGAAAGTGATTTTAAACTGATGTGCAATTGGAAGCTTGAAGTTGTGGACAGAATGCAGGTGCTCTGCAAAACAGTGGCCTGGTCTATGCTTGGTCTCACAATGTAGCGAGGAGGTTGTATCACAAACACTGTGGACCAGGTTGAAAGAAGTGCATGTGAACCTCTGTCTAATCTGGAAGTGCTGTTTAGATCACCTTGGAGGTAAAGAGAGAAGATTACTTACCACCTATCAGTCTCTATCCTATCATCATCTCTCTTCCTCCCCCCACCACATATGATTCTATTTGCCCATATTCTACTCCTCATCTGTTCCAGCTATCATCTGTCTGGTTCTGTCCAAGCTCCTACCCATTATATATTGTGAATATAGCAGCAGTCTTACTTGTTTTCTCAGTCCTGATGGCTCTCAGCCAGAAACGTTTACTTACAAATTTTGAATCTAAAGATGCTGCCTGGCCCTCTGAGTTGTTCCAGTGTTCTGTTTCTTTCCCTTTCAGTTGTACGTAGTTATTAGATTAGATTATATTATGATAACACTTAGTCCTCTTTTATTGTCATCTAGAAATGCATATATGCATTAAGAAATGATATAAAGTTTCTCCGGCGTGATATCACAGAAAACAAGACAGACCAAAGACTAACGCTGACAAAACCACATAATTATAACACATAGTTACAGCAGTGCAAAGCAATACCATAATTTGATAAAGAACAGACCATGGGCACAGTGAAAAAAAAAGTCTCGAAGTCCCGAGTCGGTGGACTCCCGAGTCCCTGATAGCAGGCGGCAAAAGGGAGAAACTCCCTGCCATAAACTTCCAGGCACCGTCAACTTGCCGATACCTTGGAAGCAGCCAACCACAGCCGACCCTGAGTCCATCCGTCCGAAAACTCTGAGCTTCCGAGCAGCCTCTCCGATACAGCCTCCCGAGCGCCTTCCTTTGCCGAGTGCCTTCGTCCTCTCCCCGGCTGCTGAAACACGCAAAGCCGAGGATTTCGAGGCCTTCAGCTCCAGAGATTCCAGTTATGACACAGTAGCAGCAGTAGCAAAGCAGACATTTCAGAAGTTTTCCAGATGTTCCATTGTGCGTGGTCCCCTACTTGACAGATAACAAATATTCATCACCGGAGAGGCCGCGCGCGCTGTCGTCGTATTACTAGTATTCATTATTATATCCTTGAACTAAGTGACTTTCAGTTATGAGTGGTCTGGAGTAAGTCAATGGTGAAGCTGGGAGGGATTGCAAGTTTCCTTCCTGAAGAGACATGTATTGAACCACATGAGATTTTACTGTAATATAGAGAATTTGGGGCTAGACAGCCCCTATAATTCTCGCCCTCCCTCCCTAAATTCTTTCAAAATTCTTGTTATTTACCAACTACTTTACACTTTTCATTTTTAAGAAACAATTTGTTTTCTTTTTTTTTGCATTAAAATTAATGACTCTTTGTTCAAAGTGACATGTTTTTGTTTCAATTGTTTAATTGATATTTCTGGGTTTCCGCAAATACCAGTTTGCACGGTATCGAACAGATCTGGTAGCCATAAAATGGTTTGGATAATGGAAGTCGTACATCGCAGAAAAAGACTGTTCAGCCCAACTGGTGCATACTGACCAAGATTCCTATCTAAGGTAGTCCCATTACCTGCATTTGGCCCATGCCTCCTTAAACCTTTCTGTTCATGTACCTATGCAAGTACTCTTCAAATATTAATGTATTGACCCTGACCACCTTGTTTGTCAACTCATTCCATATACTAACTATCCTCTGGTTACCCTTCAGGTTCCTATTAAATCCTCTCCCTCTCACCTTAAATCTCTGCCCTTTAGTTTTTGATTCTCTAACCCTGGGAAAAAGACTGTGTGCATTCTCCTGCTGTATGCTCCTCATAATTTTTTGTGCCTCTAAGGCCACCACTCTTCTCCTATTTCTACTTCTTCTTGCTGCCTGTTACACTGCTGGTGTTTAGGGCAGCAATGAAGGTCCTCCACCTCTGGCGGTGTTCAAAGCTTCCTTCATCATGCCAGTAGTTTCCTCTTGGTTTTCACTTCCGTCAGTCATGCAAATCCTGGGTGGAGACTGAGGAATATCATTGCACTCAGATGTAGAAGGATTTTTCATAGCTGATTCCATAACAATTTGACTTTATCAATCAGGGTTGGTAGCACTGAGCTGATCCCCTGAACCTGGAGGATTGATGGGCCACTCTCAGTCTGGCCTCTACCTTTTGAACTGTTTGGCATGGACAACCCTATCAAGAGCTGAAGCATAAAGCTCTCACTCCAGCCAACATAGCTCTCCGGGTCATTGAAGCACAGAAACCTCCAAACCATGACATTCTCCTGTGCTTTAAAGAATACATTACTGGTGCGCTCAACCTTTCTCTGTCACTCAGACTCTTGAGTTCTGGCAACATCCTCATAAATATTTTCCGCTTTCATTCTAGCTTAATGGCATCCTTCCTCTAGCATGGAGTGAACACAGTGCTCCAAACTGCAGCCTCACCAATATCTTGTACAAATACTACGTAGCATCCCAACTTCTATACTTCGTGGCCTGGCAAATGAAGGCCAGCATGCTAAAAGCCCCCTTCACTTCCATCTCCAGGGACCTAATGTTCACTGTGAAAGTCCTACTCTCATTTGGACAAAAGAGCATTTGGGCCAAGGGATGAGAAAACAGCCATTTTCCATTTGATTTGTCTTTAGAAATGGCAGGTTTCTGATTTGTATTACCTTTTCTTCTGTGTAGTCTTTGCTTGAAAATGTCAGTGATCTTTGAGGATAAAGCTGGATGTGATCATGGTAGACTATGAGTATCTCTGCTTTTTAATATTGGGAGGCTGAAGGCAGCATATTTTTTTGAATTAATCATTTTTCAGCTACATTCTTGGAAATTGCTGAGTTACTAGTTGAACACAAAGTTGGTATTGTGTCTAGGGAAATGCTTAACATCGTTTTTCAATTTTTTTATTCAGTTGATTTTTGACTGATCGAGAAAGAGGGGAGTAAAAAGATAGAAATGATTTCTAAAGAAAGCAAAACCTAAATTCCTAAGAGTGAAGTTTTCTGAAAACTGCAACCATGCCTTTATGTTTAAACTCCACTGAAATACACAAATAGAGCATATCACAAGGCATGGGGTAAGAACCTGTTTCCGGAAAGTCTTCTGATGAAAGTACAAAGGCTTCAGAATTGCAGAACCTTGGATATGAACATACTTTCTGTTACTGAACAGCACTAATTTGGGTATCAGTGAGGTAACCAGGAGCATATTATGCATTGTCACTAGCTGGTGTTATGAAAGTTCAGCTGTGGACTTTTAATGCACTTGTCAGTGGATATCAGATTGATTTGTGTTCAAAGAGAGGATGAAGCAATTTGTTGCTTAAATTTCCACTAATGTGGCACCTGGATTGTATTTTGGGAGATGAATGCACTTCATTTGTACTCAGTTCTATAAGAGTACTTGAAGTTTTCTAATCATCAGATTCATCCAACACTTCTGCACTTACTTAGCATTCAGGATGCATTTCCAGGAATAAGAATGCTATTAGAATTGGTGATTTTAAAAATTGTTATTTCTAACTAGCATCAGACGCATGCACTTGTGTGGCCGTTAGACACTACGGTGTGCTAAGACAGAGCGATTTTTAAATAGCGTCAGTTGCGTGAGCTCGTGCGCAAAAATTAGTGATTTTTTTGTCACTAATACTTGGTGAGAAATAAGCAATAAGACAATTTCGAACTGTCTTTCTCACTGCTGTTTCAAGTATTCAAGCTTGGAGATGCCAGAAATGGCCGTGAGAGAAAGTGAAACGACTTCACTACTTCAAGTTAGGGACTACAAAGAATTTGAAGGTGTAGAGAGATGCATTATGGATAGTGCTTTGTACTAGGAACGTGCTGTGAATCCCAGAACTTGGCATGAGTCTTTGCTTTCTGCTGATGCTCTTGCTGCATTGAATTGCCCACATCTCAGTGTGGAAAGGCTTTGTAAAGTCTGGTACTGAGTAGACTGAGGTGAGGATTACTGGCACTCAGTGCGGAGAGATGGAGTACCATGCTGTACAGTGGCTGGTGTGGGAACTGGGAACTGGCATGTCTTTCTTTTTTTTTTAAGAGACTGCCCGGAATCCTGTAAGCTCCCACAACCCATCATGTTGGGTGTTTGTAATCTGCAGTCATTCACCATATTTGCTTGGCTGCATAGCTCTTTGCTGCCCAGCCCAAAGGTGGTTTCTGGCTATTGAGCTTGTTCTGCAGAGAAATCCCCACACTTGGGGAGAGCTGTGCAGTCTGTGTGTATAGACACACTACAACACTGTTCAGATTGCCATTAGTGAAGGCTGTTTGCCGGCTCCTGGTTGGGAGATTCCACTGGGATACCAAGTTCCATACAGAGTTTCACTGTAGCAACAGAGGCCAACACTCTGTGCTCGCTCGCTCACTCACTCACTCTCTCACTCTTTAGACTATCAGGAGATATACAAGTGGCTTGAAGGCCATTAGAAAAAATGCCTATTGCACTGTTTGGAATTTATAGTGATTGTAAAACAAATTATTACTTGCAAAAGTACTAAAATGCACCGTGGCTCTTGCCCAGAGTCTTAAAGTTAGTTTTGTATTACCCCTGAAAAACCATTCCAATATTAAGCAAATTGGTGTTCAATTTACTAGTAACTTGTGTTTATTTTGCACTAATTCACACGTGCAAAGGCTAGTGCATTAATCATAATATTCCCTGTTTTAGTCTGGGCTTCGACAGACTTCATTTGTGCCTTCGATATGTGTCTCCTATTTATAAAGAAAGGAAACACTGTCCATTATTGAGATTGTCTTTCTGTCGGTCATTTTCTTAACACTATTATCCTTAAAGTAAAAGCATAAGAGGTGTAGGTTACTTGGCTCCTTAAGTGTGCTCCACTGTTCAATATCATGATTTATCCAATGATGTCCACATACAGTGGATTCCAGTTAATTGGGCCATTGGTTAATTGGGGCAATAGCCGGATTCCCTTTGTTTATTTGGGACACTATGCTGCTTAATTGGGGCAGGGGACTTGTCAAACAGTTTCTAACTAGCTTCAGGCGCATATACTTGTGTGGTCATTGGACACTAAGCAGTGCATAGAGTGAACAGTTTTTAAATAGCGTCAATTGCATGTGCTTCTGTTCAAAAAGCAGTGATATTTGTTACTAAAAGTTGATGGGAAATGAGCAGTAAGACAGTTCAGAACTGTTCTTCCTCACTGTTGTTTCAAGCATTCAGACTTGGAGATGCCAGAAATGGCCGGGAGTGAAAGCGACATGACTTCACTACTCCACAAGTTAGGAACTACAAAGAATTTGAAGGTATCAACAAACCCCTTTAACGTTACAATGAAAATCAAGTTATGGAGAGTCCAATTGTCAGTCGCATTGTATGAAGGCAGTCCATTAGCTATGCCAGCTGCTGTTTATAGACTTCAGTTCAGCGTCTAACACCATTATACCCCAGAAATTGGTGGGGCAACTGTCCTTGCTAAATCTCAACACCTCCTTCCGTAAATGGATCCTTGACTTCTTAACAAAAAGGCCATAGTCAGACCATGTGGGCAACAACGTCTCTAGTCCCATTACGCTGAGCACTGGTGCTCCTCAGGGCTGTGTGCTCAGCCTGCTGCTGTTCACACTGCTAATGCATGCCTGTGTCACAGTATTGAGCTCAAACCATGTCATCAAATTTGCAGATGACACAACAGCCTCATCAACAATAATGATGAGTCAGAATACAGAAAGTAAGTGGAGCGGCTAATGGACTATATGAGAAGAACAACCAAAGTGTGAACATGGAGAAGACCAAGGAAATGATTGTGGACTTTAGGAATGTGCAGATGAACCATCCCCCTCTGCGCATACATGACTCCTCTGTAGAGAGAGTGAAGTGCACCAAGTTCCTGGGAGTTCATATCACGGATGACCTCACCTGGTCCCTCAATATCACCTCCTGTGTTAAGAAGGCACAGCAGTGCCTCCACTTCCTAAGAAGGTGCAGGCAAGCGAGGCTTCTCCTGCCACCCACCCCCTGCCCCCTCCATCTTAACTAAATTTTACAGGGGCGCCGTTGAGAGCATCTTGACAAGGTGCATCTCCATCTGGTATGGGAGCAGCCGAGCATCAAGCTGGTGGAAGTCCCTACAAAGGCTTGAGAGGATCATAGTGGTCTTCCTGCTAGCCATCAAGGACATTTATCAGGAGTCCTGCATACACAGGGACCTTGGTATTATCAAGATCTCGCACAATCACCCAGCGTTTTTTTGACTTTCTCCTATCAGAACGGAGACTCAAATACAAGAATGGTTAGGATGGGAAGCAGTTTCTTCTTTTAAGCCGTTAGGTTTCCGAACTCTCTGTCGCACCATATTTGAGGTGTCACCAGTTAATTTGTTTTGTACCCTACAATATTTAATTTATGTATTTTACTTTATGTGTAATTCATTTGTAGACTTTATTCTTACACCTTCCAAAGTTATTATGTGTGTTGTGTACTGTTGTGCCTTACACCCTAGTGTGAAAAAACGTCTCGTTTGATGGTATACACGTTTTTAGTTAAATGACAATAAACTGGACTACTAGGTGTCTGTTCTGATTTTGTTCGTTTATGGTCAATCAAAAGGATGTGGCAGCCTACAGTATATGAATGAATTCCAACAATGATATCTATTAGGAGCTATTACATGGTTTTATAGTACTATAGTAGTATTGATAATGTTCTCATTTGTTCTGTATTTCAGTTAAATACATAATTTGTTACTGTGTTAAATGGTATTTGTCTTTTTTATTGGAACAGCTGCTCAATTAGGCTAGTATGTACTGGGCCTGTTGTGTGCCAGTTAACCAGAATCCACTGTATACTGATTATTTTTAAAAAATTATAATCTGTTGATCACTGCCTGGTCAATGAGTATTCATACCTCTTTAAGGTAAAGAATACCACAGATTGGCAACCTGTGCATAAAGAAGTTTCAGTCCGAAATGGCAGAAATATCCAGAGTCTGCCCACTACCCAATTCCTCTAGGTGCTAGACTCTCTAGTTGGAGGTAATCACCTTTAGGCACGTACTATGTCAGTTCTCTCATGAGCAAAAGCAAACTGATTTTGAATTTATTGACATACCGTTGGACAAGGAGTTCCATTTCACATATTCCAAAAATTTGTAAAAGTTTTGATTTATCTTTTTGTTGTACGGACTATTTTAGTGACAATTGTAATTGAAATATGTGAATCTGAATTATGTTTGAACAATATTTTTTGTCCTTCAGTATTTATAGGATTAATTCTGAATATTACAGGGAATTTGAATTTTAGGTTTGCATTTATAAATTTTCATTCCACCTTGAATCAAGAATTGTTTTACTGCAAAACTTAGATGTTTTGCACCAAAGCTCACAGAGAGATATTGTTTTATTTGAATTGAGATAGCTCACACAACTTTCACAAAGATGCTGTTCAAGATACCTTAAGTCAGTATACCAGCTGCAAGTAAAAACAGAAATCTTATCTGCAAGTATATCAGCCAAGCATTGCACTTGCAGTACCATTTCGGGGTAAAATTCTTTGCTGGATGTTTTTACTATGAAGCTCCACTGTGATTTGAAACAATAAGATCTAGTGTTTTCACCTACAAAAGATTCAGTTAAGTCTGATGACACTTAATGGTACAAAGCCAGGCATTGGGCATCTGCAGCAACTTTTCATTTTTCATTTCACAAATTCCAGTTAAAAGTGAATCATTTGAAAATGGTGTTTTTCTAAGAGGGATTGTTTATGCTACAGCACTGTCCTTGTGAAGTTTGATTGCCTAATAGGAATGTTTAAAACATTGATTCCAAAGTTTAACTTATGTCTTTTCCCTGCATTTAGGAAATAAATATTTTTGTGATCGAAGTCCAGTAAGTCAAATCAATTTCGTAATTTTTTTAAAAAATCCAGTTTAATAGATTTCTTCAAAAAGAAGGTTCTGCAAATACTGGAAATCTGAAATACACTAAGAAAATGCTGAAAATATTCAGCAGATTGGACCACATTTGTGGAAAAACAGGAATACTAGTTTAGGTTGCTAACCTTTTATCAAAGCTGGGAAAGTTACATGTGTTTAAGTGCAGACAAAAGCTGGAGGAGAAGAGAGAACTATTTAGAAGGGATGCTAAGGTGTGACTAAATGACAGAAATGTGCAATGTGAAAGCAAAATAATTATCTGAGATTTTGAAAAGCAGAGAAAAACCTTGATTGCTGAAAATAAAGGGAAATGCTAATAATGAGGATCATCTGAAATGATTGAATTTGGTGTTGAGTCTCGGAGGCTGTAACATGCCTGATTGCATGCGAGATTAAGGACAGTAGGGCTAAAGGAAAGTGATGTGGAGAACATGAAAGTAGATGCTATTCGTCTACTTGTCTGTGGACTGAATGAAGATTTTCGGCAAAGTGGTCACCCAGTGGATGTTTAGTCAACCTAATGGTGAGTGAACTGCAATAAAATAACTACAAATAAACTCTTTAACTCAAAAGAGCTTGAACCCTGAACAGTAGTGAGGAAGGGACAAAAGAGGCAAACTCCTTCTCCCACCCCCCCCCCCACTGCGTGGGTTTCCTCCAGGTGCTTGGGTTCATCCCATGGTTTGGGTGAGGGTTAGTAAATTGTGGGCATGCTGTGTTGACACCGGAAGCATGGTGACACTTGTGGGCTGCCCCCTGCACTATCCTCAAAGGACTGGTTAATGATACGAAATGATAACTTTCACTTTATGTTTCGATGTACATGTGACAAATAAAGCTAATCTTTAATTATTCAAAAATCAGAGGGGTTGTGGGTAACAGGCTGGTAAGTGTTAGCAGGTTTTCTCTTTTTCCTACCATGGATGCTTCTTCCAGCATTTTGAATTTTATTTTGTATTCCAGTATCTGTAGTCTCTTTTATCTTAATTATTTTTCTCAGTCAGGCTTCACTCTGACTCTTTCCCTTGGTCTCCTTACCTCTTCCAATAAAACTGCATTTAAGTTTTGGAAGCAACACCTTATCTAATGGCATGTTACACCTGCTTGGGTGCAATATTTAAATTCCACAGATTTAGGTGGTTAGCAATTGCAATATTCTCAGATTTACTGCATTGTTTTTATTTTCTGCTGATTTTGGGTTGCCGTTTTGCATTAGCTCCATACTCATTTTTCTTTTTCGTACTCATTCTATTGTTTACCCACTATTACCTTGCTCTAATAATCTGCAGTTTAATTACTTCTGCATTGCATTCTATCATAGACCTTTTCCTTTGTTTTTTCTCTTGTCTTTTTCTCAACTTGAAAAATACTAACATTTTCTAGTTCTAAGGTAAGGAAGTTTACTTGAAACATTAAGTCCCTTTTTATAGATTCTTCCTAGCTTGCGAATCTATGATTATTCTGTGAATGCATGATAAGCCACTGCAGGAGTGAGAGGTTTTGGTTCTAGATTTTTTTTTCTGGTAACACCTAACAGTCAATTTAAAATTTATTTCTTATTGTCTTTCACAATCTTAACTTTGGTACATCAAGTCATGTGTTGACTGTTTTTCATTTTAGATATTTATCTTTTTAAGAAAAACCTTACGTTAATTTATTGCATTGTATTGTTGCTGGCAGAACCAATATCCCTCTATCAGTAGGGAGTTCTAGCATTTAGACTTTGCAGCAACAAAAGAATGGTGATATCTTTCCAAATTAGGGATGCTGTGTTACTTGGAAGGGACCCTATATGTCCTTTCTTCATTGATAGAGTTAATAGGTTTGGAAGGTGATATCTCTGTTGCCTAGACAAGATAATTCAGGGAATTTTAAAGATAGTGCATACAGTAGAGATTACAGGCTATTGATAGAAAGAATTAATGTTTAGTGTGCCAGTCAAACAGTCTGCTTTGTCTAGGCTGGTGTTAAGCTTCTCTGGTGTTGTTGCAGCTGTGCTCATTCACTGGAAGTGTGTCATTTGCATGCCCAATATTGAATTCAAGAAACAGATTCTTGGTTTTGAGTTCTGTCATTTTTGGGCAGATAGAGGAAAATATTCAATGATCTGCTCCAAGGCTTCTTGAAGAAATGTGTCATCCTCACTGATTTCTGGGATTCGCTGACGCATGACCCAATTCAAGACGAACTTATTGTCATATGCAGAAGTGCAGTAAGGTATAGCTAAAATAAAAAAGCTTGCTGGCTACAGCATCTCAGGCACATATGTGCAAACAACAGAGAATGTAATTTGCACAAGAAAGTAAGGGGGGGGGGCAAGAGATCCTGCAAAAACAAGATCTTAGTGCAAAAAGAAACAACACAATCAGAGACAAGTCAATGGTAATGCAACAGGTGATCTGTCATGATCCATTGCTAAGGCAGGGTTAGGGTTGCACAGGTCAATTCAAGAACCTCGTTGCAAGAGGTTGGCTTGCAGATACAGCAGGTTATTAAGAAGGCGAATGGAATGTTGGCCTTCATTGCTAGAGGGATTAAATTCAAGAGCAGGGAGATCATGCTGCAACTATACAGGGTATTGGTGAGGCCGCACCCGGAGTACTGTGTGCAGTTCTGGTCTCCATACTTGAGGAAGGATATACTGGCTTTGGAGGCAGTGCAGAGGGAGGTTCACCAGGTTGATTCCAGAGATGAAGGGATTAACCTATGAGGAGAGATTGAGTTGCCTGGGACTATACTCTCTGGAGTTCAGAAGAATGAGAGAAAATCTTATAGAAACATACAAAATTTTGAAAGGGATAGATAAGATAGAAATAGGAAAGTTGTTTCCATTGGTAGGTGAAACTAGAACTAGGGGACATTGCCTCAAGATTCAGGGGAGAAGATTTAGGACAGAGATGAGGAAAAACTGTTTTTCCCAGGGAGTGGTGAATCTGTGGAATTCTCTGCCCAGGGAAGCAGTTGAGGCTTCTTCACTAAATATATTTAAGATACAGTTAGATAGGTTTTTACATAGTAAGGGAATTAAGGGTTATGGGGAAAAGACAGGTAGATGGAGCTGAGTTTACGGACAGATCAGCCATGATCTTACTGAATGGCGGGGCAGGCTCGATGGGCCAGATGACCTACTCCTGCTCCTATTTCTTAAGTTCTTATGTTGTAGGAAAGAAGCTATTCCTGAACATGGTGGTTCCATCAGGTTTCAGTGCCTCCTACCTGACTTTGACAGCTAGAAGAGGGCATGACTGGAATGGTGGGGAATCCTTGATAATAAAGGCCACCTTCTTGAAGTATTGTCTTCTGTAGGTGCTGTCAACGGTGGTGAGTGCTGTGCTTGTGATGGACTAGATTGTGTTTACAGCTCATTACACCCTCTTGCATTCTTTTGTATTGGAATTGTCAATGAGGCCTTGATCAGGATATTTTCAACGCATGGGAAAGAGGAGACTGTATGATATTGAGAGTCTCTCATGCATTGCGAGCCCTGAGGAAGCAGCAGTGCCTGAGGAAGGCACTTAAGTAGGGAATATGCTATCACACTCGTGACTTGTACCTTATAGATGATAGAAAGGCTTTGATCTATCAGAAAGTGAGTAACTTGCCTTATGACACCTTGCATCTTATGTCACTGCCTTTATGGGGCTGTTCCAGTTGAGTATCTAGTCAGTGATGATCCCCCATCCCCTTCCAAGATATTGATGGTGGGTATAGGTTATCGGCAGTGGTAATGTTGTTTTATGCTGAATGTAGATAATTACACTCTGTCTTGTTGGAGAATGGTCAATACCATGCTTTACCATACCAATGGTCAATAACTCTACCATGTAGTTTTGCCACAACAACAACCCCTCACTCAATGTCAGTAAGACCAAGGAGCTGATTATTGACTTCAGGAGGAGGAAACTGGAGCAATCGTTATTTGGGGATCAGAGGTGGAGAGGGTCTACAACTTTAACTTCCATAGTGTTTATCATTTCAGACGATTTGTCCTGGGCCCAGCACATGTGCAATTACGAAGAAAGCATGGCAGCACCTCTACTTCCTTAGAAGGTTTTAAAGATTCAGTGTGACATTTAAAACTTTGGCAAACTTCTATTGATGTGTGGTGGAGAATATATTGACTGCACCCCGGCTTGGTTTGGAAACACCAGTGTCCTTGAGACGAAAATCCTACAATAAGTAATGGATATAGTCCAGTCCATCGTGGGTGAAGCCCTCCCCACCGCTGATTACATCTACATGCAGCAGTTTTGCAGGAAAGCAGCATTCATCATAAGGGTCTCCCACCACCCAGGTCATGTTCTCTTCTCACTGCTGCCATCAGGGAAAAGCTACAGGACTCACACAACCAGGTTTAGGAACGGTTATTGCCCCTCAACTATTAAGTCAAGTCAAGTCAAGTTTATTGTCATTTAACAATAGCCATGCATGTAATGTATATAACCGTACACTATATAGAAACGAGACAAAGTTTCTTCAAACTGGGGTGTAAAACACAGTAGTACACATAACACATGATAACTTTTGAAAGTATGGATAAAATCTACAAATGAATCATACATAAATAACAAAGTAAAGTGCTTTAATTTTAAATATTGGAAGGTACAGAACAGATTAACTGGTGCCACTTTGAATACGATGCAGCTGGGAGTTTAGAAGCCAAATGGCCTGGGGGAGGAAACTGTTTCTTATCCTGACCATTCTTGTTTTATGCATCGTAGTCTCCTGGCTGATGGTAGAAAGCCAAAGAGGATGCTGGATGGATGGGTGGGATCCATAATAACAGTAAGGGCCCTGCATATGCAGCACTCCTAATAAATGTCTCTGCTGGATTGAGGGAGACCCCTGTGATCCTTGCAGCTATTCTCACAGTCCTTTGTAGGGACTGGCAGTCTGATGCTTTGCTGTTCCTGTACCAGATGGAGTTGCACCTTGTCAGGATGCTCTGAATGGTACTCGTAATTAAGATTGGTAATGGGAGTCTTGCTTTCCTCAATCTTCTTAGGAAGTGGAGGCGCTGCTGTGCCTTCAGGGAGGTGATATTAAGGGACCAGGTGAGGACATCCATGATGTGAACCCCAAAGAACTTGATGCACTTAACTCTCTCTACGGAGGGGCCATGTATTCGCAGAGGGGGATGGTCCGTCTTCACTTTCCTGAAGTCCATAGTGATTTCCTTTGTCGTCTCCACATACAGGCTTAGGTTGTTCTTTTCACACCGATCCACCAGCTGCTCCACCTCCACTCTGTACTCCATCTTGACATCGTTCCTGATAAGGCCAACCGCTTTTGTGTCATCTTCAAGCTTGATGAAAAGGTTTCAGCTGGATCCTGCGACACAGTCACGCGTCAGCTGTGTGAATAGCAGTGCGCTGAGCACACAGCCTTGGGAAGCACCTGTACTCAGCATAATGTGACAAGAGACGTTGCTGCACATGCAGACCGATTGTGGCCTTATTGTTAAGAAGTCCAGTATCCAATTGCAGAGGGAGGTGTTGAGACCCAGTGAGGACAGTTTCCTCACCAGTTTTTGGTGCATGATGGTGAACACCGAACTGAAGTCAATAAACAGCAGTTTGGCATATGAGATCCCATTTTCCACGTGTGACAGGACATAGTGGAGAGCAGAGGCTATTGCATCATCAGTGGATCGATTAGAGAGATAAGCAAACTGGAAAGGGGCCAGTGTGCTGGGAAGGTGTTGCCCTGGTCTGCAAAAACCTCTGGTGCTATCTTTATTATTTTCTCTTTCATATTTGCACAGTTGGTTTTCCTTTGCACATTGGTTGTTTGTCTCCAGTTGAACTTAGTGTTTCATTGATTCTTTTGTGTTTTTTGGGTTTACTGTGTATGCCCGCAAGAAACCAAAACTCAGCATATTAGCTTTCTGGTGCGACCAAGACACTTTTGGTTGTCTGTGCTAGAGTCACCCATGGTGTGCTTGCTATCAGTACTCATTTCGAGTATTGTTCAGTACAGATGAACACGTACATTTGGGGACATGCATGTACTTTGATGGTAAGTTTACTTTTGAACTTCAAGTTTGATTGTGGTAATGTTCATTGCTGCTGCTGGACTAGCACCTTGAGATCATTTGTCTTTGAACTGCCAGCTTTGTCCTGAGCTTATACCATGTAGCTCAGTCGTGTACCTGTTGTGATGATGGAACTTTTTAAAGGATTGTGCACAAGTCATTTCCACTAATGCTGAGTTCAAAGTTTAAAATGCATATACATTATATAACTTTGAGATTTGTCTTCGTACAGGCAGGCACAAAACAAAGAAACCCCAAAAGAACCCATTGAAAAATACCATCAAACACCCAATGTGTTGAGAGAGGGAAAAAAAAATTGTGTAAACAGTAAAACTAAGCTGTAGCTTCAGAGCTGGAGTTTTATAAAAGACATGAAGCCAAGCATCACTGCAGCTAGCGCAAGCAACGGCTATAGTTCATTGCAAAGCCGAGTAAGCGTTACAAGACCACAGATGCGAAGTCAGGCAGCCGGCACTGCATTTCAGAGTAGAGCTGAGAAAATGTTGTGAATCAACGAGCAGAACTAGCCCTTGTCTTGCCCCAGTCGCAACTTTCTGGCCCGGCGCTTAAATCGTCTAAACGTCGGGTTGTTCCTCACTTTTGGATTTGGATCTGGGGCCTGGACTCTGCCACCACGATTTGGCCTGTACTCGGCCTTTCCAATGCAGCATGGCATTGATCAGACATAGGGACTTTCCTCACTCTCAGGGATGCCACAACTATGCCTTGACGCTAGTTTTGAACCCGACTCTGCTTACCACGACCATGCCTTGCCTGCACCTGTGTCTCTGCCACTGCTCACCCTCTGTCATCCTTTGCTTGCCTCTTCATTGTTGGTGTTGTTAGCGTTGATTGTTATTAATTAAGTTCTATGAATAAGGTATATGGTATTTTCCTTTGTTTTGTGTTTGTCATCTCTGGGCATCACCAGTACTATCTTAAACCAGAATTATGTTGTTATGCTATTATGCATATTTGCATTTGCTAAAGGTACATTGGTGAGAAATAGTTTGCGCAGGTTTGTCTTTTGTGTTGATTAGCTCACAAACTCTCCCAACACCAGCACAGTGGCTATGTCTTCAGGATTGGGCCACCTTGTTTCTGGTGCAACCAAGACACTCATTTGGTTGTCTATGCCAGTCTCACACAGTGCTATTAGTACTTATTTCAAGTATTGTTCAATACAAATGAACACATGAATTTGGGGAATTGCAAGTGGAAATTGGGATGAGGTATCCTTGCCCAACTTTAATCTGATACCATATTCTCAGCGTTCTTGCATGTGCGTGATAAATTTTTGTACCCTAATTGATTAAAATGGTATGACATACTGTCATTTATTTTTATTGTTCATTGATAAGTGATTTATTTAATGGTTACTGAATAGTTAATATAAAATGAATATATTATTAATTTGAGAAGTATCAACTTTATGGTAAGTAGTTCAGAAAAAAAAAACAAAGCCAGAATAAGCGTAGAGCTAATTTCTTAGTTTGCAAAGCAAAACGAAGTGATCTTTTGCATGGGTTCTTTCCCTTTCATAATTTTTAAAAAACGTATCACATTTGAGTTCTTAAGGTATCAGTAGAATTCAGTGTTTTGGGATTAATGTGCTATGAAGAATTAAGAAATTCTCATTAACTTTCTTAAGTAGATTTATTCTGTAATTTTAAGGGTTTATTTTGGAAAATTGGACCTACCTTTGTTTAAAAAAAAATTTTCTGATTATGTGTTTGAAAATAAAATTAAATTTGCACCATTTCTTGCCTCAGTACCATTTTGCTAATATCTGTTTTGTGGAGGTAGAATGACACCATTCTCTTCAGTGTTGGGTGTTGTAGATTTCACCTTTCTTCCTATTTGGTGCGAAGTGTCGCCAGTTGTTTCCTGAATAATTGATGTGTGGTATGATTATACCTGCATTGGGCTTGTAACCTACTTTCTCTTTCCTGTAAAGAGCACCAGACTTACTGTTATAACTCTCTTTTACCAGTAAACTTCTTGAGATCAAACCAATACTGATAGAGATACAAAATTACTTACCGTATGCCAAGTAAATATGGTTAGTTACACCGCACATGCAAATATAGATAAGTGGTATTGGTCAACCTGTCACACGTGATCGACACTTTGTGTGGCTTTTTTTTTTCTTCATGGAAGATTAAACCTAGCCTTTTCCTAAATATATTATGAAATAATTTGTTTAGGCCATTTTTAACTGTAACCACCCATTAACACCAGAATTAGTAACAGTTTGGTAATTACCTTGCTTTCGCTGGTTTCTGATTAGGACTACTTACATAAACCGTGCATATTTTGAGTCTGAGCTATTCTTAATCCATATTCTTAGCTGGTTTTCTTAAAGTTGGCATGGTGCCAAAGAATGGCAAGAGAAGATTTGTAGAATATTGCATCAATCAACAAGCTTTAAGAAAGATGTGATTGCACTGGAGAGGATGCAGAGGAGACTTACCAGGGTGTTACTTGGATTGGACAACTTTAGTTATGGGAAAAATTAGATGGGGTAAACTTATTTTCTCTGGAGCAGCAAAGGGGGCTAAGGGGTGAACTGATGGAAGTATATAGTAAGATTGCAGACACCTAATTAAGGGTACATAGTCAACATCTTTTTCCTGTGGTAGGATATCAAAAGCAAGAGGGCATAGATTTAAGGTGAGAGGTAGGAGTTTTAAAGGTGATCTAAGGGTTAGGTTTTTCTATACAGAGAGCAGTTGCTATCTGGAGCGCAGTGCCAGAAGAGGTGGTAGAATCAAATACATCTGCTATGTTTGAAGGGCTTTAGACAGACACACAACTAGGAAAGGCATAGAATATGGTTACTAATGTAGGCAAATATGATTAAAGTAGACAAGCAAAATGTTCTGCCTGGATAATAGTGAGCAACTGTGCTGTACAACTCTGGCTCTATGGGACTGTTGCTTATATTTTTAAAAAAATGTTGGCATCTGAAATATAAATTTATTCATGACTAAGTAGAGTGTGCCCTAAAGTTAGGTTAAGGTACTTTTCTGGGGACTGTTTGAAATAAGTGACTTCAGGTTACTGTGCTTCTAAAGTTTTTATACGAGCTTTCAGACACTTGATCTTGGGCAAGCACCAACTTCCATTTCTTCTTTTTGCCCATTTCTTGATTACGAATTCACAAAACTGGAGCTTTTTTTTCTGTTTTAAAACTCATTTGTTCCACATCTAGTTGAATGGGTTGTTGCAGGATGTGGTTTTACATCTGTGATTCTCCACACAAATGAGTCTGTCATCTCAGCCCTGCTATTGAGGGTAGGTGCTGAGCAGAGACCAGGTGCTCCCACACAGGAACTTAGGACAGTTAGTCACTTAGACACATATTTATACTCTTCCAGTTATTAAATGGTATTTGAATAATCTTTGCAGCAAATCTTTTTGCATTTTTCATATCAAGAGGCAATACTAATCCAGGTAATGCAAGCCCACATGACAATAGCCTTTGTAGAGAGTCAGTGACAATTATCACTTTAGCCTGGATAGATGACAGACATTTTCATTAAGGCTGTTAGTTAATTGCCACTAAAATGCATAATTGTAACAATTGTTTATTTTTGATATGGTAATTTCACACCATGTCTACGCAATAATACATTTTAAATAGATTATCTATATGACACAATTTGTGTTCAATATTAATTATATTTATTAGTTTTGCAAAATCAAAAATAGATTTTGATTTTTGCAAACTGTTTATGGGTGGTGAACTCCGACTCACTGCATGCTTGAACTTAGCTTCTGAGAAACACGGTAAGGGTAGCTTGGGTTCTCTCGTTTGGACAGAGCGCAACATGTCACTCTGTGGAGTAGGGAAACGCATTTTAGTGGTTCCAGTGGTTGGCTAGTGACAGTGATTTTACTGGTGGTGATAGTATTCCTGTTCTTCACCGGAGAAGAAAAAAAGTGACTGTAATCATGGGGCAATTTTTGAACAAAAACTGTATATGGTACTATTTTATTTTAAGAATAAAGTCCCTCACTTATAATGGATTTTGTTTTGTCATTTGTGGATTATTTTTGGAGTACTCCGCATAATTGTGGTTGCATTAATAGCTGTCATTTTCTGCTTTGTTTGTCCTTGGGTAACTTTTCCTTTTGTATTTTCTGAAATTAGTAAATGTTTCACAACATTAGCATAAACTTGGAATATTGGTGAGAAGCTTTATGGTGTTATTCCAAGGCTTCTGTCAATTCATGGAGATGGTCGGACTTGTATAAAGTGGATTGCCGTATTTGTTAAAGTAGTAGATGATACCATTATACATACTGGTTAACCATTCTTCCTGCATTATTACCAAAGTCCTGGATAGATTAATATTATTATTATTTTTTAAACAAAACCGTCTTTGTGCCAAAATGCCAATTGATAACAATGCGGAAAATGCCTCTTTTCTATGCCCTCACATTTTCAATAAAAGAATAGTAGATTGTGGGCATTTTTTTTAACCTGGCATTTGAGCACTTTCACGGCATCCTTTGATATTATTTTCACTTCATTTTTGTAGATGTCCTCAAGCATTCGATGTTTCACGAAACCTGTAGAAACGTTGGAACGATCTTTAGAGATTAGTCGACACAAGGGAAGAAAGAGAGTGCAAAAGAGACCAAACTATAAAAATGTAGGTGAAGAGGAGGAAGAAGAGAAGGGCATAGAGGAAAAGGAAGATGACACTGAAAAGCTGAAAGGTACAGACACTAGTGCAAAAGGCATCAAGACAAGTGGGGAGACTGAAGGTGAGTGTTGCATGAACAAGACGACTGGTGGTTCCCTCACTTTCCTACAATCCAGTGATTATGCAATATATTTGCTTCAGTGCATAGACATTTTTAAAGCTAACTAATTTTGAGAAGTATTACTTTCATGTTGTTCATGTCCTGTTGTAACTTACATTTTCAAGGAGTCACTGATAAAATGGAGGACTATGCCTGTTCAATATGTCTCGTTGAACTGATACAAAATAAACTAAAGGAACCAATATAATTGTGAAACTTCTCAGTCCCCCTCCTGTTGTAGCTCAAGAGCAACACCAAGAAATATTATTTTTGAGATAGACATGTACCAATAGGATCTAAAGAGGGGGAAAATATTTGAAGATCATAGCATATTTTTTAAAGTTACTGATGCCTAATTACCAAAAGATTAGTTTGTCCTGGTCAAAATGTAATAGAGTTTGAGAGCATGAATGATCAGAGAAATACTACTTCCTTCAAGTTCAGTGTTCCATTACTTTTACATGAAAATAATTTATTATGTCCTACTGCTGACACTTTTTTATCTGCAGCAATGGTGGGTTGTGTTTTTCATTTAAAAGCATATTATTAAAAATCTATTTGATCTGTTTTGCTGGTTTGTTGTGGTGCCTCTGGCTATTTGATGTGTGGTTCCTTTTTCATATATCTTTGTAAGCTTGATTTGTGTGCTTGTCTTTTGCTATACACTTAGTGGCCACTTTATTAGGTACCACCTAAACCTAATAAAGTGACCATTAAGTATATGTTCGTGATCTGCTGCTGTAGCCCATCCACCTTAAGGCCTCAGAGATGCTGTTCTGCACTCGACTGTTGTAACATATGTTTACTGAGTTACTGTTGCTTTACTGTCACTCCGGCATTCTCCACTGACCTCACTCATTAATAGGGTATTTTAGCTCGCAGAACTGCCGCTCAGTGGATGTTTTTGTTTCCTGTCTTTCGCACCTTTCTCTGTAAACTCTAGAGACTGTTGTGCCAGAAGATCCCAGGAGATCATCAGTTTCTGAGATACTCAAACCACTCCGTCTGGCACCAACATTCATTCCATAGTCAAAGATGCTTAGATCATATTTCTTTCCCATTTTCATGTTTGGTCTGAGTAACAACTGAACCTCTTGACCACGTCTGCATGCTTTGATGTATTGAGTTGCTGCCACAAAATCGGCTGATTAGATACTTGTTTTAACGAGCAGGTGTTACCTAATAAAGTGGCCACTGAGTGTATGCGCATCAGCGTGGAGTTTTTCTGATATTTAGTTAGAGCCATATGCATGGAAATGGGCCCTTTGATCTAACTGGTCCAAGCCAACCAGATTTCCCATCTGGTCCCATTTGACCCCATTTGGCCTTTATCTCTAATATTTGCTATCTGGGTACCCGTCCAAGTACCTTTTCAAATGCTGTTAATGTATTTGGCTCAACTATATCTTTTGGCAACTTATTCCATATATTGACCACCCTCTTAGTGAAAAGTTTCCCTCTCGTTCCTAGTCAATACCTCTCCTACCTGTGTCTTCTAGTCCTAGATTCCCCCACCCCAATGAAAAAGACTGCAATGACCTCCATGATTTTAAACATCTCTAAAATCACCCCCATCAATACAGTTAAGGGTCTTGCCATTAACAGTGTTCTGTCCCTTTATATTTGATTTCCCAAAATGCACTGCTTCACATTTAGCTGGGTTAAACTCCATCTACAATTTCTCCATCGATATCGGCAACTGTTTTAGTATATTCTGCTTTATCCTTTGGCAGCCTTCGACACTATCCACAGTACCACCAATCTTAATATTATCTGCAAACTTACTAACACACCCATCTGAATTCTTATCCACTTCATTTATGTATCACAAAACAGCAGAGGTCCTAGGATTGATCCCTCCAGAACACCACTAGACACAGACCTCTAGCCAGAATAAGTCCCATTAACCTTTACCTTTTTTCTTCTGTGGGTAAAGTCAGTTCTGAATCCACACTGCCAAGTCACCATGAATCCCATGCATCTTAATTTTCAGGATGTATTTTTCATGAGGGACCTTGTCAAAAATGTTACTAAAATCCATGTCAACAACATCCACAACACTAGGTTTGGCTTTTGTCACCTCCTTGAAAAAGTCAATCAAGTTAGCAAGAAATGACTTGTTCTCTACCCCCCCAGTCTTCAGTCACAGTCACGGTAACATACCTCATAAATCTCTTCTGCATTCCTTCCAACTTAATAGTATTTTTCCTCTACTAGGGTGACCGAAACTGAACTTAATATTCCAGATGCAACCAAAACCCTTCACCCTGTCAACGTCTGATATCATTTTCAGGGAATCATGTACTTGTACTCCTCGGTCCTTCTGTTCTATGACAGACCCCAGTACCCTTCTGTTCAGCAAAATCCAACACCTCACACTTATCTGAATCAAACTCCATTTGCCATTCCACAGTCCACGTACCCAGTTGATCAAGGTCCCTCTGTAAATCATGATAATCATCTTCACTGTCATTAATACCTATTTTAGTGTTACCTGCAGACTTGCATATTTCCATCCTAATCATTGATATAGATAACAAGTGACAATGGACCTTGCACAAACCCCTGGGGACCTCTACTAATTTTTTTTCTGGTTTAAGTTGTATGTCTTTGAGTGGTACCTTCATATCGTTTGATTTCCTTAATGACATGATTTTTTCTGTCTCCCCTTAATGTGTTAACGTATTCTTCTTATCCCTATAAAACCATACTGAAAGCTGGTGGGAGGTAAGCCCATGGCGGGGAGAGTGCAATCAGAAATTACGAATTAATTTTTTCAGCAAATCTGTTAGTAAAAGTATGAAAGAAGTACCATTTCTCCTCAGAAGAGATATCCTTTCTATATTACAGCAACAATGAACAGTTAAAATGTCACAAAAAGTTACCATACTTTTTCATGGCCTTTAAACATGTAGATTCCCTGTGTTCATCAGTGGCATTTTGAACTTCTTGTAGCTAGGACGCTAGTATTTTTTTCCAAATATTGAAGATAGAAGATTGGAAGATACTTAATCGCTTAAGGTGAAACCATGTGTTTCCCTTCTGCTTTTTTATCTTTTCTACCTATCACTTCCCAGCTTCTCACTTCATCTCCCTTCCCTGACCCACCCACCTTGCCCTTCACCTTGTTCCACCATTCACCTGCATCTTTGCCATTCCTTTTTCTCATCCTTACACATAACAGTTAATTTCCCCTTTAAACTATTTCAGTATTGATTTAGAAAGTTTCAAGAAACTTCCAGCAGAAATAGATTAATGAATTCAAGACAAAATGCTAATATTAAAGATCTTGTTCAGAGCTGTTACGTGATTAGGCGGATTTCAGATATAAAACATCGTCCTGTGGCTTTTTAATTGTAAGATACTTAACATAAGACAAGCATGTTGTCACTTTTTGCACAAATAATCTTCTTTGTACATGTTTCTATAAACATTAGCAGAAAGTGAGGTTATTTCTATATTTGGGTATATCTGCTCAGTTCAAAGATTTGGTGCATGTTTTCTTTAATTCACTTTTGAGATGGGTTTGCACATTTTGTATTTAATTACAGTCTGCATTTGATTTTGTTTGCCACTAGTTTTACATTGTCTTTTTGTGCTAATATCTACTTGTTTTTATTTAAGCTTCATTACATTTACATTGCTATAATTTCTGGATGTTTAGGACAATGAGGGAGATTCAGTCTAGATTTGTTGAGTGGGTTGCAGGGAGGGTTGGAAATGGGGCAAAAGTTGGAGCAATTTCATCTTCAGCCTCTACTTTTAAACTTATTTCTGCTTTCAGCATCCATTATCAACAATCAGTGGGGTATAAATGTTCTTAAAACTTAATTCTTTTTTCCTTGGTATATCGGTTCAACTGGTTCAAGATGGTCAAGTGAATCTGAAGGTACTGTTGACTAATCTGCAATATCTATTAGGTACATAAGTTTAGGAACACTTAAGTTTTAATGTGAAATCAACAGAGCACCTCATATCTGGCAATTAGTTATAGAAAGAACTATTTTCTTTAGCAATCATTTTCATTTATTAACTTGCATATTGTCTAATTATTTTATACAGTATACAAAAATACTTAAGTCTCACAGATTAAACAGCTGCTGAGTTTGTATTATTTGGAGACTATTCTGCTGCTGCTTACTATTGCCAGTTGCACAACCTGGATCGGTATTTGTTTCCAGACTGACCTGTACCCAAATACAAGGGTTAAGAGCATTGAAAGTATCTTTTAGCTCATTGCTTTCTATCTGTGACGTGGTTGCAACCTATGAAACTGTGGAGATGAGATTGGTAATTTACCACATGAATGATGGTAGTTTGAATCCTCTGTTGATCCTTCAATGATATATTACAAAAAGCTTTTGCTGTGAAATGCATGCATATGAAATAACAAAATAACACTGATGTATAATGTACCATCTTTTCACCCTTGTAGTCAAGTATAAACAGTCACTTGATTCAATTTGGAATATTTTATGCCACATATTGAGGATAGACAGATCTGCAAATGATAGAATCTAGTGTTGATTAAATTCCTCTTTAGCATGAAGCTCATATTAGTACCTAAGATTTTAGCTGCTCTGCATTTCAGAAGACTAGCAACAAAGGTTTTCTTTGACTTTTAATTAAGCATTTAAAACTTTCCATCCTCATGGTGTAATGCTGAATCTAAAATCAGATTATTGTTTTCTATAACCAAGTGTGGTTTGGCTATCTTAGAAAGGAGTCAACACTGAGTTACTACAACGTGTACGGAAGTGTTGACAATGACTTCCATATGGGATGTTGGTAACCTATCTGATATAGGCATATGTGGGATCTATGTAAATCCCTTTATTAGTTTTGATTTTTGGATAGCTGGAATACTGAGTGGCTTTCAGTTGAAACAAACACATTAGCTTTCTAGAGATACCCTTTAACTGTTTTTCACTTTGCTGTGGGTGTTGTGTATTATGAATATTCCTGTAAACTGCTGGAACTCCAGTGAACATTCTCACCACACACTGCAAATTTCCGTTGATTACGTTTTATCTCCAATGGTGCAATCACTGAATCAGAATTGGGTTTATTATCACTGGCATATGTTGTGAAATTTGTTTTTTTTGTAGCAGTAGTACAGTGCAAGACAAAAAATACTGTAAGTTACAAAAAGAAATAATGCAAAGAGGAATAGTGAGGTAGTGTTCTTGGCTTCATGGACCATTCAGAAATCTGATGGTGGAGGGGAAGAAGCTGTTCCTAAAATGTTGAGTGTGCATCTTCAGGCTCCTGTACTTCCTCTAACTCAAGTTGCACTGATGATAGTTACTTTTTTCATTTAAAAATTTAATTCAAAAAATTATACTATTACATGAATACACAAACTTTGCCAAATTGAGTAAGCTGGCATTAAATAGCAACTATTTATTTTGCAGTTCTGTGGTTCTAAATTCTACAGATGTCTGGCATTGTCTGTAATGTCTCTGGATATGGTGTCTTCACGAGAATATTTTCGTGCCATGTACCATTCAATGCATCACGTCAGTAATCTATTGCTGACAGATCAAATTCCACAATATATCCTAATTTTTAAAGGAATGAATTGGAATTTAAGGGAATAAATTCCTCAACTGCTGGTGTCACTATGAAGTAAGAGTCTGTGATTTTCAAACAGGTCGCAGAAAGGTGATTCTATGAGTAGTAGAAATTAACTTTTAGAGCACTTTAGGTTGATAGTACAGGTTTAATGGTACAGACCATGAAATAAAATTGAATGGTGCATTTTATGGTAAAGCACCTGAAGAAATAGCTGTAGCAGGGTCAAAGTAAGTGGTAAAGGTTTGGAGTTTAATTAAGATTTTCCCACAGTTAATTATGCAGGCCATTGCTATTCATTCAGGGCTGCACATTTGTCAAGTAATCTGACAACAGCAGCTTCATTTGATGGATCAGCAGTGATGATGGTCTGCAATGTGTGGTCAGCTTCCACGGACATCTTCAACAAAGTGGTAACCTAACCTGGGTTTGGCATTTCCGATGTAAACAAGACCAAAACCTATAAAATGAGTACAGTGTAACGGAATAGATGGTGTGTGTGTGTATGCTATTTCACGTAGTGTTTGCAGTGTTGGGTAGCACATTTGGAGTTGCTGGCAGTTGGATTTTGTGATTGCCCAAGAACGGGATTAAAAAAAAGGAGTGTTGGGGAAAAATAATTACTATATCCAGGATATTATGATCTCTCCAAAAACAGGATGATCTATGCTTAGTGGTAGGATCCAGTTGTAGGTAGTGAAAGCTTGTCTGACTGGAAGGTGAAGACAAGGAATTTTAGGTAAAATTTGGAACTCAATTTTGGACTGGGGTATTTTCTCTTGATAGCTTTACGAAGATTATTTCTTGAATTGAATGCCACACTATGGGACTTCAGTAGGGAATGGCTCGTCCGTGGTTTCCAGTTTAGGAATACCAAGATCACCTTTTTGGTACACTGTTCTCTACACTTTATGATCATCTCTGATGGTGGTGACATGCTCATCTAGGTTGGCTGCTTTGAAATAACATTGAGCAAAGAAAAAGAGATGAGGATACAGACCTCTATGTCCTTCATGTTTCAGCCCAGTGACTAGTCAGAACTAGCAAACATCAGAAAATAATTTTGTTTTAAGTTGCATGAATGAAGAAGGACAAAGGAGCTGTTCGTAACTGGATGGAGACCAAGAGGAAATGGATTACAGAATAGTGCTGGCTGAGTGATGGCGTAGCAAGTATCTGTTAATGAATCTGATCTGTCTGCAGCAGGTGTAAGTAGAACAACAGAGAAACAGAATAAAATGAAAATGCAGAAGAAAACATTTGTTGGAAATCTGAGATAAAGGCAAATTTTGGGAAACCCAGCAGTACAGGCAATATCTTTGGAAAGAAAAATTAAATTGTTTCAGAACTTCCCAGAAATTGCAAAAGAGGAAAAAACTGAAAAATACTGGCAATTGGGAATATAAACTGAGAATGCTGGGAACACAGCAGGTCAAGCAGCTTCTGTGGAGAGAAACAGCTGTTGGCCTGGCACAGTGAATGCCACCATGTAGGGTGGCCAGCTGCCAATGCCAACACTGCTGTTTCACCACAAAACTGGTACAATCAACCAAGCACATAACCCGAACCACTATCCTAGTGTTACCTGCATTTAAACTGGCCAGTTCTGACATATATTTGCATTACCAATTATCTGAAATGATTGCATTCAAGATGAGTTGTTTCTTTCTCAAGCTTCTGTTAGCTTTTATTAGATAGTATGAGGCTAAAAGTAGGGAGACTAGAATGTCAGAAGAATAGAGAATGAAAATAACAAATAACTAGGAGCTTTGGGTCATCCATGTGGAATGCACTGTTATGTGATCAAACTGAGAATATATTGAAACAAAATTTGTAATCAGGAAGAAAAAAAGCAGTAGTCAAGTAATTGGCAATTTGATGATCAGTAGCAGAGTCTTGGTCAAGCAGAGTTAGGAAAACTCACTGGATAATTCTGAAGACCTCACCTTCAGAAAGGTCAAATTTGTTTTGTCATTTAATGCCAGTGGTTTAATTGTTAATAGAGGTGATTTTGTTAAGCATGGACCTTCTATTTTAAAAAAAACAATTGTATTGCAAAGTTGGAGGGGCTTCACTTTGTCCAAAGCTTTGTATTTTGAAAATTGTTAAAACTTAGCATCTTACAAGAATTTATACACTCTAGTCTTGAATTGCCTTTTCCACGTGATTAGTGAATAAACTATTGGCAAAAACAGACTCATTATAATTCTGCCATGTAACAATACAGTAGAAGAGCTTCCTGGAAATTCTTAGTGGTAGGAAATTACTTGAACTTGGTTGGTTCCAAGCATTTCAAAAAATAGAAAATTTTATTAAAATCCATTTATTCAGGTGTATTTACACTGCCTGAAATATTAATAATCATTGAAGCAGAGCCTTCCTAATGAATTTACATAACTAACTTTTCTTCATTTCAGTGGTGTTACTAATTTTGAATATATGTATTTACTACTTTAATTGTACTTTTCATAACATTTCAAGAGAATACATGTACACAAAATAGTTATTATCAGTTTAAGTAAAGTTGTGTTTTCCTTATTTAAAGAAATTGAAATGGTTATTATGGAGCGATGCAAGATATCTGGCACCCAGCCTTCAGGCTTGACCGAACAAAATACCACAGATGAAGAGAAGACTGCAGCAGCTACAAGGACTAACAATCCAAAGAGAAGGTAAACTTAATTTTTTGTAGCTGTGGTATTTAATTGTACTGTTTTCCACAAGAGTGAGAGAAGATGAAAAACAAACAGCTAGAGTTGGAACCAAAGGAGAAATGTATGTTATCTGGGGTGCCCAATCCTGCCATGACTGCCATTTTGGATACTTTTAAAATAAATATTTAGGATTTTAAACTTAAGTATTTTTGCTTCTGAACCAAGTATTCATTAAAGCATTAAAGTAAATTTGTGTTTGTCAAAAGTAGTAATAATAGTTTGCTTTGGCTGACATCTGATGCGTTGTTAAACTTTTTGTTTGTATAAATTTCTAGTGCAGAGTTGTGCAGTGCATGTTGGAATATAGTAAAATGGTCAACAGTAGTGCAATTAGTACTTGTACATGGATATCATACTTTTGGGATGTTGCTGAAGTATGCATTCAGCGTGACTACATATTGGAATGTATCCAAATTTTTTTGTGGGATTTTCTCTAAAATTCCCAATACATGCTCATTGTTGTCATCAGATATGAGATCATGGCAGTGTTATTTCAAGGGCAATGGTGCATTAGTGCTATTTCAGAGATCCAGAGGACATGGGTTCAGTTGTGATCTCCGATGTGTTCTCCCCACGGATTTCTGCCAGGTGTTCTAATTTTTTTCCCCAAATCCCAACAGTGAGCTGAAAGGTTAATTGACTACTGTAGCTAGATCTTTATAGTACAGAAAGGTTGCAAAGAGAATCGAAAAGGAAAGCAGATGGCCATCTGAAGAGAATAAGTTGCAGAGAAATAACAAAAGGGAAAAGGGGACTAAAGCAATTATTTTCTAGGAGCCAGTATGGACCTGATAGTGCAAATTAAGTGTTGTGTTATAATCAATAAGTGAGGCATTCTGCGTATTACCAACAACTGATATTTGTTATTGCGAAGCTGTTATAGTAACAAATCATGAAAGGTTAATGAGTAACAAAAACCATCTTTGAAAAAGCAAAAGGTAAGTTAAATGTAGTAAAGGAACTTAAACGGGAAGGAGGGTCTAAAGGAAAATAGACTATAATACACAGGAGCAGAGTTAGACCATTCTGCATATCGAGTCTGCTCTGCCATTCCATCATGGCTCATTTATTATTCCTTTCAATTCCATTCTCCTGTCTTCATCTCATCATCTTTGATACCCTAACTGATCAAGAACCTATCAACCTTCGCTTTAACTATACTCAAGGACTTGGTCTCGCACAGCCGTCTGTGGCAATGAGTTTCACAGATTCACTACCCTCTGGCAAAAGAAATTCCTCCCCTTCTGTGTTCTAAGTGGATGTCTGAGGCTAAGTCCTCTGATAGCCCTCTAGGAAACATCCTCTGCACCTCTATTGAAGCTGTTCAATATTCAAAAGGTTTCAGTGAGATTCCCCCACCCACCCCCATTCTTCTAAACTCTGGCGAGTGTAGGTACTGAGCCACCAAATGCTTCTTCTATGTTAATCTTTTTCATTCCTGGGATCGTTCTCATGAATCTCCTCTGTACCCCCTCCAATGCCAGCACATCTTTTTAGTTTAGGGGCCCAAAACAAAATACCCTAAGTGTGATCTAACCAATGCCTTATAAAGCCTCAGCATTATAACCTTGCTCTTATAATTCAGTCTTCTTGAAATGAATGCAAGCATTGCATTAACCTTCCTTACTACCAAGTCCCTTAGTACTGCATCTCTGATTTTTGAATTTTCTCCCCGTTTAGAAAATAGTTTATGTCTTTATTCCTTCTACCGAAGTGCATAACCATGCACTTCCAAGCAGTATATTCCATCTGTCACTCCTTTGCCCTTTCTCCTAATTTGTCTAGGTCCTCTGCAGAGTCCCTGATTCCTCAACACTATTTGCCTTTCCACCTATTTTCATATCGTGTGCAAATTTGGCCACAAAGCCATCAATTCCATCATCTAAATCATTGACATATAAATGAAAAGAGGTGGTCCCAACACTGACCCCTATGGAATGCCACTAGCAACCAACCAGAAAAAGCCCCCTTTATTCCCACTCTTTGCCTCCTGACAGTCAGCATATCTTCTATCCATGCTAGTATCTTTCCTGGAATATCATGGGTTCTTGTTAAGCAGCCTCAGTTGTGGCACCTTGTCAAAGGTCCTCTGAAAATCCAAGTAAACAACATCCAGTGACTCTCCTTTGTCTGCCCTGCCTGTGATTTCCTCAAAGAGTTCCATCAGATTTGTCAGCAAGAATTCCCCTGAAGAAAACCATGAAAACAGAGAAAATTTTGGCCTATTTTCTCATGTGTCTCCAAGTACCCCGAAACATTATCCTTAATGATAGACTCCAAACAAGAGAAAATCTGCTGATGCTGGAAATCCAAGCAGCACACAGAGAATGCTGGAGGAACTCAGCAGGCCAGGCAGTATCTATGGAAAAGAGCAAACAGTTGATGTTTTGGGTAAGACCCTTCATCAAGACTGAACCACTAAAGTCAAGCTAACTGACCTAGAATTTCCTTTTTTCTGCCCCTCTCCCTTCTTGAAGAATGGGGTGAAATTTTCAGTTTTCTGGAATCAGGAGCAATTCCGGAATCTAGTGATTCTTGAAAGATCATTACGAATGCCTCTTCAGCTACCTTTTTCAGAACCCTGGAGTGTGGTCCATCTGATCCAGGAGACTTGTGTATGTTCAGACCTTTCAGCTTCCCAAGTTCCTTCTCCTTACTAATAGCAGCTGCTCTCACATCTTACCCCGACACTGGAATTTCTGGCATACTGCCAGTGTCCTCCAGAGTGAAGGCTCATGCAAGATACTTTTGAAATTTGTCCACATTACTACCATAGGTTGTAAATTGTCCCACATTACTACCTGTCAGCAACATTTTTCCAGCAGTCCAATATTCCCTCTCACTTCTCTTTTACTCTTCATATAGCTGGAAAAAAAAACTTTTAGTATCGTCTTTCGTATTATTGGCTAGCATGCCGTCATATTTTATCTTTTCTCTCCTTATGGTTTTTTAGTTGCCTTCTGTATGTTTTTTAAAGCTTTCCAATCCTCTAACTTTCCATTATTCTTTCCTGTATTATATACTCTTTCTTCTCCTTTTATGGTGTCTTTGACTTCCCTTGTCAGCCACAGTTGCCTCATCCTCCCTGTAGAATACTTAAATCTTTGCAATGTATCTATCCTGCACCTTCTAAATAGCTCCCAGAAACTTCACACATTGCTGCTCTGCTGTCATTTTTGAACTTTGATCCCTCAGTGGAAGGGGACATTAGCAAGGGTCAAAGTTCAAAGTAAATTTACTCTTTTATCTATAAGACCCCATAGGACACAGCAGAAGCATTTAGCCCATTGAGACTGCTCTGCTATTCAATCATGGCTGTTTCTTTTTTTCCCCTCCTCAGCCCAACACCCCGGCCTTCTCCCTGTAACCTTTGATGCTGTGTCCAATCAAGAACCTATCAAGCTCTGCCTACATCCTGGCCTGGCCTGGATAACCTGGCCTCCACAGCTGCCTATGGTAATAAGTTCCACAAATTCACTGCCCTCTGGCTAAAGAAATTTCTTCACATCTCTGTTTTAAATAGATGCCCCTCTATATTGAGGCTGTGCCATCTTGACCTGGACTTCCCCACCATGTAAAACATTCTATTCACATCTGCTCTGTCTAGGCCTTTCAATATTCAAAAGCTTTCAATCAGATCCCTCTTCATCCTTCTAAATTCCAGCGAGTACAGCCCAGAGCCATCAAACGTTCCTCGTATGATAACCCTTTCATTCCCGGAAACATCCTTGTGAACTTCCTCTGGACCCTCCCCAATGCCAGCACATCTTTCGTGAGATGAGGAGCTCAAAACTGTTCACAATACTCAAGATATTGATCATCATCAGCCTTATGAAGCCTCAGCATCGCATCCCTGTTCTTGTATTCCAGACCTCTTGAAATAAATGCTAACATTGCATCTGTCTTCCTCCCCACAAGTTAACCTTTAGGGTGTTCTTCACAAGGATCCGCTTTAGGTAGCTCCCTCCTCATGCCTTTATAATTCCCTATATTCCACTGGAATACTGTTACATTTGACTTTATCTTCTCAAACTGCGGAGTGAATTCAATCATATTATGATCCCTGTCTCCTAAGGGTTCTGTAACCTTAAGCTTCCTAATCAAACCTGTGTCATTAAATAACACCTAATCTGTTCTCCTAGTCTGCTCAACCTCAAGCTGCTCTAAAAAGCCATCTCATCAGCATTCTACAAATTCCCTCTCTTAGGATCCAGCATCAATCTGATTTTTCCAGTCTACCTGCATTCTGAAATCCCGATCACTATCATTTCACATGCTTTTTCTGTCTCCCATTGTAATTTGTATACCACATCCTGGCTACGAGTCAGATCCCTATATGCAATTCGCATCAGGGTCATCTTACCCTGGCAGTTTCTTAACTCTACCCATAAGGATTCTACATCTTCTGATCCAATGCCACTTACTTCTAAGGCTTTGATTTCATTTTTTACCAAGAGTCACTCTCCCCTTCTGCTATCTGCCTGTTCTTTTGATTCAATGTGAATTATTGGATGTTAAGCTTCTAATTATCATCATATTTCAGCCATGACTCAGTGATGCCTACAATGTCATACCTGCCTGTCCTTCCTCACTGTCTCACTACACACTGCGTCTACTTATATACCAACTGTCCCATCCTAAGCCCTAGCACTCTGGTTCCTAAACCCTACCAAATTTTTTTAACCCTCCCGAACAGCTCTAGTAAAATTGGCCACAAGAATATTGGTCCCCCTTGGGTTCAGGTATAACCTGTCCTTTTTGTACAGATCATATCTTCCCCAGAAGAGATCCCAATGATCCAGAAATCTGAAACCCTGCCCCTGCTCCAATGTCTCAGCCACACATGCATCTGCCAGATCATCCTATTCTTATTCTCACTGGTGCATGGTACAAACAGCAATCCAGAGATTACTATTGTGAGGTTCTGCTTTTCAGCTTTTTACCTAACTCCCTATATTCTCTCTTCAAGACCTATTCCTACCTTTGTTGTTGGTACCAGTATATAACACGGTTTCTGCCTGCTCACCCTCTCCCTTTAGAATGACGTAGACCCGATTTGAAACATCCCTGACCATGGAACCTGAGAGGCAAAATACTATCCAGATTTCTTTTTTCACATCTTCACATCTACAGAATCTTCTGCCTGCTCTTCTAACTATGGAATCCCTTGTCACTACTGCACTCCTCTTTACCACGCCTCCTCTGAGCCTCAGAAACAGACTCAGTGCCAGAGACCCTGTCACTGCTGCTTTTCCCGGTAGGTCTCCCCACCCCCAATCAATAACCAAAGCTGTTTGTTTATTATTGAGGGGAAAGTCTTTGAGCTGCAGCTCCAGTTCCTTAACACAGTCTCTAAGGAGCTGAAGCTCAGTGGACTTGGTATGGATGTAATCACCAGGGAGACTTGAGGTCTCCCAGAGTTTCCACATCTTGCACAAAGAACATACCAGTAACTCTGGATCCATTCTCAGTGTACTACCTCTGTACTGATAAAGAAAAAGAAAAAAAACTTGCTAGAAACTTAGAACCTCTGCCTGTTCTTGCCCAAGCCTGTAGAGCCAAAGCCTCTCACTAGACCACTCCACTTCCCTTTTTATTGGCTCAAATAAAAGTCACTTTATATTGAGACCTGTTGTTTTCAAGTAGCTCCCCATTGCTACAATGTCTGTCTGTTCTCTCCAACTCACTTGCTACTTCAAATTATGACTCACTCCTGACGACTTGTTTCTTAGCTTGATCAAATTCATGTCAAGAAGAAATGAAAATGTTTATCCAAATGCTGGTATGCTCTTCAGACTTTAGTTTTCTGTATACTATGGTTATTTCATTTTCCCAGACATGATGTTTATACTCTCATCCTTATTTTGTATGTTCAATTTTGCAGGCCTTTTCTAGATATGGTGTACAATGCACTGGAATGCTTTGAAGAAGACTATTATGCACTGTTTGTGCTATGCCTTCTTTTTGCAATATCTCACAACAAAGGTAAGTTTTGTCAATATTTGGATTTGAAAAATTGCCATAACTAGAACTGGTGCTGGAGAATTTAGAGCATAGTTTATTTATTTCTATTTTATACTAATGATTCTGTTGTATACATTTTTCTTATTCAACCATGAACAATAATATCATAAGCTGTGTTCATGACAGGTATTGTCTGACCCAAATGGTTATTTTTGCCTTAGCTATTTACGATTGTAACTTCTTTCCTCCTTCCCACTTCTATATAAAAAAAAACCTATTCTCTGTATTCTGCATCATGTTATATACAATAAGCACAATATGTAAAATATAATACAATATACAGATATATTAACAACAAAAGGATAGCAAGGGACAGAATTGGTCCTCTGGAAGATCAGAGTGGAAAATCTATGTGTGGAAGCATAAGGGACTGGGGAGATCTTAAATGGACTTTTTGCATCTGTATTTACTTGGGAGATGGACACAGAGTTTACAAATTTGAAGCAATGCAGCAGCAAGGTCATGGACCCTGTACAGATTACAGAGGAGGGCGTCTTTGCTCTCTTGAGGTAAATTAAGTGGATAAATCCTCAGGGCCTGACAAGGTGTTCCATCAGACCCTGAGGGAAGATAGTACAGAAATTGCAGGGGCTGTAGCAGAGATATTTAAAACATCCTTTTCCACCGGTGAGGTGCCGGAGGATTGGAGGATTTAAGAAAGGCTCTAAAAATAAACCATGAAAATATAAGCCGGTGAGCCTGACATCTGTAGTGGGAAAATTATTGGTAAGGATTCTAAGGGACCAGATATACGAGTAGATGGACTAAATAAGAATAGTCAACATGGCTTTGTGCATGGTAAGTCATATCTAACCAATTTTATAGAGTTTTTCGAAGAAGTTACTAGGAAAGTTGATAAAGGCATGGCAGTGGATGTTGTTTACATGCACTTCAGCAAGGCCTTTGACAAGGTCCTGTGAGGGAGGTTGGTCAAGAAGGTTCAGTCGCTTGGCATTCAAGATGAGGTTTTGTGGGAGAAGCCAGAAACTGGTAGTAGATGGTTCCCTCTTCGACTGGAAGCCTGTGTCTAGTGGTGTGCCGCAGTGACTGGTATTGGGTCTGTTGTTGTTTGTCATCCATATCAATGGTTTTGGATGGTAATGTGGTAAACTGGATTAGGAAATTTGTGGATGACACCAAGAATGGGAATGTAGTGGACAGCAAGGAAGGCTGTCAATGCTTGCAGTGAGAACTGGACTAGTTAGAAAAATAGGCTGAAAAATGGCAGATGGAATTTAATGCAGACAAGCGTAAGGTATTGTAATTTTGGGAGGACTAGCCCGTTTAGACCTTGCATGGTGAGCGGTAGGGCACAAAGGTGTGTAGTAGAACAGAGGGATCTGGGAATACAGATTAATAATTCCTTGAAAGTGGCATCATGTAGATAGGGTCATAAAAAAAAAAAGCTTTTGGCACATTGGCTTTATAAATCAAAGTATTGAGTACATGTATTGGTATGTTATGTCCCTGTGCCGAAGAAGTCTTCAGTGTCCTGCCTCAATGACTACCGTCCCGTGGCACTCACATCCATCATCATGAAGTGTTTCGAGAGGCTCGTCGTGAGGCACATCAAGACCCTGCTGCCCCCCTCACTGGACCCCCTGCAGTTCGCGTACCGTCCCAACCTTCAACGATCGACGCCATTGCCATCACCCTCCACCTGGCCCTAACCCACCTGGACAAAAAAGACATGTACATTCGAATGCTGTTCATAGACTTCAGTTCAGCATTCAACACAATCATTCCTCAGAAACTGATTGGAAAGCTGAGCCTACTGGGCCTGAACACCTCCCTCTGCAACTAGATCCTAGACTTCCTGACTGGGAGAACTCAGTCAGTCCGGATTGGAAGTAGCATCTCCAACACCATCACACTGAACATGGGGCTACCCCAGGGCTGTGTGCTCAGTCCACTGCTGTTCACTCTGCTGACCCACGACTGTGCTGCAACACACAGCTCGAACCACATCATCAAGTTCGCCGATGACACGACCATGGTGGGT
The DNA here is from genome assembly GCF_030028105.1 of Mobula birostris. Lineage (NCBI taxonomy): Eukaryota > Metazoa > Chordata > Chondrichthyes > Myliobatiformes > Myliobatidae > Mobula > Mobula birostris. The sequence continues at coordinate 136,694,274 of NC_092378.1, read as the reverse complement.
CTCATCAGCAGGAACGATGAGTCAGCATACAGAGAGGAGGTGCAGCGGCTAACAGACTGGTGCAGAGCCAACAACCTGTCTCTGAATGTGAACAAAACAAAAGAGATGGTTGTTGACTTCAGGAGGGCACGGAACGACCACTCTCCGCTGAACATCGATGACTCCTCCGTAGAGATCGTTAAGAGCACCAAATTTCTTGATGTTCATCTGGCGGAGAATCTCGCCTGATCCCGCAACACCAGCTCCATAGCAAAGAAAGCCCAGCAGCGTCTCTACTTTCTGCGAAGGCTGAGAAAAGTCCATCTCCCAACCCCCATCCTCTCCACATTTTACAGAGGTTGTATTGAGAGCATCCTGAGCAGCTGCATCACTGCCTGGTTCAGAAATTGCACCATCTCTGATCGCAAGATCCTGCAGCGGATAGTGAGGTCAGCTGAGAAGATCATCAGAGTCTCTCTTCCCGCCATTACAGACATTTACACCACATGCTGCATCCGCAAAGCAAACAGCATTATGAAGGACCCCACGCACCCCTCATACAAACTCTTCTGCCTTCTGGCAAAAGACACCTAAGTATTCGGGCTTTCGCGACCAGACTATGTAACAGTTTCTTCCCACAAGCCATCAGACTCCTCAATACCCAGAGCCTGGACTGACACCAACCTACTGCCCTCTACTGTGCATATTGTCTTGTTTATTGTTCATTGTAATGCCTGCACTGTTTTGTGCACTTTATGCAGTCCTGGGTAGGTCTGTAGTCTAGTGTAGTTTTGTGTTTTTTTACGTAGTTCAGTGTAGTTTTTGTATTGTTCATGTAGCACCATGGTCCTGAAAAACATTGTCTCGTTTTTACTGTGTACCGTACCAGCAGTTATGGTTGAAATGACAATTAAAAATGACTTGAATTGTAGCAGACATTATTGAGGCCTAATTTGGAGTATTGTGTCCAGTTTTGGTCATCTACCTATAGGAATGTTATAAATGGAAAGAGTGCAGAGAAAATTTACAAGGATGTTGGTGGGTGTTGAGGACCAGAGATAAGGGAAGATTTAATAGGTTAGAACTTTATACCCTAGAACATAGAAGATTCAGGGGACATTTGATGAATGTTTACAAAATTGAGTATAGATGGGATAAATGCAAGCAGGCTTTTTCCACTGAGGTTGGGTGAGACTACAACGAAAGGTCATGAATTAAGGGTGAGAGGTGAAATGTTAAGGGGAACATGAGGGGGAACTTCTTCACTACAGGCATGTATGTGTTTCTGCATTTCAAAACTGATTATAGTTTTGTACATAGGGATCTGTAGCTAGATGGTTATCATTATTCATGCATGGAGTTAAATTTCACGTTCATTTTATAGGAATGACTTCTTTGGAAGTTTTGCATGAAACTTCCAATCAAAAATTGATACTGACCATATGATTGAAGGTAAACAAGTTGTGTGATGATTCAAAGCATTTAGTAATTTAGTATCATTTAGGTATTGACCCAGACCTGCTGGAAAAGATCCAAATTCCTCCAGAGGATGCTAAGGAGAAGAGCTCGTATAGCCATATACTAGCAGAAAGACTCATTAAGATAATGAACCAAGCAACACGTTCTGGTGAGTACATTTCCTCATGTAATTATTTGGTATTCAGATTTCTACTTCTAAAAAAAATAGAGTAACTTATGTGCCTTAGTGGTTCAATCCTCAGCAATTTGGAGAAAACTGAAATGCAATCAACACGCCTTAAAGAAAACTGATTGAGCTTGCGGGAATCTTAGCATTGTGCTTAAAGAAAATTTCATACTGTTAGTATCAAGAATGTTGGTAATGAATGTGTGATTATAATAGTTACGTTCACATCTATTTCGTTTTCAGTAGAGTTAGTCATGACTCGCCTGTACTAATGTTACCTCTCTTTTCGGAGGTCATGCCTCTCTCCACAGCTTTGAGCACGAAATTCTAGGTTGACAGTGAATGATGTACTGAGCAAGTGCCACAGTCTTAGGGTTGCCATGTTGTAGATGAAATATAAACCCGAGACGTGATCAGTTCTTGAAGCTCTCTGCAATCAGCATCACTAAAAATGAGCTTGTCTGGTCATTGATGTTGTAGGAGCAAGCAATGTGAAAATTAAAGGTCTGTGTTTCTTAAATAAAGTGGTAATTATATGTCAAAGAATGTTTTTCTTGGCTGTAAAGCACATTAGGTCATAAATAAAAGTGCCAGTCTCTGTTTAAAATAGGAAAAACATGCTTTTGCATTAGTATACTGTAATAAAAACTGAAATATATAAATGAGTTGAGCATAACTAAAACAATGTTTGATTTAAGGATGCTTTGATTACGCTAACAACTCAAAATGTATTAAGCTGCAAATAATTTCTAGAAAGGTTTTTTCTGGCTTGGAACCTAATGGAGCAAAGTTTATGCCTTTTAAGAATAAATGCTTATCATGTTGGAATCAACCAGGCAAGCACAGGCCTGCCACTATCCTATGCTTTGTGAAGTTGATTTGGAACAGCATTAGTGTACTATATTTTTCCATTGCACATTATTTTGTTTAATCTGGATTTTGTGCCCAGCAGCATAAAAAACGTTAATGCTGGGAAAGAAAGTAATTCTCCATTTCACAATTTCAACATCAAGAATTCTGGGTTAGGAGTAAAGCAATTAAAGAGTGAATGCAAAGTTTCTATTTTGCTTCATCTGCAATCTTAGACAAACACTCTTGTTTCCTTTCTTATTATTCTGAATGTGGTTTGCAAGTTATTGCCAAAGAGAGTGAACTTGGTTTATGAAACAGCAAACAATCTGCTGGAGGAACTCAGCATGTTGTGTGGCGTCTATGGAGTGATAGGTGGAATTGTCAATATTCGTGGTTAAGACCCTGCATCAGGACTAATAGCCAGTATTACCTGCAGAGGTGAACCGATTATACAGTTGCTTTGTAGAGTGAGGAAGGATTGGGTGGAGCTGGATGATGGGCAAATCGAAAAGAGGAGAGAGGAGTTGGGAAACTGAGCAGGTGGATGATGAATGGAGGCAGATGAACAAAAAAAACGAGGAAAAGTAAGTTGGTAGCTCTTTTAACTGGCACAGTTACAGTGGGTCAAATGCAGCCTCCTACGTCTATGCAAATGTTCTGATATTCTTATCAATACGGTAACAAGAGCAAAACTTGTCATCATTTTCTTCATTTGAATTCTTTCCATGATGTTGCATCTGTTCTGTCTTGATGCATTCCATTAATTTAATATACAATTGCCTACCAAGTAATGCAGAGATTTTTATTTTGGAACATCACTTTCCATTTTATCTACCTTGCAGTAGTTTTAATAGTTCCATTTAATATCAGAGAAATATATGCAATATATATCCTGAAATTCTTGTTCTTTGCAGACATCCATGAAAACAGAAGTGTGCCCCATTGAAGGAGTGACAGTAAAAACTTTAGAACCCCAAAGGCCCCTGCTCCCCCTCCCACGCACAAGCAAAACAGCGACCCTCATATTCCCACACTTCTGCATGAAAAGCATCAGCACCCTCCACCCACCAAGCAAGCAATAGCAAAGCCCCCAAGAAGGACCATGGTCTGCAGTATAACAGAAACTAATCACTCACTGGACAATTCAACATACTGCTGGCTCTCTCTCTCTCTCTTTCTCTCCCTAATAAAGGAAAAGAGAGATGTCTCCCTTTCACAGTGAGAGGGGAGATGTGACAAAGCAACTTGCTCATTTGCAATGAAAGTCTGTCGCATTACTTTTTTTTCTGAGTTCTCGGAGTCTAGAATTGGTAACAAACTCTCCCCAGCAATAAGAGAGAACGTGATTTGCCGAGTACAGAGCGTCCGATAGCTGATCTGCTTTTCCCCGATGTTCCGTTTTTTCCTGTGACGCTTCAGTCGGCACCAGCATAGAATCAGCTCGTCCACAGGTCCGCAAAGCCTCAGAACCCCGAAGGCACATACGTCTTCTAGGGCGCATCCTTGGAATTTCGAGAAGTGGTTGGTCGTGAGCCCTTGGGAGCAAGTCCCACCACCGCAAAGAGTGTAACTACAGGTTAGGGTCTCCACCAGAACCCCATCCACTCTGAAAAGGGAAAAGAGAGACATCTGAAGTAGAAATTAAGCTGTTTCTGTAGAAAAGCTCGTAGTTGCTGTTAAGTGCATTTGTAGCTCTACCCCAGAATGCATGGAGTACTTTTCACTTTTCTGGAGGAATGCAGTAGCAAGATCCTAGGAAACTATGCACCATTCAGCAAAAGCAGCTCATTTGATGGACCACTCAATACATTTAATCCCTCCATCTTTAATAAATAGTGAATGCAGTTATTCACCTTAACTCAGTGCAAATTGCTGATCCTTTACTCTGTGGTTTTGCTGCCAGGTTCCTTATTTCCTACCCTGAGGAGAACTTGTAAATCTCTGTTTTCACGTACAAGTGTTCCTGGTTAGTTATGAACAAATCCACAAAAGTTTGCATAAAAGCACTTAAATTTTAAGGAACCAATTCTGTTTTGATGAAAAATCTTGACCTGAAATGTCATTTTTTTTATTCCTCTCCAAAGATCCTGCCTGACTGCTGAGTTCCTCTAACAATTTTTGTCTGTTTACTTTGTAATGCATATGTTGGTAGCAGTTTATTTTGATGAAGACAGTTTTCATAATATCTACCTAAATCAGCCTTAATAACAAACCTTTTGAGCTATCGTTGAAATAAATGCTTGAAAAAATACCCATGCAGCCTAAGAGACCTACATTTCTACATCACCTTTCACACATTTTGCGGAGTACTTCCAGTTAATTATATTTTGAAATGTAGTACTTTTATAACATAGAAAATAAAGCTGCCAGTTTTCACACATTAAGAGCAATGTGAGATTGTTAGTTCTAGAATTGTTGCTTGAAGTATATTGCCAAAGATTTTCTGAGCATTTGTGTTCAGCTGTAGTAGTAGATCCAGCCTTAATTTAAATTTCTAATTGAAAGATACCTCCTCTAAAGTCCTTTCCTGCTGCACTAGAGGGTCAACCTAGGCTTTTGTGTCTTGGATTAATTTGTACCAGGATTATTCTGATTTAGAGTTGAACCTGGTCCCAAAATATGAGTGCTGACATTGAATTGATGGTTGAACATTTGCTGAAAAAGAATAAGTTGCATTAAACTTGTTTGACATCTTATTTGCATATAGAAAGTTTATTGTTGCTTGAATATATGTTGCTAATACCGTAAATATTATTCTTTTTCATAGATGCCAAAATCCGCCTGGCTACATTGGAGCTTGCTTGCCTCGTACTGAAACAACTTGTGTTATCAGATGGCACCTGTATTATTAAAGATGTGCATCTTGCCTGTCATGAGGTAAAATACTGATTTTTTAAAAAAAAGTTTTTTATGGCGTGTGTAAAAGGATACATGTTATGGTATCCAAGTCTGGTACAGGTGTTCCCCGCTTTTTGAACGTTCGCCTTACGAAACCTCACTGTTACGGAAGACCTACATTAGTTCCCTGTTTTCGCTAACAGAAGGTGTTTTCACTTATGAAAAAAGGCAGTGCGTGATAAAAAAAAACAGCGGGTGCCCCGCGCAGCCACTCTCCCCCGGATTCAGAACTGCATTCTCGCCAGCATTGCTTAAACACATGCCTGTGAACAGCCGTTAGCAAGCTGAGTTCTAAGGTATCGGAAAAGCCTGAAAGAGCTCGTAAGGGTGTTACACTTAGTGTAAAACTAGACATAATTAAACATTTCGATCATGGTGAACGAAGTAAGGACAAAGTGAGTTTGGCTTGTGGAAGTTGACGAAGATGACGTTGAAGAGGTTTTGGCATCTCATGACCAAGAACTGATAGGTGAAGAGCTGATGCAATTGGAAAAGGAAAGGATAACAATCAAAACTGAATGCAGTAGCGAACGGACCAAAAGTGAAGTCTTCCAGGAACTGACCGTGAAGCAACTGCGTGAGATTTTCACTGCAATGATAAAGTACGACTAATTTTGAAAGGGTACGTCAGTTTAGGGCATATTTGCAGGATAGTTTGAGAGCTTACAAAGAACTGTATGATCTAAAAATGCGTGAGGCTAAGCAGTCAAGCAAGCCTTCCACATCAGCCTCGGCGGACGACGAACCTCAACCTTCGACATCGAAGCAGGCAGGCATAGGAGAAGATGGCCTGCCTGCCCTAATGGAAACAGACAATGAGATGACATCCCAGTGTCGCACCACCCCAACCCCCGGGCCGCGGACAGATACCGATCCACAAAGATTACAGCGGTAACCGGGACGCACCCAGCACATCTTTAAGAAAAAAAGCCGGAATAAACAAGCTAATTAATTAGGTGCTGCCCGGCATGTAAATGTCGGCCCAGATCAGAGGCGACTGGCAATTGCCAATTATCTAGCTTTCTAGGCACCTGTGGATAGAAACTACATCTGTATTCTAGAATACTGGTTATGCTTCTTTCAAATAAAACCCTACTCACCTTAAAAGAATAAATTCCTAACAATTCTTTGGCCTTTTGGTATCCTTCTTACTGACTTTGTCATCTCAGTGTTCAGCAGAAGGTGTAAAGATTGCCTTTTAACATAGAAACATAGAAAATAGGTGCAGGAGTAGGCCATTCGGCCCTTCGAGCCTGCACCGCCATTCAGTATGATCATGGCTGATCATCCAACTCAGAACCCTGTACCAGCCTTCCCTCCATACCCCCTGATCCCTTTAGCCACAAGGGCCATATCTAACTCCCTCTTAAATATAGCCAATGAACTGGCTTCAACTGTTTCCTGTGGCAGAGAATTCCACAGATTCACCACTCTCTGTGTGAAGAAGTTTTTCCTAATCTCGGTCCTAAACGACTTCCCCTTTATCCTCAGACTGTGACCCCTCGTTCTGGACTTCCCCAACATCGGGAACAATCTTCCTGCATCTAGCCTGTCCAATCCCTTTAGGATTTTATACGTTTCAATCAGATCCCCTCCTCAATCTTCTAAATTCCAACGAGTATAAGCCTACTTCATCCAGTCTTTCATCATATGAAAGTCCTGCCATCCCAGGAATCAATCTGGTGAACCTTCTTTGTACTCCCTCTATGGCAAGGATGTCTTTCCTCAGATTAGGGGACCAGAACTGCACACAATACTCCAGGTGTGGTCTCACCAAGGCCTTGTACAACTGAAGTAGTACCTCCCTGCTCCTGTACTTGAATCCTCTTGCTATAAATGCCAGCATACCATTTGCCTTTTTCACCGCCTGCTGTACCTGCATGCCCACTTTCAATGACTGGTGTATAATGACACCCAGGTCTCGTTGCACCTCCCCTTTTCCTAATCGGCCACCATTCAGATAATAATCTGTTTTCCTGCTTTTGCCACCAAAGTGGATAACTTCACATTTATCCACACTAAATTGCATCTGCCATGAATTTGCCCACTCACCTAACCTATCCAAGTCACCCTGCATCCTCTTAGCATCCTCCTCACAGCTAACGCTGCCGCCCAGCTTCGTGTCAAATTGCCTTGAATGAATTTTGTTTATGCTGCCAAAAGTTTGTATATGCAGAAAGGAATTAAGGAGGCAGATTTAATATAATGTGAGCTGCTTTACTTTCAATCATGTTGTATGTTCAGGAGTCTTCCAGAGACTTAAAGAATTAATTTATGCTGATACTTCAGTGTAATATAGATTGTCACTCATATTGTTTCTCATACTTGTTTAAACATGGACAGCCATTCTGCTCGTTAGTCTATACCAACACTTGGAGCAACTCCACTCCCCCATTTATTTTCCTGTAACCCATTGGCAGATGGAATACAGGGTCGGGAAGATTTTGGTCATGTACTTTGGTAGAAGAAGTGAAAGGGTTGACTATTTTCTAAATGGAGCAAAAGTACAGAAAACTGAGGAGCAAAGGAAATTGGGAGTCCCCTTGCAGGGTTCCCTAAAGGTTAATTTTCAGGATGTCTGTGGTGAGGAAGGCAAATACAGTGTTAGTATTCCTTTCAAGAGAAATAGTATACAAAAAACAAGGATGTAATATTGAAACTTTATAAAGCACTGGTGAGATCTGACATGGAGTATTGTGAGCAGGTTTGGGCCTCTTATCGTAGGAAGGATGTGCTGAAACTAGAGAGAGTTCAAAGGAAGGGTCACAGAAATGATTCCTGGATTGAATGGCTTCTCATATGAAGAGCGTCTGATGGTTCTAGGCTTATATTCACTAGAATTCATAAGAATTAAGGGTGCCTTCATTGAAACCCATCAGTTGGTGAAAGCCCTTGATAGAGTGGATGTGGAGAGGATGTTTCCTATGGTGGGAGAGTCTAAAACCAGAGGACACAGCCTTAGAATAGAGAAAAGCGTCTTTTAGAGCAGAGATGAACAGGAGTTTCTCAAGTCAGAGAGTAGTGAATCTGTGGAATTCTTTGTTGAGGCCATCGTTATGTATATTTAAGGCAGGGGTTGATAGATTCTTGATTGGTCAGGGTATGAAGGGACATGCGGAGAAGGCAGGAGATTGGTGCTGAGAGGAACATTGGATCAGCCATGATGAAATAGTGGAGTAGGCTCAATGGAATAACTGGCCTCCTAATTCTACTCCTATATCTTATGATCTTGTGGTCTTACTCTCTTCCATGTTCTTGCTCTCCACCTGAGTTCTCCTACCATCTCCTTACATTAGGGGTCATTTACAGTGGGAACCAAAGACCTACCAACTGGATGTCTTTGAATGTGTTGAGGAAATTGGAGTACCTGAAGGAAACCCATGCAGTTAAAGGAGAATTCCACACAAACCACACCAGTGGTAACGGATTGAGCCTTGGTTGCTGAAGCTGTGAGATGTCTGCACTACTGACTGTGTTGCTGTGCAACCCAGCAATTGTGGAGGCCAAATCATTGAGTATATTTAAAGTGGAGGTTTATAAGTTCTTGATTAGTAATGACGTCAAAGGTTACGAAGAGAAGGCAGGAAAATGGGGTTGAGAGGGTTGGTAAATCAGCCCTGATTGAATGGTGGAGCAGACTCGATTGGCCGAATTGCCAAATTCTGCTCCTATGTCTTGTGGTAGTTATGGTCAGTCAGTTTTATCTTTTGGGTCAAGTCCCAGATTAAGACCCTATCTACTATTTTAATTGGGGCACCACAGTAGCATAGTGGTTAGCACAACATTATTACAGCTCAGTTTAATTCCATCGCCATCCGTAAGAAGTTTGTACGTCCTTCCCGTGAGCACGTGGGTTTCCTCCAAGTGATCTGGTTTCCTCCCATTGTCGAAAGGTGTACCAGTAAGTAGTTTAATTGGTTATTGTAAATTGTCCTGTGGTTAGGCTAGGGTTAAATAGTTGGGTTGCTGGTGATGTGGCTCGTTGGGCTGGAAGGGCCAGTTCTGCGCTGTATCTCAAAATAAATAAATATTAACATCATATGTTTCATTACTGTTTAAAGATGCTCAGCAGCAGTTTCCGTGGACTATTTATCCTTTCAAATACATCTGTATACTTGTGAAATTTCCTAAATTTTAAATGTTAGCCACTCTTCAAAAGTGTTTTATTCTTGCAAGTTGCTTTGGGACATTCCAAGATTGAGAAAGGCCCCATGTTGTTTGAATTTCTTCATTTTTCTGCGGCTTGTGGAACAGTTTTGAAATTAAGGAATTTCTGCTAATTTTACAAAACTGAAGAGGTTTTCAACCACCAGAAAGCTTTGACTAGTCAATAAATTGATATATTGAAACTTTACTACTTAATATAATCTTGGTTTATGTGAAAACAATGATTTAGTTCCTTAACTGTAAATTCGTGGGCTAAAATACATAGTGAGTCATTGTTATTCAGTTTATCTTTGTTGTAGAATCTGAAAAATTAGATTTTTGCATGTTATTGCATTTATTTGAACTTTTCTAGTAACAACTCCTGAGCTACAAGAGTCCTGACATAGAGTCCTACAAGTGCCGCTGTCTAGTCAAGGACCGTAGAGAGCGCGCAGCTAATCGCGCGCTCTACGGGAGTGTAGGTCAAGTGTATGGTGTGGGATGAGGTTAAAATAAATTACAGAAGCGCGCGCTTTATTTACATGTTATGACAGGTGCGTTCACGTAAGTGCCAATGGGTTGGCGCGGTCCAGACATGGTTCTCACGGTCCGGCTATTGGGGTTGTCTAGATATGGAGTCATGGAGCAGTACAGCAGGAAAACAGGCTGATCAGTCCATCCAGTTCATGCCGATCTGTTTTTCTGCCTAGTCCCATCTACCTGCATCCATCCGGACCGTAGCCCTTCATATCCTGCTCATCTGTGTACCTCTCCAAACCTTCCTTAAATGTTAGAGTTTAATTGACCACTTTCACAGGCAGCTCATTCCACACTCGCACCATGCTCTGAGTGAAAAGGTTTCCCCTTCAGTTTCCCTTTAAGTATTTCACCGTTCACCCTAAGCCTATGGCCTCTAGTTCCAGTCTCACACAGCTTCAGTGGGAAAAGCCAGCACGTATATACCCTATCTGTATCTGTCATAATTTTTTATGCCTCTATAAGATCTCCCATTATTCTCTTACACTCCAGAGAATAAAGTCCTAACCTATTCAACCTTTCCCTCTAACTCAGGTTTGAAGTGTCAGCAATGTCCTTGTAACTTCTGTCTTTCAAGCTTATTTATATCTTTTCTGTAGGTAGGCAACCAGAACTGCACGCAATACTCCATATGAGGCCTCAGCAGCATCTTATACAACTTCAACATAAAGTCCTAACTCCTGTACTCCAGTGTTCTGATTTATGAAGGGAAATGTGCTTAAAGCTTTCTTTACGACATTATCTGTCTGTGACACCACTTTCAAGGAAGTTTGGATCTGTATTCTCAGATCCCTCTTCTATGCTCTACCATTCACTGTTTAACTCTTATGCTAGTTTGTCCTGCCAAAGTGCAATACCTCACACTCATCTGCACTAAATTCCATCAGCCAACTTTTTCAGTCCTTTTTTTCCCAGATTATGCTGCAAGCTTATCAAGCCATACCTAAAGCACTGAGGAGTGCGGCAGAACAAAGGATCTGGAAAAATCGTTCATAATTTATTGAAAGTAGCGGCACAGGTAGATAGGCTCGTAAGGAAAACTTTTGGCACATTGACCTTCATAAATCAAAGTACTGAGTACAGGAGATGTTATCTTGAAGTTGTATAAGATGTTGGTGAGGCCTGATTTGGAGTATTGTGTGCAGTTTTGGTTACAGGGAAGATGTAACTAAGGTTGAAAGAGTACAGAGAAAATTTACAAGTATGCTGTTGGGACTGCAGGACCTGAGTTGTAAGGAAAGATTGAATAGATTAGGACTTTATTCCTTGGAACATAGCAGATTGAGGAGAGATTTGAGAGAGGTGTTCAAAATTATGAGGGGTACAGATAAGGTAAATGCAAGTAGGTATTCCCATTGAGGGACTACAACTGGAGGTCATGACTTAAAGATGAAAGGTGAAATATTTAAGGGGAACATGAGGGAAAACTGCTTCACTCATCAGGTCACGAGAGTGGACTGAGTTGCCAATGCAGGTGGTGCATATGAGCTTGATATCAATGTTTAAGAGAAGTTTGGATAGGTACATGAATAGTAGTGATGTGGATAGCTATGATCTGGGTGCAGGTCAATGGGACTAGGCAGTTTAAATGGCTCGGCATGGCCCACATGGTCCGAAGTGCTTGTTTCTGTGCTGTACTTTTCTATGACTTTAAACTCTGATTTTTGCAGCTTTACATTTCATATCCAGGCTCTACAAAGCGGGTAGGTGCTGAGCAAAAAATCTGACAAATAGCAGTTTATGCAATGCTTATCCACAGTTATTTATAGCTAAGGAGAAAGACATTGCATTTGGTAATTTTAGTTGGGACAGTGACTTTCTAAAGCATATTAAGCTCAAAAATTAGGCATTAGATGTTTGATCAAGCACTAAGATGGATAAATCCTGAGAGCCTGTTGAAATGTATCCCATGCTTCTACAACAATGGTCCCCAACCTCCGGGCCGTGAAGCATGCAGGGATGCAGCAGTAGCCGGAGCGCATCCAGCACATTTTTAAGAAAAAAGCCGCAATAAACAAGCTAATTAATTAGGTGCTGCCTGTCACGTAAATGTCGGCCCAGATCAGAGACGATTGCCGATTTCACTTGCTCTACATGACGTCCACTCCTCTTTCCAGGGCGCTGGAGCCGTTAGCTGTTCCATTGTTTGGTGAATTTAAACGCCAGCCCAGACAGGCTGAAAAGACAGAGCTGTCAGGATCGAGGTGACATGTTGAATCTACACAAACTTCTAATAAAGTATAGGCGCTGCCGTGCTTTCTTTGTAATGACAGTTACGTGTTGGTCCCAGGACAGATCCTCTGACACTTTTCAAAGAGAGAAACGTCGATCCTTAATGTCAAAGAATTTAAAGTTTTTGACCCTTTCCACCTCAATTCCTTTAATGAAGACTGGCTTCTGGGCGGCACCTAATTAATTAGCTTGTTCCTTTTGGCTTTTTTCTTAAAGATATGCTGGGTGCGCTCCAGCTACCGCTGCACCCCTGCATACTTCGTGGCCCGGTATCAGTCCGCGGCCCGGAGGTTGGGGACCACTGTTCTACAAGACACGAGGAGACAGCTGTGGGCCACATGCAGATATAGTGGATTCTGGTTAGTTGGGACACATCGGGACCAGTACATATTGGCTCAATTAAGCACTACCTCAATAAGCCCAAGTTTCATGGAAATAGTTAAAAACGTATGAAAAAAATGATTGTTTAACTGAGTTACAAATTATGTATTTAAATGAAAAACGGAACAAATTGGAACATTACCAATGCTACTAGAGTACTATAAAATTGTGAATTAGTTCCAAATGTTTATCAACAGAGGAACTCATCCAGTGTATGCTGCCGTGTTCTTTTGATTGACTATAAAAGAACAAAATCAGTGCAGAGACCTAGTGGAGATATTGGACTGCCTTATTACATTGCTTTCGACAATTGCATCCTCCAGATCTGCATTTTCTTTGTAACATTCAAGATGATTGCCGATGCCTTCAAAGTCTTTGTAGTTCCTAATTTGTTGAAGTAATGAGGTCATTTCATTTTCACTCCCAGCCATTTCTGGCATCTCCAAGCCTGAGTGCTTGAAATCGCAGTGAGCAAAACAATTCTGAATTGTCGTACTGCTTATTTCTCATCAACTGTCAGTGACAGAAATCATTGCTTTTGAACACAAACACATGACATTATTTAAAAACTATTCCATCTAAGCATTGTGTAGTGTCCAAATGACCGCACAAGCGCATGCAACTGATGCTAGTTAGAAACTGTTCAGCAACAGTCTCCTGTCCAAATTAAGTGATATAGTGTCCCAAGTAAATTAAGGGAATCCCTGCTGTTTTCTTGATTAGTTTTTGTTCTTTAAGAGTTATCCCAAATACCTGGCTGCCCCGATCAACCGATGGCCCAATGAACCGGAATCCACTGTACTTAAATCTTACCTGGCCATAGTTGAAGTGCTTGGTGGCTGAAAGATGGTGAATGATGCTACCTTTTATTCAAGAAGAGAAAGAAGGATAAAGTTCAAAGTAAATTTAAACACCGGGCCAGATGGTCTGAAAAGGCAGGCCGTTGGGACCGGAGGCCAGGGTCAGGGCTGGTTCTGTTCTGAGACGTTTTACTTTGCTCTCCCCTGCGCCGGAGCTGAGGCTATGAAACAGCTGTAGCTGCTCTGGGCTTAGTGTCTGCAAGCTTCGCGGTGATTTGCCCTGTTGTGTGGTGAACTGAGACTGAAGCTATTGGCCTACTCTGGCTGCTCCAGGTTTCAGGTTAATGGACTCAATTTTGTTCTGAATGCTGATGCTTGCTTTATTGTTTGCAAGGTTTGTTCTTTCTCTCTCTGCGCATTGGATGTTCCTCTTTTTTTAAATAGGGTTCTTTTGGGTGTCATGTTTTGTGGCCACATCTAAGAAGATGAATCAAGGTGGTATAACTTGCACATACTTTGATTAAAAAAATGTATATTGAACTTAAAATATTTTATCAGAGGTAGATTCATTTTCTTGCGAGCCTACTCAATAAACCTAATAACCATAATAGAATCAATGAAAGACCACAGCAACAGGGCAGACAACCAGTGTGCAAAAGAGAACAAAAATAACAACAATAAATAAGCAATGAATAATGAGAACATGAGATGAAGAGTCTTTGAAAATGAATCCAAAGGTTGTAAGAACAGTTCAGTGATAGGGCAAGTAAAGCTGAATGAAGTTGTTCCCACTGGTTCAAGAACTTATGGTTGAGGGGTAGTGACTGTTCCTGGACCTGGTGGTGAGCGTCCCTGATGATGGATACTGCTTTCAGTTTAGCGCGCTCTGTGTAGATGTGCTCAATGGTGGGGAGGGCTTTACCCATGATAGACTGGGCCATATCTGCTACTTTTTGCAGGAATTTCTATTCAAGACCATTGGTGTTTGTTGTAGGTTATTATAGATGCATTAGTTCAAAACCAGTGGTAAGGAAAAAGCATCTCTGAGGGAAAGATTTGATCTATACATTGAAAGGCATGGCGTAATTGGAGATTATCAACAGATATTTGTTGGGGGAGATCTAGCCTGACTAACTCAATTGTGATTTAGAAGAAGTAAATCTTATTTATATATATATATATAAAAAAAATTATGAATGTAGGTAAGAATTAAGACTGCAACCACCCATTGAATGAAAAAAAAGTTTCCTCAGGTCACCTCTAAACTTCTTGCTCTTCACCTTGAATCTGTGCCCTCTAGTCGTAGGCAGCTCTGCCCTGCGAAAAGCTTGCTTACTAACTACCCTATCTACGTGTCAAAATTTTGTATCAAAATCAGGTCACCCCTCAGGTTCTCGTACTTAGCAAAAACAAACCTAACCTAACCCAGCCTGTCCATTCCTTCCTTGAACAAGATATAACTTGACTAAGATTTCTGACCAGAAGTATGTGAATCTTTTATAGTTTCAGGCAGCTGCAGCATTTCTAATTTGCATTTTGGCCAAGCAGTGGAACAGCCTGTAGGTTGTTGTAGTTATAGCTGACTTGCATCCTTTTCCAATGAACTCCCTGGTTGTTTAACTTGTATGGGCAGCTGTTGTTTTTGCTCTTTCTTTGAAATTAGTTTGCATTTTGTCTAAGACACTATGGAGCCTTTGTATTTGAACATTACAGACTAATTAATTTTTAGAATTTAGAGCAGGTGTTCCCAACCAGGGGTCAATGGACCCCTCAAGTTAATGGTAGGGGTTAATGGCATAAAAAAGGTTGGGAACCCCTGAGTTAGAGTAATCTTTTAATTTGGAATTAAGGCTTTGGTGCCAAAAGACTTCTAAGATTGGGCAAGATTGCGACTTGTTGCCCATGGAAAATAAACATAGCCGTTATGTATGTATTTATTATTATTACTTTTTTCTTTTTTGTGTTTGTACAATTCATTGTCTATTGCACATTGGTTATTTGCCTATCTTTATTGTGAACAGTTTTTCTTTGATTCTATTGTGTTTCTTTGTATTTACTGTGAATGCCCAAGAGAAAATATATCTCCAGGTAGCGTATGGTGATATGTATATACGTACTTCGATAATAAATTTACTTTGAACTTTATTGAAACCGTTGAGGTGCAATATATTGAAAAAACTTGCCAGACCGCCTTAGGGTTTATTGGTGTCAATCACATTGCGAGAGGTTGGATTAAAATGTCAGTCTTAGACATGAAGGACAGGTTTCCTTCATGAATAGCTTGGATTTTGGCACAGTTCTTATTGTCATTTTACCTCCTGTTGTTTTAACTTGAAAGTTTTTGTAATGGATTACCTGTCCAAATATTTGTATTTAATACTGTTCATAATTGTTGAAGAATCATGAGATAGTGTAAATTTAATATAAACAGTGCATTTGCGAGATTATAAATCAGTTATAACACCATATAAATGCCCAAAAATTTGAGCCTGCCCATTAACTCCTCCTTGCGTAAAGGCACTGCACAATGATACTTCCAAATGGGTATCCAGACATACTTCCAGCAGAATTGAGATCCTTAATATTGGATTATTATTGTTAAAACTTCAGTATGGCGTTGCCCCTTATCATCCACCTGTATTGCAATTCCTCTGTAATTTTAACAAATTACAAAAGTGGAAATTGTGTGCAATAAAGTTGGACTTCACCTAAACGCTAAAAAGACAATACATGGCGTTTAACTGCGACGAAGGTACTCTCAAGACTGTAGAGAATGATACCATTAAGAATGTCTTTGACTACAAGTACCTCGGGTCAAGAATGATGAGTTCGGAGAAGGACATAAAGATGTGGAAAGTGCTGGCATGGGGGGCTATGAACGACATGAAGGAAATCTGGAGGTCGAACCTGACCAGAGGGCTTAAAAAGACGATTTCATAGCAGTCATTGAGTCCATTCTCACATACGGATGCGAGATGTGGGCACTCACCAAGACGATGCGAAAGTCTCCAGATGGTTGCTATCCTCCTGACGTGAGTTGGCAACAGCACATGACGAACGTCGAGCTCTATAACAACCTACCGATGCTCACCACTAAAATCGAAGTGAGAAGATTGCAACTAGCGGGGCACTGTCTACACCACCCCAAGCTACCTGCCAGCCTAGTCATCATATGGGAGCCCAAGCTCGGGAGGATGAACCCTGGGCGCCCTCCCAAGACTATGGTCAACACGCTCCTAGAAGACAGCGGCGCGGCTAATGTAGGTGAACTGAACACACTGATGAGGGAGAAGTGGAGAGTCCGTCATCGTGCCCAACGCCGGTCCCCTAGGCCTGAGTTGATGTTGTTGTTGTAGTAGTAGTATAACGCTTTATTCTAGAGTCCGTTATTGTTTTACTTTGTACTACCTCAATGTGCTATGTATTGAATTGATCTATATGAAAGGGTATGCAAGTCGATCCTCCACAGTCTCCTTCAGCACAGACGCAGCACCTATGCTCAAACCCTGCTTAACTGCTTACAACACCGCTGAAGTTGGCCGAACCAAAAGTGGTGACGAATTGGCATATAGGATTGAAAATCTGGCAGAGTGGTGCCACAATAATAATCTCTCACTCAATGTCAGCCAGACCGAGCAGCTGATTATTGACTTCAGGAGGAGGAAACCGGAAGTCCATGAGCGAATCCTCATCGGGGATGAGAGGAGGAGAGGGTCAGCAACTGATATTATCATTTCAGAGGATTTGTTCTGGGTCCAGCATGTAAATGCCATTACCACCAAGTTCAGGAACAGTTATTATCCCTCAGCCATCAGGATCTTGAACCAGGAGGAATAACTTCTCTCACCCCATCACTGAACTGTTCCCATAATCTATGGACTTACTTTCAAGGACTCTTCATCTCAATGGTTCCATCTAATATCAGAGGATGCATACAGGTATAAAGCATGAAATTTTTGCTCTTTGCAGACATCCACGAAACAGAAGAAAACCCCAAAGAATGAATGACGAACATTTTAGAATCCCAAAGCTCCCCCACCCCCTCCCATGCACAAGCAGTAGCAAAGCATCAACCCCGCCCCCACTTATTCCAGCAGGAAGTATCAGTGCCCACCACCCACCACCCACCACCCACCAAGCAAGAAATAGCAAAACCTCCAAAGAGATCGTGGTCTGCAGCTCAACAAAATACTAGTCCATAACCCAGCACATTGCCATCCCACAGGCACTCTCTCTCTCTCTCTCACTAATAAGGGGCAGGGGTGTCACCCTTTCCACAGTGTGAGTGAGACCAACAGATCGCTGTTTCGATGTTACAATCTGAAGCAACACTTATTCAAGCTCACCTGACTCGAGAACCAGCAGTCGCTTCCCCCCCCCGACCCCCAAAGGGGAGAGAGAGAGATAGACAAGAGATAGCAGAGGCCTCTGACAACCGCACCTGATGTTCTCGAAATTTATTGCTTATTTATTTATTATTATTTCTTTTTTAAAATTTCTTTTTGTGTTTGCACAGTATGTTGTCTTTTTGCCCATTGGTTGTTTGTCCATCCTGTTGGATACAGACTTTTGTTGATTCTATAGTGTTTTATGTATTTACTATGAATGCCTATAAGAAAATGGGTCTCAGGGTTGTATTTTACTTTGAATTTTGAACTTTAATTGGAACATTTCCATTCTAAATTGTATTGCAGCCACTTTAGTTTTGGCTGTGAGTCAATCTTTTTAGAACATCTAAGTTCCACTGTGTATTGAGAATAATTAAAAAGTGTCATCCAATTACTTCCAGACTTAAACTAATAAAAGTAAAGACTAAAATTATTTTTCTTTTTATCAAGAATTCAAATTAAACTCATCTGTCTTCCAGGAAAAGATATGTGAGCTTTGAAGTCCAAGCTAACTCACAAATGGCCTCTTCCCTACTGCTGTGAGATCGCTGAACCGATCACATCTTTAACATCCCCTTTCTGATGGTGCTTCCACATTCTTGATTTCTGAATTCTACCTCTTCTGCTACTGTCACTTGTTAAATTTCATTTCAAGATTCAAGTACATATATTATCAAAGAATATATAAATTATATAACCTTGCGATTTGCTTGCTCATAGGTAGCCACAAAGCAAGAAACACGAAAGAACCCCATTTAAAGAAAAAAAATAAGACCAATACTTGATGCGCAAGGGAAAGGAAAAAAAATACAAATCATGCAAGCAATTGAAGTGAACAAAAACATTTCAAACCAAGATTGAGTCCTCAGATCCGAACCCTGGAGCAGCCTGGAGTAGGCCCAAAGCCTCACATATCAGTTCATCATAATAGTGGGCACGGAGCACAGCAGCCAGGGCTTCAGTTTGCATTACTATACTTGGCACCATTCTGTTGTTCTGTGCTCATTGCTGTATTTTTTGTTGCCATGGGTACTATTTATTCTGCAGGCTTTATATGAACACTGAATATCATTACACCCTGTTGTCCTTGACAGAAAAACCCAGTTAAATCTGTAGGTTTATTTGGAAAAGCCGCACTGTGACATCAATGCAATGAAATTTGTATGCCACGAACAATTGAATTTCAAATTCAATATTCTGTATTGATATGCTTCAGTTTTTTTTTACATTTGTACAATTGCTCATTCCAGTGGATAAATTATGCTGGAAAATAGTAGCATATTAACTGCATTCACTATTTAATAATATGCAAATAAGCCAGTTAAGTTCAGTCTATTTTACAAAAAAAGACTTGAGTGGACAATCTCAAGAATTTGCTGGTCATTTTGTTCCACTCCACCATTTGCTTAATATATCATACAGCATTTTAACGTCTATTATCTGTGAACTTGTCGCAGGAAATTAGAACTAAAAATTTGCAAAATACTAGCTTGATAAAGATGTGATGATTATTCATGCAGAACTGTTCACCCTGAAAGATGAGGGAAAATATCTTTCAAATGGTGCAAGATAGTCTGGGCCAGCGAGATCCATGCCCATTGTGGATGGCTTTTCATACTTAATGTAATGCATAAAGTTTTTCCTTTGTAAAGTCGTTATCGGGGATGGGGGAGGGGTTAGGTTACTAGAAAATGGCCCTTATTACAATTTTGTCCATACTATGAAGTCCTACAAGAAATGAGTGCTAAAAGAAGTTTGTTTTTTGTTTTTTTAATTTTCTTTTTCACATAAATTTTGCAAGAGTGAATTTTTCAGTATCCCTGATGTTTTTATGGCGTTCTTTCAGGCAAAGTTCTGTAACCTGAACTGCCATAAAGTGCGAGTTGCCTGTATGAAAACTGAGAGGCAGCAATTAATTCATAGATTGCTTATCTAGGTGTATTTTGTTTTATTCTGCAGTGACATATCCTGAATTAAAATACTTTGCAAGGTTTGCATTATTTTTGAATTCTACGTTCAAATAAAATTTTGAACATTTAACAATTACTTTGTGAAGAAATGAAATGTAATATAATTAAGGTTTGTCAGAAATACAGTTTTTGACAACTTTTTTGAAGGTGTAAAACTTGGGGCAGAACAGAAGAGGGCCAAAGGAAGAAGTATGCAGCTGAAGGTTTTGTCCCACTAGAAGATCAAAACTGACCAAAATGAAAAGCTTGAGTCACAGGTCCAAAGAAAGGTCCTCAACACAGTCAAGCTCTCATGGTTTTAAAGACTTCTGGTCTCTTCTCAGCTTCACTCTGCAATGACCTTTTAACATGTCACTGAGTGGGTAGACCATTGCACATCAGTTTGCAAATCCTGATGATCTACATGGGTATTGATAGAACAATAGTAAGAGTACTAAATCCTGTGGAACACCATGTCACACTGTGAGCCTTTACTTTTGGTTTTTGTCCAGCAGGTGTACTGTCAGTAAATGAAATGTGAATTACTGTGAAATATTTTATTTAACGTTGACTGTGGTTTGGCTTGCACACAAATGTGTATGTGCATTTCTGACTCTTTTGTTTGCTATGTGACACAGCTTTCCTTTGAAGGGGGAAATTGAAATTTCAGTTAAAATGCAAATATGATATTAATTTGACAAAGTCATCTTGCCAACATTTAATGAGAAGTCAATTTTTCAACAGTCTTTCATTGAAAATAATTCACAAGAGTTAATGATGATAGTTTATTATGGTTTTCCCTTTTACTATTTATGGTTTGAAAACCCCATGCCCTGTTCTTAATGTTTGCCTAGAAATTAAACATTGCATGCACTTATTATTCACAATTTAACTGCAAATTGGTATTCCCCCTGAATTCCCCCCTCCCACCCCACAATTCTGAATTGTAGTAAATGACCATTTCTTGGTCATTCATTCTCAGTCTGGAAATTCAAAGTAGTATTTTAGACCATAGACCATAAGACATAGGAGCAGAATAGGCCATTTGGCTCATCAAGTCTGCTCCTCTATTCAATCATGGCTGATCTATTTTTCCACTCCTCAGCCCCACTCCCCGGCCTTCTCCCCATAATATTTCATGCTGTGTCCAGTCAAGAACCTTTTAACCTCTGCCTTAAATACACCCAGCGACCTGGCCTCCACAGGTGCCTGTAGTAATAAATTCCACAAATTCACCACTCTCTGGCTAAAGAATTTGCTCTGCATCTCTCTTTTAAATGGATGCCCTTCTATTCTGAGTCCATGTCCTCTCGTCCTAGACTCCCCCACCATGGGAAACATCCTTTCCACATCTACTCTGTCTGGGCCTTTTAATATTTGGAAGGTTTCAGTGAGTTTCCCCCGCCCATCCTTCTAAATTCCAGCGAGTACAGACCCAGAGCCATCTAGCGTTCCTCATATGATAACCCTTTCATTCCTGGAATCATCCTTGTGAACCTCCTCTGAAGCCTCTCCAATAGCTAGCACATCGTTTCTTAGAAGAGGAGCCCAAAACTGTTCACAGTCCTCAAGGTGGGGTCTCGCCAGTGCCTTATAAAGTCTCAGCATCACATCCCTGCTCCTGTATTCTAGACCTCTTGAAATGAATGCTAACATTGCATTTGCTTCCTCACCACCAACTCAACCTGCAAGTTAACCTTCAGGATGTTCTGCACAAGGGCTACTTTGCATCTCAGATTTTTGGATTTTTCCCCCCGTTAAAAAAAATAGTCTGCACATTTATTTCTTCTACCAAAGTGCATGACCATGCATTTTCCAATACTTTATTTAATTTGCCACTTTCTTGCCCATTCTCCTAATCTGGCTTTCTGCAGTTTTCCTGTTTCCGCAGCACTACCTGCTCCTCTACCAATCTTCATATCATCTGCAAGCTTGGCAACAGAGCCATCTATTTCATCATCTAAATCATTGATACAGAGGATGAAAAGAAGCGGTACCAACACCAACCCTTGTGGAACATCACAAGTCACTGGCAGCCAACCAGAAAAGAATCCTTTTATTCCCACTTGCTGCCTCCTACCAATCAGCCAATGATCTAACCGTGCCCGTAACTTTCCTGTAATGCCATGGGCTCTTAACTTGGTAAGCAGCCTCATGTGTGGCTCCTTGTCAAAGGCCTTAGACTCCAAATATACAACATCCATTGCATCCCTTTTATCTATCCTACTTGTAATCTCCTCAAAGAATTCCAATAGGTTTGTCAGGCAGGATTTTCCCCTAAGGAAATTATGCTGACTTTGTCCTAATTTGTCCTGTGTCACCAAGTATTCCATAAACTCATCCTTAACAATTGACTCCAACATTTTCACAACCACTGAGGTCAGGCTAACTGGTCTATAATTTCCTTTCTGCTGCCTTCCTCCTTTCTTAAAGAGTAGCATTTTCCAGTCCTCTGGCACCATGTCACAGTCCATTGTTTTTTGAAAGATCATTACTAAAGCCTCCACAATCTCTACTGCTACCTTTTACAGAACCCTAGGGTACAATTCATCTGCTCTGAGTGACCTTGGGTCTTTCAGCTTTTTGAGCACCACCTCCTTTGTAATAGTAACTGCACTCACTTCTCTATGTGTATGCTATGGGCAACAAAGGTGCCCTACAGAGATTTTTGTCACTTCATTAGCTACATGGGAAGTACTGCATGACTGAAGGATGACTAATATTGTGCCTTAATTTCAGAAGGACAACTTGGAACAAGCCAAGGAACTACAGGCTACTGAGCCTTAAAATGCTGATGGGGAAATTATTGGTAGGAATTCAGAGAGACAGAATTTATTTCCATTTGGAAAAACAAGAGACTGCTCAGGGAAAGTCACCATGGCTTTGTGCATGGCAAGTCATGTACCTGCCAAAGGGTTTCGGCCGGAAATGTCGACTGTGCTTTTTTCCATAGATACTGCCTGGCCTGCTGAGTTCCTCCAGTATTTTGTGTGTGTTATTATGAGCTTGAGTTGTTTTGAAAAGTTGACCAAGGGGGTTGATTAAAGACAGAGCAGTAAATGTCTGCATAGCAAGGTCATTGACAAGCCCCACATACTAGGCTGGTCTGAGAAGTGGAACACATGAGATGGCCAATTGAATATAAAATTAGCTTAGTGGTAGGAGTCAAGAGCATAGTGGACAATTATTTTTCAGATTGGAGTCCTGCGGCCTGTGGTGTACCGCAATATTTGATGCTATTTGTCATGTATGTTCAAGATTTGGATGAGAATATAAGGAGTATTTGCTGGCGATGGTAACATTAACACCAATGAAAATTGTCCAAGATTACAATAGGATATTGATGGTGAACACAAATTATTAACTGGAATATAAGTAAGAGAAAACTGGTGCCTTTTAGAATGTTAAACCATAGTGAATGATGAGGTCCTGAGGATCGTTGTTGAACAGAACGACCTTGAGGTACAAATACATAGTTCACTGACAGTAGCAATACAGAAAATAGTGAAAACCTCCTATGGGATGCTTGCCTTCATTGGCCAAAGCATTGGGATGTCTTTTTACATGTCACAGTGCACAGCACTGGTGCACTACAAGGCTGTGCACTTAGCCCCCTGCTCTACTTGCTTTATACTTATGACTGAGGCTAAGCATAGCTCCAATGCCATATTTAAGTTTGCTAATAACACCACTGTCATTGGCCTAATCAAAGGTGGTGATGAATCAGCATATAGGAGTGGCATTGAAAATTTGGCTGAGTGATGCCACAACTAGAACCTCTTGCTCAATGTCAGCAAGACCAAGGAGCTGTTTATTGACTTCAAGAGGAGGAAACCAGAGGTCCATGAGCCAGTCCTTATCGGGAGATCAGAGGTGCAGAGGATCAACAACTTTTAATTGCCTGGTGCTCTCATTTTAGAGGATCTGTCCTGGGCCTAGCACGTAAATGCAATTACAAAGAGAGCATGGCAGCGCCTCAACTTCCTTAGAAGTTGGCGAAGACTCAGCATGACATCTAAAACTTCCATGAACTTCTGTGATATGTAGTGGAGAGTATATTGACTGACTGCATCACAGCCTGGTGTGGAAACACTAATGTCCTTGAACGGAAAATTCTACAAGTAGTGAATATGGCTCGGTCCTTCGTGTGTAAGGACTTCTCCATCATTGAGCACATCTACAAGGAGCGCTGTCACAAGAAAGCAGTATCAATTATCAGTCCATGTTCTCTTTTTGCTGCTGCTATCAGGAAAAGGTACAGGAGCCTCAGGACCCAAACCACCAAGTTCAGGAACAGTTATTACTCTTCAATTAGCAGGCTCTTGAACCAGAGCAGAAAACTTCACTCAACTTCAGTTGTCCCATCACCCAACTGTTCCCACAACCTATGGACTTACTTTTCATCTCATTTTCCTCAATATTTAATCCTTATTATTATTATTATTATTATTGCTTTTCTCTTCTATTTGTACAGTTTGTTGTATGTTGCACATTGGTTGTCTATCTTGTTGGGTACGGCCTTTCACTGATTCTATTGTGTTTCTTGGATTTACTGTGTACACCCATAAAAAATAAATCTCAGGGTTGTATATGGTGACATGTACGTACTTCAATAATAAATTCACTTTGAACATGTCTGCCAAACATTGATTGGGCCATGTTGGAATATTGTGTGCAGTTTTGGTTGCGAAAGTACATGAAGGATATAATTAAGCGAGAGAGGGTACAGAAACAATTTTTTAAATTTATTCATTTACAGGATGTGAGCATCGCTAGCTAAGCCAGCATTTATTGCCCATCCCTAGTTGCCCTTGAGAAGGTGGTGATGAGCTGGCTTCTTGAATTGCTGCAATCCCTGAGGTGTAGGTACACCCACAGTGCTGTTAGAGAGAGAATTCCATGATCTTGACCCAGCGACAGTGAAGGAACGGCGATATGTTTCCAAGTCCGGATGGTGAGTGAACGTGGGTCTGGAAGGTGCTGCCTTAGGAACTTTGGTGTGTTGTTGCAGTGCATCTTGTAGATGGTACACACTGCTGCAAAAATATTCACAAGGGTATTGCCTGGATTGAGAAATTTAATTTGTGAAGTGAGATTGGATAAATGGGCTGTGTTTTTCTCTGAAGCAGAAAAAACTGAGAAGGAAGTTGTTGTCTCCCTGCACTGTACTTTCTCTGTATTTGTAACACTTTATATTCTGTTATTGCTTTCCCTTGCATTTCCTCAAAGTTGTAATGAATTGATTGTGTTATCTATAGAAGCTTGTCAAAGTTTTAGATAATGCATTGAATTATGCACACTTCTAAGAAAGTAGAGGAGCTGTCATGCCTTCTTTGTATGGCACTTGCGTGCTGCTCCCAGGAAGGATCCTCTGATATAACACCAAGGAATTTAAAGTTACTCACCCTCTCCAACTCCAATCCCCTAATAAGGACTGGCTCCTGGACTTCCAGTTTCTTTCATGATGACACAATTGAAATTATGATATAAATAAGATAATAAGTGGGGTGTGTTTACTGCAATGAGGATCTCTAAGAACAAAAACTAATTCTCTAACATGAGAGGGAGAATGTTTGAAAGGTAATGAAGACTTGAAGACTTATATTTTTGTAACCTGGTGTCAGTTCAACAATGGTGACATTGTGGGAGTTTTAAGAAAATTGTAAACAAGTTAACTTAATTCATCTGAATTGAGTTTCAACATGTTTAAGAAGAAATGGAGTTGACATTTTGGATCATTTTTTTATAAAAAGCTTGTCACAACTTGGCAAAGATACAAAATAATAATGTTTCAAGTAGCAGAGAAATAGATAAATGGAATGTGTGAAGTGCGTATTAATAGGAGATGGAAAGAAACTGAATGACACATATGGGTTGGTTCCCTATGGAGAAAATGTTAGATATACAAAGTGCATATTTCCATGGGTTACGCTTTTTTTGCGAAGCAATTTAAAAAAATAATCAGCAACACACACACACACACACACACACACACACACACACACACACACACACACACACACAATGCTGGAGGAACTCAGCAAGTCAGGCAGCATCAGTGGAGGGGAATAAACTGTTAATGTTTCAGATTGGAACCCTTCATCAGCACTAAAAAGGAAAGTGGGCAGAAACCAGAGTCAGGTGATAGGTGAGACCTTCCTCCTACTATCATTTTCTATTTCCCATTCCGGTTACATCTCACCCCTTCACTTCTCACCAGCCCATCTCCCTCTGGTTTCCCCTTTCCTCCATGGTCCACTGTCCTCTCCTATTAGATTCCTTCTTCAGCACTTTAACTCTTCCACCTATCCCCTCCAGCTTCTTACTTCATTCCCCCCCCCACCCCACCCAACACCCCCACCTTCCCACTTTCCTATTCTGGCTCCTGCCGCCTTCCTTTCCAGTCTGAATCAAAGGTCCTGACCCCAAACCGTTGACTATTTATTTCCCTCCATAGATGCTACCTGGCTTGCTGAGTTCCTCCAGCATTTTGTGTGTGTTGCTTAAGAATTCCAGCATCTACAGAATCTGACGAAGGGTCTCGGCCTGAAACGTCGACTGCACCTCTTCCTAGAGATGCTGCCTGGCCTGCTGCATTCACCAGCAACTTTGATGTGTGTTGCTTGAATTTCCAGCATCTGCAGAATTCCTGTTGTTTTTATCTATAGAATCTCTTGTGTTTAATAAATAATCAACAGTGACATCTTGCATGGAGAAAAGCATCTATGTACCGAAGTTGCGCAGTCTACAATAGCAACCATTTTAACCACTTGTGACACTGAATTTGTTGGCTGAACCCATGCTTGAGAACTATTCATTGTACCACTTTGATTGCTGTGCTCTTACAGCTACCCTGATATTAAGTTACAATTAATAACAACAAAAAAAACCTGATGTTATTTTTATCATTATTGAGTTATCAGTGCATACTATGTTTTATGCCTGCTGTTTCTCCAATATTTTTCTTTCTCTTCTCTAGGGTGCAAGGGAAGAAAGTGTCCACTTACTGCGGCGTTTCTATAAAGTAAGGAATAGCATGACATACCATGTTTCAAGCTTTTTTTGCATGCTGGATTTAAAGTAATATATTCAGATCCTAAAGAATGTTTCCATAAAAGTAATTTTTTTTAAGGTTAAAGTATAAACAATGCACTGTCAATGTTTACTTGAAGTAGGTAGGGAGTAGTAGTTTTTTCATAATGGTGTTTATTTTTAAAGTTTAAGACAATGAAGAATGAAACAAATGAAAATCCTGTTTGGGAAAAGAGTAGAACTCTTGTGTAGTAGCAACTCTGGAAATTTCTTAATCAAAATAACATGGAACTTGAAGGTCTTCATATGGCCAGCAGGAATAGTGCACATGAACAAAGCCGACCTGTTTTTATTCTGCCACTATCCAGAGCTACTGTAGCCCTCCTGATTTGTTTCTTTCTCCCATTATCCTCACTCTTGCTCTATGATGGTTTATGGCTATAATCGGTTAACTACCATTGGAAAATCTCCGGTTTCTACATTTGTCCATCTTTCACCTGAGTTCTGACGAATGGCCATTGATCAAAAACATTGATTCAGTTTTATGCTCCTTGAGTGCTACTTATTCTGCTGAGTTCTTCAATCATTTTGAGATTTTGCTTCACATCATCTTTGTCTTAATCTTCCTTGTTATCTCTTTGTCATTAAGTCACTTCTGCCATCCAACACTTTTTTTTGTTCTTAGCCTATGCATTAATGTTCTGGCTCTGTTTACACTTAAAATCTCTTTATTTCTGGTGTCTTCCTGTTCTGATTTTAGGTCATTGACCTGAAAAGCTTTCTCTTTGCTTGATTTTCTATGTGCTTTGAATATTTTCCTTTACAGTAATGTTCTAAAATACAGTTTCTATGCCATACAAAGGCTATTTTGTTTTTTTTTCATATACAAACATTTTAACTGCTTTCTGTTTGGGAAATTTCATATTCATTTTTCTAGTTTATTTTTTTATTTGGTTGGAGTCATTTTGTGAGTATTTCTTTCTTTACTTGTCTAGCCTGTGGTTGGCAGCCAATTCTGAATTTATTCTGCAGAAAAGGCATCATGTTTCTTCGCTAAATCCTAGACATTTGGTAATTAAAACGAGTTCAGTTCAGATATTTTTGTGCACAATCTTGAACTTTAATAATTCTATTCATTCCCTGCAGACAATCTTTATTTATATGTGCCCATGCTAATCCAGTAGCATTGCCTATGCTCACAGTATTTACCACTATGGAAGTACTTGGGCAGCAAGTGCATTGGAATATCACCATACTGCAGGTACCCCTGCAACTCGCACACCATCTTGACTTGAACATATCTCACCCCTGCTTTACCAACACATTGTCTAAATTCTGGAACCCATGTTTACTGTGGGACTACCTTTCAAAGACGGCTCAAAGTATAAACATTATGTCATCCTGTAATGAATGCACACAGAATTTTCTAACAGTGGCAAGGATTTCAAGTTCAGGAAAAGTTGATGGATGAAAACAGAACATGCAGAGGTGCAGTTGAAATTTGATAGTACCAAAAACTTCAAGAGAAATTGAGTATTTTGTGGATAAAGAGAGTGAAGATGAAAATCATAAACGTGCAGATTTGGAAATCTAAAATGAAAATAAGTGCTGAAATTATATTTTTCTCTTTCCAGAAATGCTGCCTGACCTGTTAAGTATTTCCAACATTTTCTGTTTTATTTCAGATTTCCATCATCTGCAATTTTGTTTTAATGAAACTGAAGAATGTATGAGATGATAGAGTGACATTCTTTGAACTTGAGACTGACATGAATGATTGCAGTAGTCTTTTCAAATAATATTCTCATGTGAAACATCTTGAGAAGTTCACTGGGCTGGCTTCCAGAGTAGAATAGTTCCTGATCATAGTCAACATATTTTTCTTGCCCGCATTTGCTAGGTATGAAGAAATCAATTGTTGTACTTTGTCTAAAGTAGCACTATGCCCCGTGAGACATGAGGTTTTTGGTTCAAGTTCCATTTGGAGAATTAAGCACTTAATATAAGCTATAATATAAGCTATGGAATCTCTTCACTGTTGTGGATGCAGGCTTTAAATGAGACACAAGTTTTTTTGTGTGATCTGGAGGAGCTCCATTAAAGAAGAATAGGTTGATTCCTTGTAGTCCTGATCAACGTTTATCTCATTCATTGCCTGAAATGTGCATGTACATTTCTTAACTGCTTCATTTCCTACAATACTAAAGTGACTGTGCTGAGTATGTCAGAAAGGATTTGGGGACATTTGAAAAATCTGAAACATAAATTATGTAACTTTCTACTGTGCCATTTCAAGTTTATAGTTTTATCAAATAAGCATTTTATCTTAGCAGTTTAAGTTCAGTATATTTAAAAAATACAATTCAGTTCAAGTACTGAGGTAATACAGATGAGGAGTTTCACATTTATAATAGTTAACAAAAGAAATTCAAGTACAGAATTAATTTTTGAAAGTAAACTTAGAACTGATGACACCAGTAGAAAATGGTCCATTTAGAGAGAATTTACACCCAGACTTGTGATTCAGCCAGCAATATATGTAGCAGTCACCACAGACATTCCGACATTCCAGACTTTGGGTAAGGTCTGTCCACAATGTGTGATGAATATTATTTTCCTGAAACTGAAGCATTTCTTAACCTAACAGAGCAATTTGGTTAGACTTGATCAGGTGTGCAAACTAATCTGGCAGATCGAACAATGAATCAGTAATTTCCCTTGATTCCTTTAGGATCTTAAAAAGTATCAATATCAGCCTTGAAAATACACTTGAGTCTTTCTGCAAATTCTAAAGATTGGTGTTCATAAATGGGTGAAGCCCATTCTGAGTATGGTCTTAAACCTGCAGGAGAAAAAGTTCCTTGGTTTCTAACCTATAAAGCCTACTCAGGATCTTTTGTTAGAAAAAGATAATTTCTCACTCTTTTAGTATTTGGCTCTCACCAACTTAATCTCTCATTTATTTTATCCCAAGTCAAATTAGTGAATCTTTTGATGTCTTGTGTAGATTGCATTTATATTCTTAGTTTTGTATAGAAAATGAAGTAACATGCAGTGCATCTGATATAGTGTGAGACTTGTTTGCAATTACAGAAAGACTACTTTTGTTTATACTCCATCCTCCTTGCAATTAAAGTCAGCATATCATTTGTCATTCAGATTTTCCTGTATGAGTCTAGTGATCAAAGAGAGTGCTTTATTTCTCCAAAAAAAACTTTGTTTGAAGTTGTTCATTTAATTAATGTAATTTAATTAAAATGTGAATATTAAATAAAATCTTTTATTTAAAAAAGTCACTTACTTCACCCACTAGGTTTGGTAATACCATTCATATGGCAAGTATGCATCCATGTAGTGAATGTGGCTTCACTAGGTATGTCATTTATGGCTGTTTTAAAGCTAAGGGACTACTCTGGTCCCTCAGCTCAGTATATTTTAGAATGTTCTTGTATTAAGAGGTAGGTGAAGCAGGAGATGTGTCCACTCATATCTTCTAGCATGCTCTGTATTTCTGTGCTGCTATATGAAGGCGTCAAAGTTTGGAATGCACTGCCATCGGTTCTTAAATTGGCCTGTGATTCTCTGAGTGTCATTCCAATAAGATTTGATATAAATACAAGGTTTTTTTTGCTTCAGCTTTTTACATTCTTGGTTTTTGTATCTGATAGGAATGTATAATAATGATAGTAATTAAAAGCATTACAGGGCTTGAAGAGCTAAATACTGACAAAGTAAATATCAAAACAATTGATATGTGAGCATGATTATAGCATTTGCTAGAGATGTTGGTGATGAAAGACAAGATCTTCGTAGAAGAACAAAACTTGATTTCCTGGAACTTTCAACTGGTTCTCATTCCTCAAACTAAGACACAAAGCATGCTACAGCAAAATGGTTTTACTTTGGGAGAAAAAATACCACAGCACCACATGTATTCCAAAAAAAAAAGGACTATTCTAATTACAAATGTCTGTTTCTAAAATGGGGTTCTCGTTCCTTTTCAGAAATGTGCCGATCATTTCTAAGAATATCTTATCATGTGTAATCAACTTTGAATCAAAGTTGCCATCTTTGCTAGAGAACATATTTTGGAGCAAGGGGTAGGGGTAAACCTATTAACGCCCAAACAACAGGGACACATTTTTGCAGCATATTCAAAATGTTGGAGGACCTGCAGAAGGGTTTTAGTCTGAAATGTCGACTGTACTCTTTTCCTAGATGCTGCCTGGCCTACTGAGTTCATGTAGCATTTTGTGTGTGTTGCTCCGATTTCCAGCACCTGCAGATTTTCTCTTGTTTGTGGTAGGGACACATTTTTCTTTTGTTTAAGCAACTTTACTTTCAAAGTCTCCTTTCAAAACCTGAATACTGCCAATTTAACATCCCACAATTCCTCTCTCTCTCCACATGCACGCACGCGCATAACAGGGAGAGTGCGCCTGCGTACTAAATACTCACATAGTCCAAATGAACAGAACTCAACAGGCCATTTGCGCCCCCCCCCCAGCTTGCTCTGCCCGAATGTGATTGCACTCATTTGATTTTGAGCTCAGCTCCACTTTCCTGCCTGTTACTCATGACCCACAGCTTCAAATAGATCAATTTTATTTTGTCTCAACCTTGAATACATTCAATGATTCAGGTTCCACAGCTGCTGGAGGTGGAAAATTATGAAGATTCATGACATTTCAAGAGAGGAAGTGCCTCTCATCATAATTGTATTTTTCCAATTTCTGTAAATTGAAAGAGACTCAAATTTTATTTTGAACATGAGATTCTGTAGATGCTGGAAATCCAAAGCAACAGACATAAAATGCTGAAGAACTCAGCAAGTTAGATACCATCTATGAAAAGGATAAAAAGTAAGCTGTGAAAATAATAAAAAGATCTTGCATGAAGAGTTCCTCCACAATATTTTTGTGTATGTTACTCAAATTTTATTTTGCTACTGGGAATTAACAATTCACTGTGTTTCTGTGTAAAGGTAACACACATTAGGAGATAAATAAACAAAAAGCAAACAGAATTCTGAATATATTCTATATATCAGTCTGCATCCTTAAGGAGAGAAACAAAGTTAATTATACTTTTTTCTATCAATGACCTTTCCTTGGAACCCTTCAAAGGAAAACAGGACCATTCCTCAACAGCTTGAGATCAGACCAGGGAAGATGTGAGCATTTGCTTGTGAAATGGAATAGTACAAATTATGAGTGCGGTCCCTCAAATCAAACCATTGCTCACATACTGAACTAACTTTCCTGCTCTTCAAAATGTTGCCATCAGGTCCTTTACCTTACTTAAGGAACAGAAAGAACCTATGTTAAATACATTGCTATGATTGTCCTCGCAGGCAGTCAGCACAGCTACACTCAAGGATATGTGCTTTGCCCACTGCTCTACGCTTGTGTCTGTGTGGCTAAGTTTACCTCAAACGGCATCTATGAATTCACTGATTGTTGGCAGAATTTCAGGTGGCGATGAGGAGGTATACAAGAGTGAAATAGATCGGTTGGTTGGTTGACTGATGTAACAACAACCTCACACTCATCTTCAGCAAAATGAAGGAATTGTTTATGGATTTCAGGAAGGGATAGTTGGAAGACCACAAAGCAATCCTATTTGAGGAGTCAGTAGTGGAAACGGTGAGTAGCTTCGAGTTCCTGAGCATCACCATCTCAGAGGATCTATTCTGGGCTCAGCCCATTGATGCAATTACAAAGAAAACATGCCAGTGACTCTACTCCATTTAGGAGTTTGAGGGGATTTGGTATGTCACCAAAGCATCATGTTAATTTCCACAGAGGTACTGTGAAGAGCATTCTTACTGATTATGCCTGGTCAAGCTCCTCCAATGCCCGGGATCACAAGAAGCTACAGAGAATTGTGGACTGTGCCAGTTCCATCCCCGCCGTCAAGGATATCTTCAAAAAGCGGTGCCTCAGGAAGGTGGTATCCATTATTGAAGACCCTAACCATCTGGGAATGCCCAATTCGCATTACTAACATCAGGGAGGAGGCGCAGGAGCCTGAAGACGCACACTCAATGTTCTAAGATCAGCTTCTTCCTCTTTGCCATCAGATTTCTGAATGGTGCATAAACACTACCTCATTAATCATCTTTTTGCACTATTTATTTTGTAACAGTGTAATTTTTAGTTCTTGTACTGCTGCCACAAAACAAAAAATGTCACATATCAGTGATAATATTCTGATTCTGCTTCCAAATGGCTAGATTTTTATGTTTTACTTGAGCTCCATTCTTCAGATTTAAAGTAAAATTCATATCCATTGATCCAAGTTGACTTGTCTATATTCTTCTAGGGAGAAGAAATCTTTCTCGATATGTTTGAGGATGAATATAGAGTCATGATGGTAAGTGACTGGCTGAGTTACCACAATATGTAATACAAGTGGTCAAGGTCTTTTACCTTAAATTCAAATATGTTTGAGCTTTGTATACCTGTGAGAGGAGCACTGAAAATCATTTGTATGTTTTCTTATTGAATTTATGTCAGCTCTGCACTCATCAGTGTCAAAAAAAAATTAAATCCACTGTGATTCAATGTTTTAAAACAACAAAATATGAAAACTTCCAAGGGGGATGAATTGTTTTTATAGGCACTGTAAATTATGCATGATCTTATAGTGAGCTGAAAATGAAAGCATAGAAAGTAGAAGGTCAAAGTCAAGTTTAATGTTATATGCACTAGTACATGTATGCGCAGGTCCAACGTAAAACTTACTTGCAAAAGCAGCACAGGCATGTAGCATCATATAAGCAGCAAAAACATAAACTAACATGAATTATACATTGTCTTTCAAGAAAGAACTCATTTAGAACAAAAGAAAGTATGTTTTAATGCAAAGTGATCAATGTGTTGCTAAATTGCAGTGATTCAATCTCATTGGCTCTCCACTCGGCTTTGGATCATCTGGACAATAGTAATACATACATCAGGCTGCTGTTTATTGATCACAGCTAAGTATTCGACACAATGATACTCTCAGTTCTAACCAAAAAGCTCCAAAATCTGGGCCTCTGTACCTCCATCTACAACTGAATCTTCACTTCCTCACCAGGAGACTACAGTCTATGCAGATTGGAAATAATACTCTTGCTGACGATCAACACTGGTGCGCCTTAAGGATGTGTGCTTAGACTACTGCTCTACTCTTTCTATGCCCATGATTGTGTGCTAGGCAAGGCTCGAACACTATCTACAAGTTTGCCAACGACAGAAGTATTGTTGGCAGAAGTTCAGAATTGCAGAAACAAAAAGGATGGGTTGGTTGAGTGGTGTCACAGCAACAATCTTGACCTCAATGTCAGTAAGACCAAGGGATTAATTATGGGCTTCAGGAAGAGGAAGTCAAGGGAAACCCCACCAGTACTCATCAAGGGATTTGAAGTGGAATGAGTAAGCAGTTTCAAGTTCCTTGGAAGATCTATCTTGGGCCCAACACAATGATACAGTTATAAAGAAGGCACAACAGTGCCTATATTTCATTTGGTGTTTGAGGAGACTTGGTATGTTACCAAAGACACTCGCAAATTTCTACAGATGTACTGTGCAGAGCATTCTGACTGGTTGCATCACTGTCTGGTATGGAGGGGCCACTGCACAGGATTGGAAAAAGCTGCAGAAAGTTGTAAACTCAGCCAGCGCCATCATGGGCACTAGCTTTCCCTAATGCCCTCTTCTCATTGCTACCATCAAGAAGGAACTACAGAACCCTGAGGCACATACTGAACATTTCAGGAACAGCTTCTTCTCCTCTGCCATCAGATTTTTGAATGGATGTTGAACCTGTGAACATTACCTCACTACTTTTTTTCTCTTTCTGCACTAAAACAAATGTATATACTTACTGTAATTTAGTTTTTATTATATATCGTAATGTATTGCTGCCACAAAACAAATTTCACGACATATGCCAGTGATATTAAACCAGATGCTGATTCTGAAAATGTGTCAACAGGAATGGGCCCAATGTTCACAGCTCTTGCTTATATGTTATAATAGCCAGTTTATTTGTTTATTTATTTATTGAGATATAGCACAGAGTAGGCCCTTTCAAGCCTCACTGCCCAGCAATCCCTGCGTTTAATCCTAGCCTAATCACGGAACAATATATAATGAGTAATTAACCTACCAGCTGATATGTCTTTGGACTGTTGAGGAAACCAGAGCACCCAGAGGAAAGCCACACAGTCACGGGGGAGAATGTTCAAGCTCCTAACAGGCAACAGTGGGAATTGATCCCAGATCGCCTGTCATCGTGCTAACCACTATGCTACCAAACCTCACTTTTAAAAGAATTGCCTTCCAATTCAGCTGTTAGTGAAGTGCGATTGTATTTAAGAGCAATGGTATAAGCAGCAAATATTTCAGGAGAAGTTAAAAGCAGTTGCTCCAACAATTGCACGAAGAGGAAAAACATTGATTGTAAATTTTCTGTATTTTGATTCTCTCAGGATTCTATGTCATTACTTAGAACAGCCAGAAGTCCACACATAGCACAGAGGAAACAGAAACTGATGAGAGGGATTCTTTGTTAACTAGTGCTAATTCTGAGGTTTTTAAAAAAATGTAATGTTGGGCAGTATGAAAAAGGAACTACCTGCTTTTTCTTTGGATCCTTCTATGAATAATTTGATTCATAAGTTTAAGCTGAGTCCAAACAAGATGAATGAGAAATACATGATTGAATACAGACCCATTATTTTCCCAACTGATAATTAAAGTTGATGTGATATCTACTGACATTAACTTGTTAAATATTTTTATTAATGAGGAATATTTAAATGTTCTAGATTCTGTTGTCTTTTCTTTATTCTCTAAGAGTAAACCCCTGAATGTTGAGTACTTGATGATGGATGCATCTATTCTGTTACCTCCTACTGGGACCCCACTAACTGGTATAGACTTTGTGAAGAGATTGCCTTGTGGCGATGTAGAAAGAACGAGACGGGTAAGCACTGGAGTGGTCAGAATGGATCAATTTGATTAGACTTTACATTCTTTTTCCAATTGCTTGTTATATCAAACTACAGAAATAATCATCAATCAAAATGAAATGTTAAATCGTTTACCATCCTTTTATGTTTCCTTAAATTCCTTAGTGAATCCAAAGTCTAGGAAAGTTTCTTTAATTGTGCATTGTACTTTACAAGCTCTGAGATCCCTTCTTAGAGGCATTTTATAATCTGTAAGGGAATATGATACTTTCTCTTCAAATTATTTTATAATGCGAGGTGAATAGTTACCAGATGAATGAGTTGATATCCAAATCTTTAATCAGTCAGCAAATTGAACTAATGTTCTGTTCGTGTTTTAGGCTATTCGGGTTTTCTTTATGCTTCGTTCTCTATCCCTGCAACTACAAGGGGAGCCAGAGACACAACTACCACTAACACGGGAGGAGGATTTGATTAAAACAGATGATGTATTGGATCTCAGTGAGTATTTTCAATCCATTGATCTCACTGCTTGTTCTTTTACTTTTCTCACTGCATCCTGGAATAATTTGTGGAGTATGTTACCAAGGTTGGAACGTTTTCACTAGGAGCAAAGTCCTAATAAGCTAATGTCATTTTCAGTGAAACAAGGGCTGAGAGAAGGTTTAATTGCAGTTTGTACCATTGAGAGGCCTAGAGAGCCCTATTCCACTGAGTTGAGGGGTTAAAAACCAGGTAATATAGTTTCTAAGTAGTTGTCTCAGATTAGAGGAAGTTGAAAAGAAGCCTTTCAACAATAGAATGATAGGATTGTGGAACTTTTTGAAAGGACAGTAAAGGCAAATATCCTCACTGCATTTAAAGAGTACTTTCAGTGAGTATAACTGAAGAGCTGTAACCTTCAGGACAACTGACCCAGTGATGGCAGAAGGTATTAGTCTAAGTAGCTGTTTCATTAACCCTCATGCATGCAGTGAACCATCTGATTTCTTCCTGCAACATAAGTTTTCTATGATATTGTAGGTAGATGTGGTCTACGTTGATGCTGTCGATTTCCAATGAAAATACTTCCTTTTCCATTTTTCTTAGTTGTCATTTCTGCCATTCTGTATAGAAACATAGAAAACCTCCAGCACAATACAGGCCCTTTGGCCCACAAAGCTCTGCTGAACATATCTTTACCTTAGAACTACCTAGGCTTACCCATAGCCCTCTATTTTTCTGAGCTCCATGTACCTATCCAGGAGTCTCTTAAAAGACCCTGTAATTTCTGCCGCCGGCACCCCATTTCACGCACTCACCACTCTCTATGTCAAAAAACTTACTCCTGACATCTCCTCTGTGCCTCCTTCCAAGCACCTTAAAACTATGCCCTCTCATGCTAGCCATTTCAGCCTGGGAAAAAGCCTCTGACTATCCGCACGATCAATGCCTCTCATTATCTTGTACACCTCTATCAGGTCACCTCTCATCCTCCGTCACTCCAAAAAGAAAAGGCCAGGTTCACTCAATCTGTTCTCATAAGTCCCGCTCCCCAATCCAATCAACATCCTTGTAAATCTGCTCTTCACCCTCCCTATGGTTTCCACATCCTTCCTGTACTGAACGACCAGAATTGAGCACAGTACTCCAAGTGGGGTCTGACCAGGGTCCCATATAGCTGTAACATT
Source organism: Mobula birostris (assembly GCF_030028105.1). Lineage (NCBI taxonomy): Eukaryota > Metazoa > Chordata > Chondrichthyes > Myliobatiformes > Myliobatidae > Mobula > Mobula birostris. The sequence goes on along the minus strand of NC_092378.1, from coordinate 136,656,803 downwards.
ACCTCTCGGCTCCTAAACTCAATCCCACGATTATGAAGGACAATGCACCATTTGCTTTCTTAACCACAGAGTCAACCTGCACAGCAGCTTTGAGTGTCCTATGGACTGGGATCCCAAGATCCCTCTGATCCTCCACTCTGCCAAGAGTCTTACCATTAATGCTATATTCTGTCATCATATGTGACCTACTAAAATGAACCACCTCACACTTATCTGGATTGAAATCCATCTGCCACTTCTCAGCCCAGTTTTGCATCCTATCAGTGTCCCACTGTAACCTCTGACAGCCCTCCACACAATCCACAACACCCCCAACCTTTGTGTCATCAGCCAATTTACTAACCCTTCCCTCCACTTCCTCATCCAGGTCATTTATAAAAATCACGAAGTGTAGGGGTCCCAGAACAGATCCCTGAGGCACCACTGGTCACGGACCTCCATGCAGAATATGACCCATGTATAACCACTCTTTGCCTTCTGTGGACAAGCCAGTTCTGGATCCACAAAGTAATGGCCCTTTGGATCCCATGCCTCCCTACTTTCTCAATAAGCCTTGCATGGGGTACCTTATCAAATGCCTTGCTGAAATCCATATACACTTCATCTACTGCTCTACATTCATCAATATGTTTAGTCACATCCTCAAAAAATTCAATCAGGCTTGTAAGCTTAGCACAACCTGCCTTTGGCAAAGCCATGCTGACTATTCCTAATCATATTATGCCTCTCCAAATGTTCATAAGTTCTGCCTCTCAGAATCTTCTCCATCAGCTTACCAACCACGGAAGTAAGATTCATTCGTCTATAATTTCCTGGGCTATCTCTACTCCCTTTCTTGAACAAGAGAACAACATCCGCAACCCTCCAATCCTCTGGAACCTCTCCCATCCTCATTGATGATGCAGAGAACATTGCCAGAGGCTCAGCAATGTCCTCCCTCAATTCTCACAGTAGCCTGGGGTACATTTCGTCTGGTCCCGGTGACTTATCCAACTTGATGCTTTCCAAAAGCTCCAGCACATCCTCTTCCTTAATATCTACATGCTCAAGCTTTTCAGTCTGTTGCAAGTCATCCCTACAATCACCGGGATCCGTTTCCATAGTGAATACTAAAGCAAAGTATTCATTAAGTACCTCTGCTATCTCCTCCGGTTCCATACACACTTTTCCACTGTCGCACTTGATTGGCCCTATTCTCTCATGTCTTATCATCTTGCTCTTCACGTACTTGTAGAATGCCTTGGGGCTTTCCTTAATCCTGTATGCCAAGGCCTTCTCATGGCCCCTTCTGGCTCTCCTAATTTTATTCTTAAGTTCCTTCCTGCTAACCTTGTAACCTTCTAGCAAGAGGCTGAGAGTGAAGGAGTAAGAAATCTCAGAGAGAAGTCTTTTTTTTTAACACCGCTCAGGAAAAGAGGCTAGACTGCGCAGGCATGTGACGTAGAGCACCAAAGGTTTGAAAAGGAAAGGAATTTTCAATGGTCTTTTTTAAATCGAAACAAGAGGCCGAGAGTGAAGGAGTAAGGAATCTCGGAGAGAAGTCTTTTTTTTTTTACACTACCTCGGGGAAAAGAGGCTGGACTGCTCAGGTGCGTGACGTAGAGCGCCAAAGGTTTTAAAAAAGACCACCATATACAGCGGGCAGCGGAATGAGAGGGAGCAGAGTAGGATGGCTTTGGCTCAATAGGCTTCGACGTGAACAGGCAGAGGAGAGGGTAGGTTCCGGTAAGTTTTGTTTTGTTTGTTGAGAGAAGAGAGAATGCCAGGCAGGTTGTTGGAATGCTCCTCTTGCAGGATGTAGGAAGTCAGGGAGACCAGAGGTCTCCCTGACAACAACATCTGCAAGAAGTGCATCCAGCTGCAGCTCCTAAGAAATTATGTTGGGGAACTGGAGCAAGAGCTGGATGACCTCCGGATTATTTGGGAGAATGAGGTGTTTATGGATAGTAGCTTCAGGGAGGTAGTTACACCAAAGGAGCAGCGCACAGGTAATTGGGTTACCGTCAGGCGAGGGAAGGGGAAAGGGCAGGCAGAGCAGGGTTCTCCTGTGGCCTTTCCCCTCAACAACAAGTATACCGATTTGGATACTGTTGGGTAGGGGTGGTGGCGGGGTTGGGGGGGGTATGACTTACCTGGGACAAGCTGCGGCAGCCGTATCTCTGGCACTGAGTCTGGTCCTGCAGTACAGAAGGGAGGGTGGAAGAAGAGGAGAGCGGTACTGATAGGGGACTCGATAGTTAGAGGTACGGAAAGGAGGTTCTGTGGTCGTGACAGAGGCTCCCGGATGGCTTGTTGCCTCCCAGGTGCCAGGGTCAGGGATGTCTCTGATCGCGTGCACGCATTCTGAAGCGGGAGGGTGATCAGCCAGATGTCATGGTACACATTGGTACCAATGACGTTGGAAGAAAGAGTGGGGAGGTCCTGAAGAGTGAGTATAGAGAGCTTGGTAGGAATTTAAAAAGCAGGACTTCGAGGGTGGTAATCTCAGGATTGCTACCTGTGCCACATGCCAGTGAGGGTAAGAGTAGGATGCTCTGGCAGATGAACACGTGGCTGGGGAACTGGTGTAGGGACAGGGTTTCAGATTTCAGGATCTTTGGGACTTCTCCTGGGGCAGGTGGGACCTGTGCAAGAGAGACGAGTTACACCTGCACTACAAGGGGACCAATATCCTTGCAGGGAGGTTTGTTGGTGCTATTGGGGAGGGGTTAAATTAGACTTGCTGGGGGGTGGGAACCAGAGTGCCAGTGCAGATAGTGGAGCGGGGGTGAAAATAAATGATTTTAAAAGTTCATGCAAAGTCACAGATAGAAGGGTTGTATGTGGTGGTGGTAATCTTCTGAGCTGTGTCTGTTTCAATACAAGGAGTACTGTGGGGAAGGTTGACGAGCTGAGGGCCTGGATTGATACATGGAATTATGACATTATAGCCATTAGTAAAACTTGGCTACAGGAGGGGCAGGACTGGCAGCTTAATGTTCCAGGGTACCAATGTTTCAGACGTGATAGAGGCAGAGGAATGAAGGGTGGGGGGGGTGGTGGTGGCATTGCTAGTCAGGGAAAGTATTACAGCAGTGCTCAGGCAGGACAGATTAGAGGGCTTGTCTACAGAGGCCATATGGGTGGAGCTGAGAAACAGGAAAGGTATGACCACGTTAATGGGGTTGTATTATAGACCACCCAAGAGTCAGCGATAATTGGAGGAGCAAATCTGCAAAGAGATAGCAGACAACTGAAACATAAAGTTGTGATAGTAGGGGATTTTAATTTTCCACATATTGATTGGGACTCCCATACTGTTAAAGGTCTAGATGGGTTAGAGTTTGTAAAATGTGTTCAGGAAAGTTTTCTAAATCAATATATAGAGGTACCAACTAGAGAGGATGCAATATTAGATCTCCTATTAGGAAACGAGTTAGGACAGGTGACGGAAGTGTGTGTAGGGGAACACTTTGGTTCCAGTGATCATAACACCATTAGTTTCAACTTGATCATGGATAAAGATTGATCTGATCCTCGGGTTGAGGTCCTAAACTGGAAAAAGGCCACATTTGAAGAAATGAGAAAGGATCTAAAAAGCGTGGATTGGGACAGGTTGTTCTCTGGCAAGGATGTGATTGGTAAGTGGGAGGCCTTCAAAGGAGAAGTTATGAGAGTGCAGAGTTTGTATGTTCCTGTCAGGATTAAAATGAAAAAGAATAAGGAACCTTGGTTCTCAAGGGATATTGGAACTCTGATAAAGAAGAAGAAGAGAGATGTATGACATGTATAGGAAACAGGGAGCAAATAAGGTGCTTGAGGAGTATAAAAAGTGCAAAAAAAAACTTAAAAAGAAATCAGGAGGGCTAAAAGAAGACATGAGATTGCTTTGGTAGTCAAAGTGAAGGATAATCCAAAGAGCTTCTACAGGTATAGTAAGAGCAAAAGGATAGTAAGGGATAAAATTGGTCCTCTTAAAGATCAGAGTGGTCGGTTGTGTATGGAACCAAAAGAAATGGGAGAGATCTTAAATGTTTTTTTTTGCATCTGTATTTACTAAGGAAACTGACATGGAGTCAATGGAAATAAGGCAAACAAGTAGGGAGGTCATGGAACCTATACAGATTGAAGAGGAGGAGGTGCTTACTATCTTGAGGCAAATCAGAGTAGATAAATCCCCAGGATCTGACAGGGTATTCCCTCGGACCTTGAAGGAGACTAGTGTTGAAATTGCAGGGGCCCTGGCAGATATATTTAAAATGTCAGTATCTACGGGTGAGGTGCCGGAGGATTGGAGGATAGCTCATGTTGTACCATTGTTTAAAAAAAAGGTAAGTTTGACATTGGTAGTAGGTAAATTATTGGAAGGAGTACTAAGAGGTAGGATCTACAAGTATTTGGATAGACAGGGACTTATTAGGGGGAGTCAATATGGCTTTGTGCATGGTAGGTCATGTTTAACAAATCTATTAGAGTTTTTTGAGGAGGTTACCAGGAAAGTGGATGAAGGAAAGGTAGTGGCAAGGTCCCGCATGGGACGTTAGTTAGGAAGGTTCAGTCGCTAGATATACATGGAGAGGTAGTAAATTGGATTAGACATTGGCTCAATGGAAGAAGCCAGAGAGTGATGGTGGAGGATTGCTTCTCTGAGTGGAGGCCTGTGACTGGTGGTGTGCCACCGGAATCAGTGCTGAGTCCATTGTTATTTGTCATCTATATCAATGATCTGGATGATAATGTGGTAAGTTGGATCAGCAAATTTGCTGATGATACAAAGATTGGAGGTGTAGTGGACAGTGAGGAAGGTTTTCAAAGCTTGCAGAGGGATTTGAACCAGCTGGAAAAATGGGCTGGAAAATGGCAGATGGAGTTTAATACAGACAAGTGTGAGGTATTGCACTTTGGAAGGACAAACCAAGGTAGAACATACAAGGTAAATGGTAGGGCACTGAGGAGTGCAGTAGAACAGAGGGATCTGAGAATACAGATACAAAGTTCCCTAAAAGTGGCGTCATAGGTAGATAAGGTCGTAAAGAGAGCTTTTGGTACATTGGCCTTTATTAATCAAAGTATTGAGTATAAGAGCTGGAATGATATGGTGAGGTTGTATAAGACATTGGTGAGGCTGAATTTGGAGTATTGTGTGAGTTTTGGTCACCAAATTACAGGAAGGATATTAATAAGGTTGAAAGAGTGCAGAGAATGTTTACAAGGGTGTTGCTGGGACTTGAGAAACTGAGTTACAGAGAAAGGTTGAATAGGTTAAGACTTTATTCCCTGGAACGTAGAAGAATGAGGGGAGATTTGATAGAGGTATGTAAAATTATGATGGGTATAGATAGAGTGAATGCAGGCAGGCTTTTTCCACTGAGGCTAGGGGAGAAAAAAAACCAGAGGACAGGGGTTAAGGGTGAGGGGGGAAAAGTTTTAAGGGAAACTTAGTGGGGGCTTCTTCACACAGAGAGTGGTGGGAGTATGGAATGAGCTGCCAGGTGAAGTGGTAAATGCGGGCTCACTTTTAACATTTATGAAAAACTTGGACAGGTACATGGATGAGAGGTGTATGGAAGGATATGGTCTAGGTGCAGGTCAGTATGGGACTAGGCAGAAAAGTGGTTCGGCACAGCCAAGAAGGGCCAAAAAAGCCTGTTTCTGTGCTGTAATGTTCTATGGTTCTATCTCTATTTTTACCTAGGTTACAGTGGGATATTGATAGGATGCAAAAATGGGCTGAGAAGAGGCAGATGGAGTTCAACCCAGATAAGTGTGAGGTGGTTCATTTTGGTAGGTCAAATATGATGACAGAATATAGTATTAATCGTAAGACTCTTGGCAGTGTGGAGGATCAGAGGGATCTTGGGGTCAGGGTCCATAGGACACTCAAAGCTGTTGACTCTGTGATTATGAAAGTATACGGTGCATTGGCCTTCATCAATCGTAGACTTGAGTTTAGGAGCCAAGAGGTAATGTTGCAGATATATATGACCCTGGTCAGACCCCATTTGGAGTACTGTGCTCAGTTCTGGTCACCTCACTATAGAAAGGATGTGGAAACCATAGAAAGGGTACAGAGGAGATTTACAAGGATGTTGGCCTGGATTGGGGAGCATGCCTACTGAGAATAGGTTGCGTCAACTCTGCCCTTTTTCCTTGGAGTGACGGAGGATGAGATGTGACCTGATAGAGGTATATAAGATAATCTGAGGCATTGATTGTGTGGATAGTCAGAGGCTTTTTCCCAGTGCCGAAGTAGCTAGCATGAGAAGGCACAGTTTTTAAGGTGCGTGGAAGGTACAGAGGAGACATCAGGAGTAGGTTTTTTATGCAGAGAGTGGTGAGTGTGTGGAATTGGCTGCCAGAGACAACGGTGGAGGCGGATATGATAGGGTCTTTTAAGAGACTCCTGGACAGGTGTATGGAGCTCAGAAAAATAGAGGGCTATGGGTAACCCTAGGTAATTTCTCAGATAAGGACATGTTCAGCACAGCTTTGTGGGCGGAAGGGCCTGTATTGTGCTGTAGGTTTTCTATGTTTCTAAAATGCAGCATATACTAGTAGAATTGTTTACTCGAGAACTGTCACATGCTATACCCACACCAACGGCTTCCCAGTCCCACAAGCCAACTCGTGTCATGTCAAATTATTTAAATTTCTCTCTCATTCTCTTAAACCTGCTCTTTTTAGAATTTCAGAACCAGATAGTACTCTCTATTAATGTATTCTAGATGCATTTTACCAGGTCAAAACATAAGTGATCAAGCTATTGTCGCAGTTTACTGTTTCTCTGAAGCATTTTAAACTTTCATCATATGAAAGCTTGTCACTGAAAAGGTGCCTATTTTATAGGACGGAAAACCGTATGTTTTTAAAAATACATAACAAAACAATAAGAAATAATTCGTTTCTGCAAATTTCAGGGATACATTTTGGTATTTAAACTATCTGGTGTGGCAAGAGACTGTTTTATTAAATAATATATAGCTAATCTCAAAAGATGACCTGTTGTTTGAGTTTGTAATTTAAGTTTTAAAATATTGGCGTAAATAATAATTAAATCAACCAGTGCCCACTGATTTACTCAGGGTGAGTAGATATGTGGGGGAGGTATGGAGCTAGGAGCGGATAGGTGGAAAAGGTAAAGAGTTGAAGAAGAAGGAATCTAATAGGAGAGGACAGTGGACCATGGACAAAAGACACTGAGAAAGGAAACCACAGAGAGGTGATGGGTAAGTGAGGTAAAGAGAAAGGGTGAGAGGGTAAGCAGACAATTGAATGGAAAAAAGAGTCGAGGAAAAGGAGAGAAATTAACGGAAGTTAGAGAAATCAATAGTCATGCCATTGGGCTGAAAGCTACCCAGACAGAATGTGAGGCGTTGTTCCTCCAACCTGAGTTTAGCCTCATCATGGCAGTACTGGAGGCCACGTCAGAATGGGAATGGGAAGTCAAACTAAAATGGGTAAGCTAAGCTACCAGCAGATCCTGCCTTTTGCACCAGACAGCCATGGTGCTTATAAAAGCTGTACCCCGATCTGCATCATGTCTCACTGATGTGCAGAAGGCTGCACCACGAGCATTGGACACAATCGATCAATCCCGACAGACCCACAGTTGAAGTGTTGCTTCAACTGGAAGGTCTGTTTGGCACAGTGAATAAAAACATAGAAAATAGGTGCAGGAGTAGGCCATTCGGCCCTTTGAGCCTGCACCGCCATTTATTATGATCATGGCTGATCATCCAACTCAGAACCCTGCACCAGCCTTCCCTCCATACCCCCTGATCCCCGTAGCCACAAGGGCCATATCTAACTCCCTCTTAAATATAGCCAATGAACTGGCCTCAACTGTTTCCTGTGGCAGAGAATTCCACAGATTCACCACTCTCTGTGTGAAGAAGTTTTTCCTAATCTCAGTCCCAAAAGGCTTCCCCCTTATCCTCAAACTGTGACCCCTCGTTCTGGAACTGTGACCCCTCGTTCTGGAGGTGCTGAAGGAGGAAATGTAGGGGCAGGTGTAGCACTGGTCACGCTTGCAGTTCTTCATCACAACAACCAACCACTTTTGTTAATTACTCTTTGCACAGAACTGCTCGTCTTATTTGTTTAAAGTTTTTAGTGTGTCCAGATGAAAAAAAGGAAGCTAAATGGGGATAAGCTTTCCATCAAAGAGAAATTCCCAGTTTCTTTGCACATCCAGTTGTATTTTAATTGTGTAGAAAATGTTGGTTAACCATTGTATTCAAATTACTATATTGACCACAAAGAAAGTCACGGAAATGTTCTAGTGTAAATCCGTGCCTTCCATTTTTAGAATTTCCATTATTTTACTACACCAGTGATAATAATTGAGAGCATTTCCAGTTAGTACTGTTCTAAGAATCTAATTTTAGCCTGTTCTGCTTTAAGTCAACCCATTCTTTGTGGGTGGTTGGCAAACCCTATGGGTGCATGAATGTGTAGAAATTAAAGTACATTTGTAACAAACCCTCAAAGCTTTGCGAGTACAGCAAAGCTTCCTTACATCTTTGTGGGCTAGATCTCACTTCCTGTCTGCCAGGACAAGTGACTGATGAGGTTTCATAACTTGGTTTCATAACTGTTTGCTTTCTTTCTGGAAAAATAATGTAGGTACTATATAAGCCCAAGATAGGAGTTTAAAGAGTTGATACCTCCATCACCTCTGTAACCATTATTTCGCAAGCTTCTGTGAAGAAACAGCAAACATTAAATTAAATCTCTCACCCGAATCTGTGCAGGACTTCATCAAGCAATATTTGACCAGACAAATGAATTATGTCTAGAATGGTCCTCTGAGTGGGTGGGGAAAATTCTTTTCATCTATTCAGAATGGCTGATTGCTAATTTTAAGACTGTTTCCCTTTCCTCTGGATGGACCTGCTTAGGGAAATATCCCCACATCTATCTCAGAAACTCCTGCAAAAATCTTGTCTGCTTTCCTAAAATCAAATGAGCATAAGCCCAGTCTGCTTTATCAGTCTTCATGGAACAAGCTCTTGCTTCTTCCCAATTAACCTGGTGAGCCTTTGGCAATTAGAATATAACTTTCCTTAGACAGGGAGACGCATTATTTCAGGTGTGATATTGCTAAGGTCTTGTATAACTGCAGTAAGATCACTTCAGTCTTGCAGTCCAAACCCTCCTTTCAATAAAGGCCAAAATACTGTTTACCTTAGTGATTGCCTGCTTTTCCTGTTTGCTATTCAGTGATCCATGTGCAAAAATGCCCTGGTTGATCTAAAGGCCAATATCTTTTGATATCTTACTATTCAAAAATATTTTTTTCTATCAAACATTCTCCTGAAACTCTTGTGCAGACTCCTCAACACACATTAAGTTCCATGTATGGTCAGTAATCTTCAATATATTTCACACGATCTTCTCAAATATATCATTGACAGCTTTGACTCCTGCATCAATCGTAGTGGCATCTGACAACCCTGTTTCCCATGACCAGTTCTAATGAAAGGTCTTAGGCTGAAACATTGATTATTTTTCCTCTCCATTGGGAAGTGTCATTGTGGACCTGCCCAGTTCCTCCAGCATATTGCATGTGTTCCTCTGGGTTTCCAGCATCTGTGGAATCTTGTGTCAAGTTTATCAGTGCTCATACTTTAACTGTTAATCAGCTCTCAGTACACACTAGTAAATTACCTCAATCTAATGTGTTTTAATTTTATAAATAATCCCTTTTTGTGGCACTATATTGAAGGTTTTCCAAAAGACCAAATACACTGATGGTTCCTTCTTATCCATTCTTGTTACATCCTCAGAAAAGTGCTAACTGATTTGTCAACCATTAGTTTCCTTACATAAATGCACAATATCCCAATTATATTATTAATTTTAGTTGCCCTATACCAGTGATGTCAATCTAATTGGTATGCATTGTATATCCACTTCTTTTTCCTTCTCTCTTAAGCATTGGAAGCAAATATGATACCGTCCAATCTGTGGCTAGAATTTTTAAAGATGACAGCCAGTGCATCCACCATCTCCATAGACACTACTTTCAAAATCTTAGCGTACAAGTTTTCAAGTCCTGGAGATTTGTTGGCCTTCAGTGTCACTTTTCTTTATTTCAGCTCTTCATGCATTCTATATGTGTTCATCCTTATTATTTCTGGGAATCTTTTTGTGAAATATTTGTTTAGCTTTTCTACCACCTAATACCTTCAGATCATTTCTCCTATCTCAGTTTGTAAGTGATCTTTTCCTTTTCCTCTACCTATAGAACAGGGTGCCCAATCTGTCCCTCGGTGAATGATAGAGGCCCATGGCATGAACTCCAGCTATAGAAGCTTTTAGGGCCTAGTTTTGTGTTTCTTGCCAGATTACCTTCATTATCCACTTTCTCTTTTTCGTCAAGGTCTTGATCTTCCTTTAAAGGTGAAGAATAAATGTTGACCTTGCCAGATCCTCAAAATGAATGAAAACAACTGATAGAGTATTTTATACACACATTTTAAATTTGACCTCTACTCAGTTACTGCTGATTTGGTTTGCCCAAACTGTATATAAATTAAAGTGTTCTGTGATTGCTGTGTTGCCCTTATTATGTGCCCTTTTCTTATACAGCAACTCTCTGGGGGTCTATTGAGAAATTCCACCAATAGCTTCCATTTTTTCTGTTTCTTAGCTACTCAATCGATTCTGCTTCACGGGTGGCAGAACATGTAATTTGAACTCATTTCATGTTCAGTACTTGTAATGCAGTGATAACATGGCCCAATCATTGTGAAAATCTCAAAACAGGTGTAATATTTCCGATGAAGGCCTGAAATGTTGAACCATCTTTTGTGTGCTGGCTATTGTCTATTTTTAAAATCTATTTTTGCTCTGAAAGCTGTTTTACTGCCAAATAATTTGAAATGTTAATATTTCATGGAAAAACGAAGTATATTGAATTATTTTTTAAATATGCAATTTATTTCGAACGATTTTACATGTGAGTTTCTGTATCATGCTTATTATTAAGAAATAATAAAATACTGTTCCATTTTTATTCTCTAAATGTAAGACAAGTCAAAATGCTTGTAGCACTTAGCTATGTTCCATAGTGGAAATGCCTTGTATTTTGAATTGTTGAATTGATCATACTTTCCTCATTTTGTGTCAAGCAGTCTGTCAGAGGGATCTTTATTTCCCCACTCCATATAAACCAAATTGTATGATTAAGTATTTTGGCAAGTTGATGTTTGATCCCTTGATTGGGGTGTCATCATAGAGCAGGTCATTCTTTGTAAGTGGATGGCTGGCATTGTATTATTAGCCATCTGTCTACAACACACTACATGTAATAAAGTAGCTCTTCAATACAATTGTATTATATTTGATTCTAGATTTATACTAAACCTCTTGGAAAGAGGCCTTCTTTCCCTCATTTAGCCAAATCAGATCCAGTACATAACCTCACCACCATGTTAATTGCCAAATATTGATATCTGAATTCCTTTACCCTCCAAGTAACACCTTCAGCAGGATAGTGCATTTGTGCTTTTGCCCTGGCACAGAAAAAGCTAAAATGGTTGATTACAGGAGCAGATTAATTAGATTAAATCTTTGCAGCAGTATAAGAATAATGTGTCTATTTAATTAGTTTTCTTGGATTTAGATGTATCTGCGTTTGGATTTCAGTGCAGTTCGAAAAGGACTCTTAGTCTAACTTGAAAGACTTTCCCTCCCGCTAGTATCTTGCATTCCTAGTAGAGTTTCCTTGAAAAATGGTATTTTTTAAAATCTTAGTATTATTCTTATCCTCTGGTACAATTTCCCCGGTCTTTAAAATTCAGGATAATTTTAACTGGTGTTTTTTTTTCCAATTTCATCATGATTTTTCTCTTAATGACTAAAATTGCTTTATTACAAAACCTATCACAATAGAAGTTGATGCCTGATAACTCTGCATTACAATATTATGTTACGTTATCGATCTGCGCTGCTCAGTTTGTGAGGTGTCCATATTAAATCTATCAGGTTTTTGATTTGTATTTTGGCCAGATTTGAAATTGTATCTGCAGAGTATATTATAATTAATTCAGACTAGGAGCATCATAAAAGTTGGTTTAATGCATTTAGTGTATTTGTTTAGTATAGCAACCAAACCTAAAACAAAGTACAAGCAGTTGTAGTAGTTAGCCCCTGAACAATTTTCAAATGTAGTTGAGATTCTATCAATCTTAGGTTAATCATTGCACTTAAAGTACATGAGCCACAAATCATTGAGCACACAGTATACCACAGTAATGTTTGGATGAACACTTACTAATTCCCTTGAGGAAATCACTGATTAGTAAGCATGTAATCTATTTCTGATCTTTTTCATTGGAAATCTACATGAGTTCCTATACTTCATTGGAAATACTAGTGTAATGTCATAAATATAGGAATGGGAGTAATAGCTTCCGTCTGTGCCTTTGTAATATGTGCTGGATAGGAAACCAAACAAGGATGACCAATAATGTCAACTTAATCATTCTGTTCCAGACACTCTTCTCAATTAAAAATAGGGCCATTTTAGTTACTCATTTTGCTTAACAGTGCATCACTGGAGCATTGTAGATCTAGTCGAATCCTAAAACAATTACTTAGCTGATCACAAAGCTGAAAGTAATATCTTGATACAGGCTATGTGGCACTGAATGAGATTGACAAACCAAATAATTTTAGTTGGTTTTAGTTTATGTCAAGAAATTATTTATCAAGACATTCATGTGTATATTTGAATGTCTATGTCTGTAAGTTGACACTAAAGCATTTCTAAATCTTAATACTTTTTTCGGCCATTCCAAACACTAATAGTTGTTGCGCTTACCAGTTAAGAAAGTTAACAGGTTTACCATTTTAATCCTTCATGATTGCTTGTAGGATTAAATAAAGGAAAGACAAGTTTCCAAACTTCAGAACTTGGCAAAGAGCATTCAGAACCAATAGTCACTTTTGCAATGTATGTAATACGTTATGGGAATTTGATATAAAAGTGGAAAAGTTATGCTTATCTTGTATAGGGCATTGACGAAACAGCATTGGAGTACTGTATATGGTATTGGTCCGGGTTTCTAAGAAAATGCATTAATGTATTGGAAGCGGTTCAGAGAAGGCTTACTAGACTCATTATTGGAATGAATGGAAGTATTGGGAAGGTTAGGCTTGTATCTGTTGGAGTTCTCAAAAAGGAGAAGGGACTTGATTGGAACATATATGATCCCCAAGGGTTTTTGAAAAGGTGTATGTGAAAATATGTTTTCTGTTGATGGAGAATTTAGGACAAGGGGCTGCTTACTTAAGACAGAGATGAGTTTTTTTTAAACTGTGAGGGTCATGAGCTCCTGGAACTCTTCTCCTCTGGGTTTAAGTAGAATCACTGAATATTTTGTAAGACAAAGGAAGACTGCTGTTTGATTTGCAAGAGTCCAAGATATTACCATGAGAAAATATGTTGAGGCTACAGTCAGAGCAGCCCCTAATTAAATGGGGGAGGAAGACTGAGGGGGTTAATGGTCAACTAATCACAACTAAGCAACGAATTTCTGTGCAAGAGTGTTTTATAGACAAAAGTGTACGAACAGATGATCTCTTTCCTTGAGGATGCTGCTTGGTGTATCTAATATTAAACAACAAGTCTAGAATATTCAGATATGCTAAGAGTCGCTCACATTTTTAAAATACTTTGTGATTTCAAGGAAACAAGAATCATGTACTTTCACATTTACTTAGTGAATTTTTTTGAGTCAAGACTGTAAGGACAAATATGTTGGAAGTGGACTTAATATTCTTTTGGTTTGCTAAGCATATGCTACGTTTCCATTTCCCAAAAAAATCTCAGTTAAAGCAATGCTATATCTTTGCACACAAAATTGTGTAATAAGACAGAACTTGTATGGAAGGAGCATTCAGAGTTCAAAGTTGCCACTTTATTTCTGTACTGTTTGCTGGGAAGTGATATTTTTAAAAAATCACTCATATTTCTCTGATTCCATCTTCATAAAGATCGCTGAGGAAGTCTGAAGAAATGTATATTATTAGGGAAACAGTGCTTTGTGGGCAACCACTACAGAATTGATAAAGTTTAAGGATGTTGGGGAGTAAGACATGATTCTTGGACTCTTGTAAATAATGGGTTAAAAAACTTAAGTGCCACCCTATGTGTGTTAGTGAACAAATTCTGTTGCTTTCGCTGAAAAATATGCCCGCAGTTTTAGATTAGTAGCTTCTTGATTAGTAGCCTGTAGCTGCCTTTTCAAGGTGACATGAAGGCTGGAATTACTCAGAGCTGACATAGGTCATGCTTTCACGAGGAATTCTGCAGATGCTGGAAATTCAAGCAACACACATCAAAGTTGCTGGCGAACGCAGCAGGCCAGGCAGCATCTCTAGGAAGAGGTACAGTCGACGTTTCGGGCCGAGACCCTTTGTCAGGACTAACCAGCGATTGATCTGCCCACATTTCATTGATTTGGGGAAGATGATTTGTAAACTTAAAAAAGATTGCCTGACGAATCCTGACTCTCTTATCAAAGTGGGCTGTCTTATCAAAGTAATTGGGTTTCGCTCTAACTGACTTGGTATACCATTGCAACTGAGTGTTCTTTGTCTGCTCATTCTATAAATTGTAGCATTTCTGTTTTTTAAATCAGAAAGCTCGTCTGAGCCTCCAAGGAGAGAGAGAGTCGCTGTCTCTCTTTGATGACTGGCTCCGAGTTCTTTCTCGTCGGCTGAACTGGGAATAATAAACTGGTGAAGAGGTTAAAGTTAATAACTGTGTGGTGTGATTATTGGTCCAGCAATCTTTTTTAAGTTTACAGAATCATCTTCCCCAAATCAATGAAATGTGGGCAGATCAATTGCTGGTTACAGCATACAGAACAACTGATTGGCACAGAAGCTATTACTTGTGAAGGAAGCACCAGTGAATAAAGTTTCCAGCTAAAGCATTGAAAACAAACCAACAGATACAGGCAGCTAGAAATCAGTGTTTTAGTGAAGGTCCTTCAATTGTCATCTCACTTCCTTACCCCATGCATTGGGTTTCATTGCATGAACAACTGGGGTCCAGTCTCTACCAGCAATGGAAAAAATGTGCTGAAAGATCAGCGGGTGCAGACAAACCTCAACTGTGCTGAGGTGAATTGTGAATGGAAGCATTGAGCCCAGTTTCCCAGTGGATAGAGTTTCACCCAGAAGTGAACATTGGCACCAACTATCCAGTTCCTATTGGTTAAGTGGTGCCTAAAGTGGATCCCACTTCTGTGCTAATTGTCTGTTTCCACATTCAAAAGTATGTAGTTGTAAAATAAAAGCTGTAAGTTTGAATACTTATATTTGAAAATTGGACTTCATTCATTTTTAATGGCTTAACTGCGGGCTCTGTTTCAGCAGTCCCTCAGGTACAAGAATAATTTGTATCCGCTCTGGTCTTGTGAGTTCTGAGGCCAATGTGAGATCTGCAAAATTGTTTTGTTTGATGTCTGATGGCCAAGGTAGTTGGGTAGTCTCTGTGGTGAACAATTTCTGCCACTTACACTGGACTTCTGAGTGTTCTTCATCCAGAAACCTATGATTCTCTGTGCCATCATGTATGCTCCTTCATTGCTGGATTTTCCCATCTTCTGCTTGGTAATCTCTTCCCATCTGAGATTTGATGTTTTGGGAGTTTGTTGTCAGGTATGTGAATGACATGGCCTGGGCAACTCATCACTGGAAATGTTGACCTGGGAGAGGATACAGAGGCTGGTTCACTCAGCCTTTCAGTGAGCAGTACCTGTGTGCTTCCCACCAGCAGCATTATCTAAAACATATAGTTACCACATCATTCCCACATTGGTTTCAGAAGTGTTTAAGAACTGAAAGCACATACTTCATGTCAATGCAGCACTGTCTATATAATGAGGTGGGGGGGAAAGCTCCCATAGAGAGAAGGAAACTATAGTGAACAAGGCAATATATCTACACGATGTTTGGCAATACCCTCTTATTCTCCTCTCTTCCCCCTCCCAGCTACCAACACACCTTCTGTCAGATCACACCCATGTGTCTATTCCACTTGTTTTAAGTAGCCCCAAGTCATTGGACACATGATATCACATTGTCAGCACTATACCAATCAATATACTGAAAACACACACAAAATGCTGGAGGAACTCAGCAGGCCAGGCAGCACCTATGGAAAAGAGTATATTCAAAGTTCCGGGTGGAAACTCTTTGGCAGGACTGGAGGGAAAAGGCTGAGGATTAGATTTAAAAGGTGGGGGGAGCAGTGAGAGAGGGTTTCACTGAACTCCCATTGAAGGGAAGATTTAAACTTCTTCAGGGTTAGGCATCTGTAGAAGAGACTTCGCAGAATAGTAAACGAGTGAAAATCTGCAGACCCTAATGAACTGAAAAGTTGCTTTCAATCCTGAATAATACATCTCATCTGGACAAGCAAATCAGTGCATGGTGAGAGAGAAGAGCATTGGATATTACATATTGAAGCATTATTGGTATTGGATGAGAGATTTGCTCCCTTTTTGATAGTGAATCACACTGTGAAAGTGAGCTTGTGTTGCGTAATAATGCTGAATCTGTTCATTTTAGTTTCCCTGTGGGTACAATGTTGACAATATTTGCAGGCATGGTGAAGTCACTTTTTATGTGTACTTAGAAACGTAAAAAACAAGTACAGTTAAATCCATTCTCTAGACATCGGCATTATTGCAATACTCTTTTATTTCTCCAAAATTTCAGGCAATTGCACAAATTCTTCAGTTTGATGGTAAAAAAATAACAAAAGCCACTATTGAATTACTGTACATCCTCTGTACTTCAAAGTAACATTTGTTTATAATCTTGATTTATTGCAATTGGTTATTTTATGTTTTAGTTAGAAATGTAATTGTCTATTAATTACTTAGGAAGTGATCAGCTGACCTCTTTTCCCATTTTCTCCTTTCAGATAACAGTGATCTAATTGCTTGCACTGTAGTTACGAAAGACGGCAATCTAGTACATCGCTTTCTGGCTGTCGATGTTTATCAAATGAGCTTGGTGGAACCTGACAGCAAACGGCTTGGATGGGGCGTGGTAAAATTTGCAGGTCTACTTCAGGTAATGGAGATTAATGAGGAGGGATGTTAGACAATTCAAAACTATTATATATTTTGGACCACTGCTGCTACAGTTCATCATATAAAATGTCAGTTATCAGCTGCTTAGGTTTCAGCACATCTTGGACTTCTGCATGTGTGCTTTCAAAGTGAAGATGTGCCGGAGGTAGTGCATAGGTGCACATCTGACTGTCTGTTCCATTGCTGGGCAAGCCATTGAGCTGAGCAGTGATTTGCTATAGGCAAGACCCACATGCATTTTGCATCCAGTCTCAGACTTTTGTCAGGGAAGGCAGGTGTACAAACAGCAATCATGTTTGTTTATGGTAAAAGATAGGATTTATTTCAAAGGTTACTTTTATTGCCAAAGTGTACATGTACAATGTAACTCTGATATTTGCCTTCTCCAGATAGCAATGAAATATAGAAAAATCATGGAGGTCATTGAAAGAAAAGACATCAACTCCAACCCCCCCCCAGCACAAAAAGAAAAAGAAACAAAACTTGCAAACCCCAAACACCTCCCCCCGACCCCTCTCACACAAAATACTAACAGATGGCCCACATGAAAAACTGCAGCTTGAACATCAAAAACCCCAATCCCCTCTCTCACAAAAAAACCCATCAGATCCCCAACCCTCTCCTCACAGAGAACACAGCAACAGTAACATCAAATCCCCACCCCCTCCCTTGCAGAAAATAGCGACAATAATATTAAATCCACAATCCCTCTCGCAGAAAAGAACAGCAACAATAGCATCAAACTTCAACACCGTCTCACACACAAAAAAGCACCAACAAGAATATCAGACCTCAAATCCCCAACTCATGCCTCTCTCAAAAAGTAACATATCGCCCACCCGTCAGTCGGCAGCAAGAAAGAAAACACCAAATAGTGATGGAGCAGTAGTGATTTATGTGCTTTCAGCTAAATTTACAGACCATTGAGAACAACGTCAGATACAAAGATACAGTAACATCCATTTCTCTATCTGTATCATGCTCAGAAGAAAGCCATGTTGCAGTTAAATTATGTGATTACATTTGTTTTTAACTGTAACACACATCAAAGTTGCTGGTGAACGCAGCAGGCCAAGCAGCATCTGTAGGAAGAGGTGCAGTTGACGTTTCAGGCCGAGACCCTTCGTCAGGCACCTCTTCCTACAGATGCTGCTTGGCCTGCTGCGTTCACCAGCAACTTTGATGTGTGTTGCTTGAATTTCCAGCATCTGCAGAATTCCTGTTGTTTTTGTTTTTAACTGTGCTTTCTTTTGTAGGATATGCAGGTGATGGGAGTTGAAGATGATAGCAGGGCTTTAAACATAATCATCCACAAGCCTGCATCCAACCCTCATGCTAGGCCCTTCCCTATTCTTCAGGCAACCTTCATCTTTGCTGATCATATCCGCTGTATCATTGCAAAGCAGCGATTAGCAAAAGGTCGCATTCAAGCACGACGTATGAAGATGCAACGAATCGCAGGTTAGTATCTTTTTCTGAGTATGCTTAAATTAGCCAATCAAGCGTGATGCTAATTACCAGCTAAAGTCTAACTAGTTAAAATTCTGATTATGATACAATGTTGAATTAATCTTTTTAATACTCCTACTTGACACATCTTCCCTTAAGATTGCTTAGTGAGCTTGTCAGTTTCCTTGTACTTGAAAAAAACTTCTTCCCTTTACAGTAGTTTTTTTTAATGCTATGTTATTGAAAGCAAAGGATCTATGCCATATTTCACAATTTGCTGCTCATTGCAACAACCAAGAAGCTACTGCGGCATTCTAATCTTGAAAGAATTATTTCATTGACTACACTCATATCGATGTGTTCTCACAAATGCTGCAAAGAGCTTATAGCCAGTGGTTGAAAATGTGATCAAGCAGAATTTCTTGAAGGTCAATGCTATGTTTCCCAGTAGTAACCAGGACTGTTTCAACTAGAGGGAATCAACAGTGTTAAACATTTTCAAATGGAAAGGAAAAGAGCTGTTTGCTCCTTTCATGGCAGGTCATGCCAGTTTAGAATCCAGCCACACCATGCAAATGAATATCAGTGCAGTAACAATTCAAAATGCCATTCATCTACTCCAGCTAAAAATCCATTGCTCTATTATTACTGTAGGGCTTCCTACTATATGTTGCTGCTCTTCTTCGCACCTTGTGGCGCATCAGGCAGTGACCTTACAATTCTTTAGCATTTGTCTGTTTTTTGTTTAATGAGACCAAGTTGCTAGCTCAACGCTCAACCCACCACTGCCAGCCGGATTCGCTACTTGCCTCGAGGTCCGGTGCAAATACCACTACACCACCAGCCAGCTAAATCCTACTATATATAGCATCTAAAAGCAGAAATTACATTGTGGTGTGCCATGAACTCCACAACTTTGAAAATTCTATACCTGACAGACTCCATTCTGAAGGAGAACAACAGGAATGTGAGGATGATGGTTAGAGTAGAATGCTCCAATTTGACATCGAATGCCCTGTTCTGTAGCTGAGGTGCCCTTGTCCACTTGAGCAATAAGAACAGATCCAGTGCAAACCCTTTCCAACACACCAGTTGCTGACACTGAAATGTTTTCCAATGATCAGCTGAAAGAGCCCAGGATGCTATGTAAAATTGTCCTCCCATCTTGCTGTACAAATTCACCTGCACTGGTAATAACACATCAGTAAATGAATCAAGTATCAGATGTATCTGGTCCCAGACTTGCTGAGTTCCTCCAGCATTTTATGTATGTTCCTCAAGATTTTCAGCATCTGCAAGATGGCATGAACATCAATTTCTCATATTCCAGTAATTTCTCTCCCTTTCCTCCTCCTCTCTTTTTCCATTCCCCATTCTGGTTACCCTCTCTACCCTTTCTCTGCCTGCCCATCACCTCCCTCTAGTTTCCCTCCTTCCCTGTCTTCCATGGACCACTGTCATCTTCTGTTAGATTCCTCCTTCAGCCTTTTTATCTCTTTCATGTTACTCCCTCCCAGCTAACTTCATCCCTTCCTCCCCCACCCACCTACCTTCAGCCTCGCCTGGTCTCACCTGTCACCTGCCAGCTTGTACTTGTACTTCCCCTCCCCCCCCCCACCTTATTCTGGTTTCTGCTTATTCCACTCCCAATAAAAGGTCTCAGCCCAAAAACATCGACTGTTTATTCTCCTTCACAGATGCTGCCTGACCTGCTGAATTCCTCCAGCATTTTGTGCATATTGCTCAAGATTTCCTCCATCTGCAGAATCTCTTGTATTAGTGATTTTGTGTGTGTGTGGTCCCAATTGCCTTCACTTAGTTATCTGTGCAGGGCTCTGCTCTTGGTAAAGAAGTGTCCTTAATTGCATTTGGGGTCATGTCTTTTCTCTGAAGGAGCTGAGATAAGTCCACTTGTGCAAATCTTTGCTCGAGGGAGAATGATCTCTTTTTTTGCAGGAAAACTGTCTGCCAGTAAGCAGAGAACATTTAGCTACTCAAGTACAGCAGTCCCCCATAGAACTAGATACATTTTGTGGATCTATTAGTCTGCAGCATACAATAATATGCTCGCAAATGGCACTTGCTGCTCAAGAGGGCAGTTATTTGCTCACGAGTGGCATCTCTTTGCTCAGTGAGGACATCAAGCCGTTCCCCCGTGAAATATCAGTGGTCTTGAAGAGATTCGAGCTACTCCTCACTTCTGTTCGGCTGGATCAGGCGCATGATAGTAGAAAAGTGTCCTGTGCCCTCTGTCAATTCTTTCCCCCTCCCCCACCATTCCCATCAAGGCAGTTGTCACCTGAAGCAGTAAGCATTACTTGATAGGAATGTATCCTAACCATTGCAAAGATGTGCTCAAATCCACTGGTACAAAGGTGTGTTCTTCTCACTCCATACAGCCACTGCGAGAGCAGGATCCTTATCATTTTCCTGCATTCATCAGACAGATTTGATAATGCACTAACTACCTGATTGTCATGCAAGCACTCCATTAACAATGTTGATCTGAGTTCACCTGTAGTTATAGGGATACCTTTACCATTGAGCACCCCACCACATTCCTTGTGAAGTAGAAGAAGCTGCAGGCGCTGGAAACCTGAAATGAGTGGATGCGGCCTGACCTGAGTATTTTCGACATTTCTTGTTTCTTCACCAGATTCCATACTTGGTGCCAGTTTGCATATCACAAGTACTTAGTGTATTTCGAAATGTAAAAAACAACCCATCATACTCACTCTTTGAGGTGACATACTTGGGTCTCAGGCATAACAATGCAGTACGTTGGCTTTTATATATTCACATCTTCCAGTTCCATTCTCTTCTCCCTCTTATACTCACCTCCTTCTGCTTTCTGTCCAGGTATTCTGGTGAGGGAAAATCTGGGCTGCTCAAAAAACAGCAGAGGATTGTTGCGGTTAAGCTGTGTCCATAGCACACGTACAGTGAAGCCGTGGTTATGTAGTAATCACAGTGCGATATTGCAAGATTTGCTAATAAAGCTGCATAATAGAGTTTGATGAAGACATGCTTTATCCCTCTGCCTATAAGACAAGACAAATACTGAGTGTGATGGGACTTCACTGCACCTCTCCACCCACCCTACTGATTCTGGTCCAAGCAAGTCACCTTCTCTCTTTTTCCATTCCTGTTCTGGCTCCCCTCTTACCACGTCTCTCTCTTCACCTATCACCTCCCGCTGGTGTCCCTCCTCCTTCCCTTTCTGCCAGATTTCAGATTTCTCCTTCTTCAGCTACCTCCCATCATCTCATTTCATCACCCCTCCCCCCCTCACCTGGTTTTACCTATCACCTTCCAGCTTGTACACCTTCCCTTACCCACATTTTTATTCAGGCTGATCCACCCTTCCTTTCCAATCTTGATCTTGGCTCAAAATGTCGACTCTTTATTCCTTTTCCGTAGATGTTGTCTGACCTGAGTTTTTCCAACATTTTGTGTGTGTTACCTTAGATTTTTTTCAATAATTTCTCTGCTATTGTTGTATGGCCAAATGGCCTATAGTTTGCTGGCTTATCGCTGCTATCCTTTATGAACAAGAATCGATATTCTCCAGGCTCTGGTACTCACCCATGACCAACAAAAATGCAAAGTGGTCTTGGGTATTTATCCACCTTAATGTGTGACAGTAGTTTTACCACTGCTTCTTTCCTAACATAGATGTGTTCTAGAATACAAGTATATCTCCCTCAAACTCTTCATCCTCCTGTTCTCCATGGTGAATATCAATAACAAGTATTAATTTAGAATCTCACTAGTAGCCCACTGCACCACATGGAGATTACAGTTTTAGCACCTGATGGAATCTTCTTAAATTCGAAATAATGCAGACAGAATAAAAAATAGGATTAATATAAGACTTACAACACGCTGGAGGAACTCAGCAGGTCAGGCAGCATCTGTGGAAACGATCAGTCAACGTTTCGGGCCGTAACCCTTCGTCAGGACTGCAGAGGGAAGGGGCAGAGGCCCTATAAAGAAGGTGGGGGGAGGGTGGGAAGGAGAAGGCTGGTAGGTTCCAGGTGAAAAACCAGTAAGGGGAAAGATCAAGGGGTGGGGGCGGTGATAGGCAGGAAAGGTGAAGAAGGAATAGGGGAAAACACAATGGGTAGTAGAACTAGGCGGAACCATGAGGGAGGTAGTAGGGATTAATGTAAGTTGGTAGGCAGTGGTCACCGTGCACACAGTGACCAGGGAGCCAGTTTCAGTGTGGTATATCTCTAAAACTAGAGCAGAGGTTACCAACTTTTTTTTATGCCAAGGACCCCTACCATTAACCCTAGGTTGGGAACCCCTGCTCTAGGGGAAGGCTAGGATGTGGTGTGACCCATGAAATGAATATTTTCATTAAATATCTACTTTCCTTCAATGTTAGATTTTGGTACTGTAACAAAATATTGCGAAATCAGGTTTTTTAAAATAGTGGTTTTAGATTCAATATTAACAATTTTAATTGAATCATCAGATAACGTGATCTTTAGCAACCCAGTTAAAGTGTGTGGAAGAGATGGTATGTAGATTAACGTTTGCTCATTGTAGTTAAAGAATCAAGCTTTCTCTTTCAAAATCAGATGCCTTTCCCATAAAAATATATATTTCAGAGAATCTGTATTCATAATTTTAAAAATGGAAGTTTTAATGCTTTAGCTTTTCTATCATGAGAAGCAATAAAACAAGATGTAAAACACAAAATTATCTTTGAATTGATAGTTTTTTGGGCAGAAATATGTTTTTATTTCTTAAAGATAGTCTAACTAAAGATTGTTGGCAAGTAAATTTCATCTACTTGATAGGGCGAACACAGGCAAGTTATGCTTTGCTCTATTTTACATAGAACATAAAACATAGAATAGTACAGCACAGTACAGGCCCTTCGGCCCACAATGTTGTGCCGACCCTCAAACCCTGCCTCCCATATAAGCCCCCACCTTAAATTCCTCCATATACCTGTCTAGTAGTCTCTTAAACTTCACTAGTGTATCTGCCTCCACCACTGACTCAGGCAGTGCATTCCATGCACCAACCACTCTCTGAGTAAAAAACTTTCCTCTAATAAACCCCCTTGGACTTCCCACCCCTTACCTTAAAGCCATGTCCTCTTGTATTGAGCAGTGGTGCCCTGGGGCAGAGGCGCTGGCTATCCACTCTATCTATTCCTCTTATTATCTAGTACACCTCTATCATGTCTCCTCTCATCCTCCTTCTCTCCAAAGAGTAAAGCCCTAGCTCCCTTAATCTCTGATCATAATGCATACTTTCTAAACCAGGTAGCATCCTGGTAAATCTCCTGTGTACCCTTTCCAATGCTTCCACATCCTTCCTATAGTGAGGTGACCAGAACTGGACATAGTACTCCAAGTGTGGCCTAACCAGAGTTTTATGGAGCTGTATCATTACATCATGACTCTTAAACTCTATCCCTTGACTTATGAAAGCTAACACCCCATAAGCTTTCTTAACTACCCTATCCACCTGTGAGGCAACTTACAGGGATCTGTGGACATGTACCCCGAGATCCCTCTACTTCTCCACACTACCAAGTATCCTGCCATTTACTTTGTACTCTGCCTTGGAGTTTGTCCTTCCAAAGTGTACCACCTCACACTTCTCTAGGTTGAACTCCATCTGCCACTTCCCAGCCCACTTCTGCATCCTATCAATGTCTCTCTGCAATCTTTGACAATCCTCTACACTATCTAGAACACCACCAACATTTATGTCATCTGCAAACTTGCCAACCCACCCTTCTAACCCCAAATCCAGGTCGTTAATACAAATCACAAGAAGTAGAGGTCCCAGAACCAATCCTTATGAGACACCACTAGTCACAACCCTCCAATCTGAATGTACTCCCTCCACCACTACCCTCTCCTTTCTGCAGGCAAACCAATTCTGAATCCACCTGGCCAAACTTCCCTGGATCCTATACCTTCTGACTTTCTGAATAAGCCTACCGTGTGGAACCTTGTCAAATGCCTTACTAAAATCCATGTAGATCACATCCACTGCACTACCCTCATCTATATGCCTGGTCACCTCCTCAAAGAACTCTATCAGGCTTGTTAGACATGATCTGCCCTTCACAAAGCCATGCTGTCTATCCCTGATCAGACCATGATTCTCTAAATGCCTATAGATCCTATCTCTAAGAATCTTTTCCAACAGCTTTCCCACCACAGACATAAGGCCCACTGGTCTATAATTACCCGGACTATCCCTACTACCTTTTTTGAACAAGGGGACAACATTCGCCTTCCTCCATCCATTCCCGTGGACAACGAGGACATAAAAATCTTAGCCAGAGGCTCAGCAATCTCTTCATTTATGTTGCCCTATAAACTATGAATTAGTATGGTCATGCTTCTTTCTTTGCACGTCAGTTTAACAGTGAAACTTGAACTGCATGGGAACTAGTCCAACAACTAAATTTGTGTGCCCTTTTTTCAATATCTGAACAAACTGCAATCGGATTTTAAAGAAGTATTAACAAAGGCACTGAAATCTTTTAAAGGATTCTTCCACAATTTTGCTCTTAGTGGAAGAAAATAGGAATTAAGTTTCATCAGCCCCACCAGACTGGCTAAGTATTTTAAAAACTGTTTTATATGTGAAACACCCTGGTTTCCTCAGCTGCGTAAGTTTGTGTGGATGCTGTGTAATTCGTTATCCTGTTACAAATGAGTGCTACGAATTAACAGACAGCACACTGCATACATTTAAAAGACTTAGCTTTATATTTCTTAATTTGACTAAAGGGTTAGTAAAGAAAGGAACGAAAAAAGAAAAGGGCCCATTTTAATGAAACAGTCTAATGTGCACAAGTTGGAGCTCAGTTTCCCCAAGTCACCGATACTCAATCAATCTCACCCCGGGCTTTATCGAATCATGGTCCCACTCTGGGTCAAATCCAACCACCACTTCTCTCTGGCGTCTTCCCTCTTCATCTCTTTCAAACCACACAAAAAAAAACCCAAGCCCAACCTTAGTTCCTTCACCAGACAAACCTCCCCTTCAATTTGACCATCCTAATTGGTTGGCAGACATTTCTCCTCATCTCCTATCTTCAACAATAACCCAAACATCAGCTGAAAGCAAGCAGCTCGCACAGAACAGCACAAAATGAAATACGGACAGCATAGCTGTAAAAAATATCAACCAGGGCATTACGCTCTCCCCTCCCACCAAAATAGTCACGTCCTCATGACCATGAAACAATTTGTCACCTCATCTTTACCACCACTTTCAAAGCAATTTCGTGATGCTAGCACCTCCAATCCATTTGTAAGGTGTAATGACGTATCTCACTAGGGGAATAGTCATAGCACTCTGTTTCCCCGGTGCTACATAGGCCAGCCTATCTAGGGATTTCCTGATTCTTTGAGACCTCCATACCCCATCATCTACTTCTTCAGTTTCAGACAATCCTTGGGATACTTCGGGTCCAGAAAGTGAGGCCTCACCCCCCCCCCCCCCCGGTCTGTCACTCATGCCCTCCTGCAACTCGGACCCCTCTGCCACTTGACTGAGCTCCGCTCCATCCCCTTCATGATCCCGCTGAAACCTAGCCTGTCCACAGATAGTCCCTGCGATTTCACCTGCCTCAGAGTGGGAAGTTTTGGGAATCTCTTCCTCAATCAGTGGGGAGTTAGCAAAAGACAGCATATACCACATCCCCGTTTCCTCATCCTGCGAGTCTGTATCCCATTCGTGAATGCCCTCTGGTCCTTGGTAGGGAAATTTTGCGCATATCTGGTGTAGTAATCCATAATGACATAGACATTCACCGTGTTGCTGGCATCTGGCTCTGTTGACTGGGAAACCATACACACCAGGTCAAGTGGCCCCTCACTCTGCAAGTGGGACAACGGAGCGGCCCTCATAGGCAGCATCCTCCTCCGTATACATTGAATACACGACTTGCAGTATTCTTTGATCTCCAGCTTCATTCGGGGCCAGTAGAACTGATCTCTGAGCAATCCATAGGTCTTTTCAATCCTCAAATGGCCAGAATCAAAATGAAGTGACCTCAACACAATCCTCCGATACTTCTCGGGCAGAACCAGCTGGGAATGCTGAGGCCAGTCCGGAGGCGACGTGACCCAGTATAGGATCTCGTTGCTCAAATCCAATCTGGGCTATTCTCTCAGTAATTGAGACACTGCAGCATGATTCGTCCTCTCTGCTTGGGTCATGTTTCCCTTTTCGACCACTGACCAAATGGTACGATGCCCAGGTCATCTTGCTGAGCAGCTGCCACTTCCCCAGGACTCAATTCCGGCAACTGGTTTGACTTCAGAGCAGTCAGGTTACAGTAAGCTTGTGGATGGCGTCATCAAAGCTCTCAATTGATTTACCACTCAGTCCTGCCCTTGCCTTCCCCCTGCCTTCATCGTGATGGAAAACTGGCACATGGCTTTCACTTCCGGGGCAGGAATGCTCTTCCAGTCTTCGTCTCTGTCCAGCCCTTCATGCGCATGTCGGGACAGAGCATCGGCATCAATGTTCCTACTTCCTGGCTGGTATTTCAGACAACGCCGCCAATCACCGATGGCCTGTGGCATCCAATTTTGCTGAGGTCAGGATATAAGTTAGGGGATTGTTGTCCGTCTTCACCTCAAACTTGGCACCATAGAGGTAGTCACTCAGCTTATCCACCACAGCCCATTTCAGTGCCAGGAACTCCAACTTGTGCATGGGATAGTTTTTCTTAGAGAGTGACAGACTCCAGCTGACAAATGCAACAGGTCTCAACCCTGTGCCCCGATCCTGATACAGGACGCCCCACAAGCCCTCTCTGCTGGCATTCGTATGCATTACTTACGGCAATTGAGAGT
This sequence comes from Mobula birostris, assembly GCF_030028105.1. Taxonomy (NCBI): domain Eukaryota; kingdom Metazoa; phylum Chordata; class Chondrichthyes; order Myliobatiformes; family Myliobatidae; genus Mobula; species Mobula birostris. The sequence continues at coordinate 136,629,406 of NC_092378.1, read as the reverse complement.
CTGTAAAAGCCAGCACAGGCATTTGTGCCAGCAGCTCCTTCAGCGACTGAAAGGCCTCTTCACATTTCACATCTTAACTTGCTCCAAAAGTCTCCAAAGTGCTAAGATAATCTTTGCCCTGCTCTCCTTTTGTCCTCTCTTTCTTCCCCAAGATAACCGCACAGAAGCTGATTTAAAAAGTGACTCACTTTTGCGTAGTCCTTCACGAACCTCCAATAGTACCCACAGAACCCAAGGAACGAGCGCAAAGCACTCACAGTCTGGGGCCTTGGCCATGTGGTCACCACCCCTATCTTAGATGGATCCATACCTACTCCATCCATGAGACTATGTGCCCAACATGTTGACAGACATCTTGCAGAACTGGCACTTGTCCAGGGAAAGTTTTAACCCTTCAACTTTCAGGCGGCCCACCACCTTCAGTAGCCTCGCTTCATGTTCCTCCAAGGTGGACCAGAACATTGAAGTCATCTGGATACACCAATACCTCAAGCAATTTCATATCCCCTGCCGTTTTCTCTGTGACATGCTGAAAAATCGCAGGGGCTCCCGATAAGCCCTGGGGCATCCTTTCAAACTGGAAAAATCCCAGAGGACATATAAATGCCATTTTCTCTTTGTCGGCCTCACTCCTGGGGATCTGGTAATTTCCACTCCTCAAGTCCAGCACACTGAACCACTTTGCACCACTCCGACAGGCCAGTGCGCCTTTGATCCTCGGGACCATGTACTGGTCAGGGACGGTACACCTGTTCAGAGTCCTATAGTCCACACACATCTGTACCTTCTAATTCTTCTTCCTGGCCACTACTATTGGGGACGCAAAGGGGCTTTTGGACTCACTGATGATCCCAGCTTCCTTCAGCTTCCACAAATGCTGCCGAACGTCTTCCACCTCTGCAGGGGCCAGTTGTCACGACCTTTCTCTGAATGGGGTGTCCTCCATTCCCCGGACAGTGTGGCAAGTGCTCTTGGAACAACCCAGATCAAACTCATCAGTAGAAAAGACACCTTCCAGTTTCAACATCTTCTCTATCAACCTCCTCTTCCAACCTATAGGTACCGGGGAGTCCCCAAAATTGAATGACTCAGCAGCAAACTTTCCCTTTCTTGAAGAGAGTTTCTCCCCGGCTTGTCTCACAGGGACACTAGACATTACAGTCACCGGGAAGAGGTGCGCTAGTGGCATGCCCCTCTTGAAGGTGACCTCCCTCTTCGTAGTGTTCCTGACAATCACTGCCTTCCTGTTCATCTGTACACCCGAGGGCTTCTGCAGTTCAGGCCTTACCAGTACCCCAGCAGGTAAGCCCAACTCCTCTTCGTGGTCTTCTGGAGCAACCACCAAGAGGGCCTCAGCCTCAGGCATTCTGGGAAATTTGGGGTTTCCCATCACTCTGGCTACTTCCCCAGGCCTAACACGATTAGATTTGACTGGGTGAACCACACAGTCCCTCGTCTCAGATCATTCGCCGGTCCAGTGCGGCCACGCACTTCCTCGAAAGCAGCTCGAAACACCAAGTGAACAGACAATGTTTTCAGAAAGCTCTCTCCAGCTCTTTCCTTGCAGGCTCCCATTAGCCTCCTCACAATAGGAGTATTTGTCCCCACAAGAATTGAAACTCCGTCCTTCTCAATGGGGTCCAGACAAGCCAGCGTTAATGTATCAAGGACCTCAGCCACTCCCACATCTGCCTTCAAAAACTCCAGCTTCACTGACAAGTAACTATCATACAGATAATCACCCACAGATCTCTAGTGCACTGAGTGGTTCAATGTAAATGCGTCAAATATTGGTTGTAAAACAAACGGTACAGCAAAGTGACTTGCGAGCCTGTGTTAAGTGTGGCTGTAGTATAAATACCCTCTATCCGTAGTGATACACTAGAGCTAGGTTCCACTAAGCCTTCAGGAAGAGGGTTTTTTGCTTTAGGGTGTTCCTTGATGTATTGCTAGGAACGTGTTCCCCCTGAGACGCCAGGCATTCCCTCACTGGATCTCTTGTAAGTTTCCTGACTTTTCTCTCTGCTTAGATACCCAGGGGCTCACTCTCCTAGGGGTTTCCCATCCTTCACCTGAAGTGTCCCTTTTCACCACAATTATAACAGACAATGCCAACCATTCCCCTCTCGCAAGTCCCCGGCCACTAGCGGCTCTCTGCATAGTCCACTCCCTTAGGGGGTCTGCCTCCCTATCAGCACCATTGTATCAGCTGCACCCGCTGCTAACAACCAGGACATCTCAGTTCTCAACTCTGCCATGATCTCCTTTACCACTGCCCGGGGTGGGCTATCTGTGGTCACTTCAACGCAGGGGACCACTACTGAGAACTGTACCCTGCTGACAGAGCCACCCGTGCCTCCGATGTATCCTCCTCCTCCTCTCATACTTCTCTAATCAGCTTAACAAACAAGGGAGGGGGGCACGTCTTGCAAGACAGTCAGAGATCCCAAGTGATCAGGTCCTGAGACTGGGTGCCTTTCGCTCTTTGGTCTATTCTTAACCGATCCACCTCAGCCGTCTAAATGGCCCCTCTACGCCGCAAGCAATTCAGCTGCTTCTCTAGCTGAAAAATGTAGGCAGAGAGCTTCTCCCCCTTCTCCTGACACATGTTCTGAAACCCTGTCATGAGCTCCATTGGGCTTCCTGTCGCACCAAACACCTTTTCTAGTGCTTGCACGTAGGCCACAGAGGTGGCAAAGGGGTTCTCACTACGTCACTCTTTATGGCTCTCACTACGTCAGCAGCCCGGCCTCTCAAACTCAACCAGTCGTTGCCTTTTTATGTCATCAGTGCACTGTCACTCATCTAACAACTGAGAGGTCTGCTCCAACTGAGAGGTCATACTCCTTTCCTCCCTCAGGGGTGGGCTTCACCCCAGAGAACATTCTCAGCCTTCGATAGCTAGTGCCCTCTGTCTGGGCACTGGGCCATTTATTTGCCAGGAAGGTAAGGGCTGATATCAACTCAGAAGTCCCACTCTTCACTGGGGGACTCATTAGAAATTCCAGATCAGACCACTCCTTCCCCTTGCTCCGCAGAAATGAGAGCAACCTGTCTTTGAAGTCTCCGCCCCCAACTACGAGAGACTCAGCTTGCGATTCGGCCCGCTGTCCTCCTCCCGGAAAGTATGGACAGCCCACGGCCCTCCCTCTCCCAGGACCTCAATAGTATCAGGCAGTTCCACTGCCATTACATCAGCGCTAGTTTAGACTAAAACAAAGTCTTTGCCTGCCATTTTATCAAACCTCCGCTCCACAATCGTAACTGTTCCTACAGCTTTAACGGTGCTTACAGTTCATCAGGGATATGAATGTCTACCCCACTCAACACACACGCATTTGTTACCAGTAACCCTGTGGATCTGCACCACCGCACAACCTCTGCAGCATCCATTCCCACGTGTCGCAATTACTTTACCGGGCAACCATTTAGCACAGACTTAAACACACAACCCAAAGCATTCAGGCTCTCACGACCAGACTATGTAACACTTTCTTCCCCCAAGCCATCAGACTCCACAATACCCAGAGCCTGGACTGACACCAACCTACTGCCCTCTTACTGTGGCTATTGTCTTGTTTATTATTTATTGTAATGCCTGCACTGTTTTGTGCACTTTATGCAGTCCTGGGTAGATCTCTAGTCTAGTGTAGTTTTTGTGTTGTTTTTACGTAGTTCAGTGTAGTTTTTGTATTGTTTGATGTAGCACCATGGTCCTGAAAAATGTCTCGTTTTTACTGTGTACTCTACCAGCAGTTGTGGTTGAAATGACAATAAAAAGTGACTTGACACTGGATCAACGCTCAGGGCAATCACACAGCATCCAATGAAATCGACAACAACCCAAAACATAGAAACCATAGAAAACTACAGCACAGAAACAGGCCTTTTGACCCTTCTCGGCTGTGCCGAACCATTTTCTGCCTAGTCCCACTGACCTGCACATGGACCATATCCCTTCATACACCTCCCATCCATGTATCTGTTCAATTTATTCTTAAATGTTAAAAAAGAACCCGCATTTACCACCTCGTCTGGCAGCTCATTCCACACTCCCACCACTCTCTGTGTGAAGAACCCCTCCCCCAACGTTCCCTTTAAACTTTTCCCCCTTCACCCTTAACCACTGTCCTCTGGTTTTTTTTCTCCCCTTGCCTCAATGGAAAAAACATCAGCTGAAAGCAAGCAGCTCACATAGAACAGCACAAAATGAAATACATACAGCATAACAGTAAAAAATATGAACCAGAGCATTACATATAAACAAAAATCTTTATGCAGAGCCACAAAAACAAAATTAACCATAATTCACTGTGCTTAGAATCATCACCAGCACTGTCTCTTCCCTCCCCCTCACAAGAGTTGACAGTTGTTCAATGCAGTGCTCTTCCCAGGATTTGCCTTAAGCCACTTTGAATTTTGTTTACCTTTTACACTTTGCCGATGAGAAGATTAGAAGAAGATTTGTAATTATTTTGGAATAAAATCTTATCCTGAAGAAATTCTTTCCCCACATCTATCAGAAGGATGTAAGTGATCCAGTTTCAAGGGGCTTTCAACAGGTTCGGCAGTACCCCATCAGTGAGGGAATTTTAGAAGAATACTTTATTAATCAAAACAATTACTCTAGTGCATTATGACAGGTATTTTCTTTTAAACACACAGGACTGGCAGACAGCTGGCTAGCCTGTTGGTTTGATTGCTTTATAATTGTTTCATATCCGTCTATTAAATGCTGCCAATTGATTTTGCCATGCTATTTTTTTTCTAAGGACCTGGTCATATTGAATTCCATTTGGTTTGAATTCTCAAATTTTGCTAAATCATTTTTGTTTCTCAAAAGCAATAGAAATTATGAATAAAAAACATTTATTTATCTACCTATTAGGATCTGGCAAGGACAACAATTATTGCCCAATAATGACAAGATGATGATACATCCCACTGCAGTCCTGCTAGTGAGGTACTCTCACAGCACCTTTGGCTAGAGATTTCAGGGATTTCGACTCATTAATAATGAAGGAACAACAGTATACTTCAGGATCATAAGACCATAAGATATGGGAACAAGTTCATTCATCTTGGCCCATTGAGTTTGGTCTGCCATTTCATCACGGCTGATCCAATTTTCCTCTCGGCCCCAATCTCCTGCCTTCTCCCCATATCCCTTCATGCCCTGAGCAATCAAGAACCAATCAACCTCTGCCTTAAATATACATAAAGGCTTGGCCTGCTCAGCTACCTGTGGCAAATAATTCCTCAGATTCACCACTGTCTGGCTAAAGAAATTCCTCCTCATCTCTGTTCTAAAATGATGCCCCTTTATTCTGAGGCTGTGTCCTCTGGTCTTAGTCTCTGCTACCACAGGAAACATCCTCTCCACATCTATTCTATCAAGACCTTTCACCGTTGAATGGATTTCATTTAGGTCACCTTCATTCTTCTGATGGAGGGGAACACATAGGAGGTGGTATTCCCATTTGCCTGCTGCCCTTGTCCTTAGTAGGAAATGTCACAAATTTGGGGGATAGAGTAGCCTAGGTGAGAACAAGGTATTATGGATCCTATAGATTTTAGCCACGAAGTGCTGAGTTGTAGGGAGAGGTTTCAGGAAGATTGATGGCTGCTAAACAACTTGTAAAACAAAAATGGAGAGTATTTCATCACACTTCTGCTTCAACTGAGTTTCTGGTAAGTGCTGGCTCCTGGATGTTGAATGTGGGGACTTGACAATGGTATTTATTGTCAAAGTTGGTGATGAATATCTTTCTTTTTTTGCACATATATATCTTCTCATACAATGGAAACATTGCTGCCCTGCTCCTATTGTCTTTGCTCAGCCATTTCTGCAGAGACTTCTAAGACCCCAATATATTACTGTGGATCAGGGGTCATATGTAGTTTCGTGGTTGCCATTACTGAGAGTTGTTTTCAGAATCTATTCTGGATTTATTTAATTAACTGAATTTAAATGTAAACTCATATATCAGGACCATTTGGTAGTTCAGTGACTGCACTGCTATAGTCTGACAGTGGTAGAATAACAATATAATCAGAATCAAAATTAATATCACAGACATATGTCGTGAAAATTGTTAACTTTACAGCAGCAGTATAATGAAATGCATGATAAATAAATATGGAGAAAAGGCTGAGTTACATTAAGTATGTAAGTGTCTATTAAATAGTTAAAATAAGTAGTGCAAAAACAGTAGTGTCCATGGGTTTAATCTCAAACAACAAAAAAAAATCTGCTGGTGCTAGAGGAACTCATCATGCCAGGCAACTTCTATGGAAAAGAGTACACTTGACGTTTTGGTCCATGATCCTTCATCAGGTCTTATGTTGATCTTGTGCAGTAGCCCCTCTTCCCCGCATCCCCCATACCAGATGGTGATGCAGCCAGTCAGAAGGCTCTCTGTGGTACATTTGTAGAAATTTTTGAGTGTTATAGATGACAAACCAATTCTCTTCAAATTCCCAATGAAATGTAGCTGCTGTCATCCATTCTTTATAGCTGCATCAATACATGGTGTCCAAGTTAGGTCCTCCGGGATCTTGACACCCAGGAGCTTGAAATTGCTCACTTTCTCCACTTCTGGTCCCTCTATGAGGATTGGTTTGTGTGCCCTCGTCTTATCCTTCCTGAAGTCCACAATCAGCTCTTTGGTCGTGGTGACATTGAGTGCAAGGTTGTTACTGCGACACCACTCAACTAACTGATATATCTCGCTCCTATATGCCCTTTCATCACCATCTGAAATTCTGCCAGCAACGTTTGTGTAATCAGTACATTTATAGATGCTGTTTGAGCTATGCCTAGCTCCACAGTCATGGGTGTGAAGAGAGTTGAGCAGTGGGCTCAGCACACATCCCTATGGAACACCAATGCAGAGGGCTGAAAATTTACTGCGTTCTGCTGAAAATAAATGTTTAACTAATTCTGGTAATGTTTAATCAGGAGTTTAAATCCACAACTGAATTGGATTCTAAAATATTAAACCATTTGGAATCCATTATAAATGGATATTTTGGCATATTATCACATTAAAAATAGTTGCATGGCATCAGATTACATACAACTTTACAATACACAATAATATAAAACAAAAATTGTCAAGTCAAGGAACTATGAGATTTGAATGCTGCAGTTGGCTTTATTAAGCTGTTAATTATTTTTCTAAACATTGTAATTTATACCACACGATTCTATTTAAACACAATTTTCTGAAGTATCATTTTCTAATTATTCCATACATTTATCATTTTCTAGTACTTTTGGATCTTCCTGTGCAAACTTCCTCAGAGGTTATGGGTTTTGGACATGGGTCTCCCTCTTCAGCTCATCACCTTCCTTTTAGATTCTATGATCAGTCTCGCCGAGGTATCAGTGATCCTACAGTTCAACGTTCAGTGTTTGCATCTGTTGATAAGGTTCCAGGTAATGGTAAAAAGTTTTCTCCTAGTCTAAATATGTGTTTTTAACAAGTTCTCTTACTTGAAATTTTTTATTGCATTTTATATAAAATTGATGTTGTTTCTATGTCATGACTTATTTCTTGCAAGAGACATAGGAATTAAGTTGTTGAGGGGTCAGAAAGAGCTGCAGAGGGGATAATTTTCAAAACTCAATGACTGCAGTTGGCTGGTATCTGAAATAAAAACAGGAAGGTTTGGTAACTCTCAGCAGACAGGCTGAATCTGCTGAACGTGCCAGGCTTGTTGCCACTGGAATTCAGAAGAGTGCAAGGGGACTTGTTTGAAAAGATCTTGAGAGAGAGGGTGTGGATACCATGTTATGTTTTGTGTGACAGAATCCAGAATTAGGACTGACTTTGCTTTTCATACTAATTTGTGAAACAGTTTCTAGTGATTGGAAAATTTGTACTTCTGAGATACTTTTCTTTTTCTGCCACTTCCAAACTCTCACTTTTATAAATAATACATAACCTTTCTTTCTCCTTACCAATATATATTACCTCCATGTTGACTATACCTACCTAACCCCGTTAATTATCTTCAAGTTTAGAATAGTGCTTCTAAATTTGGACTCTAAACATTAATGTAAATTGTGTACTGCTGTAGCCAAATTCCAATCCTCATGAAATACCAATATCCTCCTTCTTCCGCTGTGATTGGCTGTCTGTTACTCCCACTGTTTTCAACAATCTGGAACTTTCCCTACTTTCTATATGTTTATTTCTTCAAATTTCAAGATCTTATTGACTCTTGTTTTTCTTCTAACTGAAGTCCTATTAAATCTGAATCACCAGTGTCCACAGAAAATTGCTTTGTTTCTCACAGCATCTCCCTCCCATTTCATCAGAATGCTACACAACTTATTCTTGCTGTATCTAGTGCCCCCACCCAACTCTTTTCTTTACATTGCTCCTTATTTCTGTGTAATGTACCACATTTTTTCTTTTTTGCCTTTGGAACTGAGGGTGACTTGTCTGTTTTGATTTTCTGATAAATGATAAATAGTGTGGGAATCTTGGACTCTTTCACAGGTAGGACAAGATACTTAATGGATGTGTTTATAAGATTATAACTGTCTTTATAGCCTGGGTGGGACTTAAGGTTCTCGGTGTCATTCTGGATGCTTTCCTGCCCCCTTGAGGGTTCATTGGCCAGGGATTCCCAGGAGACTGTGGGGAAGCTTTGCTTCTTTCCATTGAACTTTAGAAATTTTACTCCACTGGAATCACTTCCCATGACAAAATTTGGAATTGTATCTGTGTCAGGAGTGTTGTGGTAAGTAAAGTAGAAGTGCTCTCAATATGTACAGTTGTGCATCTAGACATGAGGGGATCAGTTTCTGACTCAGGGTCTCTCCCTCTGAGTGTTGAGTTTAGCTGCTTTTGTGGTCACAGGAATTTATGCTGAGCCCAGATTTTCATGCTATTCCAAGGTGTGGTAGAGAGTTAAATTCTGTTTCTAGAATTCATCACCCTCCAGTTTTCATTCGTCCTTGTCCAATAAAACTGTTCTATAATGTTAAGATACGGAAAAGTGTGGGATTTATTATTACTGACAGTTCAAAGAAGATTCAATATTCCTTGTGGGTCTGATTATCTCTATAATAATGGGAACTGCCCATAGAGCTATAGAGGGATATCTTCAAAGTGTGTATATTGTCCCTTGTCATAGTTTGTATGGACTGGTTTTGACTGATCTTCAAAATAATTCCTAATTTAGAGCCATATATCAGTCAACCTCAGACAACTCATTCCTCTTCCTTCTGACTCTTTTTTACCTTATGCAAGAACTTGCTGCAAATTTATTTTCTCTTCCAGAGCTTTAGTTTCCTTCTAACCTTAGGAGACTTTGCCTCCCGCCTTCTTGCATGCCTTGATCTTTAAAGGGGATTGAAAGAATTTTGAGTAGCAAGAGTTGAAAGAGATAATGTCAAAAAAAAACCTGTTGATTAGCATGAACAGAAAAAAAATTTGCATACATTGAGAGGTGCAATTTTGTACTCTTACAAAACAAATTCTGTGAATCAAGATCTCATTTAATTTTTAAAAAGAAATTGAATTCACTGCTCTTACTCATTCCTGGGATATTGTTTGCATATCATGTTATCAGAATGACTTACAGATAATGGTGTTCACTCAGCCATGCCAGTTTCTTGGTAATGTGCATGCAGGTGTACAATGCACAAGGGTTATTTACACTGCCTTGAACTTATAAAAGTTGTCTAGGTTTGTATCTTAGAGATAGCCCCATCTTGCTGTCGGATGTGAACACCATATAGTCAATGAACAGTTGCATAGAGAATAGAAGTTGCTCAGGTTTTGTCTGAAGATGGAAGAGACCATTGTGTCTTGCTGGTTTATTGCTGCTTGCCTTAGCCAGCAGTCCCTGATAGGTAAGGTACTGGTCCCACCAACGGTTCATGGGTGTTTGATGCTAAGATTTTGCTCTGTATCTGTCCCATCCCACTTCTAACCCAGGCAAATAGTTGAGGGGAAAAAAGAACGAGGCCGGACTTTTGATTGGCAAGCTGAAACATCAATAACGTTTGCATGAGACTAGCATACAAACAGCAGCTGTTAGACAATACTACGAACAAAGTCTTAAATGAAGTGAAACTTGATTGGTTGAATGTTGACCTAGCATCCTTATAAGAATTGATTCTTGCTAAGAGTGGATCACTAAAAGGAAATCATTCTGTCTTCAGTTAGGGAAGAGTTCAGGAAATGCCTGAGTGATTTCTAGGCATGGTTGTGAGGATCTTGCTCCTCTCCGTGATAGAATTCCAATAAAGATCCCTTAATATTTGCTAAAGAAAAGGCATGATTCACATCCAGATCATTTACATAAATGTGGAATGACAAGGGTGCCAACACAAACCCCCCTGTGGCACTCCACTAGTTTCAGACATCAGAATCAGATTTGTTATCAACGGCATGTGATGTGAAATTTGTTAACTTAGCAGCAGCAGTTTAATGCAATACATACTATAGAAGAGGAACAAAAACAATAATAAATAAAATAAAAATAAAATCAATTACGGTATATGTATATTGAATAGATTTTTAAAAAAACATGGGAAAAACAGAAATACTGTATATCTTAAAAAGTGAGGTAGTGTGCAAGGGTTCAATGTCCATTCAGGAATTGAATGGCAGAGGGTTGACCTTCAATCATCACCTTCTGTTTCCAACCACTGAACCAATTCTGAGTCCACCCTACTAGCTCCCCTTGGATTCTCTGCAATCTAATCTTCCAGATCAGCCTGCCATATGGGACCTTGTTAAAGGCTTTACTAAAGTCCATATAGACAACATCCACTGGACTTGCATCAAAGTTGGCCTGGTTACCTGCTCTGATAAGGACCATTATTTCCTCAATTCCTTATAACAAGCATACACTAGCATTGGCATTCTGGATGCAGTGCAGGTAACGATGTAAGTTGAGACAGCATTTACAACACTACGTTTTCTGTAAAGGAAACAAGAACAGGAAAATGCTGACTGCTTCAAGGTCTATATTGCTGCATTGCTGTCAATGAAACCAAGTAGTCCATCTTTGTCATCTACAAGAGAGATCCAAACAAAGTTACTTTAAGTACTTACAGAGCTTCAGGCACTAATGTCCAACTGACTGACAGACACTGCACAAAACTGCTGTGTGCAATTTTTTCAGACCATCTGGATATCCTCGAGATCAAAAGCTTGGTGCATGCATGATGGAAACAAAAAAAACTACAGGTTCAATAGCAAAGAAAGCAGCTCTAAACAAATCCAGTTGAGATAGTTACCAGATATAATAAACAGATGGAGAGATTCATGAAGCATTACCTTACATTTTATTCCATGGGGGATATCATCATTATGCAACCTCTGAACACCATGGAGAGACTGTATCAGGGAAGAGCTAGGTATTGAATCTACAGTGAGGGAGATTAAAGTGTATCGACTTGCGATTTGTTACATAATCCATGCCCAAGGTTCCAAGTGATTATGTCATTTGACCTGAATTCCTCAAGCACAGGAAGTAGCACTCTGCAACATCTACTGGAACTTCTCATTCTCTGTTAGAGAGAGGTGATGGTCCTCTTGGATGTGTGGTATGCAAAGATTTTCCTTTACTAAGAAGCACAGTGTGATGATTACGGCAGCTACAGAGGCATCATTTTGCTGTGTATAAAGGGAGTTGTATATGACCTGCTGGATATTAGTAGCTTTGCAATTGAAAATGACATATCGTGGACATCAACTTAGATAGCTAGGAAATCAAGATGGTTGGGGCCTGGCTGCTCAGGAGAGCACAGGAAAGGGAAAACACGCAATTTCTGGAAAAGGTGGCCTGAAGGGAAAACAGCAAATTTTGAACCTTGTAACAAATTGTCACATCAGACAATATTCAATGGAGGAATTATCACTAAGGTGTAAACCCAGCACAACAGAATCTTGCAGCATGAGAAATTTTACTACTTTAAAGCGGGTTGACCATTTCTTTGATGCATACAAAAAGGTGAGAAATCTCTGCTCCTTGTGGACAGTGTTGTGTAAAAAAAACTACTTACAACGATGATTAGTGAGGCACAGAGAGATCTATATTTACTGAGAAGTACCTTTATTTTTTAAACTAACAAGTATGTGAATTCATACATTAAATCTGCTGGGTGAACGCAGCAGGCCAGGTAGCATCTCTAGGAAGAGATACAGTTGACATTTCAGGCCGAGACCCTTCGTCGGGACTAACTGAAGGAAGAGTTAGATGCTGCCTGGCCTGCTGCGTTCACCAGCAACTTTGATGTGTGTTGCTTGAACTTCCAGCGTCTGCAGAATTCTTGTTGTTTGTGTTCATACATTAAATACCTGTCTGCACACTTGCTAGGTATCCCCGACTCTTCCTGAATAGTCAAAGAATAGCAAAGGTATTACCCGGGCAAGGGAGTTCACGCTGGCCAGGCGTTCCTCGTTGTCCCGGTTCACTCGCCACGTGTTTCACACAGGGTTACTTACACTTGTATCTGCAATGGTTATTCTTTGAAGTTACCGCTACCAACACACACGAAGCATCAACTTTTATATCCATTCCTTATCAATTCAAATATTCCAGTATCATTGGCCACAGGTTATGTGTCTGTCCTTTAACACCTTGTTATTGGCCCTGCTCCAAGCCAACATCCATTTATTGCCCTCTTCCCATCAAGTGACAGTCGATAATTTATGGCTGTTTGTTCTCAATCAGCAATGGGCTCAAATCACTTCAGGCAGGCATCAACCCCAATATTCACAAACTTGCGTGTCATAGCCAACCAAAGAAATCTCACAAATAACTTCTTATTTGGAAGTAATCTCCAGTCCAGCAGATTACCTGAAGAATCATTGTGTTTTCTTTAAAATATTGATCAACCCAACATGTCAAGCTCACAAAATGGAGTGTCTTCACAAAATGGCAGCTTCCATCCCCAAGCATGCGACAGGAACAAAGACAATTAGTCTGTCTGTTTCCACTGTCCTTGATTCATTTGAATTCACTGATTTGTAGATTGTCATTCTTTCTGACCAACAACAGTGAGGCCTTGGTCTTCAAATCCTCATCATCTTTAATGCATATCCTGAAAAGTGGCTTTTGCAGTATGCTGATCAATGCCTTGTCATGGAAAGAGGCGATTGTTTTATGGGCAAGTGATGAAAAACTTTTGTCTTCTGGATGTTCAATTTTGTTTGAAACGTAGTCTAAGTGTTCACATGCAGGTAAATGCTGACCGCATGCTGTAACAAAATGTCTTGGGTTGGATTGGTTTTAGATTGTGGGGTAGAACTGATGAAGTTTCAAAACTTTGTTGCTCATCCTAACTCCATTCTAATAGGAGGTTGTTGGAAGGAAAGTGAAGGACAGCAGCAATTATTGTGAAGAGGTTTGGTGCAATGGCACTATTTTGTTTGACCCAGTTCTACTCTGAGATTGAGTACTGGTGGATCCATTGATGACAATTGCATATTGTTGTAAAGTTGGCAGTGTTAAATTTTTGAGGATACCCAAATCTGAGAATGATCTTTAATAATGCCTCATGTTTGTGATATAGACCGTAAGACGTAGGAGCAGAATTAGCCCATCTGGTCCATCGAGACTGCTCCGCCATTCAATCATGACTGATCCTTTCTTTTTCTCCTCCTCAACCCCAGTTCCTGGCCTTCTCCCCGTAACCTGTGATGCCATGTCCAATCAAGAACCTGTCAGTCTCTGCCATAAATACACCCAACGACCCGGCCTCTACAGCTGCATGTGGCAACAAAATTCCACAAATTCACCACCCTTTGGCTAAAGAAATTTCTCTGCATCTCTTGTTTGGAAGGGGCACCTCTCTATCCTGAGGCTGTGCCCTCTAGTCGAGACTCTCCCACCATGGGAAACATCCCTTCCACATCTACTCTGACTAGGACTTTCAACATTCAAAAGGTCTCTGTGAGATTCCCCCCACCCCCCCCCCCATCCTTCTGAATTTCAGCCAGCACAGACCCAGGACCATCAAACGTTCAAGCGACACACATCAAAGTTGCTGGTGAACGCAGCAAGCCAGGCAGCATCTCTAGGAAGAGATGCAGTCGACGTTTCAGGCCGAGACCCTTCGTCAGGACTAACTGAAGGAAGAGTGAGTAAGGGATTTGAAAGTTGGAGGGGGAGGGGGAGATCCAAAATGATAGGAGAAGACAGGAGGGGGAGGGATAGAGCCAAGAGCTGGGCAGGTGATTGGCAAAAGGGGATACGAGAGGATCATGGGACAGGAGGTCCGGGAAGAAAGACAAGGGGCGGGGGGGACCCAGAGGATGGGCAAGAGGTATATTCAGAGGGAGAAAAAGGAGAGTGAGAGAAAGAATGTGTGCATAAAAATGAGTAACAGATGGGGTACGAGGGGGAGGTGGGGCCTTAGCGGAAGTTAGAGAAGTCGATGTTCATGCCATCAGGTTGGAGGCTACCCAGACGGAATATAAGGTGTTGTTCCTCCAACCTGAGTGTGGCTTCATCTTTACAGTAGAGGAGGCCGTGGATAGACATGTCAGAATGGGAATGGGATGTGGAATTAAAATGTGTGGCCACTGGGAGATCCTGCTTTCTCTGGCGGACAGAGCGTAGATGTTCAGCAATGCGGTCTCCCAGTCTGCGTCGGGTCTCGCCAATATATAAAAGGCCACATCGGGAGCACCGGACGCAGTATATCACCCCAGTCGACTCACAGGTGAAGTGTTGCCTCACCTGGAAGGACTATTTGGGGCCCTGAATGGTGGTAAGGGAGGAAGTGTAAGGGCATGTGTAGCACTTGTTCCGCTTACACGGATAAGTGCCAGGAGGGAGATCAGTGGGGAGGGATGGGGGGGACGAATGGACAAGGGAGTTGTGTAGGGAGCGATCCCTGCAGAATGCAGAGAGACGGGGGGAGGGAAAGATGTGCTTAGTGGTGGGATCCCGTTGGAGGTGGCGGAAGTTACGGAGAATAACATATTGGACCCAGAGGCTGGTGGGGTGGTAGGTGAGGACCAGGAGAACCCTATTCCTAGTGGGGTGGCGGGAGGATGGAATGAGAGCAGATGTACGTGAAATGGGGGAGATGCGTTTAAGAGCAGAGTTGATAGTGGAGGAAGGGAAGCCCCTTTCTTTAAAAAAGGAAGACATCTCCCTCGTCCTAGAATGAAAAGCCTCATCCTGAGGGCAGATGCGGCGGAGACGGATGAATTGCGAGAAGGGGATGGCGTTTTTGCAAGAGACAGGGTGAGAAGAGGAATAGTCCAGATAGCTGTGAGAGTCAGTAGGCTTATAGTAGACATCAGTGGATAAGCTGCCTCCAGAGACAGAGACAGAAAGATCTAGAAATGGGAGGGAGGTGTCGGAAATGGACCAGGTAAACTTGAGGGCAGGGTGAAAGTTGGAGGCAAAGTTAATAAAGTCAACGAGTTCTGCATGTGTGCAGGAAGCAGCGCCAATGCAGTCGTCGATGTAGCGAAGGAAAAGTGGGGGACAGATACCAGAATAGGCACGGAACATAGATTGTTCCACAAAGCCAACAAAAAGGCAGGCATAGCTAGGACCCATACGGGTGCCCATAGCTGCACCTTTAGTTTGGCGGAAGTGGGAGGAGCCAAAGGAGAAATTATTAAGAGTAAGGACTAATTCCGCTAGACGGAGCAGAGTGGTGGTAGAGGGGAACTGATTAGGTCTGGAATCCAAAAAGAAGTGTAGAGCTTTGAGACCTTCCTGATGGGGGATGGAAGTATATAAGGACTGGACATCCATGGTGAAAATAAAGCGGTGGGGGCCAGGGAACTTAAAATCATCGAAAAGTTTAAGAGCGTGAGAAGTGTCACGAACATAGGTCGGAAGGGATTGAACAAGGGGTGATAAAACAGTGTCGAGGTATGCAGAAATGAGTTCGGTGGGGCAGGAGCAAGCTGAGACAATAGGTCAGCCAGGACAGGCAGGTTTGTGGATCTTGGGTAGGAGGTAGAAACAGGAAGTGCGGGGTGTGGGAACTATAAGGTTGGTAGCAGTGGATGGGAGATCCCCTGAGCGGATAAAGTCGGTGATGGTGTGGGAGACAATGGCCTGGTGCTCCTTAGTGGGGTCACGATTGAGGGGTAAATAAGAGGAGGTTTACTGAGCTCTACCTTGCCGAGGCACAGCGACAACTCGCGGATACCTCCTCACTATTGAGTCCTCTATCACTACCGCTCCCTTCTTCTCTCTCCTTCCCTTCTGCACCACGTACCCATGCGCAGTGCCTGTAACCCGGTCGCCGTTGCATTCTCTCGGGAGGTCATCCCCCACAAAGGTATCCAAAGTGGTATACTTGTTTTTGAGGGGAATGGCCACAGGGGTGCTCTGTTCTAACTGCCTATTTCCATTTCTCCTGACAGTCACCCAGCTACTCGCCTCCTGCAACTTCGGGGTGATTACTTTCCTGTAACTCTGATCAATTATCTCCTCACTCTCCCGTACAAGCCGAAGGTCATTCAGTTGCTGCTCCAGATCCCTGACACAGTCTTCAAGGAGCTGCAGCCGATGCACTTGACACGGATGTAGTTCCCCAGGATACTCTGGGTCTCCCAGTTCTCCAACATTTGGCACTAAGAACACCACAGCCATTTAAATGGTACAGTAAGAGAGGGGAATTAAGGATAAAGAGGAAACCTTAACAGACACATTACACAGAACCAAAGCCTCTTTTGAGCCAAAGCCTGTCATTTCTGCTCTTGCCACTGGCCTACACCCAACAATGGCCACTCCGCTTATCCCTTCTGTACTTTTATGTAGTTCATAGAGCTCTGTTGATGCTGCTGATAGGCCCCATAAAATGGACAAATGCCTGCTAAGCTCTCTTTTTAAATAATCGCCGCTATATACTGTAGTGGACTGCACAATAAATTTCAATTCAGGAGAGAAACCTAGAAACAGGGTGGCAAGTTATGATGTTACCAAGGTTAGAGAGTGAATAAATGGCAGAAGTGAAATTGTTAAGGATAACTTGATATGTCTTTCATAATTGAGAAATGAACTATTATGGTGGAAGAGGAAGATGAAGGAGATGCCGCCATGATATAAATGAAAATTTGGGTGAGAGCAGAGGGAAGACAGAAATAAAATTTGTCAGATTTGTGTCAAAGAGGTTGCCCATTTGGCCAGTTGATTCTGTGCTTGCTCTTAAAGCACAGAATAATCCTATTTCCTCCATTTATCTCCCTAGAACCTATTTCTTTACATGCCCATAACTTCATTCTTTATTCTGCTGCTGCATACCAATGCTAGGGACAGTTTACAATAATTAGTTAACCTCATACCAACAAGTCCTGGGTGTGAGAGGAAACCAGAGCATCTGGTGCAAACCCACACAGTCACAGAAACTCACTCAACTGCAACATTCAACCTCCATTTACACATCAAGAGGAAAGGATGAATGCAGGCAATGGCATTGTGCAGCAAGTTCATGTGTAGTGAAGAAACTGAATTTCGTTAAAGGCTTTGATTTGTTTGTTCATTTCAGTTATCCTGGTTTGTAGAAATAATTACTAAAAACATGAAACAAAAACTACTGTAAATCACCCAAACCATTCCTGGTTGAAGAGGTCAGGAAGCATTCATGTGAATGAAATTAAATTGTAGATTTAAAAGGGGTACACGCCACCGTCGAAGTCAATTAGTTTGTAGTGTGTGTGACTAGAAAGTGAAGAATAATTAAGTGGCTGATATAAAATTAAGAGAACGAGTGCCCATGGATCTGGATGATGGTGTAAAGGAAATGGCAATTAGTAATTATATGTTGAACTTCTGTCAGTGTTCATGTAAACACTGATTCCAGGTCTCGAGTCCCAGCTTGTCAGGAATCAGATTTATTACCAATGACTAACGGTTCGTTAAAAAATTCAAATGGTTATTATTGCAAATTAATCTGTTTCTATTAACCTTTTGTATGCTGTGGCTAATAACAACAGGGAAAAAATTAATGTTAAAAGGCAAAAGCATATTTGGAACGAATTACATGTGATGGGATGTGATGCAATATATTTAGAAATGTGGATTGTCTAGATTAGTGGTGAAGAGGAAGATGAAGAATGTAGCTACTTAAACATTTGTTTAGTAAGTTTATTTCTAGGAAATGTAGCTGGTTCACTAGTAATTGATGCATTTTTCATTGTAACTGCCTACTTCGTCACACCATGGCAAGGAGCCAACAACAAAGGAGCTGTTCTCAGCCTGAACACTGCCTTTTATAAATAGTTTAAAATACCATTCAACTCATGCAGAGATGGCGTGTACACAAACAGTCGTGTAAATTCACTGTTACCTTGAACTTCCTATTTTCGATTCTGCAGTATTTAGTAATTGTTCTTATTAAAAGACCACAAAATGTGCCTTGTGGGAACAAGTTGATGGAGCATGATTTAGCAAGAAAAAGGATATGAGCTGGGGTTGTTTATTTATAACCATCATTAGTTGTTAAAGTTGCCCACATTTTCATGGGACATCAGGAGAACTCTTTGTTTTCAGAAATATCATGGGATCTTCTTTACCCATTTGGGCATTTGGAAATGGGTTCTGCTCAGCTGAGATGTGTCATATCCAATCATGTGCCACTACCCTAGCATTCAAATGCTTAAGTCCTTAGATCTCTGGCTTGATCCTAGGGCTGTCATTGGAGCTGAGATGATTTTTGGCTAAGTGTACTTCCATGAGCTGCTTGCGTGCTATGTCTTAACATTGAAAATTATACAATGCCTTGTACTCTTTACTTCATTAGTGTGAAAGTAATGAAACGTTGCTTAAATATTTTTGTTGGAGGGTTATCATTTAAAACATTATCAGTGGGAACGTAAAAATCTTTGGAAGTGTAAAAATCATTCAGGATGAACGCCATATAATTTGAACACTAGCATGACACAAGTGTAAGATGTATCACATTGTGGCCTTGACTAATAATATGGCTGGGCTTACAATCACAGTTCTTCAAACTCTGAGTTCCAGATGCTTCACGGGACAAGATGGAAAATTTATATGTCAATAGAGAATATCTAAATCTAGTCCTTTTCAGACAGCCTCCTTCACCAGGAAAGTGGCAGACTGCAAATATAAAAGTAATTAACATCATCAAGAACTAAAGTTGTTACTGCGCCATCTTCTGGCTACTTTATTCAAGTTGCTGTCAATCATCTATCTTGCCCTTGATCCCACTCACTCATCAGCTCTGTCTTCCCTAAAACATCCCTTCCCTATGTTCATTTTCTATATAGTCTCCAACCTGTCCCTATCCCAAGTGTTGAGAATGCTTTGTATTCCCCGAAAAAGGACATTATCCTTATTCTGCTTGTCTTTCAAACAATTCTTAGCAGTTAATCAGAACTGGAATAGTGAGAAGACTTCAAAATTTATGAGGTCATGTTGTTAAAATTTAGTAAACTGGTGCATGTAACAATAATAAACTAAAGTGCAGAAGAAATCTTTGTTTTGCAAACCATTCATACAGATCATTTCACAAGCAGACAATAAGGTGCAAGGTTATGACGCAGTAGGTTATGAGGTCAAGAGTCCATCTTATGGTAAAAGAGGTCTATTCAAGAATGGGATAGAAGGTGTCTCCTTGAGCTCAGTGGTGGTGCTTTCAGGCTTTTGTATCTTCAGCTTGATGGGGTGGGGGGGAAGAAGAGAAAATGTCTGAGGTGGATAGCTTTTTATTATGTTGATTGCTTTACTGAGCAGCAAGAAGTATTACACAGTGTTCATGAGGAGAGCAATGATTGCAATAACAGATTTTTTTCCCCTTTCCCTCTTCCTTATTTCATTTAAAAAAATCTATCACATATGCTGCTTTCTAATTTCCAGGAATCATTAACAGAATCTTAGAATTTTATGAGTAGCCAAAGCATTCACCATCTCTATAGCTACCTCTTGCCATGCTTTTGTTTTTCAAGCTTGCTAACTTCTCTATTAGTATTTTTTGTATATCCTCCAAGTCTTTGCTAGTGTGGTATTTCTGGACTAAATGCACCAAGTACTTCATATGTGATTCATGAACATCTCATATAGCTGTAATATGCCCCAAATGAAAGCAAGCAGGCCATTGCCTGCTTCTTCACAATCCTGTCTACCGGCTTTCAGGGAACTATGTACCTGTACCCCTAGGTCTCTCTGTTCTTGCAAAACTTTCTAGTGTCCTGCCATTCACTGTTTATGGTCAAATCTGGTTTAACTTCCCAAAGTGTATCATTTTACACTTATTTGAGTTCAATTGCATCTGCCATTCCTTTGCCCAGTTACCCAATTAATTTAGGTCCTGTTGGACTGCATTCTTTAATATCTACCACAACACTAATTTTGGTGTAATTTGCAAAACTAATCATACTGCTTGCATTCTTCTCCAAATTGTATAATATATATGACAATGTAATACCCACCACCAATCCCTGCAACACTGGTCACAGGCCTCAAGTCTCCTATTACTTTATTATTTTTTCTTCTCTTAAGAAAAACAAGCCTCAACTTGCAACCTTTGACTCCTACCACCAAGCCAATTTTGTACCTAGCTCTGGATTCCACATAATCTATCCTTCAGGACTTGTCTACCATGCAGGACCTTGTTAAAAGCCTCGCTAGAGAATGTCTTCCTCTCTGTTGTCATCGATCCTCTTCGTCACTTCTTCAAAAACAAATTTTTCACGCACAACTCCATGCTGAACATCCTTAATCTGTCCTTGTCTTTTCAGATGTATATAGACCCTGTCTCTCAGAATCCCTGCGAGTAACTGTCCTACCACTGATGTTATTTCTCCACCTTGTTGTTGCTGTAGCCTGCATTTAGATACTGTGCTTTTAATTTTGTCCCTTTTTAACATTTTTATATATCTGATCTGATTTGCCTCTTGCCTTTGTTTCTACTGCTTGTTTATTTTGCTTGATGGATGTTTAACTTTCAGTTCCATTTTTGTTTTGCATTGGCATTTTGCTAGTCGCTTACAGGAAAGTTAAAGTAAGATAGCTTCAACTTTTCTGTAAAGTACTATCAGAATCAGAATAAGGTTTATTTTCACCGGCATGTGACGTGAAATTTGTTAACTTAACAGAGGCAGTTCAATGCAATACCTAATATAGAAGAAGAAAAAAAAGTAATAAGTAAATCAATTATGTATATTGAATAGATTAAAAATTGTGCAAAAACATAGAAATTATATCTATTAAAAAAGTGAGGTAGTGTTCATGGGTTCAATGTCCATTTAGGAATCGGATGGCGGAGGGGAAGAAGCTGTTCCTGAATCATTGAGTGTGTGCCTTCAGGCTCCTGTACCTCCTACCTGATGCTAAAAGTGAGAAAAGGGCATGCCCTGGGTGCTGGAGGAAGCTGTCTGCACCGCTCCTTGAAGATGTCCTGGGTACTTTGTAGGCTAGTACCCAAGATGGAGCCGACTAAATTTATGACCCTCTGCAGCTTCTTTCAGTCCTGTGCAGTAGCACCCCCCCCCCCCGCCCCCAATACCAGATAGTGATGCAGCTTGTCAGAATGCTTTCCATGGTACATCTGTGGAAGTTTTTGAGTGTATTTGTTGGCATACCAAACCTCTTCAAACTCCTAATGAAATATAGCCGCTGTCTTGCGTTCTTTATAACTACATCATTATGTTGGGGCCAGGTTAGGTTCTCGGAGATCTTGACACCCAAGAACTTGAAGCTGCTCACTCTCTCCACTTCTGATCCCTGTATGAGGATTGGTATGTGTTCCTTTGTTTTACCCTTCCTGAAGTCCACAAGTCAGCTCTTTCGTCTTACTAACATTAAGTGTAAGGTTGTTGCTGTGACACCACTCCACTAGTTGGCATATCTCGTTCCTGTACGTCCTCTTGTCTCCATCTGAGATTCTACCAACAATGGTTGTATCATCAGCAAATTTATAGATGGTATTTGAACTATGCCTAGCCACACAGTTATGGGTATAGAGTGAGTAGAGCTGTAGGCTAAGCACACACCCCTGAGGCGCACCAGTGTTGATCATCAGCGAGGAGGAGATTTTATCACCAATCCGCACAGATTGTGGTCTTCCGGTTAGGAAGTCAAGGATCCAGTTGCAGAGGGAAGTACAGAGCCCCAGGTTCTGTAAATGGCAACTGTGAAACCAGCAAGCACCACTATGAAGATATTTTTCCAATACAGTTTCACCTGCCTCAAAGACCATCTGGAACCCTCCTTCCTCAAATATATTTCTACTCAGACAAGCATTTGATCTAAACATGAGATTCTCCAGATGTTGGAAATCCAGGACCACACACACAAATTGCTGAAGGAACTCAGCAAGCCAGGCAGCATCCATGGAAAGGCGTAAAGAGTTGACATTCAAAGGGTCTCAGCTCGTAACGTCAACTTTCCTTTCCATGGATGCTGCCCGACTTGCTGAGTTCCTCCATCATTTGTGTGTGTGTGTGTTGCTCTGCAATCATGTGATCTATCCTATTTCTGAACGTTAGTAAATAGCATTGGGAATAATTCTGAGATTATAACCTTTTGAGTATCTACTTTCTAAATTCTTTTATAGCTGCATTAAATTTGCTTTAGGGCCTCATTTTTTTTTTTACCTGTTTTTGTCTCTGATATTAAGGTGGACCACAATTTACAAAATCAGTTGCCTGTAACATCTATTTTGAACTGTGTCATTAGACTTGTAAAGCCATTTCAATATTGAGTACTGACACAAAATACTGAAGGAACTCAGCGTGTTAGACAGCATCTATTGTAAATCTCCACTATCTGACAGGAGATACAGAAACATCTCTGCACAGGCATCCAGTCCGAAAAATGGCTTTTTCCACAGGACTATCATACAACTGAACAATGCCCCAGCCACCCATAGGCACTATGGACAGCTTCTAAGTGCACAATTCTTGATGCTACTTTATATTTAATCATTGTATTTTGTAACATGGGTAAGGGCAATACTTGACTGGGGCAGCCAGTGTTTCTTTGAATTTTAGATTTTTTTTTAACTTAGTTGTAACTTAGATGTTAGTTTTAAGTTTAATCATTGCTTTTATTCATTGAATGGCCAGTATGCTGTTTGGCACTGAATGGAATAGCACTGCAATCTCGTTGTCCATAGAACCATAAAACACTACAGCACAGAAAACAGGCCATTCGGCCCTTCTAGTCTGTGCCGAAACTTTATTCCACTAATCCCATTGACCTGCACCCAGTCCATAACCCTCCAGACCTCGCCCATCCATGTATCTATCCAATTTATTCTTAAAACTTGAGAGTGAGCCTGCATTTACCACATCAGATGGCAGCTCGTTCCACACTCCCACCACTCTCTGAGTGAAGGAGTTCCCCCTAAATCTTTCCCCTTTCACCCTAAAGCCATGTCCTTTCATACTTATCTCTCCTAATCTAAGTGGCAAGAGCTTAGTCGCATTTACTCTGTCTATACCCCTCATTATTTTGTAAACCTCTATCAAATCTCCCCTCATTCTTCTACACTCCAAGGAATAAAGTCCTAACCTGTTCAATTTTTCCCTGTAACTCAACTCCTGAAGACCCGGCAACATCCTAGTAAGTTTTTTCTGCACTCTTTCAATCTTACTGATATCCTTCCTATAGTTAGGTGACCAAAACTGCACACAATACTCCAAATTTGGCCTCACCAATGTTTTATACAACCTCACCATAACATCCCAACTCCTATACTCAATACTTTGATTTATGAATGCCAGGATGCCAAAAGCCTTCTTTACAACGCTGTCTACCTGTGATGCCACTTTCAGGGAATTATGTATCTGAACTCCCAGATCCCTTTGTTCCTCCGCACTCCTCAGTGCCCTACCATTTACTGTGTATGTCCTACCTTGATTTGTCATCCAAAATGCAACACCTTACACTTGTCTGTATTAAATTCCATCTGCCATTTTCTGGCCCATTTTTCCAGTTGGTCCAGATCCCTCTGCAAGCTTTGAAAGCCTTCCTCGCTGTCCACAACACCTCCAATCTTAGTTTCATCAGCAAACTTGCTGATCCAATTTACCACATTATCATCTAGATCATCAATATAGACAACAAACAACAATGGTCCCAGCACAAATCCCTGAGGCACACCACTAGTCACAGGCCTCCAGTCTGAGAAGCAATCATCCACTACCACTCTCTGTCTTCTCCCACACAGCCGATTTTGAATCCAGTTTACAACCTCTCCGTGGATACCTGGTGTCTGCACCTTCTGAACTAACCTCCCATGTGGGGCGTTGTCAAAGGCTTTACTAAAGTCCATGCAGACGACATCTACAGCCTTTCCTTCATCTACTTTCTTGGTAACCTCCGCAAAAAACCCTACAAGATTCGTTAAACACAATCTACCATGCACAAAGCCATGCTGACTATCCTTAATCAGCCCTTGGCTGTCCAAATACTTGTATATCCGATCTCTCAGAACACCTCCCAATAATTTACCTACTACTGATGTCAGGCTCACTGGCCTGTAATTACCTGGTTTACTTTTGGAGCCTTTTTTAAACAACGGAACAACATGAGCTACCCTCCAATCCTCCAGCACCGCACCCGTGGCTAAGGACATTTTAAATATTTCTACCAAGGCCCCTGCAATTTCTACACTAGTCTCTCTCAAGGTCCGAGGAAATATCATGTCAGGACCGGGGAATTTATCTACCTTTATTCGCAGTAAGGCAGCAAGCACCTCCTTTTTAATCGCTATATGTTCCATGACACTACTGCTTGTTTCCCTTCCTTCCATATACACCTATGCCAGTTTCCTGAGTAAATACTGATGCAAAAAAACTGTTTAAGATCTCCTCCATCTCGTGAGGCTCCACACATAGACGACCACTCTGGTCTTCTAGGAGACCAATTTTGTCCCTTACTATCCTTTTACTCTTAATATACTTG
The DNA here is from genome assembly GCF_030028105.1 of Mobula birostris. Taxonomy (NCBI): domain Eukaryota; kingdom Metazoa; phylum Chordata; class Chondrichthyes; order Myliobatiformes; family Myliobatidae; genus Mobula; species Mobula birostris. The sequence goes on along the minus strand of NC_092378.1, from coordinate 136,604,527 downwards.
CAGAAACCCTTCGGGTTTTTTTTCACATTATCTGCCAAAGCAACCTCATGTCTTCTTTTTGCCTTCCTGATTTCCTTCTTTAATATTTTCTTACATTTTCTATACTCAATGACAATTTCTGGTCACCTAACTATAGGAAGGATATCAGTAAGATTGAAAGAGTGGGGAGAAGATTTACTAGGATGTTGCTGGGTCTTCAGGAGTTGAGTTACAGGGAAAGATTGAACAGGTTAGGGCTTTATTCCTTGGAGCGTAGAAGAATGAGATGGAATTTGATAGAGGTTTACAAAATTATGATGGGTATAGACAGTAAATGCGAGTAGGCTCTTTCCACTTAGATTAGGAGAGATAAATACAAGAGGACATGGCTTTAGAGTGAATCCTTGGCAATGACAATGAAACTAGCTAACTAACTGTGGAGTGGAATACAGAATCTATGTCTAAGGCCAAGACCCTTCATCAAGACTTGGAAAGCGCCCTCTCCATAAATGCTGCCTGACCTGCTAAGTTCCTCTAGCATTTTTCTGGATTTCTGGCATCTCCAGAATCTCTTTCATTTCTGTTAATGTTGAGTTGTGTGCAACTTCACTTTGGGCCCTTGGTTTTAAACACACAAGTCCCACCAGAGGCCTTAAGTTATTTTAATTGACTGTTACCTGTTAGTGACAGGATATGCAATTATATGCTACCACTGTCTCCCACCCACCATGCACAGCAGGTTCTTTGTTTATTCACCTCACCTGAAAGCAATCCGTAATGAAGCACTTGGCTGGATTGTACCACACAACATAAATCTGGTCAAAATAATATTAGATCAATGGGTGACTAACTGGGACTAGCATGGACCATTTGGGGTGAAGGGCCTGTTTCTGTGCTGCATTACTCCATGACTGAATAATAGCTAGGGAAGGGGAAATTCTGTGAAGCACAATGCTAAGATGTATTATATGGAATTTCCTTTTGTAGTTTTGAATAAATTCTGCAGCAGCAAGAAGTACTATTTTAGGGAGATGCTATAATGCTTTTAGTTTCATTAAATTGCTGCTAATTGTAAGCAAAACATTCCCCTAAATGTATAAATAAAAAATACCAAAATACATTTTGATAATTCAAATGATAGCAGTTAAATTTAGTTGACCTAAACTAAACCAGCTAGACATAGTGAAGCAACACACACAAAAAATGCCGGTGGAACGCAGCAGGCCAGGCAGCATCTCTAGGAAGAGGTACAGTCGACGTTTCGGGCATTATAGCATTTCCCTAAAATAGTACTTCATCAGGACTAACTGAAAGAAGAGATAGTAAGAGATCTGAAAGTGGGAGGGGGAGGGGGAGATCCGAAATGATAGGAGGAGACAGGAGGGGAGGGGTGGATCTAAGAGCTGGAAAGTAGATTGGCAAAAGGGATACCAAACTGGAGAAGGGAGAGGATCATGGGACAGGAAGCCTGGGGAGAGAGAGAAGGGGGGAGGGGAGCCCAGAGGGTGGAGAGTAGGCAAGGAGTTATAGTGAGAGGGACAGAGGGAGAAAAAAGAGGGAGAGGGAAAAAAGGGGGAAATAAAATATATATTAAATAAATAAATAAGGGATGGGGTGTGAAGGGGAGGAGGGGCATTAACGGAAGTTAGAGAAGTTAGTATTCATGCCATCAGGTTGGAGGCTACCCAGACGGAGTATAAGGTGTTGTTCCTTCAACCTGAGTGTGGCTTCATCTTGACAGTAGAGGAGGCCGTGGATAGACATATCAGAATGGGACGTGGAATTAAAGTGTGTGGCCACTGGGAGATCTTGCTTTCTCTGGCAGACAGAGCATAGGTGTTCAGCGAAACGGTCTCCCAGCCTGTGTCGGGTCTCGCCAATATATAGAAGGCCGCACTGGGAGCACCAGACGTAGTATATCACCCCAGCCGACTCACAGGTGAAGTGTCGCTGGGGCCTTGAATGGTGGTGAGGGAAGAAGCGTAAGGGCATGTTTAGCACTTGTTCCGCTTACAAGGATAAGTGCCGGGAGGGAGATCGGTGGGAAGGGATGAGGGGGGAAGAATGGACAAGGGAGTCGCGTAGGGAGCAATCCCTGTGGAAAGCAGAAATGGGGGGGGAGATGTGTTTGTTGGTGGGATCCTGTTGGAGGTGGCGGAAGTTACGGAGAATTATATGTTGGACCCAGAGGCTGGTGGGGTGGTAGGTAAGAACAAGGGGAACCCTATTCTTAGTGGGGTGGCGGGAGGATAGGGTGAGAGCAGATGTGCGTGAAATGGGAGAGATGTGTTTGAGAGCAGAGTTGATGGTGGAAGAAGGGAAGGCTCTGGAATGAAAAGCCTCATCCTGAGAGCAGATGCAGCGGAGACAGAGGAATTGCAAGAAGGGGATGGCACTTTTGCAAGAGACAGGGTGGGAAGAGGAATAGTCCAGGTAGCTGTGAGAGTCCGTAGGCTTATAATAGATATCAGTAAGCTGTCTCCAGAGATAGAGGCAGAAAGATCAAGAAAGGGGAGGGAGGTGTCGGAAATGGACCAGGTAAACTTGAGGGCAGGGTGAAAGTTATAAGCAAAGTTAATGAAGTCAACGAGCTCAGCATGCATGCAGGAAGCAGCGCCAATACAGTCATCGATGTAGCGAAGGAAAAGAGGGGGACAGATACCAGTATAGGCTTGGAACATGGATTGTTCCACAAAGCCAATGAAAAGGCAGGCATAGCTGGGACCCATACGGGTGCCCATGGCTACACCTTTAGTTTGGAGGAAGTGGGAGGAGCCAAAGGAGAAATTATTAAGAGTAAGGACTAATTCCGCTAGACGGAGGGGAATGGTGGTAGAGGGGAACTGGTTAGGCCTGGAATCCAAAAAGAAGTGGAGAGCTTTGAGACCTTCCTGGTGGGGGATGGAGGTATATAGGGACTGAACATCCATGGTGAAAATAAAGCGGTGGGGACCAGGGAACTTAAAATCATTGAAAAAATTCAGAGCGTGAGAGGTGTCACGAACATAGGTGGGGAGGGATTGAACAAGGGGGGATAAAAGTGAAGAAGACTTTTGGCACAAGTCAGGGTATAAAAGTTGGGAAGTTGTAGTGTGGTTGTGCAGGATGCTGGGCCATTAAATATTGTGTTTGGTTTTGGTTGCTCTGCTATCGGGAAGATATTATTAAACTGGAAAGAGTGCACAATAGATTTACGAGGGTGTTGCCAGGGCTTGACAGACTGAGTGATAGCAAGAGGTTGAACAGACTAGGACTTTATTCCTTGGAGTGCAGGAAACTGAGAGGTGATCTCATAGAGGTGTATAAAATCATGAGGTGTAGATAAAGTAAGTGCACTAAACCTTTTCCCCCAGGATTGGGGAATAAGGAACACAAGGGCATAGGTTTAAGGTGAAAGGAGAGAGATTTAATAGAAAACTGATGGACAGCCATTACAGCCAGTGGGTAGTCAGCATATAGAATGACCTGCCAGACAAAGTAGCTGAGGCAGGTACAATGACAAATTTTAAAAGACCGTTGGACAGAAACGTGGATTGGAAATGTTCAAAAGGTTATGGGCCTAACTCTGGTAAATGGGACTGGCTTGGATGGGGTATTTTATTTGGCATGCACCAGTTGGCTGCGGAGCCTGGTTTTGCACTGCATGACTGATTAACATCACAGCAACAAATGAAATTAACTTGTTGAAAGTCCACAATAAATTCACACAGGCAATGACTAATTCCAACTGAGCTATGTCTTGGAAGTGTCAGGGTCATGAGTTAGAAAGGATGTGTCATCATCACTACCAGCAATTTTAAGAAACTTTTGGGGTTTTTAAAATTTTTATTTTGCCTACTTGTGTAAAAGTTAAACACTATTAATGATCATGTATTGGCTCAGAAACTTTATCATGCAGCACATTATAGAAACACACCCAAAATGCTGGGCGAACAGCAGGTCAAGCGGCATCCGTGGAAAGGAACAAATAGTTGATATTTCAGGCTGTGTCCTTTTTTCAGGACTCAAGAAGGGGCTTGGGCTGAAATGTTGAACTGTTTGTCCATTTCCATGGATGCTGACTGACCTGCTGTGTTCCTCCAGCATTTTCTTGTGGATTGCTTTGGATTTCCAGCATCTGCAGAATTGTGTTCATTATTACAGAATCTTACAAATGCCTTTCCCTCAATCAAATCATTAACTTTAATGTAAATATTGAAATGTAAATGTGGTTTAATGTAAATACTGAAGTTTCCTTCCATCTGATGTGACCAGCAACAATGTAAACAAGGCAAGTTCCAGGAAAACATTTCAAAAATCTGCAGCAACAACAGTTTCACAAGAATAAAGTTACCTGCTTCAATAACGTGAACGCAAAGCAGCTAGGAATCCTGCAAGTCCACCAATAAACACAATTATGCAAGATAAATAGCAATAGGTAACACAATATAAAAAGTAGTCCTAATTTATTAATTGTAGAATGGCTGGGCATTAAGATACATTACCAACGAGTATTTTTTGTTTAATTTTTGTCTTCTGCTTTGCCCCCAAATCTACAGGTCTAGAATCTGCACTGAAATTATTGAGGTTTCAAATCCTATGCAAAGTTAGACATGGAATGGGATCCAAGTGGTGACTTCCAAACATGTTGGAAGCCTAATCCCCAGAAGAACATTTAGCTAGTCCGGCTCGATAGAGGTCTTTCCTTTCACTGTGATCTGCCCAGTGTCTTCAAAAGTATTATAAGGAGCAGATGAGGAAAATATATATAAATTTAAATATAACCGTAGGAATTTGCAAAGCAGAACACCACCATTCACCAAAATGTGCCTGTGTTGGTTTATTAGAAAAACTGCTTTAATTGGTCTACACACTTTCTAGCTTTTTTCAATAACCCTAAACAGTCTTCATTCTTAGGAACATTAGTCTTAAAATTGGACCCGTTCTGGTTAGGGAATGGTTGCTGGCTTTTCCAGTGGCGTTTAGGTCCTAAGAGTGGTGAAACATTGGCTGCAGTGTTTTCTATCATGGATCCTGGGGGTTTTGCTGACTATCTAGGAAACAGACTCAAGGAATAAGGAGCCAGCTGAGTGATTCGTGGTATATCAATGTGCTCAAGTTATAAAAGTTTGCTCAGAAAATTTTGAAAAATCAGTAAAATGCTTTTTCCTTTCATTGTACTGTTGATTCTTCATTGTTATTGTCAGAAATTTTCTCCCCAAGATTGCTTAAAGGATAAAGGACAGTGCTTTTGGCAGAGATGAGATCCAGAGGTTGAATTGCTTCTGAACAAGGTGGAATAAGTGATTGAAGGGATTCTTTAACTGGACTGGAGACCACAACTAAAGCTAATCAATCTGGAAATGAAAAGTGCTTCCTCGAACCTTCCCTAAGTTTCCTGAACAATTTAAATTTATTCAGTGAAGGCTAATGGATGAAACAATTATTGTTCTCAAGGCCACTTAACTGGACAAAACTGTAACTTTATTACTTGTCTGGATTATCGTGTGGCTATAAGAACAGTGTAATGAATGTAATGTAGTCAATTTAAGTGTTGGCAAACTCATCACCAACTAGACCTGAGTAAATTGAGTAATACAGGGGTCCCCAACCTTTTTTGCACCGCGGACCGGTTTAATATTGACATTATTCTTGCGGACCGGCCGATCGGGGTCGGGGGGGGTGGTGTTCAAGTAGGGTTAAACTCACCTCAACATGTCTTTTACGGTTAGAGTTGCCAACTTTCTCACTCCAAATAAGAGACAAAAGTAGCAGTCAAATCCCGGGACACTTGTGTTTACCCAAGGAAAGACTACTATGACCATGAAGCCTTGCGTGAGCACCTGTGTGCGCATGCGTATATGTGACGTGTGCATGCGAGTATGTGCCGATTGTTTTTTCCACAAGTCGGTTTTGGCTTAATCTTCCCGACTACACTGTATATACATTATTTCTACTTTATATAGGCTGTGTATTTATCATATCATTCCTGCTTTTACTATATGTTAGTATTATTTTAGGTTTTATGAGTTATTTGGTAGGTTATTTTTTGGGTCTGGGAACGCTGAAAATTTTTTCCTATATAAATTAATTGTAATTGCTTCTGCACTTTGTGCCATTTCGGCACGAAAGGTTGCATAGGAAGCTTAGCGGGGGAAATACGGGACAAGGGCGGTCCTGTATGGGACAAACCAATTTAGCCCAATGTACGGGATGTCCTGGCAAATACGGGACAGTTGACAACCCTGTGTTCAAGTGCAACAGTGCGTGACAGAGAATGAGGAAAGGTGCAGCTGACTTGTATCGTTTCCTCACGGCCCGGTACCAGTCCGCGGCCTGGTGGTTGGGGACCGCTGGGGTAATAGCATCTGCTATTTAAGATTCATTCAAATTTAGCACGATCAAACATTGATTACAATTGACTGTATTTGGAAGGATACTATCTGAAATGATTAGCAAGCTTTTACTGAGCATTTTTATACTGAACTCAAAGGGCAGGTAAACTAAAATTTTCATTCCATAATACCTCAGGTTAACATAAATATTTTAAGTCATTCCTTGTATTAATTTGCTGTATATGGTTGTCAGCTTCATTTACTCATGTATGATAAACATAGATAATAATCATTTCTTTCTTAACTGCTGTGAGTGGTGCTGCACAAGCTGGCCATATAAAGGCATACTTTTCTTAAAGAACGGTGATTGACATAGTTTAATCTGAAAATAACGGGAATCCTCAGCAGCCAAGAACATATCTTGGAGTGAGAAGCAATGTCATCAGTTAACAGTTGCTTCTTCCACAGATGTTACCTGGCCTACTGAAGATTTCTAACATTTTCTGCTTTCCAGCATCCAAAGTATTTGACATAAGCTTCTCATTTGTTTTATTTTATCACCATAAATGTCTGCAGAAGGACTTGGACAAATTCAGAGAATAAACAAAGAAGTGGCAGATGGAATACAGTGTAGGGAAGTGTATGGTCATGCACTTAGGCAGAAGGGATAAAGGTGTGGATTATTATTTAATGGGGAGTGAATTCAGAAATTGGGGATGGAAAGGAATTTGGTAGTCCTAGTGTGGGATTCTCTAAAGGTTGGCTTGCAGGTTGAATTGGTACTAAGTTTGCAAAGTGATTTTGTAGTAACTGCAATGTTAGCATTCATTTTGAGTGCACTGAAATACAAGAGCAAGGATGTAATGCTGAGACTTTACTAGGCATTGATCAGACCCCACTTGGACCATTGTGAGCAGTTTTGGGTCCTATATCTGAGAACAGATGTACTGGCATTGGAGGTGTACGAGAATTACCCGAGAAAGGAAAGGGTTCTGTATGGGGAGCATTTGATGGCTTTGGGGCTGTACTCTCCGAGTTTAGAAGACTGAGGGCGAATCTCATTGAAACCTACTGAGTATTAGAAGTTTTAGATAGAGTGGACATGGAAAGGTTGCTTCCAATAGTGGGAAAAGCCTAGGACCAGAAGGCATGGCCTTAGAATAGAAGGGTATACCTTTAAAATAAATGAAGTGGAATTTCTTTAGCCAGAGTTTGGTGAATCTATCAAATTCTTTACAACAGATGGCTGTGGATAACAAGTCATTGGGTATACTTAAGCAGAGGTTGATAGGTTCTTGATTAGTAAGTGTATCAAAGGTTACAGTGAGAAGGCAGGAGAATGGGGTTCAAAGGGATGATAAATTAGCCATGATTGATGGAGCAGACTCATTGGGCTGAATTATCTAATTCTTCTCCTATGTCTTATGGTCCTGTGTATATTACTTGTGTGTAAAGGTTGAAAATCTCTTTTAAAAATACGTAAGCACAGAAGATATAACTACCATTTTTGTGTTAGTAAGGATCGATTTTCCTACAATCTAGACCAGATGCGAAAGAACATAAGACATAGGAGCAGAATGAAACCATTGAGCCCATCGAGTCTACTCCACCATCTCATCATGGCTGATCCCAGATCCCACTCAACCCCATACACCGCTATATACTTTGATGCCCTGACCGATCAACTTCCACCTTAAGTATATCCACAGACATGGCTTCCACTGCAGTTTGTGGCAGAGCATTCTACAGATTCGCTACTCTTTGGCTTAAAAAAAATCCTCCTTACCTCTGTCTAAAATGTCTGTCCTCAATTTTGAAGCTGTACCCTCTAGTTCTGGATATCCCCACCAGAGGACACATCCTCTCCACACCCACCCTATCTAGTTCTTTCAACATTTGATAGGTTTCAATGAGATCCCCATGCAGTCTTCTAAATTCCGGTGAGTACAGGACCAAAGCTGACAAAAGCTCCTCGTATGTTAACCCCTTCATTCCGGGAATCATCCTTGTGAATCTCCTCTGGGCTCTCTCCAATGACAACCCACCTTTTCTGAGATATGGGGCCCAAAACTATTGGCATTACCCCAAGTGCAGCCTAACTAGTGTCTTATAAGGTTTCACTATTATCGCCTTGCATTTATATTCTATTTCCCTTGAAATAAATCCCAACATTGCATTTGCCTTTGTTACCACCTGTGAATTAACCTTCTAGGAGTCTTGCACGAGAACTCCTAAGTCCCTTTGCACCTTTGATGTTTGAACCTTCTCCCCTTTTAAATGATAGTCTGTATTATTTTTCCTTTTACCAAAATACATTATCATACATTTCCCAACACTGTATTCCATTTGCCACATTTATACCCATTCTTCCAATTCGTCTTAAGTCCTGCTGCAATTGCATTGCTTCCTCAGCACTACCTATTCCTCCATCTGTCTTCGTATCATCCGCAAACTTTGCCACAAAGCCATCAATTCCATTATCCAAATCATTGACAAACAATGTAAAAAGTAGCGGTCCCAATACTGACACCTGAGGAACACCGGTAGTCACCAAAAAAGGCCCCTTTTATTCCCAGTCGATGCCTCCTGCCTGTCAGCCATTCCTCTATCCATGCCAGTATCTTTTCTGTAACACCACAGGATTTTATCTTGTTAAGCAGCCACATGTGTGGCACTCTATGAAATGCCTTCTGAAAATCCAAATAAATAACATCCACTGCCTCTCCTTTGTCCACATGCTTGTTACTTCCTTGAAGAACTCTAACAGATTTGTCAGGCAGGATTTCCCTTTACAGAAACAATGCTGACTTTGACTTACTTTATCAATAGTCTCTAAGTAACCCAAAAGCTCATCCTTAATAATAGACTCCAACACTTCCCCAACCACTAAGATTAGGTTAACTGGTGTACAAGTTCCTTTCTTTTGCCTTCCTAAAAAGTGGAGTGACATTTACACTCTTCATGTCCTCCGAGACCATATTAGAATCAAGTCATTCTTGAAAGATCACGACCAATGCATCCGTTATCTCTTCAGCAACCTCTCTCAGGACTCTGGGATGTAGTCCATCTGGTTCAGGTGACTTATCCACCTTAAGACCTTTGAGTTTGCCTAGCACTTTTTCCTTTGTAATAGCAATGGCACTCACTCCTGCTCCCTGACGCTCATGGACCTCTGGCACACTGCTAGTGTCTTCCACAGTGAAGACTGATGCAAAGTATTCATTAACTTCATCTGCCATTTCTTTGTCCCCCAATTACTACCTCACCAGCATCATTTTTCAGTGGTCCAACGTCAACTCTCACCTCCCTTTTACTCTTTATATAACTGAAAAATCTTCTGGTGTCTTGCTTTATATTATTGACTAGTTTGCCCTCCTATTTCATCTTTTCCTTTTTAGTTTTTTAGTTGCCTCTTGTTGGATTTTAAAAGCTTCTCAATCAAACAATTTACCAGTCACTTTTGCTACCTTATATGCCCTTTTCTTGGCTTTTATTGGTCCCCCTCAGATTCAAGTGCAACCCATCCCTTTTGTACAGGTCTCACCTGCCCCAGAAGAGGTCCCAATTATCCAGAAATCTGAATCCCAGCCTCCTGCTCCAATTCTTCAGCCACACATTTATCTGCCACCTCATTCTATTCCTATCCTTGTTGTCATGTGGCATAGGCAGCTATCCCGAGATTACTACCCTTGAGGTCCTGCTTCCTAGCTTCCTTCCTAACTCCTTGTATTCTTTTTTTCCTCCCTTTTTCTACCTATGTTGTTGTTACTAATGTGAACCATGACTCCTGGCTGCTCACCCTCCCTTTTCAGGATATTGTGGACGCGTTCAGAAACATCGTGGACCATGACACCTGGGAGACAAACTACCATCTGTGTTTCCTTTTCGCATCCACAGTATCGCCTATCTCTTCCCCGACTATAGAGTCCCTGATTACTGCTGCCATCCTCTTCAGTTTCGTATCCTTCTGAGCTCCAGGGCCAGACTTTGTGCTAGAAGCACGGCTACCCCCCCCCCCCCGCAACAATACTCAAAATAGAAAAACGTATTTGTTGAGGGGGACGGCCACAGGGATGCTCACCACTATCTGATGTTTTCTCTTCCTTTCTTGACAGTCACCCATTTATCTGACTCCTGTAGCCTTGGGGTTACTACTTCTCTGTAGCTCCTGTCTATCACCTCACTTTCCCTAACAAGCCAAGGGTCATCAGGCTGCAGATGTGACCATCGGGGAGACTGGACGTCTCCTGGAAATCATACATCTGACACCCAGAACAGAACACTGGCTCTGTAGACATTCCCCCTATTCTCTCAAGATTTAAATAAGAAATAAGGAATGAACTTACCTACTTACCTTGCCTTCACCTGTTCTCACCAAAGCTCTGTTGAGCCAAAGCCTTACTACTCTGCCTCAGATGACTACGATGACAATGACCGCTCTTCTAGGTAGTGCCTCTCTTTTATAGTGACTGGGTTTTGAAAGCTCCTCGCTGACCTGCACAGGAATGCTTCTGTTGTATGTATGCATTACTCCAATCGACAAGGTTATTATGAGGTTATTAAGTCATTAACATTAGACAGTTATGAAAATACAATATGTGGGAAAATGCTTTCAAGCCTCCATAGACTATAAATGCATTTTCATTTCCAAATACCACAGACTAATTTAGGATAAGCAAATGCATATGGATCCTTACAGGCAATTAAAAATAGTTTATTTATTTTTGAAATTCTCTTTTGCACTTTCAGTTCTGTATCCACATCAGAAGAATTTGAAAATTTGGCACTATATCTGACAATGAATTTATCTAAATAAATTGGTCATAGCAGTGAATGGTAACATTGAAAAATGGAATTGGAACAATTTTACATTCCCAGAATATGGCAAGGTTTTCTACTAAACTGATTAAACATACTATATTCATGATGAACTTGAATTCCATTGAAAAGTTGCTCAAGTTTAAGTTCAAATTCAAATTTAATTTTTATTCAACCAAACATGAACACCCATGAATACAGCCAAATGAAAAAGTGTTCCTCCAGGCCCAAGGTGTAAAACACAGTACCAACAGTCATACATGGCCCAAGGCACATATAGCAGTAAAAATACTTTTAAAGTATGATGTAGCCCAAGTCCCTGAGTCTATGAATGTTGTTGGCAAGAAGAAGCTTTAGCAGTCCGCAGACTAATGCAATACAGCTTCTCTACCACCAAGTGAATAGTGAAGGCCAACTCCCAATCCAGCGTGAATGTCTGTGGTGTCAGCTCTCTTGGGCGGCTGCTACAGGCGAGATGAGGCCTAGTCTGCCTTCCAACTGAGGCCATGCAGCTGCCCTGCCTTCAGTCTTTCCAATACACCAGTGAAATGGACTGCAGTATGCTACATTACCAGTGTCAAACAGGGTATGGTGATCACCAAGTAAAATGTCCAAGACAATCACGTGCTGTTAGACTGCAGACTGCCTTCGTGCACCAACTCCAATGCCTTTCTGTAGCAGGCAGCCACACTGGCCATACCATGTCCAACTCTTCCACTAATGAGCAGATCACTGAAGGGGTAGATCTGCAGTACTGAAAGTTTCTTAATGTCCAGCAGGGTCTTCCAATTGTAACAGAGACATTTAAAACAAAGATAATAACACCTGTAGTTGGCTTCATAGAGGCCACTGCATCAAAGTGCACTACCATCTTACCCAAATTCCGGTACTAAGAATTGACAAATGAACTTCTTGTATCCGGGAATTAAGTTGCACATTGCTTTGGTTTCCGGCATTAAAGTTGAAAGGTCAAAATAAACTTACTATCAAAATACATACATGTCACCATATATAGCCCTGAGATTCATTTTCTTGTGAGCATACTCGAAAAATCCAATAACCATAATAGAATCAATGAAAGACCTCAGCAACTGGGTGTGCAACCAGTGTGCAAGAGAACAAACTGTGCAAATACAAAAAAATAAAGAAAATAATAATAAATAAACAATAAATGTCAAGAACATGAGATGGAGAATCCTTGAAAGTGAGTCCATAGGTTATGGGAACATTTCAGTGATGAGGCGAGTGAAATTATCCCTTTTCGTTCAAGAGCCTGATGGTTGAGGGGTAATAACTGTTCCTGAACCTGCTGGTGTGAGTCCTGACACTCCTGCACTTTCTTCCTGATGGCAGCTAAAAGATTAGAGCATAACCTGGATGGTGGAGCGGGGAGGGCTTTACCTGTGATGGGCTGGGCCATATTCACTATTTTTTACAATTTAAGGCAGATTTTTGTTTTGGTTTTGTTTTACTTGGAAACAGGGCATTTTTTGTCATAAGTCACCTGTATGTGTGAGAGAGAGAGAGAGAGATCTCTCTCTCTCTCTCTCTCTCTCGCACGCACGCACACACACACACACACACACACACATTCTCACTCTAAGCCTCTGATTCTGTTTCATCTTGGCGCAATTTACAGTCGATTCACTGCTCATCTTCACCCAGACTCCTCCTAAACAACATTGTCAGTGTATTCCTTCCCTGTAAGTAAAGTGCTTATTGCCCTTGATCCCTCAGCCATTTTTTTCCCCAAGGTAAGGAAGACAGGATAGCATAGTTTTGGTTGCAAAAGTATGTAATGCTTGGTTTATTGCAACTGAGACCCTGAGTTGGGCTACTACTGAATTTTGATGAAGTTCCTATATTCCATCAACACACATCAAAGTTGCTGGTGAACGCAGCAGGCCAGGCAGCACCTCTAGGAAGAGGTACAGTCGACATTTCGGGCCGAGACCCTTCGTTAGGCTTGCTGCGTTCACCAGCAGTTTTAATATGTGTTGCTTGAATTTCCAGCATCTGCAGAATTCCTCGTGTTTGCGTTCCTATATTCCATGGCATCTTTGTCATTTTAGCACGCTCTTTATGGTCCTCTAGAATTTCTAGGCACTAGTTTGTATTTTAAACTTTGCTGCAGGAATGTACCAAACAAACTCATGCCTGCAGCTCTGCCCTTCAGTTAAGCTGTGGTGAAGAGTAATTTGTTAAGCAACTGCAAGTTCTGTTCTTGGGTTCTCTGTGGTAGCTGTGAATGTTAAGGGGTTAAGCTATAGGAAATTTTCATATTGAAGCTTCAAATGTTCATTTCACAAAATTTACAGCATTTGATTTTCAAGCCATGACTGTTCATGAAATTTATCTAAGTAGTTTTTAATGAAATAATTAAAAATGGGCTGCTGCTGATGTATAAAATCTTTTGGTAGGGGTGGGAGTGGTAAAACTAATGATTCTGGAAAAGGAGCCCTGTATCCTGAATTATTTAGATTGGAACTTATTCAAAGTGCAAAGATTATTCTTTTAAATAAAAAAAAAACTTTGCTTGAACCCTTTTCTAGGGTTTGCAGTGGCACAACACGTAAACCAGCAGAGTCCTTCTCCGGCATCATCTCCTTCCCCACCCTCCAGTGGTACCATCTCAACAAGCACCGGCTACAGTGATACCATCACAACTAGTGTAGGTTCCACCCCTTCAGCAACTCAGAGTCCCACAGGTAATTGTTCTGCAAATGTTACATTTTAATGTAGTTAATGTGGATATTTCTCTCAAAGTGATGAAATTATGATACAGTACAAATCAAAACTGCCTTTTCTTTTGTTTAAGGTGATTAAATTCAAATAAGTATCACGTTTTCTTTTTTCAGAGTCAGTTTGTCCCCAAAATCTACTGAAGTTGCTTTCTTATCATGAGGAAGTTCAAGAAAATTGAATTTATTTCTGCTTTCCTGTGTATGAGCAGGATTTAATGAAATAAAACTGCTCAAATCATTCGTGAGCAGTGTTACTGTGACTAATGCTAATTCAGTTGTCAGAAATAAAATGAATACTTTTCAAGGGCACATTAAATAATGTTTAGTGATATCTTTTTTAAAACCTTAAGTTAATTGAGCAATGTGAGTTACGTATGCAATGTTATGGTTTAAACTGAAATGAGAAACAATTTAACACAAAATACTGCAATAGATATTTTCTTTGATAATTTAATTCTGTTTATTATCACAGTAGGTTTAACCAGTTAATGGAAAGGTGTACTTATTGCACTAACAGATTTTTGGGCTTCAATAATTAACTTTAAAAAGTAGAAACCCTTAAGGGGAGCTTACATGTTACTGTGTTTTCATGAACTTTTGAGAAAAGTTACCTCTGCCCTTCTGTTCCTGATTGTTGTGCATTGGATGCTTTTTCTCAACAGGTAACAGGTAAACTTTGATTTTATCTACTTACTCTCTTTAATTCTTACAGGTTCCAAGATTAAAACTTACACTAGAAGATTAGTATGATTTCTGTTTATTCTGTTGTTTAAATCTGTCCATAAAACTTCCCAAATCTTACTCGATCATTGACAATTCTGTAGCATATTTAACTGTTGGGTGTGGTTGAATTTATGACATTAACCCAGTATATTTGCCATCTCTGGGAAGCATAGCTGCAATTTAGTAAAGTGAATCAGAGGCACTATCCCTGAAACCCTTTTCTAGTCATAAGACCATAAGACAAAGGAGCAGAAGTTGGCCATTCGGCCCATCGAGTCTGCTCCGCCATTTTATCATGAGTTGATCCATTCTCCCATTTAGTCCCACTCCCCCGCCTTCTGACCATAACCTTTGATGCCCTGGTTACTCAGATACCTATCAATCTCTGCCTTAAATACACCCAATGACTTGGCCTCCACTGCTGCCTGTGGCAACAAATTCCATAGATTCACCACCCTCTGACGAAAAAAATTTCTTCGCAATTCTGTTCTGAATGGGCGCCCTTCAATCCTTAAGTCATGCCCTCTCGTACTAGACTCCCCCATCATGGGAAACAACTGAGGTCTCCCCTCATTCTTCTAAACTCCAAGGAATACGGTCCAAGAGCGGACAAACGTTCCTCATATGTTAACCCTCTCATTCCCGGAATCATTCTAGTGAATCTTCTCTGTACCCTCTCCAATGTCAGCACACCCT
This sequence comes from Mobula birostris, assembly GCF_030028105.1. Taxonomy (NCBI): domain Eukaryota; kingdom Metazoa; phylum Chordata; class Chondrichthyes; order Myliobatiformes; family Myliobatidae; genus Mobula; species Mobula birostris. Next base: position 136,589,253 of record NC_092378.1, on the reverse strand, counting down.
TTTTTAAATAAGGAGACCAAAAACTGCCCACAGTACTCCAAGTGAGGTCTCACCAGCGCCTTATAGAGCCTCAACATCACATCCCTGCTCCTATACTCTTTTCCTCTAGAATTGAATGCCAACATTGCATTTGCCTTCTTCACCACCGACTCAACCTGGAGGTTAACCTTAAGGGTATCCTGTACGAGAACTCCCAAGTCCAATACCAGTGCTTCCTTCTAGTTAGTAATATTAAAGCAGCACTCATAAGATCCAGCAATACTTTTTGTTATTAATAATCTTTAAAATAAATATGACTCCTGTCTTTAGTTAACTTTTGGTTAATCTAGTTAACATTTTTATTCCATACCATCATCATCATATCACTGAATGCTTCCCAGATAAAATAATGGTGCAGTGTCTTGGTCACTGATTGGATTAATTAATAAAATATTGTGCACAAAACAAATCTTGATTTCTCAAAAAGTAATATATTTATCCTAAAATATTTTTGGAAATACAGAGCAGGTGAGACGGCATTTACAGTGAGATAGAAACAGTCAAACCATCTAACTGTTAATATTTCATAAGTCCTGAGAGATTAAAGATTGGAATGGCCTCCCACAATATTCCATTGAAAGCTCACTGCAAGATTGAGGAACAGAATTTCAACATCCAACTTGGCACACTACAGACTCATTTACAGATCTGTTTCAAATCCAGCTTCCCAGTTCTAATAAAAAGTCAGTGACTTGAAATGTTGTTTTTCACTCCACAGATGCTCTCCAACATTTATTTCTGCATTTAATTTCATAACTGGCCATATGTGGAGCCTCCTGCAGTTAATAAGGAATACATGAAAGTAATAGTGCAATCTTCAGTGCACCTTCCTCTGTTTTGTGCCTAGATTTCTTCCTGTTCTCTTGAACATATTTGATCCCTTGTTGTAATTCTGGGAGAATCCATCTAGTTCCTCAGCTTGTGGCCATTCTTCCCATGTAAACCTAAGAAAGAAATCCTGAAAGATTTTGTAACTTGAAAATTCATTGTATTTGGTTGCAATGCTGATCTCCAATAGTAATCAGAACTTCAAAGTATTTCTTTTTCTAGCATTTTGACATTAACTACAACACCACAACACTCTGCTAAGCCTAGTAATCTAAGGTAACCAGTGAGTCAAAAATTCGAAGTAAGTTGATGATCGAAGTACATATATGTCACCCATAGTCAGCACGGAGATTCATTTTCTTGCGGGCAATCACAGTAAATACAAGAAACACAATAGAATTAATGACAGACCATACCCAACAGGACGGACAAACAACCAGTGTGCAAAAGAGAGCAAGCTGTGCAAGTACAAAAGAAAGGGGAAAATAATTATAGTAATAAAAAGAATTAAATAAACAGTAAATATCAAGAACATAAGATGAAGAGTCCTTGAAGGTGAGCCCGTAGGTTATGGGGACAGTTCAGTGATAGGGCAAATGAAGTTGAGTGAAGTTCAACAGCCTGATGATTGAGGAGTTTCTGAACCTGGTGGTTTAGGTCCTGAGGACTCTGTACCTTCCTGATGGCAGCAGCGAGAAGAGAGCATGGCCTGGAAGGTTGGTGGTGGTGGTGGGGGGGGGGGGGGGGTCCGATGATGGTTGCTGCTTTCCTGCGACAGCGCTCCATGTAAATGTGCTCAGTGGTGGGAGGGCTTTACCCATGATGGACTGGGCCGTACCAACTACATTTCGTAGACAGTTCTGTTCAAGGGCATTGGTGTTTCCGTACCAGGCCGTGAGTCAGACCCAGAATCAGGTTCAATATTAGTAGCATACTATATGTAGTGAAATTTGTTTCTTTGTAGCAGCAGTACAGTACAATGCAGAATAAAAAAACCTATAAATTACAATTATTGTCAAAAGCAGAGCAAAAAAAGAGTAGTGAGGTAGTGTCTATGAGTTGACTGCCTATTCAGAAATCTGATGGCAGAAGGAAAGATGCTGTTCCTGGAAAGTTGAGTGTGTGAATTCAGGCTCCTGTACCACCTTGTTGGTAGCAGTGAGAAGAGCATGTTGTGGATAATGGAGGTCCTTAAAGACTTATGCCACCTCATATCATCTATTGTCACCTAGTTCCCGAGTCTATCAATCATTTATGCAGACTTAAATGAATTTTTACAATAATAGCTTGTATATAAGCTGAAGTTTAAATTTAATAAAATATAATCCCAAGGAGATTCACCGAAACATTAGAGAGCAAAATTTGTCATGAAGTGACATTAAAAACAAGGCTAAACATGGAACTTCTAATGTAATGAAGTGTCCAAAAAGATTTAACAGGCCTATTATCAATCCAAAGTTTTGACACCAAATCACAAAAGAGGATCTTGGGTTAACATAGAAACATACACAAACCTGTAGTACAAAACAGGCCCTTCGGACCACAATGCTGTGCCGAACAGGTACTTACTTTAGAAATTACCTTGGGTTACCCATAGTTCTCTATTTTTCTAAGCTGCATGTACCTATCCAGGAACCTCTTAAAAGACCCTATTGTCTCCGCTTCCACCGCTGTGACTGGCAGCACATTCCACGCACTCACCACTCTGTGTAAAAAAAAACAAACAACTTACCCCTGACATCTCCTCTGTACCTGCTTCCAAGCACCTTAAAACTGTGTCCTCTCATGTTAGCCATTTCAGCCCTGGGAAAAAGCCTCTGGCTATCCACATGATCAATGCCTTTCATCATCTTACGCACCTCTGTCAGGTCTCCTCTCATCCTACATCGGTCCAAGGAGAAAAGGCCAAGTTCACTCAACCTATTCTCATAAGGCATGCTCGCCTTTCCAGGCAATATCCTTCTAAATCTCCTCTGTACCCTTTCTATAGTTTCCACATCCTTCCTGTAGTGAGGTGACCAGTACTCCAAGAGGGGTCTGACCAGGAGCCTATACAGCTGCAACATTACCTCTCGGCTCTTAAACTCAATCCCACGATTGATGAAGGCCAATGCACTGTATGCTTTCTTAACCACAGAGTGAACCTGCGTAGCAGCTTTAAGTGTCCTATTGACTCGGACCCCAAGATCCCTCTGATCCTCCACACTGCCAACAGTCTTACCATTAATACTATATTCTGCCATCATATTTGACCTACCAAAATGAGCCACGTCACACTTAGATGAACAAAGGCTCGGCTGAAGGGGTAAGTTTTTAGAAGCAACTTAAAGGAAAGCAGAGGTAGTGAGAGGTATTATGGCAAAGAATTTTGGAGCTTATGACCCTTACAGCTGCAAGCACAACCCCAGAATAAAGCGGTTAAAGTCACAGGGGCATTTTAGCGCTGCATCAGTGATCCAAAAGATGTACTGGAAAGAGTGATAGAAATGGAAATGGAATATGAACAAAAGCCATAAAGGAAGAAAAGAGCTAGCATTCTCAGAGCTTTTATCTTTGTCATTATTTACATAAATTTAATAGTGTAAATTGAATGGCAGAGGGATACTGGCATTAGAAATCTGAAGATATTTAAACCTTCTCACTTACTGGCGATGCTAGTGGTTGATACAGTGTATTTTGCGCAAAACTATTTTAGTCTTCTTTTGGTCCCATATGGAATGGGTTAGATGGATTGTTTCAGTTTTTTTTGTATTTTATAGATATTAGACCTTAAGGCATAGGAGCAGAATTAGGCCATTCAGCCCATTGAGTCTGCTCTGCCATATCATCATGGCTAAGTTAACCCTCTTAACCCCATTCTCCTGCATTTCACTTGTAACTTTTGATGCCTTTACTAATCAAGAACCTATCAACTTGAAATATGCCCAATAACTTGGCCTCCAGAGCCATCTGTGGCAATCAGTTCCATAGATTCATCATCCTCTAGCTAAAGAAATTCCTCCTTATCTCTGCCCTAAAGGGGGGTCCTTGTGCTCTGAGACAGTGCCTTCTGGTCCGAGACTCCCTCACTATAGGAGACATTCTCTCCATGTCCACTCATCTAGGCCTTTGAATATTCAATAGGTTTCAAGGAGATCCCCTCCCTCCATTCTTCTAATTTTGATTAGATCATTCTACAGTTGCACGATAATGAATAGAAAGGTAAATTATATCAAATGTGACTTTTTAAAATTACTGATTTTTAGACCTTTACAATAAAGGGGTTTAAATCAATGGATTCTGATGTAATTTGTAGTTTACGATATCAACGCCTTAACCAGTAGTTTGAAAAGCCTTTTGTAAAACATTCATTAATGCCACTTTTCTTTCAGTTTACTGAAAGTGATGTCTAAAACAATGAGTACCTTAATCTGGTGTTTTATGGTTTACAGGAATTTTTTCAACTGCTTGCTATTTTGTGTGCTTATTGTTGTATTGTGTAAATTTATGTCTGTAGCTCTTAACTACTAGTTCTATGAAGGACAAGTTAAACCACTATGGATACCAGTGGCTAAGAGCTTTGAACCATTGTTGTGTTTTAAAATGCTATGTCATTGTTTGTAAATTAAATTTTAAGTAACTGTATTGTCTGTTAGCTGCTAAAATGTACCCATGAGCAAATCCACCTCTTTCTATCCATTGTCGTACTTTCCCTATGATCTGTACCTCTGTTCTACTCCTTTTAGTAAGGTCTGGCAGGAGAGGAAGACGGCGAGTATTTAGTCTTTCAGAGGCTGAAAGTCGTGGCGGACACTGGGTTTAGGCCTCCAGGCAACAGCTCACACAGTGCAAACACAGGCAGGTTTATGTTACATTCCCCAGCCTCTCATCATTTAGTTAATTCATCAATATCACGATAGTCTATTTAATTGAACCCAGAACAAGTAACCTTTTAATTGCATGCAAGAATATGCAAATACCTTTGTGACCACAGTCCTCAGAATTGCACCTGAAAATATCAACCTATGAAATGTAAACCATAGCAAAGTGGATAGGAGGATTTAATTTATGTTTTAAATAAATGAAAATTTTAAAAACTGCAGATGCTGCAACTTTAAACAAAAACATAAATTTCTGGGAACATTTAGCAGGTCAGCCAAAGTCCTGGAAAGGGTTCCCATTCTCAGACCCAAAAATTAACTTTGTTTCTCTTTCCACAGTTGCTGCCTTACCAGCTCAGTGTTTCCAGAATTTTATTTTCTATAAAATAATAAAGGGTCTGGCTAAAGCCATAGTTGTAATTGCTCAGCACATCATATGAGAACCTTAATTCGTTGTATTTAAATGTATTTATGTGACCTTGGATATAATATAAATATTTCAAATTAATATAATAATCACTTATTGTTTAAAAAGTATTTTTTTAATTTTGGGTCTGTATCAAAGTTTGCAGCTCTTGTTCAGAGTAAATCTAGTTAACTGAATACTGAAGGAAGACAGCCCTTCAAATTTGGCAGTATATAGTTGATGTTAATAACAATAAATTATCTTGTATGGAGCAATCCCCATCAATATTGCTGGTTGCTTGGCAAAGTGGTAGTGAACCACTTCCACCACAATAATTAATATTTTGAGTTCCAGGATTCCATGTAACTCACATTAGACTAAACAGAACTAATTAGGTATATAAATTATGTCCTTAATCCAAATGAAAGAAGATAAAGTACTCTTTTTTTTCTATCAAATGATCTAAGCTGTCTGTAACGCACTGTACCTTTGCTCATTTTAGTCTGTAGTTTTAATTTTATCCCCTCAGACAATTCTAATGTTGTAACTTCAGAGTCACTAAACAAAAATGAGTAGAACAAAACCAACCTAACATATCTTGTAACACAGTTAAACTTACCAAGGTGTTTCTTGGAATATTACTAAAGAAAATTTAACAAGTCAGTAAAACTCTTGCCAATCTTGTAAACTTAAAAAAACGCTGGACCAAATAACCACACCACAAAAGACCGTTGCTTATCTCTTCACCCATTTATTTCTTTGAGCTCAGCCGGCAAGTGAACTTGGTCTTGACATCAGGGGAGAAGTGTTCTCATCCCTGCCTGATGTCAGAATTGTTAGAGGTTATAAGGCCACTGATACAAAACAATAATCAGTTTGATAAGCATTCCAACCACATCAATGGACTATTGATACAAAAGAACAATCAGTTTGATAGACGCTCCAGCCACTTTAATTAAGAAAGGAATGTCCTGTCTAATTTCCATCAGGTAGCACCTTTTGTCAAAACCAAAAGGTGTGAAGAATCAGGAGATATCTTATGTGGATCTGTGTGAACTTTAATCCTTATGTTGCCCAAAGAAGCAGCTGTGAGACATTATTCAAACACACTGCAGTCACAGACATAGTTGGTACTTAACCATTATTTACAGGAATCTGAGAATCCCCCAATTCCCTTAAACTTTATCAATCTAAGCCCCAGGTTATTGCCAATTTAAATCCCTTGCACCTTTGGCCATAAAGTCTTTAAAGCTCCTTGATATTCTTGGTATCAGCATTTTTTTAAAAGATGGATTTTATAAAATACAAGTTAAATTACTTTGAATAACTTTTATATTAGAAGAAATTGAGGATTAACGGTGATATTTTCCGTTATTCATTAAGCAATTTTAGCAAATTAAAAACTGTCTTTTTATGAAATTAATGTTTAAAATATTTGACTGTAGGTAGTTCTTGAGATGTATCTTTATTTAATTCTGAATTTTTTTTAAGTTACTGGTCCAAAATAGTTACAGAAATCAGAGTCCTCCCAAGATCTCCATAGAGTGGTGTCATACAAAGTTAAGAGGAGAGTCAGCATAATTTTTTCTTCGGCCACTATTCAGAATGATTTGAAGATGCATCTTAAGGACGGTCTACAGTCAAATATTCTAATGAGGTGACAACAGGTGAATTGGCTCTACTCCAGTTCATGGAAACTGTGAAACCAAATTCAACAGCACCCTTCAAACAAAGAATGCAATAAATAAGTAAAGGAGAAACAAATTGTATAATGAAGAACAGCACAAGAAAGGGATTAACTGGATTGCTGGAAGGCTTCCTGCTCTCCTGTTATTATTCCAAAGTTTTCTAAGTGTAAAATACAAATGAATGAGTAGAATGCATCTTAATTGGTAACAGGAAATTAACAATCAGAATTGTACCCCCCCCCCCAAGTAAGTTTAAGTTAATTAATATTACATTATAAGCAATGATTTTCATCAAATTAAGGGTATTAGTGTGTGCAGACTCAGGTTGAGATTTTTAAGTACAAACAAAAGGAAAGTGGTTCTGATATTTGGCAGTACAAGTTTATCCCAGGGCTGGAAAAATTTATCCTATAATTTTTATCATGTCCTTTAGGAGTTTAAAAATTAAGGTTTTTTTCACCCGCCAAAAGCAGAAATATATCTCAGATGTGGACAAATGCTAACTAATCCTGTAGGAAAGAAATGCAAGAAGATCGGATGGTACAAAGAAAATGAGAAATGGAGTGAAATTAACACTTGATAGTGCAATTAATCTAGTGAGTTTACTTTAGTTTTATCATGTTGGCGAGTGAAATATTCCAGCCCTGGCTGGTCCCCATTTTGTTGGATTGGCTTTGGATACAACATTGAAATTTAATGATTGCATGTCAGTTTCTATCAGTCCATAATCTAATTTATACAGCATAATTGTTTCATCTTATTTTATTAATAAGTTGATGTAAATTCTGTTTGCTTTAATCTTTCTCTAGATCTGTCATCCTGTTTCCTTTTTACCAATTCCATTCTTCATCACACTTCAAACCTTTCATTAGAAACCACAAGATATGCCTTAATGATAACATCAAGGCACCAGAAATCTACTTTTCTATGAATATGCTCTGCTTTTAGGCTTCTTGGTAGATTTAATTGTTCTGAATGAAGCATTTCAACTAATTTCCTACTTCCTTGGTAAAACAGTTCTAACAACAAAATGGTTTCAATGAAATAAGTGCATTTAACTAATATACGTAGAAATCATCTAAAACTGAAAATTGTGCCCAAAAATATACCTTGAGATTTGGAAAACTTAGAAATGAGGGGTTTGTTCTCTTTGAATTTGAGTTAGATAGTATCACTGTTAATCCTGGCACTAATATAAACATGGGAAATGATGCAATTAGATGCAAAACCAACTTGATGATGGTTACAGTTGTACAACATGCTTCATTCCACAAGCAGACAGAATTCCTGCAAATCCCCTATGCCTGTTCTTGTGATTTTTGTGGTTGGTTGCATTTTCCAGCCACCTCATTCCAATGTGGGCAAGTGTGCTTTTCATCCTGCAGTTAGATGCTTATGCATGTACCCAGCATGACTCCAACCCTCATTTTCAACCTTGTTTCTGCAGCAAACAAACTCCGTCTTGCATTGCTCTTCCATCATTATTTCAGTAATGGTTATAAAGTACCGTTTTTTGATGGACAATTGCAGCCACAAAACCATACCTACCAGTTTGTTAGTTGTACAATTTAGTTTTGCTAAAGAAGTTGTTAACATAAGTAGATTTATATTGAATATTCTATGAATCTATTTGGAACCAGGGAGGTCTTGCAACCAATGATCATTCTTATCATTCATAACATATTGACAACTCAATGTATTAAATCTATTCCATCAAATTTAGTATAACAGTTTATCAGGCAAAATGCTGTTTCAATTTTAGATTCTAATATGTATTGTTCTTATAAAAAAATAATCTTTGTTTTGGAGGACTGCTACAAAAAGTGCTCAAAGTATCAGCAGTGCCTTTAAAATAGTTTGGGTTAGTCAGATGTTGGTGAAAAGCATGCAACAAAATTTATAAAAATTGAGAAGGGATTTGTCATGTATTTTTCTGCAATTTATAAGTTAATTTTTCCACAGTAATTTATGGGTTTGATTAATGAACATCCCAAAAAAATTCCCAACCTATTACTGGGAGAAACTGATCAACCTATATGTTAGGAAAACAAAAATAAATGACTACTATTGAAACTGGGTTGACTGAATTTGTGTTCTTGAACTGGCATGCTGTGCACTGGTATCCTGCTAGTGTAATACCAACAACCCCTGCTTGCCATTGTGCTCTTGGTCCTGAAGTCCAGACTCTTGAGGAAATAACTTCTCTATTTTTAAAACAAAAGATATTCTGCTTAGGTTGCATACTGCTGTTCTAGGAACCTGCTGCAAGCCACTAGCAATCCCACAGCATTGAAGCTATGATCTCACTACCACGTGGTTCAATACCATGGAAACCGGGCACAGCATTTACATTGGGCAGCAGTTCTCTGCTCATTGCTAAGTTGCAGCTGGCTGGCACTGTGAATACTAGCATTCCCAATGAACATCAACTGTTCTTCTATTTGGAAGCCATTTAGAAATCCCCTCTCTTTGGTGGAGAACTACTTAGCCTTGCTGGGCTTTTTTATATAAATATATCCTCAAGTAAATTTGCAATCAACACTAAAGATGGCAATCAATGTTGAATTCTAAAAAGCAGTTTGATTATTGTAGACAGAGCATGACACTCCCTGCTTATTCTAGGGAAGTACTTTGCAACATACTAACATTCAGTATACGTACCAAGTGACATTTCTCATGATCTAACTAGTTCGCTTATCTATAAAATCTAATACAGTATGGTGCATTAGATTCAAATTTTCTGTACATCTTGTCTACCATGCTGCACAGCTATGGAGCAGAAGTAAGTTGGAGCTAGGCTGAGGAAAGGGAGATGATTGCCAGGCCAATATTTTGGATGGAAGAGGAGAAAATAAAGAGAATTTGTGTCTCACGTAGAAACAGCAAAGTATATGAAGTCAATTATTTGATAATCGTTCACACATTACTTTAGTCACTTTCATGTTTCATCTCACCTCTGTATTTATGCTTTTCTTAGTTTCTTTTTAATCTTTTGCCTTGCTGTCATTAATTTTGCCTCTTTATCTTACAGGAACGTATAATGTGAATATAAATGAAGCCTTATGCAATTAAACCATATGTTAATTATCAAGGTTTTCTTAAAATTTCTTTTCAGATGAAAAGATTATGATGTTTTATGTTTAAGAACAGGGCATTTAACTGTAGAGAATGTGAATGTTCTTGATCTTTTTTAGTTGTCATCTTATACACTAAGCCATCGATTTCTCTTGGGTTCCAATCAATGACTGTGACAGTACAATTGTTGGAGTATTTCATATCTTTATCTATCTTCATTCTTGTTAAATCATCAAAATGCACAATCAAGTTCTTAAAATCTATGGTTGGTAAATACACAGTAAGCGTGCCTCGGTGTCCTGCTACTGTAGCTTGGTCATGTAGAATAGGAACCCAAAATTGTTAGACGTTTTCAGAAATGTCTTTTTGATAGTGAGTTTTGTTCACATTACTGAAGTTGAAATTTTGCTTGAATTGCAAACAGCTAAAAAATATTTTTCTTTAATATTAGATGGACCTGAACTTCAAGAGCAGTCTCATTTGACTTTTCCAGACCAAGTGGAATTTGTCAATGAAACCTATTCTTCACCTCCTAGAGCAGAGGGTGGCACAAGTTGTCACTCTTTGCCCGGCAGTACTGAACACGAAGCAGCTAATCTGGCACCAAGTCTGATTCCAGCCCATCAGCCAACTATATCACTTATTTCTGACGACAATACAGATGCATTGAGTGTGGAATCACTGACACTTCTTCCACCAGCTGACGCACAGCACATCCGGAGTGTGAGCACCTTAACCCAGGCATCCACATTATCTGAGTCAAATGTGATTACAGAAAAAGAGGACACTAAAACAAATCAGGAACCTGAAATGTCCGAGTCCACACATTAAATGCAATGTAAACTTTGAACCATCTGGTTTTGTACAGTGAAACAGGTCTGAAAAGCAAGAAAATTAAACTTATTGTCAAAACACAGCTGAAAAAGGAAAACTAGTAACTCTGTGGAGCCCAAAAATTGCTTGTAAATTCCTGTGATTCTGTGTCTGGGATCCTTGCACTAGTTAGTATACAATTACAGATTTCCAGCTGAAGGACATACTCCATGTACAGCTTTTAATACAAAGCCCATATGCCAGTCAAGCCTAGTCACTGATTAGAGCCGTGTAGGTTAGTCCTTCATTCTATCTGCCATTTTCAAGGGATTTCAACAAAATACATGCAGCTGAGGTGTGGATTTTTTCAGCTATGAACATTATATTACTGATTTCACCCAAATGAATTCCTAGCAGGGCTAACTGAAGCATTTTTATGAAACTGCAAGTTGCAAATTTATCTTTATTTTACCCTGATATAAAATTCACTGATTGTTAAAAGAGCATTAATTAAAACACGACAAACATCCAGCACAACTACTTAAAAGTAGATGCACCAAATAAGTCAATCTGCATTGTAATTAACCTGAATAGATCTCAAACCAGTTTTATTGATTGCACTTGCATATTTGCATAGTGTTTGTTTTTATTGCAGTGTTTAAAATGTATATGTTTAATAAGTTTCATGGTAAAAAGAATTTTATAAAACTAAATATGTAAAGTACAAGTTACTTCCACAAGATGCAGGACTGGCTAGTTATTTATTTAATTAAACCAGGAACATGCTCTTACACTTAATTAATATGTAAATATTGGGAATTGCAAAGTAAGACATTTAAGCCATGGGGCAACACTAGTACATAATCTGTTCCCGCAGCATTTATTTATTACAACACCTGATAACACAGAGTGGGGAACACCACAAGTTGAAGCCTTGGTGTCTTAGTGAAAGAAAATTAGAAGGTTACTACCTTCTGGTTTGTATTTGGCACCATCAGACATATTGCATTTGTTTTTAAACCCATGCGGGTTTCTTAACTTGAAAGTGGATGTGCTGGGAAATATTTATTGCTGCAATTAATGCCATCCAAACCACTTACGTAGCAACACCGGAAAATTATGGTTTGTAATTTGAGCTGTTTCAGAGCTCCTCAGAAACTTTGATTTTGGAGTCATTTATAACATAGTATCGATATTTAACCTGGCTATATTTAGTTTGTCACAAATCCGTACAGTTTACAAATGGACAAAATTCATTCATCCTGCTGGCAACCACTTGGCTTCTGCGCGGCTTCTCAAGTAAGATCTGCTCCATTTGTATTTCAACATTGATCCAGGTGAGGAAAAGTAATTATAAAGTTAGCTATAAAATTATTAGTTTTTTTTGCTTAGGTCTGAGGATATTTCATTATTTACTATGTTGATGTAACAAAACCAAAGAGAGATTTAAAATATCTGAAACAATTCTTGGTTACAGTAGATGGAACACAATGTCAAAATTGGAACAAAATTAATTTCAAATATAGATAAAAACGAAGTGACCTCCCCACACATTGAGAAGATGTGCCTGATCTTGGGTGTGAAGTCAGGCAATGCATACAATTAATGACAGTAAGGAAGCGGCTACGTTGTATGAAATTGAACATAAATTATTTATTGTTATGTTCTGACATCAGTGTCTAACTGTTTAAGTAATCTGATATATAATCTTAAAAACTCTGCGATTGGTCTTTAACACCAGTTTTGTTACTCTGTGCAAACACTGATTGATATTTATTTGTAACAGGCTTTTACACCTCTTGCAGCCACACTAGTTGGTCTTGGCATCGAGGCATTAACTAAATATGCTATATTTTTAAATGTCATTCTTTGAAAAGCATCAGCTTTCAGCTACTGTTGAATCAACTATAACATAATCTACTCCTACTAATTATTAAACCCCTCAGTTTAATGATGTAGCTAAGTATCTAATGTTGAGAAAGAGGACCAGCTGGTGTTGATATTCAAAATCTACACTATTGTTATCTGCTTATTTTAACCTAATATCTTATGGAATCTGGTGTCACAAGTGCAATCAATTGAACTAATTAATCTAAAACTCTACTCAAAACTATCAGCTCAAGAATAAATGTTTGCATAGATGGTAATTATTTCATCACATAGATCACTTAATTTCGTCATCATGTTTTGAGGCTGCAGGGTATCTCAAGTTATCACTGTGACCTACTGGCCCTAAATAATTTCATTGCAAGGCCTTGACAATAAGCCACAATACAAAAGTCTTCTACAAGTAAATTCACATACTTATAATTTTGTGTACAATATCCATAGTGGTATTATGTTACTTTGGTCCATTTGACCATCATCAGAAGCAAACCAGAACAAGATATTAAAGCAACCATACCTTGTTGGGTATCATCTGCCATACTAATACTATACATTCATACAGGCGTGAGCTGAGATGGAAGTATGTCTTAATTTCATCATAAACTGTCATATACATTAATAAACTATTTCTTTCCATTATATAATACTCTTAAGGAAGGCAGATAACAGAGACCAAGGCCTATCTAAATATTCAGCCAAAAAGAAAATCATATTGTCACTATGATAATGATTGTGTGTTTCACTTAGTTTAAAAAAAAAGAGGGACCAAGTATCAGGCATGTGACAAGTAAAACAAATTACTTTTCTCTCTAAGTTACCTGACCATAGAAGCTATTGATATATTAACAATCTCGCAGAATTTCCAAGTGCCCATTAAATTTTGTTCCTGCAATTCCTGGTCCGCTACTGGAATAAAAGTGCTTTAACCAGTAATAGACTTTTTATTGACATGTTCTAGGGATATTGCACATCATTTGAAAGTTTTGATGTGACTATTAATTTCTAATTGCTGATGACCAATAGAAGGCTTAAATTTATGGAGAAAAAATCAATTTAAAACAGCCCTCCTAGAGAAAACTGTTCAGGTAACTGTGTTGTATAAATGTACTGCTTTGGTTTTCTTGCAATTATTCGCTTGAGTTTTTGGTGCAGTCTATTGATTTTGTAGGACAAAGTTAATCTCAATTTTATCTGTCTCATCAAGTAGTTTATCTGTTGGTGTTAACTATTACATTGCAGCATTTGAATTTAACTGACCATTAGTCTTAATATTCACAGAAGGCCGGGCTGGATATGTGAAGTTGTAACGTTTTTCTACTGATTTAAAAAAATAGTGCATTTTCCTGCTGGGAGAATATTGATCTTTGTATCAATACAATCAATTTCAGAGGTTGGTGTATGTCATGTTCATTCACGAAGATTTTCCTAACCTCAGTGTCCTTGCAAAAATTAGTGTGTGCTGAAGTTGCAACAGCAGATGTGAACTTAAAATGATTTGTATCCTTTGCCACAGTGACTTGTGCTGTTTAATAAACAGTGCAAAAGCAATGAACAATGTACTTTTAATTCGCTGCGAAGGATGTATTAGTACAATATATGGACTTAATGTACGGAACATATTTTCTCAGCTCAGTGAGTTTTGTATGATAGATTAAAACAAAATTGTAAATGAAACATTGTGCGTCAATTGTGTGTTTAAAAAAAACTCAACTTTCTTTACTTCAGACTAAGCAATACTAAGATTATCTCCATTAATGCTTTTCTGGTCCCCATATTAGTTCTGGTGCAATATTTCAAGCTTGTTGTCAAAACAGCATAGCCGGGAAGTGTAAAGCAAACTGTAAATCATATCTAAATTGGAAAATGTGGTTTCGGTTTTAACTAGGAAAACTGCTCTGTATTGCATATGTGGAAACTTTTGTTTTCATTATGAAGGTTCCTTTGAGATTTCTGCTTTTTTTTGCACTATGAGCTCAGGTAGTACAGGTAAGGGTCATGTAACCTGGGTATTTCACAATGTTCCAAAGGCAGACCAGGAAAAGACAGAATGTAACTTGTCTGTTGTCTACGCAAAGGCAATAAATACGAGGTTTGTTTTGCATTTCAGATGTGTTTAATTTTTACTCTGTGGAGATTGTTAGCTCATTAACCATGTAAAGTGTTAAACCATTCAATCCCATGAAGAGTGGTATGATTTGAGGTACTTAATAAGATTTGGTACACTTGCTGATAATGCAAGTATATGGTGGCAAAGTTTTGATTGATGATAACATTTCTTCTTAAGTAATGAATCTTTCTGCCATTCCAATCAAATGTTACTTTCATTTATTCCAAGAATATATGGCAAGTATGACATAAGGCATTTATGCATTTTTGACAGCCATTTTCACTGCTGTGTTCCCTACTCAGTAGTTGGGACATTGGTTTTGTAAAACAAACAGAAAACATGACTAAATTGACAAAATGTATATGCATATGTAAGCAATAGTGTTTCTGTGTTTAAACTGTTTCAAATAATATTTTAAATTGGGGGAAATGTCTGAGAAACGTAAGGATTGAGATTGGGGTCTTTTCAGAACTATTAGTGCACACTGAGCTTCGTCATCATTCTCAATGGATCATGATATGAAGTTAGAAAACTTTCATTGTGTATTAGTAAAATTCTCTGCAGATAAATATCTGACATATGTAGGGGGGAAAGTTGGAGAGTTCCAAAGCTTAGTAAGAAGCAGCAGATTTTATGAAGGTTCTTTTCAGAGAAGGGGCAGAGGGGATTGGAAAAAGAAGTAAAGTCCTCAAGATGAAAGCAGTGAAGAAAAGCTGTCAACGGCTGTGACAGGCAAGCTGGCGATTTTACACAGTAGGTTAAGGAGGGGTAATGGAGCTTTCTAAGAAGGTTGAATGGTTAGAAGAGTTTGAACAATGGAAAAATGCAAGGCAGTGCATGATTCAAAGAAAAATATGCTAATTTTAAGAGAACTAGTGAAGGAGGAGACAATGTAGCTCAACCCTGTTTAAAAAAGTTGGAACTTTTTTTCAACAAAGTTATTTTTGTTTAAGTACACTGTGTTCATATCTGTTCAATGGGGCAGTTGAAGAAGTTACAGAAGTCATTTTTGTTTGAAAATGTCGTAAGTGATGACCTATGTTACAGAAACACTGTCATTACAAAATGTGCCATATTCTACAGCATCACCAATATCCACACAGCTTTCATTAGTGATGCAATCTAACTACTCTCAGGCAGTGTTCTGTCATGGCTGAATGGGAAAAATTATACACACAAACATTTATTTTTACATTGGTTCTTAAGTATGATTTTCATAGAGTGGTAGAAAAGTACAGCACAGAAACAAAGCCTTTCGGCCCACCTAGTCTGTACTGAACTATTTAAGCTGCCTAGTCCCATCAACCTGCACCGGGATCATAGCCCTTCATACCCCTAGCATCCATGTACTGTACCTATCCAAACTTAACTTAAACGTTGAAATCGGGCTCACATGCACTACTTGAGCTGGCAGCTTATTCCACAATTTCACGACCCTCTGAGTGAAGAAGTTTCCCTTAAACTTCTCACCCTTAGCCCATGACCTCTGGTTGTAGTCCCACCCATCCTCAGTGGTAAAAAACCTGCTTTCATTTACCCTCTCTATACCCCTCATAATTTTGTATTCCTCCATCAAATCTCCTCTTAACCTTCTATGTTCCAAGGAATAAAGCCCTAACTTATGACTCGGGTCCTCCAGACCCGGCAACATCCTTGTAAATTTTCTCTGTACTCTTTCAAACTTATTTACATCTTTCCTGTAGGTAGGTGAGCAAAACAGCGCACAAAACTCCAAATTAGGCCTCACCAATGCCTTATACAACTTCATCATCACATCCCATCTCCTGTTCTCAATACTTTGATTTATGAAGGCCAATGTGCCAAAGGCTTTTGTTACGACCCTATCTACCTGTGATGCCACTTCCAATGAATTACGGACCTGTATTCCTCTAGCGTTCACTGTATAAGACCTACCCTGGTTGGTCCTACTGAAGTCAACACCTCGCACTTGTCTGCATTAAATTCCATCTGCCATTTTTCCAGCTGGTCCTGATCCCGCTGCAAGACGTGATAGCCTTCCTTGCTGTCCACTTCACCTCCAGTTTTGGTGTCATCCACAAATCTGCTGATCCAGTTAACCTCATTATCATCCAGATTGTTGATATAGATGCCTAACAACACTGAACCTTGCACCAGTTCCTGTGGCACTCCACTAGTCACGGGCCTCCACATCTACTACCACTCTCTGTGTTCTCCCACAAAGCCAAAGTCGAATCCAATTTATGACCTCATCTTGAATGCCAAGCAACTGAACCTTCTTGACCAATCTCTCATGCCAGACCTTGTCAAATGCCTTGCCAAAGTCTCTGTAGACAGCATCCACTGCCTTGCCTTCATCCACTTTCCTGGTAACCTCCTGGAAAAACTCTGTAAGCTTGGTTAGACATGACCTACCAAACACAAAGACATGCTGACTATCCTTAATCAGCATGTCTATATAAATACTTAGATATCTGGTCCGTTAGAATACCTTACAATAATTTTCCCATAACTGATATTAGACTCGCCCACCTATAATTTCCTGGTTTATTTTTAGAGCCTTTCTTACACAGCGGAACAATATTGACTATCCTCCAATCCTCTGGTCACTAAGGATTTAAATATCTCTGCTAGGATCCTGGCAATTTCTGCACTTGCCTCCTGCAGGTTCCAAGGGAACACCTTGTCAGGCCCTGGGGAGTTATCCACCCTAATTTGCCTTGGGACAGCAAACACCTTCTCTGTAATTTATATGAAGTTGATGACATTTTGCCTCACTTCTATAAACTCTCTGTCCATCTCCTGAGTAAATACAGATGCAAAAAATTAATTTAAGATCTCCCCCATCTCCTTTGGCTCCACACGTACATTATCATTCTGATCTTCCAGGGTATCAGTTTTGTGCCTTGCAATCTTTTTGCTGTTAATGTATCTGTAAAATCCCTTGGGATTCTCCTTCACCTTGTCTGCTAGGGCACCTTTGTGTCTTTTAGCCTTCCTTGTTTCTTTCTTAAGTGTTCTCTTGCATTTCTCCATAAGTACCTCATATTTTTCTATCTGCCTGTACCTACTATCCACCTTTTTGTCTTAACCAGACCTCAGAAAGGTTCCCTACCCTTGTTATTTTTACCTTTTATTCCAATAGGCACATACAAGCTTTATACTCTCAAAATTTCACTTGAAGGCCTCAGATTTACCAAGTACACCTTTCACAGAAAGCGGCCTGTCCTAATCTGCACTTGCCAGATTCTTTCTGATACCATCAAAATTGGCCTTTCTCCAATTTAGAACCTCAACCAGATCTATCTTTTTGCATATTTACTTTGAAACTAATGGCATTGTGATTACCAGATGCAAAATGTTCCCCTACACAAACTTATGTCACCTGCCCCAACTCATTCCCTAATAGCAGATCAAGTATCGCACACTCTCTTTGGGATTTCTACACACTGATTAGGGAAGCTCCTGAACGCATTTGACAACCTCTATCTCATCTAGTCCTTTTACCTGATGGGAATTCCAGTCAATATGTGGAACATTTAAAATCACCTACTATAACAACCTTATTTTTCTTGCAACAGTCTGTGATTTCTCTACAGGTTTGTTCCTCTAAATCCCGAGGACTGTTGAGTGGTCTGTGATATAGCCCCAGTAATGTGGTCATACCTTCCTTATTTCTTAGTTCCACCACCCATAATGCCTCACTAGATGAGATCTCCAGTCTGTCCTGACTGCGTACTGCCGTGACTCATTTTCTGGCCAGAATCACTACCCTTTCTTTAATACCTCCCACTCTGTCCTGTCTAAAACAATGGACCCACAGAATATTGAGCTGCCTGGACGGCCCCTCCTGCAACCAATTCTCATTAATACCTCTTAAATCATAATTCGAGGTGTTGATCCATATCCCGAGCTCATCTGCCTTTCCTATAATACTACTTGCATTGAAATATACAGGACTCTAGTTGCACCATGCGCAACCTTTTGATTCCTGACTTTGTCTGCAGACTTAACAACATCTGTCTCCACTAACAGTTCTGGCACTCTGGTTACCATCCCCCTGCAACTCTAATTTAAACCCCACCATGCAGCAGTAGCAATCCTTCCCACTAGGATATTAGTCTCCTTCCAGTTCAGGTCTCTCCTCTATAGGTCCTACCTTCCCTGGAAGAGAGCCCAGTGATCCAAATATTTTATGCCCTCCCTCCTACACCATCTCCTGAGCCTTGTGTTAATCTGCGTAATCTTACTATTTCTGGCCTCACCAGCACGTGGCATGGGTAGCAATCCTAAGATTACACCCTGGAGGTCTTGCCCTTTAATACACCTAACATCCTGAACTACCTTTGCAGAACCTCGTAACTTTTCCTACTTCTGCCACTGGTACTTAGATGGACCATGACTTCTGACTGTACCCCCTCCCGCTTAAGAATGCTGAGGGCTCAATCTGAGCTGTCCTGGATCCTGGCACCCAGGAGGCAACATACCATCCCCTATCACCACAGCTCGTGTCTTCTTCCCCCTCCTGAGTTGCAGAGCCAGACTCATTGCCAGAGACCCAACCACTGTGACTTTCCTCTGATTGGTCCTCCCCCCCCCCCCCCCCAGTATCCAAACCTGTTCTTCAGGGGATGGCCACAGGGGTACTCTGCACTGGCTGTTGAATCCCTTTCCCCTTCCTGACTATCATTTTCTCATCTTATTTCTAATATTCCTTGTAAAGTACCATTTCTATGGAACTTGTTTATTATTCATATCATGTTTGGCAGATCTCTTACTCATACTTCGTGTAGGAAGAATGTGATTAAATGCGAAAGATTAAAGAAATGATTTACAATGAACTTGCCAGCACTGAAGCATGAGTTACAGGGAGAGATTGGTCCAGGTTAGGTCTTTATTCTTTGAAATGTAGGAGAATTAAGGGCACGGTGGTCTTTTCCCCAGACGAAGAGAGTCCAAAGCTAGGAGGCATTAGTTTGGGTGGGAGGAGAAATGCTTAAAAGGGAACTGAGGGGCAACTTTCACACTGAGTGGAACAAGCTGCCAGAAAAGTGGTTGAGGCAAGTATAAGAAGGGGTACATGGAGGGCCA
The DNA here is from genome assembly GCF_030028105.1 of Mobula birostris. NCBI lineage: Eukaryota > Metazoa > Chordata > Chondrichthyes > Myliobatiformes > Myliobatidae > Mobula > Mobula birostris. The sequence goes on along the minus strand of NC_092378.1, from coordinate 136,569,480 downwards.
GGGCTCAGAGGGATACAGACTAAATGCAGGGATTGGGACTAGCTGGGTGAGCACTGTTGTCAGAAAGAAATCATTGGGTCTTTATCTGTGCTGTGCTCCATGATTCTGTGACTTACCATTCGAAAACTGCCCAACCTCACCTGCAATTTTGGCTCCATCTTCCATATCTTAAGCCATTAAGGTGCAAAAACGTCACCATTGCCCATTTGTTAAAGCAGTGAGACCCCAATCCCTACCACCTTCCAGTAAAACAATTTTTCCCCTCACCTCACCATTAATCTGTCCAATGATTACTTAAAATCCATGCCCCTAGCTTTCGCCCTCTCTACTTAAGGGCTAAAGTCCCTAATTTGCTGCCAATTTTATTTTCTATGAAAGTGTTGAACAATAATTCATCGAATTATGGTTTTAAGGAATTAAGCACCCATTTAAGTTATGGATTTCTTCCTTAATGCTCTTTTAAGTATTAGAGCTTGATCTTCAACAAACCACAGGCTTTATAACAGATAGAAGGTCAGAGCAACTTGACCATCCTGAATGGTGTGAAAGGTAAGTAGTCTATGCCTGCTTGCTGGTAATTGGATAGTGCATCTAACCCTCGGGTACCACCAGATCAAATTAATTTATTGTCAGGGTGCAACGAAATTCCTTGCATGTGTGATGTTCAGAGTAAAACAGTATACACAGTAATAATAAATGCAATGACAAATACAAAACAACAGAGTGGTGCAAAGGTTGCATTGCAAGAATAAGATGCTGAAGTGACAACAATAGAGTAACTGAGAGACATAGATTTAAGAGTCCAAGAGCATGCAGAACAATTGGAGGTGGGTTGCAAAAGAGGTGACTGTTTCACAAGTCTGATGGTTGTGGGGAAGAAGCTATTCTTAATTCTGGCCATCCAGGATTTCAAGCTCCTACATCTCCTGGAAGATAGAAGAGAGAAAAGGACATACTTGACCATTAGCCTTGCTAAATATCCATATTTGTATGATTTTCTGACCTGACAATGGCTACATCAGTAACTAATATCCCTAGCGCCTCCACCACATTCTGTGTGTCTAGCCTGGGTATTGCAGCTGGTGAAGTATTGCCACTCATGGCCAATCTTGACAAAAGTTGTCCTCAAGACTTAGCAAGTGCAGTGGCGTGCCTTCTAATATCAGTTCTGGTCTGCCAAGGGTTCCAAGTAATCCTCAACATCCATTAAGCTGGGTAAACAGCTGATGACATAGTCATAGTCATACTTTATTGATCCTGGGGGAAATTGGTTTTCATTACAGTTGCACCATAAATAATAAATAGTAATAAAACCATAAGTAGTTAAATAGTAATATATAAATTATGCCAGTAAATTATGAAATAAGTCCAGGACCAGCCTATTGGCTCAGGGTGTCTGGCCTTCCAAGGGAGGAGTTGTAAAGTTTGATGGCCACAGGCAGGAATGACTTCCTATGACGCTCTGTGTTGCATCTCGGTGGAATGAGTCTCTGGCTGAATGTATTCCTGTGCCCACCCAGTACATTATGTAGTAGATGGGAGACATTGTCCAAGATGGCATGCAACTTGGACAGCATCCTCTTTTCAGACACCACCGTGAGAGAGTCCAGTTCCATCCCCACAACATCACTGGCCTTACGAATGAGCTTGTTGATTCTGTTGGTGTCTGCTACCCTCAGCCTGCTGCCCCAGCACACAACAGCAAACATGATCGCACTGGCCACCACAGACTCGTAGAACACTCGTAGACACAGAATTTCACTGATAGCAAGTCAGGAAGGAAAAGCAAAGTTTAAGCTAATATCTTCAGCTGAACAAAGGTTAAAATGCTGATGTCAAAGCTGCAATGTACATTTAAAAAAATATTTTACCCACTATAATTTGAAATAATGAGAATTATCTTTAAAATTAGTTTCTTAGCTTAAAATAACTTGTTAATGGTGAGTAAAGTTTAGTATGCGATTTTTTAAAAATCCTTCATGTTTTGTAAAATGTGTAATGTTTTCAGGGTATTTGTAAGTGCCCAGGGTTCCATAAATTCATTCATCTCACACCAGTATCTTCATGGCCTCTGTAGCTACAGGCAAGGTCTCAGATGACTGGTGAGTACCTCAGTTTAAGAAGGGAACAAATCCTGGGAGTTATAGACCGGTGAGTTTCATGTCAGTTGTGGGGAAATTGCTGGAGAAAATTCTTAGGGATAGGATATTTGAGCATTTGGAGACCCATGGCCTATTCAGGGAGAGTCAGCAAGGTTTGTGAGGGGCAAGTCATGTCTTGATTGAGATTTTGACAAAGTGACGAGACAGATTGATGAAGATAGGGCTGTAGATGTTATCTATGTGGATTTTAGTAAGGCATCTGACAAAGTCCCTTGTGGGAGGCTAATCCAGAAGATTAAGATGCACTGAGTCCACAGTGAATTGGCTGTTTGGATTCAGAACTGGCTTGCAAATAGAAGATGGAGGGTAGTGGATGAGGAGACATCTCCTCACTGAGGGATCAGCAGTTGAAAGGGTGACCAGTTTCCAGTTCCTGGGTGTCAACATCTCTGAGGATCAATCCTGGGCCCAACGTATTGATGCAATTACAATAAAGGCACAACAGAGGCTACATTTCATTAGGACATCAGCATCAAACCCAGTAGCGTGCAATTTTTAGTCAAGCACAGGCCCAGATCAGTTGCTGGTGAAGCGTATCAGTACAGTACATCTGTTACAGGTTGGTTAAATCCAAATGCCCCTGACAAAGCCAAATTAGATTAAACTCCTTGATCGTTTCTTCCCTCAACTGAATAATATGAGATGATGAGTAAACTAGAATACTTTTTTTTTGTGTGTGTGATCTCACGGATAAGGATCTGACAGACTCAAACTCTGTTAAGCCTCGGTATGACCTTTTGAAGAGCCTCTCCAGACCATTTCTGTACCATTTCCTTGGCAACTCCAACAACTCAGGTTTGTTTATTACTTAACATTGTATTTAATGAGGGGTCAATTTTAAAGTAGCAGTCACCCTTTTACAGACAGTAATAAACATATCACACTTTAAGGACTGGAAAGGCTGAACGACTTTATATGCCTAAATATTGTGCAAATAGATTTAGTCGTACTAGCTGCCACCTCACATTCTGAAATCTTCACAGTGGTGCTGGTGCAACTGAAATCTTATTTGTCTCTCGACCTCTTGACATTAATTTTGGCACTCCTAGAATTTGTCTAGGGGTGCTGTCAAACCTTGTCTGCTGTTTTCTTGGGTTCTCCTAGACTTCCTGCCTTCTTTAAATTGTATGTGCTCCGCAACTTGAATCTTTCTGAATATCCTACTAGCATTTGCCAACTGTTTCTACATTCCTCTGAACATTTGTTTTCACCTGTGTGCCTGGGCCTGTGCCTGGATGCATTCCTCTTCCCCGCACCCACCCCCACCCTGCAGATCAGCCAACCTCCTAGAGCGACATCTGTAATTCCTTTTGGCCCAGCACATCACACGAACCAATCTTTCATCCTTGGACTCACTTTACACCGCACGCTGTCGGAGCAGTGCTGCCAGGATAATCAAGGACACAACCCACCCAGCCAACACACTTTTCGTCACTCTTCCCTCCGGGAGAAGGCTCAGGAGCTTGAAGACTCGTACGGCCAGATTTGGGAACAGCTTCCTTCCAACTGTGATAAGACTGCTGAACAGATCCTGACCCGGATCTGGGCCGTACCCTCCAAATATCCGGACCTGCCTCTTGGTTTTTTTGCACTACCTTACTTTGCATTTTTCTATTTTCTATTTATGATTTATAATTTAAATTTTTGATATTTACTATCGATTTGTAATCCAGGGAGCGAGAAGTGCAGAATCAAATATCGCTGTGATGATTGTACGTTCTAGTATCAATTGTTTGGCGACAATAAAGTATAAGTATAAGCCTTTGGTTGTGTCTGCTATTCTGCCATTGGCCCATTTGGAACTGAGAGCTATAGAGAGGGTGCAGGTATCAGCAAAAGATTTTCCATGGACACATAATAAATGTGAGCCCGGCTAGGCTGAGGATGAGGTTTAAATGATGAGTTTTGGTTGATTGATCCATCGGAGCTCTCTGGGTTCAAGGCTCTGGAGAGGTTTTTGATCCTACTGAACTGCGAGATTGCTGGCAGTGATACAACTTGGTATTTCATAAGAAATAAAGAGAATTACTGAGAGCAACACACACGCGCACACACACACACACAAGATGCTGGTGGAGCAGGTCAGGCAGCATCCACAGTCAACGTTTCTGGCTGAAACTCTTCAGTTACTGAAAGACCTGATTAACTGAGGAAACGCATTTATTTAAAGGATACTTGTTAACTAGATAGGGCTGTGGATTAGTAAAATGTTTTAAAATGCCCAATGTCATTAATCAGCAAGATTAAGGGCAATGCCAAGAGAAAACTCATTAATGAAACTGTGATAAAATAAAGCAGACAGACACCAAAGAAAGTCTCCAGTGTATTGGCAAATAGCAAAGGCCTAGGGATAATTCTGAGAGCTGGCGTCTGCTGTTGCAAGATCTGTTATCAATCTTAAGGTTTTGTTTGAATGAGGAGTTTTTGATGGTGATAGGAATTCCAGCTAATGCTGACAGGTACTGTGGAATATTGATCTCCCAGAACCTGCCTTTACTTTGCCGAGAGGGTGACTAACCTGTGGAATTTGTTACCAGAGGGAAGTGTAGACTTTTAAGAATTAGAAGGCATTAAGAAGTATAGTGGGATGGGGGTGGGGGAAGGATGGGAAACAAGATATTGAGGTAGATAATCAGCCATGATTGCACTTAGTGATGGTCAGGCTTGAAGGTCTCATTGCTCTACCCCTTTCCCTACTTTTGGGAAATATCTTTATGAAAATTTTGAAGACGCAGGTTTCTTGTAATGTAAAGATTGCTCATTCCACACAAACTTTAATTTAATTTCCTAGTTTCATGTGGTTTTCATTTTTGACAGGAAGTTCTGACAGAAACACCACTGTAGCAGAAACCATGACACATTTAGAAACATTACAATTTGATTTAATGTCTCAGTTTATAATTGAACTCCATCAATCAGGGGCATTGACCGTAAGTTGAGAAGCAGCCTCATCCTAAGAGATCGAGAAGCTGGTGGGTGGGTCGTAGGGGAAGACAAGTAGGGAGTGGGAAGGTTAGAGAACTGAAAGAGATTTAAGGCAGGGGAAGAACAGAGGGGAGATGCTGTGTGATAATGAAAGGTGAGGCGAAGGGGGAGGGTTGGCGAGATAGGGAGAGAACAAGGAAAAGTGGGAGAAGAGGATGGGTAGAGGAAGGCAGGGGAATTGGGAATGATGGAGAAGGGTTTCAGCCCGAAATGTTGACTGTACTCTTTTCCTTAGATGCTGCCTGGCCTGCTGAGTTCCTCCAGCATTTTGTGTGTGTTGCTCGGATTTCTGGCATCTGCAGATTTTTTCTTGTTTGTGATGGGGAAGGAAGAGTGCAAGGGTTTGGTGGAGGATTGGGGCTTGCAAAGGGCAAGGAAAGGTGAAGGGTTTTAAGGGGGCTGGGTTCATGTCGGTATGTGTGAGAGAGAGAGGGAGAGAGAAGAAAAGGAGGGCAGCAGTTAGGAAGAGGAACCTGAGGCAGGGGATGGTCATTGAGGGAGTAAGGCTGAGCAAAAAAAAACATGGATTTGCACCCATCTATGCGTGTGGTTAGAGTGTGAATCGTCTCTGTGCCTATGTGGTTAGCATGCATCAGCATGTGTTTAGAGTGTGAGCAAGCGTCTGCATGTGTGTCCATGTATGTGTGTAAGTCTCTACAAGCACAGGGTTTCCACTTACCTTTGCTCTCTCAGCGTTGTACGTTAATTGGTCATAGGGTCATTGAGCTATGCAGCATGAAAGAGCACACTCATCTGCCCAACTCATCCTTGTCTAGTCGAACCAGTTCCAAATCCCTCTAAACCTTTCCTATACTTGCCTTTTAAATGTTTTTTAAATCTTGTAATTGTACCCACCTCTACAGCTCCCTCTGGCAGCTCATTCAGAATCGGGTTTATTATAACCGGCACGTGACATGAAATCTGTTAACTTAGCAGTAGCAGTTCAATATAATACATAATCTAGCAGAGAGAAAGGATAATAATAAGTAAAATAAAAACAATAATAATAAATAAACAAGTAAATCAATTGCATATGTTGACTAGATTTTAAAAATGTGCAAAAACAGAAATACTGTATATTTTTTTAAAAAGTGAGGTAGTGTCCAAAGATTCAATGTCCATTTAGGAATCGGATGGCAGAGGGGAAGAAGCTGTTCCTGAATCGCTGAGTTTATGCCTTCAGGCTTCTGTACCTCCTACCTGATGGTAACAGTGAGAAAAGGGCATGCCCTTGGTGCTGGAGGTCCTTAATAATGGACGCTGTCTTTCTGTGACACTGCTTTCTGAAGATGTCCTGGGTACTTTGTAGGCTGGTACCCAAGATGGAGCTGATTAGATTTACAGCCTCTTTCGGTCCTGTGCAGTAGCCCCTCCACACCAGACAGTGATGCAGCCTGTCAGAAATGCTCTCCACGGTACAACTATAGAAGTTTTTGAGTGTATTTGTTGACATGCCAGATCTCTTCAAACTCCCAATGAAGTATAGCTGCTGTCTTGCCTTCTTCATAACTACATTGATATGTTGGGACCAGGTTAGATCCTCAGAGATCTTGACATCCAGGGACATGAAACTGCTCACTCTCTCCACTTCTGATCCCTCTATGAGGATTGGTATGTGTTCCTTCATCTTACCCATTCCATAAGTCCACGGTCAGCTATTTCACCTTACTGACGTTGAGTGCCAGGTTGTTGCTGTGGCATCACTCCACTAGTTGGTACATCTAATTCCTGTACTCCCTCTCATCACCACCTCATATTCTACCAACAATGGTTATAGTGTTAGCAAATTTATAGATGGTATTTGAGCTATGCCCAGCCACATAGTCATGTGTATATAGAGAGTAGAGCAGTGGGCTAAGCACACACCCCTGAGGTGCGCCAGTGTTGATCGTCAGCGAGGAGGATATGTTACCACAAATCTGCACAGATTGTGGTCTTCCAGTTAGGAAGTCAAGGATCCAATTGCAGAGAGAGGTACAGAGGCCCAGGTTTTGTAAATTCTCACTCAGGATTGTGGGAATGATGGTGTTAAATGCTGAGCTATAGTTGATGAACAGCATCCTGACACAGGTGCCGGTGTTGTCCAGGTGGTCTAAAGCCGTGTGAAGAGCCATGGAGATTGCATCTGCCGTTGACCTATTGTGGCAATAGACAAATTTGCAATGTGTCCAGGTCTTTGCTGAGGCAGGAGTTCAGTCTAGTCATGACAAACCTCTCAAAACATTTCATCACTGTCGATGTGAGTGCTACTGGGCGATAGTCATTAAGGCAGCTCACGTTATTCTTCTTAGACACCGGTATAATTGTTGCCTTTTTTAAGGAAGTAGGAACTTCTGCTCATAGCAGTGAGAGGCTGAAAATGTCTTCCACTAGCTGGTTGGCACAGGTTTTCAGAGGCTTACCAGGCACTCCATTGGGATCTTCCGCCTTGCCGAGGGTCCACTCTCTTTAAAGACAGCCTAACATTGGCCTCTGAGACGGAGATTACATGGCATCAGGTACAGCAGGGACCTTCACTGCTGTAGTTGTGTTCTCCCTTTCAAAGCGGGCATAGAAGGCATTGAGTTCACCTGGCAGTGAAGCATTGCTGCCATTCATGTTATTGGGTTTCGCTTTGTAGGAAGTAATGTCTTGCAGGCCCTGCCAGAGTTGCCGTGCATCCGATGTCACCTCCAACCTCATTCAAAATTGTCTCTTCACCCTTGAAATAGCCCTCTGCAAATCATACCTGGTTTTCTGGTACAGGCCTGGGTCGCCTGCCTTGAATGCCACAGATCTAGCCTGCAGCAGATGATGTACCTCCTGGTTCATCCATGGCTTTTGGTTTGGGAATGTACAGTAAGTCTTAATGGGCACATACTCATTCACACAGGTTTTAATGAAGTTGGTAACAACTGCAGCATACTCATCCACGTTTGAAGATGAATGCTGAATACAGTCCAGTCCACTGATTCAAAGCAGTCCCATAGGCGCTCCTGTGCTTTCCTTGTCCATACCTTCTTGGTCCTCACTGCTCAGGGAGTAGAAGTACAGCTAGGTGATCAGACTTCCCGAAGTGAGGGTGTGGAATAGCACGGTAGGCATTCTTGATGGTGGTGTAGCAATGGTCCACTGTGTTGTTTCCTCTGATATTGCAGGTGATCTGTTAATGGTAATTGCTTAGCGATTTTTTCAGACTGGCCTGGTTAAAATCTCCCAAAACAATGGTGAAGACATTAGGGTGCGCTGTTTCGTGCATGTTGATCCCATTGCTCAGATCATCTAAATTCTGCTTGACATTGGCCTGAGGTGGAATGTAAACTGCTATCAAAATGACTCTGGAGAACTCCCATGGTAGGTAAAAAGGACGGCACTTAACTGCAAGATATTCCAGGTCTGGTGAGCAGAACTGGTGCACTGATATATTTGTACACCAAGAAGAGTTGATCATGAGGCATACTCCTCCACCTCTGCTTTTGAGAGACTATAGATCTATCCTGACGGTATATAGTAAACCCGTCAATCTGGATCACTGTATCCACTATGGAAGGGGTTAACCAGGATTCTGTGAAACAAAGGACACATGCGGTCCTGTGTCCCTCTGATTCAGCACCCTAGCTCTGAGATCATTGATTTTATTCACCAGAGACTGCACATTCGCCAGCAAGATAAGTTGGTATAGGAAGTTTAAAACCCCGTTTCCTTAAATGCCCTTGTAACCCTGATCTACACCCGTGCTTCCTCTGAGGTGTCCTCCTATGAATGCTAATTCACAGCATTCTCTGTGTAAAAATGTTTCAGCTCCCGTCCACTTTAATTCTTAGCCCTCTTCGATGTAAGTCCATGTCCTCTAGTAGAATCTGCTACCCTGGGGAAAAGACTCATGGCTTTGTATACCTCTTTTAGATTAGATTATGAGGACACGCAGTCCTCATTTATTGTCATATAGAAATGCATGCATTAAAAAATGATACAATGTTCCTCCAGAATGATACCACAGAAACACAAGACAAACCAAGAATAAAACTGACAAAACCATATAATTATAAAAAATAGTTACAACAGTGCAAAGCAATACCATAATTTGATAAAGAGCAGACCATGGGCACGGTAAAAAAAAGTCTCAAGTTCCGATAGCCCCATCATCTCACGCAGACGGTAGAAGGGAGAAACTCTCCCTGCCATGAACCTCCAAGCACCACAAACTTGCCGATGCCGCACCATTGGAAGCACCCGACCGCAGCGGACTCTGAGTCCTTCCGAAAACTTCGAGCCTCCGACCAGCCCTCTGACATCGAGCACCAAGCGCCATCCTCTGCCGAGCACTTCGACCCCAGCCCCAGCCACCGAGCAACAAGCAAAGCCGAGGACTTGGGGCCTTCCCCTCTGGAGATTCTGGATCACACAGTGGCAACGGCAGCGAAGCAGGCATTTCGGAAGTTTCACAAGATGTTCCTGTGTGCTCTCACGTCTACCTCCATCAAATCAGGATTGTGCACGGCACCCTACTTGACAGATAGCAGACATCACCGGAATGGCTGCTGCGAGCTGCGAGCTAAGATCACTCCTCAACCTCTTACACTCCAGGGAAAAAGAAGTTTGTGTATCCAGTCTTTCTTTATAACTCAAACCCCTGAGTCACAGTAAAATGCTTGTGAATATTTTCTACACCCTTTCAAACTTAATGACTGCCTTTCTCTAGCTGGGAGGTCTGTAGCTGACCAGTGTGGTCTCACCATTGAACCTTGCCTTGCCATCAGCACCTCTCTAAAATAAATCACACCAGAGGATTTTGTTCTAGTGAAGCAAGTGATCCTTGACCTCAGAAAGCTCCCTAAGCAAAAGGATGAGAATGTTGAAGAAGAGTAGTGCTGACGTTTTGACAGTACAAATTGTCTGCGCTAACTTCAACTCGCTACACAGGGTTCCAGGTCCTTAATTTCTTGGCCACTCTGACGACGATCCTTTCCAATCTTCAGTTTGCTTTTGCCATCTGAATTCTCAGATCAAAACATCTCGAATTTGGCAATAGCCTGTAACTTCATCGGATGATTTTGTGCTTTAAGGAGGAAGCTTTCCAAATTTGTAGTGTGTGAAAAGGGACAGATCATTGTCTACATTACCAGACGTCAGATTCCTGAACTAAACACTCGTATCTCAACACATTAAGTGATTTCCAAGCATGGAGAAAATTCTGCAAATGTACTGTTCCCACCAATTTGCTGTCACTTTGACCTATGGCAACTGAGGCTGAAGAAGACACTGGAACCTTCAGTTACTATGGTGAGAACATAGTCTTATGGTTCTGCACACCTCCCACAGTGACCAAGCACTCTGGTGAGGTGTGCAGAGCCAGAAGACATGGGAGCAGAATTAGGCCAATCGGCTCACTACTATTCAATCATAGCTGATTTAGTTCTCCTTTCAACCTCATCCTCCTTCCTGGTCCTCATAATCTTTGACGCTGCAAATAAACCGGTAGTCTTGTCAAGCATCACTTATTCTGCTTGCGACAAAGTCTGTACATCCAGTTGGCAACTTCCTCAGAACCCACGGCGGTGGGATGGAAACAAGTCACTCTTACCCCTTTGAATTGAATCAGTTTTGGAGGGCTTTTACAACTGGACGTTCTATGGCTGGCTGTTAACGTTTGGTTCCTCAATGCAGAAAAATAATGACTTCCATATGTATTGTAATCTCTGGACTTACAGCCAGCGAAGTACTTTTGAAATGAGGGTACTCTTATCGTGGAAGGAACATAGCAGCCAATTTTTACATAAGCTTTCCCCAGCTTCCTGACCAATATTTAACTGCTCCCTTTCCAGCAAGTAAGATTAAGATAAGATTAGCTTTATGTGCGATGAGATGCATTATTTGCCACAAATCTAATCAGCAAGGATGGTGCCGGGCAGCCCACGAATCTCGCTGTGCTTCCAGCAAGGCCACAATTTACCAACCCTTCGGAATGTGTGAGGGAACTAGAGCACCTGGAGGAACACACATCAAAGTTGCTGGTGAATGCAGCAGGCCAGGCAGCATCTCCGGGAAGAGGTGCAGTCGACGTTTCAGGCCGAGACTCTCCGTCAGGACTAACTGAAGGAAGAGCTAGTAAGAGATTTGAAAGGGGGAGGGGGAGATCCGAAATGATAGGAGAAGACAGGAGGGGGAGGGATGGAGCCAAGAGCTGGACAGGTGATTGGCAAAAGGGATATGAGAGGATCATGGGACAGGAGGCCCAGGGAGAAGGAAAGGGGGGAGGGGGGAAAACCCAGAGAACTCAAACTTCTGCTAATGCTCCACCTCCCCCCGTACCTCATCCATTATTTATTTATATACACACATTCTTTTTCTCCCTCTGTCCCTCTCACTATACCCCTTGCCCATCCTCTGGGCTTATTCCTCCCCCTTTTCTTTCTCCCGGAGCCTCCTGTCCCATGATCCTCTCATATCCCCTTTGCCAATCACCTGTCCAGCTCTTGGCTCTATCCCTCCCCCTCCTGTCTTGTCCTATCATTTTGGATCTCCCCCTCCCCCTCCAACTTTCAAATCTCTTACTAGCTCTTCTTTCAGTTAGTCCTGACGAAGGGTCTTGGCCCGAAACGTCGACTGTACCTCTTTCTAGAGATGCTGCGTTCACCAGCAACTTTGATGTGTGTTGCTTGAATTTCCAGCATCTGCAGAATTCCTCGTGTTTGCACCTGGAGGAAGCCCACATGGTCAATAGGAAAATGTACAGACTCCTTACAGACAGTGGTGAGAATTGAACCCCTTTCCTACAGCTAGAGCTGTAAAGGGTTGCACTAACTGCTGCACCACAGTGCCACCCTAGTACATTGTGAAGTTGTACATCTTTGGACCAAGCACCTAGGGTTTTGTTTAACATGAAGACTCAAAGGGAGGAGCTTCTCCAGCAATTAATTGATCTGTTACCGCCGGATGGACAAACCATGGAAGATCGACACAAGAAATACTGCAGCCGCTGGAAATCTAGAGCGAGACACACAATGTGCTGGAGGAGCTCAGCAGATCAGGCAGCATCTATGGATGGGAATAAACAGTCGGCGTTTCTGGCTGAGACCCTTCATCAGGACTGCTCCTGACTTGTTTCTGAAGCAATCAGCTCTGCACGAATGCAGGCAGAGATCATAGCTTTTGAGCATAGATGGTCATGAGAGGGAATGTGGCTCTGAATAAAGACTTGTTCAGTGCAAGTGACCTTTTGGAGGGATGTGACATTGATTGAATCAGTCAGACATTTTGCTATAATGGCATGGTGATAAGAAAAGGGACCTCATTAGATTAGATTAGATTAGATTCAACTTTATTGTCATTGTGCCGAGTACAGATACAAAGCTAAGGAAATGCATTTAGCATCTGACCAGAAATGCAAAGAATAGTGTTACTTACAAAATAACTGTGAATAAAAAAAGTGCTACAGCACACAAATATAAAAGTACTGAGACAGTACAATATGGGTGCAATACTGCTTAGCGCTGTGATGAGAGGTTCAGCAGGGTCACAGCCTCAGGGAAGAAGCTCTTCCTGTGCCTGCTGGTGTGGGAGCAGAGGCTCCTGTAGCGCCTACCGGATGGGAGGAGATCATCTTGGGTTGGTCAGAAATTGACCAATAGTTACATGATTATAACTGTTAAGGTGAACTTCTCATCAAAAATGTGTAACCTTAAAATGAAATGTTACAAGTCACATCTAGTTAGAGTATAAAAATCAATAAAGATAAAGTAAGATTGGCCTTATTTGTAACGTGTACATCAAAACATACAGTAAAATGTGATGTTTTGTGCCAAATCAAATCAGCAAGGATTGTGCTGGGGGCAGCCCGAAAGACTCATCAACCTTCTGACACCATCGTAACACGTCCAGTACTCACTAACCCTAAGCACACATCTTTGGAATGTGGGAGGAAACCAAAGTACCCGGGGGAATCCCGTGCAGTCGGGGGAGAAAGTACAAACTCCTTACGGACTGCGGCGGGAATTGAACCCCGATCTTGCGGCTGGCGCTGTAAAACGATGCCCTGCTACTGCGTTGCAACTGTTAAGCCATCTCTGAACCCTGCACCTGGGTGGTTTCCTTGCACATGCTCGTCGCTGATCAACGGTCGCGGTCTATAGCGTCCTTTCCTTTATTCCTCACCATAGATGCTGCCTGACTTGCTGAGGTCCTCCAGCATTTTGGGGTGGGTGTGTGTTACTGTGAACAAAGGGACTTAACTAATTCCTCCAAGTTGTGGAGCGTGACCAACCTCCAATGACCCTTCACCTCCCACCCTCTTGGTAGTGTTACCCTATTCATGACCTGCATGAGCATCAAGTGGTTTAATCTGATGAACCATAAAACATACTGTTTTAGTTAATCTTTAGTGCTTCTTATGAAACAGCTTCTGTTGCAATGCAGTATAATTGTCACTGGACCTTGGACTGATGTTACAGCATAAATTAATGCCAGTCACCTGACTGTGAAAAATCTCATCAGCCCTTCTATATTAACAAACCGCCTGTTAGATTTTACAATGGCTTAACAAACTTGCCTGGCACTAATTTATTTTCTTCCTTCCTTCCTTGTAGTACAATCCTTGGCTATCTTGGTGATTACTGGAAATCTTTTATCTTCTCTGATCTTTTAGAGAGGAAATCTTACCACTGGAAGGGATGGCGAATGAGTGTTTACAGGAAAGTGAGTGTGGTCGATAAGGGGACTGTTCCTCCACTCCTGGCTTTTCAGTTGGGTTGATTGGAATGGTCAAAAGAACTTTTTTAAGCGTTCAAGGAAGTAGCCCTGGTATTATACTGTAGCACGCGGTTGCAAACAGTGTGTTGCCATGTACTGAGAACGAGTCACTTCATTAGTTTGTTTGACTACAGGATTATAGGCAATTTTGGAACAACTGGCGTTTATTATTTGTTTTTCATTGATCCGAGAAACAAATGCTGCAAACACCCAGCAGATTAAACAGCCAACGCTTGAAGTGAAACTGAGTTAAATTTCAAGTTTAAAACCAGCTTAGGTGTGCTTTTTTTTACACTTTTATTCAAAACATTTCAGCATATGATGTTATGCTGACATTATAACCCACTCTAAAATCAAGATAAGATTTAAGAGACTTGAACTGAGAAGGTAGTTACAGTGAACCATACTGATGGATCTGATCAGAAAGGTCAGACAGGGTAAGGATGGCAAACTTGCATCCCTGAAGGGCATTGGGAAACCAAATTAGTTTTTGGTCAACAATTTTAGTAGTTGGTCATTACCTTAATTTAATCCAGATTTGGTTAATTAGTTGCATGGTGGAATCTAAACTTGTCAATGGTACAAGTATTTTGGATAGCAATAGTTTAACCACTCTGCTCTTGGTTTTTGCCTGTAGTTTCCCATAGTAATGACAAAGCCAAATGGCACTTAATCCAGAGAGGCGAAGAGGAAAATGCTAAAACGTTGTTGTACTGTGACGCCTTTAGTGCTAATGTTCAGAGGCTGGGAACAACTTTCAAATTATCCCGGTCCCAAAGCTTCTCTGCATGGGGTGACACAGTGGTGTAGCGGTTTGTGCAATCGCTTTACAGTGCCAATGATCACCAGCTGGGGTTTGAATCCTGCCACTGTTTGTAAGGGATTTGTACGTTCTCCCCGTGACTGTGTGGGTTTCCTCCGGGTGCTCTGGTTTCCTCCCACATTCCAAAGGTGCACAGTTAGGGCAAGCTGTGGGCTTGCTATTTTTTTTTAAGATACAGCGTAGAGTAGATCCTTCTGGCCCTTCACGACGCACTGCCCAGCAACCACCCCTGATGACGGGTTAATTTACAATGACTAATTAACCTACCAACTGGTACATCTTTGGACCGTGGGTGAAAACCGGAGGAATTCCACACGGTCACGGGGAGACCATACTAACTCCTTACAGGCAGCAGCAGGAATTAAACCTGGATCACCTGTGCTGTAGAGTGCTGTGCTAACCACTATGTGCCACCCCCAGTGCTGGTGCTGGAAGTATGGTGACACTTGCAGCTTCCCCCAGCACAACCCTTGCTGATTTGAGTTGATGCAAAATGATGCATTTCACTCTACGTTTCCACGTTTCAATGTACGCATGACAAATAAAGGTAATCTTTAATCTTTCCCGGCATGGAAACTGTTCCTTCGGCCCAAGTCACCCATGCTGACCGAGGTGTCTTCCTGAGCTAGTCCCACATTCCTGCCTTTGACCCATATCCCTTCTGAACCAGCTGAAACTTGCACTGGTCTGTCACGATAGATGTAGTAGTCAGTCAATCAAGTCCTGTAAAGAAAATAGTTTTATTCCCTACAAAGGTAGAAGAAGCTGTTTCTGTTCAAGTGTGAAAGCATGGCTGGAGGTGGAATACATTAAAACATTTTTATTTTATTTATATATACGCATACCCAAGGTACTCACTGTCTTTTGATATCTCCTATTCTGGGGTCTGGGCTGCTTTTCACAATTGAGAATGATGGAGTTACCACCTCTCTGAGGCCTCTGTTTCAAAAAGTAGGGTGGGTGGGTTTCCTGGGGTAAGATAGTACAGCTAGAAGGGAGGGATGGCATTATAAAGTTGTGTTGTTTTAAATTTTAGTCTTCTAGAGTGGGGATTGGTGAGCAATAGGGAAGAACAGGAAATAACAAACTTCCCCGACATGGGCCCAACAGATGTTTGAGAATCCCTTCAGTTTATGTGGGAGGCCACCCAAAACAAAAATTCACCACAAAAAAGAGCATCAGTTACCCAGTAATGTCAACACATTTAGGTTCTCCTCCAAGTGTACAGAATGAGTATTAATCACATATGATACATTGGGTCAAAATTCTGGAACTGTCTAACAATGCTAGGGTAGCAGCTGCTTTGCACATGCATTGCAATGGTGCAAGGAAGTGACCTAAGACTGGACAATAATGCTAATCTTTCCCTAATTTGCCCACATCCCAAACATTTATAGCAAAACATGCTGCTTTCCTGATTCTGAACTCCTTTTTTTTTTACTGGAGAAGTCCTGGCCAATGAATAGTAGGTGGCTTGTACAAAGATTCATCACATTGTTGATACCTAATGCTTTGGAATGGAACGTGATGAACCCAGATGTCAGCCTAACACTGTTGATATGAAAATTGTTCTACCTTCAAAGTTGTGACAACATTATCTTTGTCAACAAATGCCAAAGATTTCTTTAAACTCTTGAATCTTGGTGCTTAGATATTAGACAGGGTCCTGAGGAAGGGTCCCAGACCGAAATGTCAGCTGTCTATTCATTTCCATAGATGCTGCCTGACCTTCTGAGTTCCTCCAGCATTTTGTGCGTATCGCTTCGAAATTAGCTTTATATTGTGACTTGAGGATTATTGCAGCTATATTTCATTAGCAGCTTGAGGAGATTTGGTTTGCCACTTAAAACACTCAAAAACTTCTACAGATGTTCTGTGGAGAGCATTCAGACTGGCTGTATCACCGTCTGGTGTGGGGAGGTGGGGGGGGGGCTACTGCACAGGATCGAAATAAGTTGCAGAAAGTTGTAAAATTAGTCAGCTCCATCTTGGGCACTAGCCTCCTTAGTATCCAAGACATCTTCAAGGAGCTGTGCCTCAGGAAGGAGGCATCCATCATCACGAAGGACATGCCCTCTTCTCGTTATTACCATCAGGAAGGAGGTTCAGAGGCCTGAAGGCACATACTCAGTGATTCAGGAACAGCTTCTTCCCCTCTGCCATCCGAATGGACATTGGCACGCAAAAGTTTGGGCACCCCGGTCAAAATTTCTGTTGCTGTGAATAGTTAAGTGAGCAGAAGATGGACTGATCTCCAAAAGTCATAAAGTTAAAGATGAGACATTCTTTTCAGCATTTTAAGCAAGGTTAGTATATTATTTTTGTTTTGTACAATTTTAGAGTGAAAAGAAGGAAAGGAGCACCATGCAAAAGTTTGGGCACCCCAAGAGATTCGAGCTCTCAGATAATTTTTACCAAAGTGTCAGACCTTAATTAGCTTGTTAGGGCTATGGCTTGTTCACAGTCATCATTAGGAAAGGCCAGGTGATGCAAATTTTAAAGCTTTATAAATACCCTGACTCCTCAAGCCTTATCCCAACGATCAGCAACCATGGGCTCCTCTAAGCAGCTGCCTAGCACTCTGAAAATTAAAATAAGTGACGCCCACAAAGCAGGAGAAGACTATAAGAAGATAGCAAAGCATTTTCAGGTAGCCGTTTCCTCAGTTAGTAATGTAATTGAGAAATGGCGGTTAACAGGAACGGTGGAGGTCAAGTTGAGGTCTGGAAGACCAAGAAAACTTTCCGAGAGAACTGCTCATAGGAGCTAGAAAGGCAAATCAAAACCCCCGTTTGAATGCAAAAGACCTTCAGGAAGATTTAGCAGACTCTGGAGTGGTGGTGCACTGTTCTACTGTGCAGCGACACCTGCACAAATATGACCTTCATGGAGGAGTCATCAGAAGAAAACCTTTCCCGTGTCCTCACCACAAAATTCAGCGTCAGAAGTTTGCAAAAGAACATCTAAACAAGCCTAATGCATTTTGGAAACAAGCCCTGTGGACCGATGAAGTTAAAATAGAACTTTTTGGCCGCAATGAGCAAAGGTATGTTTGGAGAAAAAAGGGTGCATAATTTCATGAAAAGAACACCTCTCCAACTGTTAGCATGGGGGTGGATCGATCATGCTTTGGGCTTGTGCTGCAGCCAGTGGCACGGGGAACATTTCACTGGTAGAGGGAAGAATGAATTCAATTAAATACCAGCAAATTTTGGAAGCTAACATCACACCGTCTGTAAAAAAGCTGAAGGTGAAAAGAGGATGGCTTCTACAACAGGATAATGATCCTAAACTCACCTCAAAATCCACAATGGACTACCTCAAGAGGCGCAAGCTGAAGGTTTTGCCATGGCCCTCACAGTCCCCCGACCTAAATATCAGCGAAAATCTGTGGATAGACCTCAAAAGAGCAGTGCATGCAAGACAGCCCAAGAATCTCACAGAAGTAGAAGCCTTTTGCAAGGAAGATTGGGCAAAAATCCCCCAAACAAGAATTGAAAGATTCTTAGCTGGCTACAGAAAGTGTTTACAAGCTGTGATACTTGCCAAAGGGGCAAGTACTGCTATGCAGGATGCCCAAACTTTTGCTTCCGGCCCTTTTCCTTTTTTATTATTTTGAAACTGTAAAAGATGGAAATAAAAAAGTAATTTTGCTTAAAATATTAAAGAAATGTGTCATCTTTAACTTTATGCCTTTTGGAAATCAGGTCATCTTTTACTCGAGTAGCTATTCACAGTAATAGAAATTTTGACCGGGGTGCCCAAACTTTTGCACGCACACACACACACACACACACACACACACACACACACACACACACACACACACAAAAGGAAGAATGAATTACTATACATATATATATATAGTAATTCAGTTTTTCTTTCTATATTCATCATGTATCACATTGTACTGCTGCCACAAAGTTAACAAGTTTTACACTATACGCAGTTCATATTAAACCTGATTCTAATGCTGAGGTGTGTAGCATTAATTAATATTAATATCAACAGTAAAGTAAGGTCATAACGGAAGCCCGAGGTACAAATAAACTGATATGAAACCAGCTTTGACCTTCATTTAAAAACAAAGTGTTGGAAACACTCAGCAGATCAGACCACAATATTATCAATGTTTATTGACATAACCTTAAGGTTTCTAGCCTTTCATCGTTTTCTTTTTGACTTTGGTTTCCTGGTGATACCTGTGGCTGAATGTTTACTGGAAATTAGAGTGTCAGAATGACACTTCTAGATCCAATGTCCAGATTTACCATAGATATTCACGTATGGTTGTAGTACTGTGCCCCACAGGAGCCATTCTGTGCTGCATTTCATGAGCTTTTGAAATATTTGCTGAGTAATTAATGAGAAAAGGTTTCATCGACGTGCTGAAATGAAAAGACAGCAGGAGGCTCAGGCAGAGCTTGAACACTGGGATAGAAAAGTTATGCTGGTAAAATTTGATCCGTTTTGTATTCCTTTTTGTAATCAAGGTCCTTTAGAATTAGGTGCATCTGTTATTCAATTATTAATACTCTGCTATGTTGTGTCTGCCTCACTAGCAGCCTGCTCATTAGGAGATTCCTATTTGAAAACATAACTCACAAAATGCTGCAAGAGTAGCCCTGATGGAGCCCTATTGTTGATACTGGCTTTGTGTGTGCTGGCCTCAAAGATGACTCCCAATGGCTTTATACAGTCATCTTTCAATATAAAGTGAATCTGCTGAAGCTGAGGTTTGGCATTCAGTGAATGTACTTTCTCATAAACGCAAGAGATTCTGCAGGTGCTGGAAACCCAGAGAAACACATACAAAATATTGGAGGAACTCAGCAGATCGGGAAAATCTCGGCCAGAAATGTGGACTCTTTATTCCTTTCCAGAGACCTGCAGAGTTTTGGACCGAAGGTTCAGTTGTTAAGGGACCTGGGCTTTCTCGTTTTTTATTTATTTTCTGCGGATAGGAAATGATACTTTTATTCTTAACCACAGGCTAGTTACTACCACATAAAATGGTTGAACTGTGGATGAGGCTGATTGGGGAACATGCTTCGAAGTAGAAGGTAGCGAGGTTGTTTCCTACATTACACAGGAAAGCACTTTCTGGAGCACAGTCAAGCACTGGGGCACAGCACACGAAGATCAGCAGATATGCAGCAAGGCCTCAAACTTCCCTGTGATGTGAAAAGCCACTGAGGGTTTTTGTTCTCTCTCTCTCTCCTCTGTGATCGGTTATTACAGTAAGCAAATGCCACCTGTTCAATCAAGCCACAGAACCTTTTGAATGCCTGGAAGGGAAACTGATTTACACGTGATATCCATTTATAGTTCTGACCCAACTCTGTATTAGTGTTTTTACTTCGCACAGAGACCATGCTAGTTTCTGCAGCAAATCAATTTTGTTTAATGACATTTCCCGCACACAAGTGTAAAAGAGAATGAAATAATTGTTACTCTGGATCTAACGCAACACAAAAAAAACACTAAGATAAAGAACACAATAATAACAAACACAAATAATATAATTACATATGATAGCTTATATACATTGATTGTATGTCTGTAAAATGACGCTGTGCACAGGAGAGTCTGTAGGTAAGGTGTTTCACACAGGAAGTGATAAAGAAGTGGCGGTGAGGTGGGTTAGTACGTGGAGGTGTTGATCAGCTTTACTGCTTTCGGTTCTGGCAACGAGCTACGAAGCCTGCTCCCTGAGGGGAGTGGGGCAAGCGGTGTATGAACAGGGTGGGTGCAATCCTCCATGCTGTGCTGGTCTTTTCCTGGCACATTTCTGTAGGTATGTTTCTGACGGCAGGCAGACCGATGATGGTGATGCACTGGGCAGTTTTGTAGAGCCTCCCTGCCCGCCCGCAGTGCAGATTCCGTTCCAAGAGGTGACGCGGCCTCATTAGGGCTGCTCTCTGCTGCCCACCTCATTTGCCTGCTGGCTTTGAGGAAGAGATTATTGACCAGGTCTCCAGCTCTTCCGCCTCCTGTTTGTAAGCCGGCGCAGCGATGCTGGTGAGGAGCTCCACCGCTGTGGTGTCATCGGCAGCCTTGACAATGTGATTACTCGGGGGTTTGGCCTGTTGGACTAAAGCGGCCAAGACGAGGGTATGGTGGTGCGCTGCTGTTCACTGGAACGGCTTCCTCGCACCTCAGGCTAAGAATCTGCAGAATGTGAGTTCAAATCCCACCACGGACATTCTGAGTTATGTTTCAGAAATCTGGAAAATCACGAGGTGACAATATAAAAGTTTCCAGTATGTATCTAGCAAAAAAAGAACTACATGTCTTGAAAACTGCCTGTGACCGTGATGGCAGTTGTTGACGGCTCATACTGCAGTACCAGATCTACCGGTGATGTTTGATAAATACAGACCGAGCATCAGGATCAGGCTCAATATTGCTGACATATGCTGAGAAATTTGTTGTTTTGTGGCAGCGGTATGGTGTAATACACAAAAATACAACTATACATTACAATAAGAAATATATATAGAAGTTAAGTAAGTGCTAAAAGAAGGGAAAAAATAGTGAGATGGTGTTCAAGGGTTAGTTCATTGTCCATTGAGGAATATGGTGGAGGGAAGAAGCTGCTCCTAAAACACTGAGTGTGTGTCTTCCGGCTCTTGTATCTCCCCACTGATGGTAGTAATAAGAAGAGAGCATGCCCTGGGTCAGGAAGAGCCTTAATTATGAACACAAAATACTCTGCAGATGCTGGGGTCAAAGCAACATGCACAAAACGCTGGAGGAACTCGGCAGGTCGGGCAGCATCCGTGAAAACGAACAGTCAATGTTTCGGGCCGAGACCCTTCGTCAGGACTGAAGAGGGAAGGGGCAGAGGCCTTATAAAGAAGGTGGGGGGAGGGTGGGAAGGAGAAGGCTGGTAGGTGCCAGGAAAAAAAACCAGTAAGTTCCGCCTCCTTCTACTACCCATTGTTTTCCCCTATTCCTTCTTCACCTTTCCTGCCTATCACCTCCCTGCATCCCCTCCCCCACCCCTTTATCTTTCCCCTTACTGGTTTTTCACCTGGAACCTACCAGCCTTCTCCTTCCCACCCTCCCCCCACCTTCTTTATAGGGCCTCTGCCCCTTCCCCCTACAGTCCTGACGAAGGGATCCGGCCCGAAACGTCGACCGATCTTTTCCACGGATGCTGCCCGACCTGCTGAGTTCCTCCAGCGTGTTGTGAGATATGCTGACAGTCTCCAGCCCCTTGGTATGAACATAGAATTCTCCAACTTCCGGTAATTCCCTCCCCCTCCCTTCCCCTATCCCAGTTTCACTCTACCCCTCCCCCAGCTGCCTACCACCTCCCTCATGGTTCCGCCTCCTTCTACTACCCATTGTGTTTTCCCCTATTCCTTCTTCACCTTTCCTGCCTATCCCCTCCCTGCTTCCCCTCCTCCACTTCTTTATCTTTCCCCTTACTGGTTTTTCACCTGGAACCTACCAGCCTTCTCCTTCCCACCCTCTCCCCACTTTCTTTATAGGGCCTCTGCCCCTTCCCTCTTCAGTCCTGACGAAGGGTTCCAGCCCGAAACATTGACTGTTCGTTTCCACGGATGCTGCCCGACCTGCCGAGTTCCTCCAGCGTTTTGTGTGTAAGCCTCAATTTATGAATGCTGTCTTTTTGGGGTATTGCCTGTTGACGACGTCCTCAACACTGGTGAGGCCAGAGCCCCCATAACGGAGCTGGCTGTGTTTGCGTCCCTCCGCAGCCTTTTCCGATCCTGTGCTGGGTTAAGCGTCGGGCTAGCAACTTGGCCTCATAAAAAAAAACAGACCAATGCTAAAATCCGATGCGCCACAAGGCGTGGAGAGGAACGACAGCAACAACATCTCTGCGGCTGAACTATGCACCGCTTGTACTTGCTGTGACTATCCCCGTCTTTCTCCTCCCACTCCCTCTGTTTCCACTTTTGTTTAGTTGTCAGTCCAATTACCAGTTAGAAAAGAATTTCACAATCCTGTGAACAAGCTGGCTGCAAAACACATACTCACTATAGACCACTCACTCAAGACAGGAATTTGTAAAGTCTACGAGAAAAACTTTGTTTATATAGTGTGGCTACATGGTATAGCAGCATAGTCACTTTCCTGATGCAGCAATCATAGACCGCGGTTCGATTCCCGCTGCGGTCCGCAAGGGGTTTGTACGGTCTCCGTGTGACCGTGTGAGCTTCCTCTGGGTGTTGCCAGTTTCCTCCTGCGTTCCAAGCAGCGTACATTTAGGGTTAGTAAGTCACAGGTTTAAGTTGGGGCTGGAAGCGTGGCAACATAGAAACATAGAAAATAGGTGCAGGAGTAGGCCATTCGGCCCTTCTAGCCTGCACCGCCATTTATTATGATCATGGCTGATCATGCAACTCAGAACCCTGCCCCAGCCTTCCCTCCATACCCCCTGACCCCCGTAGCCACAAGGGCCATATCTAACTCCCTCTTAAATATAGCCAATGAACTTTTTTCTGTGGCAACACTCGCAGGCTGCTCGTAGCATGCTCCTCAGACAGTGTTTGCCTTTGACGCAAAACTGACGCATTTCACTGTATGCTTCATGTGCATGTGATACATAGAACTAATATTTATAAGTGGGGGACATTCCAAAATTCTTTACACCCTTCATTTCCTTGGATGGAACCTGGACTGTCTTGTACTTTTGTTGTGCTACATGCAAGGCAAGCCCCTACAAACACTATGGTGTTGCCTGGTAGCTTAGTGATGTTGACAAATGATTGCAGCCTGGCAGGAGAGAAAATCTCATCCTTCAAATTAAAACCCTTCTAATATTTCGAGAAATATGCATTATTCATCAGGACACATACTTCTTTGCACTCATAGTGCCATCAGTTGAATTGTAGACAATTGAATGGTTCCTCCTGAAACATTTGGGCCATGAAGTGTGAAAGGATGTTACATGGGAGGTATCTGAGGAGTAATTTCTTTAGCCAGAGGGTGGGGAATCTGTGGAATTTATTGCCGCCGATGGGTGTGAAGGCAAAGACAATGGGTATATATAAAACAGAGGTTGATGGGTTCTTGATTAGTAAGGATGTCCAATGTTAATGGGGAGAAGGCAGAAGAATGGGGTTGAGGGGTATAATAAATCAGCCATGATTGAATGGCAGAGCAGACACAATAGGCCAAATGGATAAATTCTGCTCCTGTGACTTTGTGATCTTATGGAGCCTGCCTCCTTAGTGCACAGTGGATCGTGCTCATCCAAGAACGGATGTGGCGTGATTTAACATCACGTCCCTGAGAACTTATCCTAGGCCCAACATACTGATGTAATTACAAACAAGAAAAGACAGTGGCTATATTTCAATCGGAGTTTGAGGAAAATTGGTGTGTCAGCAACAACTCACAAATTTCTACCCGTGCTGTGGAGAGAATTCTGACTGGTTATGTCACCACCTTGCATGGAGGAGCCACTGCATAAGGTTGGAAAAAGCTGCAAAAAGGTATAAACAGCCAGCTCCATCATGGGCATTAGCCTCCCCAGCAGTGAGGACATGCTCAGAAGGCGATGCCTCAAAAAGACCTCGGTCATCGTTAAGGATCCCCCACCACCCAGGATATGCCCTTTTCTCAGTGCTACCATCAAGGAGGAGGTACAGAAATCTGAAGGCAACAGTCTAGGAACAGATTCTTCCCCTCTGCCACCAGATTTCTGAATGGACAATGAACCCATGAACACTAGCTTTTTCACACTACGTATTTAGTTTAAATATCTTATTGCAATTTAATTTTTATATTATGTATTGCAATGTACTGCAGCCACAAAACAAAATATTTCAAAACATACTGTAAGCCAGTGATATTAAACCTGATTCTAATTCTGAGTCTGATTCACATCAGGATCCACAACAGTGCAAAAGGACTTCAGATTTGTGCTATCATTTTTCGTATATTGGACATCTGGAGCAAGACTTGGTGCAGGAAGATTGTAACTCTGAGGTGAGGCTGCTACATGTTCTACCACAGGACAGACTGTGAGAGGTCATCCAAAATGCCCTTATGCAAATGATCACTCTCAGCACAGCATTTTCCCGTAAGTGATACTGAACTGAAACCAAGAGCTGCCAAAACACTGCATTGTAAACTTGGTGCAGCCATTGAAGAAGCTTCTGTGATGTATTCATAACGAATCACTTTACTGCTCTGGCCAACTTTTGCCACACTAACTGTGAAGGCGTCTACTTCATCCACATCACAGAACTCAAGCCTCAATTTGAAGCAAAGTCCCTTTCATTGATTAAATACATCACAAAAAGCATCAATTCTCTCCATTTCAGATCAGTCTGTAATTCAAAACTAATTAATTTGCCCCATTGAATATTATTGACCCTGAATCAGGTCACGCTGATGTTTATACAAAATTGAGAAACCACCTCTGTAAAAGTATTGGCAATGCCAAAAAAAATTTGGCATCTGTCCTTTGACCCTCACTAATTTTTATTGATTCCACCACAGAAAGAATCCTTTCTGGATGCTGCACAGTTTGGTCTGCTAACTGCTCTGCCCGTGACCACAAGTAACTGTAGAGAGCTCAGCACATCACAGAAAAAAACACGGACTTCGTCTATATTTCTCAGTGCCTTGGTAGAACCCATCCATCCCAGACATTCCCTCTTCCCCATCCTCCCATCAGGCAGAAGATGCAAAACACAAGGAGATTTGCAGATGCTGGAAATCCAGAGGAACGCACACAAAACGCTGGAGGAACTCAGCAGGTCAGGCAGTATCTTTGGAAAAGAGTAAACAGTTGACGTTTTGGGCCGACACCCTTCTTCAGGACTGAGAGGGAAGGGGTGGACATGCAGGAATTAAAAGGTAGGGGGAGGGGAAAGGGGCTGGCTGGAGATAGGTGAAACCAGGTGGGTAGGGAAAGGTGAAGGGTTGGAGAAGAAAGAATCTGATTGGAGAAGAGAGCGGACAATAGGTGAAAGGGAAGGAGGAGGAGACCTGGGGAAGTAATAGGCAGGTGAGAAGAAGTAAAAGGTGAGAGTGGGGAATACTTTATACTTCATTGTCGCCCAACAATTGATACTAGAACGTACAATCATCACAGCGATATTTGATTCTGCGCTTCCTGCTCCCTGGGTTACAAATATTAAATATTAAAAATATTAAAATAGTAAAAATTAGTAAATATTAAAAATTTAAATTATAAATCATAAATAGAAAATAGAAAAATGGAAAGTAAGGTAGTGCAAAAAAACCGAGAGGCAGGTCCGGATATTTGGAGGGTACGGCCCAGATCCGGGTCAGGATCCGTTCAGCAGTCTTATCACAGTTGGAAAGAAGCTGTTCCCAAATCTGGCCGTACGAGTCTTCAAGCTCCTGAGCCTTCTCCCGGAGGGAAGAGGGACGAAAAGTGTGTTGGCTGGATGGGTCATGTCCTTGATTATCCTGGCAGCACTGCTCCGACAGCGTGCGGTGTAAAGTGAGTCCACGGACGGAAGATTGGTTTGTGTGATGTGTTGCGCTGTGTTCACGATCTTCTGCAGCTTCTTTCGGTCTCGGACAGGACAACTTCCATACCAGGTTGTGATGCACTCTGGAAGAATGCTTTCTACAGTGCATCTATAAAAATTAGTGAGGGTTTTAGGGGACTGGCCAAATTTCTTTAATTTTCTCAGGAAGTAAAGGCATTGGTGGGCCTTCTTGGCAGTGGACTCTGCTTGGTTGGACCAAGTCAGGTCATTTGTGATATTGACCCCGAGGAACTTAAAGCTTTTGACCTGTTCCACTTGCGCACCACCGATGTAAATTGGGACGTGCAGTCCGCTACTCCTTCTGAAGTCAACAACCAATTCCTTCGTCTTGCTGACGTTAAGGGATAGGTTATTGTCTTCGCACCATGCCACCAGGTTCTTAATTTCCTCTCTGTACTCAAACTCATCATTACCCGAGATACGGCCTACAATTGTTGTGTCAGCAGCAAACTTAAATATTGAGTTTGATGGGAACTTGGCTACACAATCATGGGTGTACAGTGAGTACAGCAGGGGCTGAGTACACAGCCTTGTGGGGCACCGGTGCTCAGAGTGATTGTAGAGGAGAGCTTGTCCCCTATTTTTACAGCCTGGGTCCTGTCTGTGAGGAAGTTGAAGATCCAGCTGTAGATCTGAGTGCTAAGGCCCAGGTTCTGGAGGTTAGGAATCAGTTTATTTGGAATGATGGTATTAAAGGCAGAGCTGCAGTCAATGAAAAGGAGCCTTACATATGTGTCTTTATTCTCCAGGTGTTCTAAGGAGGAATGTAGGGCCAGAGAGATGGCATCTGCCATTGAATAGAGGAAGAGTTGGTGGGGAAGGGAATATTTTTCACTGGAAGGGGAAATTGATAGTCATACCATCAGGTTGGAGGGTACCCAGACGGAATACCAAGTGTTACTCCAGCACCCTAAGGTGCAACACCTTATGAGAAGTTACAGTATTCTGAAAGTATGTACCACTAGCCTCAGGGCCAGCTTCTATCCTGCTGTTACGCCAGTAACTGAATGATTCCTTCGTACAATAAGTTGGTTTCTTGACCCCTCACAATTTGCCTCGCAGATTATTGTCTACCTGCACTGCTCTTTTTCTGTAACTGTAACATTTTACTTTCCATTCTTTGTACCTCAATGCACTGTGTTATGAATTGATCGATATCAATGAAGTGCAAGACGTTTTTTTTTACTGTACCTCCTCATGTGTGACAATAAAAGACCAATTTTACACCTTACCAATGACCTGTCCTGCCAAAGGGTTTCAGCCCGGCCTGCCGAGTTCCTCCAGCATTTTGTGTGTGTTGCTTGGATTTCCTGCATCTGCAGATTTTCTCTTGTTAATGATCTGATCTATCCAATTGGCCCAACTGGCTGTGGAACTGTGGCTCATCACTCAGGCTTGCTTGTTTCTCTGACAATAAGAATTAAAACAGCAGTGCCAGTACAGTCACGTTTTCCACTGAGGGGGCAGTTATCTTTCCAAAGGCACTTTTTTTTTTTTATTTCAAAATATACTTTATTCAAAAATAAATATATACAGTAAACCATTCAATAACTTTTCATCCTTTACATACGTTTCCATTATACTCAGTAAAATACCCGTGTTTATAGCCACCCATGTGGCACTCCAGTAGTTCAGCTTAGCATCTCATTGTTGAGGGGTATACTCCTCGCCCACCGACCCCTCCCACTCCCACGGGTGGAGAAACCTATACTGTGGTCCTTCCCCACCGGGCCCTTGCGGTGGCTGCACCAAGTTTCAGTGCGTCCCTCAGCACGTACTCCTGCAGCCGAGAGTGTGCCAGTCGGCAGCATTCTCCCACTGACATCTCCATGTGCTGGTAGATCACCAAGTTTCGGGCTGACCAAAGAGCGTCTTTCACCGAGTTGATGATCTGCCAGCAGCACCGGATGTTGGTCTCCGTGTGCGTCCCCGGGAACAGCCCGTAGATCAGAGAGTCCTCTGTCACGCAGCTGCTGGGGATGAAACGTGACACTAGCCCGTCCATCCTCCTCCACACCCTCTTTGCGAACTGGCAGTGTGCAAAGAGGTGGGTCACAGACTCCTCCTCACTGCAGTCCTCCCGTGGGCAGTGGGGTGCGGAGATGACGTTCCGGGCGTACAGGAGGGCTCTGACTGGGAGGGCCCCTCTCACCGCCAGCCAGGCGAGGTCTTGGTGCCTGTTGGTGAGATCTGGCGATGAGGCATTTTGCCAGATGAACTGGACAGTCTGCTCAGGGAACCACCCCACTGTGTCCATCACGTCCTTCTCCTGCAGTGCCTGCAGGACACTTCGTGCCGACCACTGCCTGATGGCCTTGTGGTCAAAGGCGTTCTCCTGGAAGAACTTTGCTACGTGGGATAGGTATGCCGGCAACGACCAGCTGACTGGGGCGTTGCGCGGGAGTGGGGCCAGACCCATCCTTCGCAGCCAGGGCGACAAGTAGAACCTGGGCACATAGTGGTACTTGGTGCCCACATACCTGGGCTCTACACACAACCTGATGCAGCCACATACGAAGCTGGCCATCAGGGTGAGGGCGACATTGGGGACGTTCTTGCCCCCGTTGTCCAGGGACTTGTGCATGGCGGTCCGTCTCACCCGCTCCATCTTGGATCCCCAGACGAATCTGAAGACAGCCCGGGTGATTTCCGAGCTGTAGGAGCGGGGGACGGGCCAGACCTGCGCCAAGTACAGCAGCCCTGAGAGCACCTCACACTTGATGACCAGGTTCTTGCCCGTTATCGACAGGGAGCGCCCTCCCCACAGTCCCAGTTTCTGTTTCACCTTGGCAGTCCGCTCCTGCCAGTTCTTGTTGCACGCCTCAGCCCCTCCGAACCAGATCCCCAACACCTTCACGTGGTCAGACCTGATGGTGAAGGGGACGCTGGATCGGTCGGGCCAGTTGCCAAAGAGCATGGCTTCGCTCTTCGTGCGGTTGACCCTGGCCCCCGACGCTAGCTCGAACTGTTCGCAGGTGCCAATCAACCTGCGAACTGACCTCGGATCAGAGCAGAAGACGGTGACGTCGTCCATGTACAGGGAGGTTTTCACTTGGGTCCCTCCACTGCCTGGCAGCGTCACCCCTCTTATGCCCTCATCCCTCCTGATGGCTTCCACAAAGGGTTCTATGCAACAGACAAACAAGACAGGGGAGAGGGGGCAGCCCTGCCTGACTCCAGACCTGATGGGGAAGCTGTCTGTTTCCCACCCGTTGACCTGGACTGCACTACGGATGTCTGTGTAGAGCAGTCTGATCCAATTCCGGATTCCCTCCCCAAATCCCATTTTGGAGAGCACGTCCGCCATGTACGTGTGCGATATCCTGTCGAAGGCTTTCTCCTGGTCCAAGCTGACCAGGCAGGCGTCCACCCCCCTGTCCTGCACGTAGGCGATGGTGTCCCTCAGCAGCGCGAGGCTGTCTGAGATCTTCCTGCCCGGTACAGCACAGGTTTGGTCCGGGTGGATCACCTGTCCCAGAGCAGACTTGACCCTGTTGGCGATAGCCTTGGACAGGATCTTGTAGTCCACATTCAGGAGAGAGATGGGTCTGTGTTATCTTACCAACCCAACCAATAGAGCACTACCACAACCCAGGGAGCAGCATTCTTGAAATCCAGTCCAGCTAGTCACACCTGTGACTCATTGCAGGCGTTGTGCAAGTGGCAGCAATTCTCTGTATTGTGGAGGGAAACATCAATGTCTCCAGTCAGTATATCAGGGTGCACTTAATTCCTTTAACACAGTAAAGATTTACCATGGTGGAATGTTGGCAGACAAAATCTGACAGTGAGCATTTTGAGATGTTGGACCAGCGCTATCGAGCTCAACGAAGCAGCTGGTTTTAACGGATGAAAGAAGAAATGGTGAATTTCAGAAGGAAATTCCAGAGCTCTGGACCCTGACAGCTGGAGGCATGGACATGATTAGTTGAGTTAAAGTCAAGACAACAGAATAAGATAAACGGGGGAGTTGCAGCGAGTTTGCAGGGCTGGAGGGAGCCAGAGAGATCCAGAGGGTTTGAATTGTAAAGTGAAGGCTCTGAACACCTGGGGCCGTTGCAGCGTGAGTACTAACGATAGCTCGTATACATCACATCTATGTACTTAAATTTCATTGTCTGTAGTTATTACAGACAACCATCTGGATTAAATATTGATAGATAGATAGATAGATAGATAGATAGATATACTTTATTGATCCCGAGGGAAATTGGGTTTCGTTACAGCTGCACCAACCAAGAATAGAGCATAAATATAGCAATACAAAAACCACAAACAATTAAATGACAAAATGCAAACTATGCCAGATGGAAAATAAGTCCAGGACCAGTCTATTGGCTCAGGGTGTCTGACCCTCCACGGGAGGAGCTGCACGTTCGATGGCCACAGGCAGGAACGACCTCCCGTGCTGCCCAGTGTTGCATCTTGGTGGAATATGGCCGGAGTCCAACAGTAATAAGTTCAATATCCGGTCTACAAACACGTTCCTCGATTGTAATATGACCCGGATTGCACCATCTGTTGTTAATCAGAACAGTAAGCACCCAACTCCTTTAAGTTTACTGCTCTCAGTGCACTTCCGGTCAGCCCAAATGGTCTGGAAGCCGTCCATGGAGAAGTTTTGATTGGGTATGTCCTCGTACAGCTCCGTTCCAGTAAAACACATCACACTGCACTCATTAATTGAAAACATTAATTCATGCTAAGAGGAATAGCTTCTCATTACTGCAGTTAGGGAGGAGGAACAGGAGCCTGGAGATGCACGATGTTCCAGGAACAGCTTGTTCCCCTCTGTCATCAGAATTCTGGATGGCCGATGAATCCACGAACACTGCCTCACCGTTCCTTTTTGGCACTCTTTGATTTAATTGTAAATTATAATAATTTTATGTCCTTGCAGTGCTGCTGCAAAACAACAAATTTCCTGACGTATGTCTGTGGTAATAAACCTGATTCTGATTCTATGTACAGTCAGTGGCTGCTTCATTAGACTCCTCCTGCACCTAGTAACGTGGCCTCTCAGTGTTCGTTCATGGTCTCCTGGCACGGTAGCCCACCCACGTCGAGGAACAATGTGCTGTGCATTCAGAGATGCCCCTCTGCACGCCGTTGTAATGCGTGGTCATTTGAGTTACTGTTGTTTTCCTGTCACCTTGAACCAGCCTGGCCATTTTCCACTGACCTCTCATCAATAAGGTGCTTACCCCTGCCCCCCCCCCCCACAGAACTGCCGCTCCCTGGACACTTCCCGGTTTTTGCTCCGTTCTATGTAAACTCTAGAGACTGTTGTGCATGAAAATCCCAGTTTCTGAGATACTCAAACCACCCCGTCTGGCATCAACAATCATTCCGGAGTCAAAGTCACCTAGATCACATTTCTTGCCCATCCCCAACTGAACCTCCTGACCATGTCTGCATGCTTTTATGCATTGAATTGCTGCCAGATGATTGGCGAATTAGATACTTGCATTAACGAGTGGCTGTATCTAATGAAGTGGCCACTGACTGCATGTGCATTAGGAGAAAAGTCCAGGTTCCCAGGTGTCAATTTCACAATCTCCACCTTCTCCTCCTTGACAAAACTTGCAGACACTTCTCCTCCTTTGGCGAAGTGTTTACCCTCTCTGAAATACTTTTGGGAGAAGTTTTTTTAAAAAAAAACTCCTAATAGAAGTGAATGAGCACAGACTGTACTTTCAATATTGTCATTTAGATCCTGTGCTAGAGTGATTCTGCTGGGATGACTCATCCCCATGGGCTGGAGTGATCTCACCCCGAACAGGCTGAGTGACCATTTCTTGGGGAAGAAGGAAGCTGCACTCAGACAGCAGGATGGTAGTATTAAAGCAGGAAGTGATCCATTTACCAGAAAGCTGAAGTAGACCTTCTTTTGAAGTGAATTCTATTGTGGAAGTACAGCAAGTCATCAATTTAGAGTCATTTGTGCTGGCATTTACCAGAAATTAGCTTTACAGTCATTTGTGTGGTAAGGGAAATACACAAAGTGTAATAAACAAATCAAGAGAGCCAGACTAATTCTGTTAACAGAAAGAGATGTGAATTCACCAAAGTAGGAAAGATACTCACTGGCTGCTTACTAAGTAATTATTCTGTGTAAATGCAGTAGAAACCTATCACTACAGCAGCTCAGCCCGGACACTGAACTTGTGAACACGACCTCACTACTTTTTAAAATTTATTTCTGTTTTTGCACTACTTAACTATTTAATATACATATATATAATTACTGTCATTCAGTTTTTTTTCTATATTTATCATGTATTTCATTGTACTGCTGCCACAAGGTTAACAAATTTCACAACATATGCCAGTGATATTAAAGCAACACACATCAAAGTTGCTGGTGAACGCAGCAGGCCAGGCAGCATCTCTAGGAAGAGGTACAGTCGACGTTTCAGGCCGAGACCCTTCGTCAGGACTAACCAGCGATTGATCTGCCCACGTTTCATTGATTTGGGGAAGATGATTCTGTAAACTTAAAAAAAGATTGCCTGACGAAGGGTCTCGGCCCGAAACGTCAACTGTACCTCTTCCTAGAGATGCTGCCTGGCCTGCTGTGTTCACTAGCAACTTTGATGTGTGTTTCTTGGATTTCCAGCATCTGCAGAATTCCTCGTGTTTCCAGTGATATTAAGCCTAATTCTGATAAAGATATATTTACTGTAATTGACAGTTCTTTTTCTCTCTATTATCATGGGTTGCAATGTACCGTTGCCACAGAGACAACAAATTTCACAACCTATGCCGGTGATATAAAACTTCTTTCTGATTGTGAGTTTGCTCTGCTGCAACACAAAACGCTTTCAAATGAGCGATTGTCCAGTGAATACTGAAGGCATTCGTTGAAGGTGATATATATATCTGTTGTAATGGTATATTTATCCCTTTTGCTTCCAAATATATTGGAGGCATTACCCTTTGTGATCTTCGCAGATCCAATAATTTGGATGTTGCCTGCCATTGTAAAGGTGGTGGCAGTGAAGCAGTAGACAGTTTTACATCTACTCCCTCCATTGCCCCGAACCCACCCGCAAATATTCTTTACTCTCCCCAGCAAAAAATTATCTGCTAGTGTGTCAGGCAGCATCTGTAGAGGGAAATAAGCAGTCAATGTTTTGGGTCACGCACCTTCACCTGCACTGATTTCCCCTGACTTCACGGTATTGCAGATTGCTTTATATTTTAACGTAGCTTCATAGGATATGCGGAGAATAGTACTAGCATTTATTAAGACAACCCTACTTCCCTTTTGTCCAAGAGCCCAACAGCTGCAAACCGTGCATGTCAAAGCACTCACAGTGATGTCTGGTAGGGAATGGAGGGATTTTAACACAGCAATAACAAAGGAGGGGGGGTGATGTACTCTATATTTAAGCATGCCTTGTAGGAAAACTACCCTTCCCATGAGCCTGTTGTCTCAATGCTTTTACATGGTGAAGTGTTGTGAGTTGTCAAAGTGTTATTGAAGAGGCCTTAAAAAGATACGTAGTCTGCGTATGGTGTCATGATGAAGGATGCCCTGAAACATCGACTGCTTATTCATTTCCATACATGTGGCCTGACCTACTGAGTTCTTCTAGATTTCCAGCATCTGCAGAATCTCTTGTGTTGATGATCATTCAAAGTGGTGTTTGAGCTGACAATCAGGATAGATAATTTGCCCTGCTCTTGTCCAATGTTTTTGAAGTGTTTTGTAGCTGCACTCATTTAGGTTGTTGTTGTTCCTTTTCGCGCCTCGCGGAGCATCAGGCGGCATTTCCTGCCCTTTCCTTGGCATTTGTCTGCTTTTTACGAGGTTCAACCCAGCACAGATGGAAAAGAGTGCAGGGGGCCTGGCCGGATTCGAACCTGGGACCATCCGTCTCGAAGTCCGGTGCTGATGCCACCACACCACCAGCCAGCATTCTCATCTAGGTGATAGAGAGAATTCAATCATGTTCCATCAAAGGTTTTAATCAAATAAGAGAGGGTGCAGAAAAGATTCACAAGGATGTTGCCTGGACAGGAGGACTTAAAGTATAAGGAGAGCCTGGATAGGCCTGGACTGATATCCCTGGTGTAAAGGATTGAGGGTACCTTTTTAGAGCAGGTGTACCCAATCTTTTTTATGTCACGGACCAATACCATGAAGCCAGGGGTCTGTGGACCCCAGTTTGGGAACGCCTGTTTAAAGGTTTTTTATGTTTATGAAGGGTGTGGAGAGTTACATGTGCCTCCAGGGTAGGGGGGCCTAAACAGAGAGAGCTTCGGTTTAAGGTGTGAGAAGGAAGATCTAAAGGGGACCGAAGAGGCATGTTTTTCCACACAGAGGGTAGTGGCATATGGCACAAGCTAGAGGAAATAGTGGAGGTGGGTACAATTGTAATATTTAAAAGATATTTATATAGCTGCATGGATAGGAAAGGCTTAGAGGGAGAGGGACCAAAAGCAAGCAAATAGGCTAGCGTAGAAAGGCTTCTTGATCAGCATGGATGAGTTGGGCTGAAGGGCCTGTGTCCATTGTGTATAATTCTAAAAAAAAATCTACGACATCTACGGGGAGCCGCGGTAGCGTAGCAGCACAACGCTATGACAGCTCTGGAGGTCAGAGTTCAGATTTCAGTTCCGACACTGTCTGTAAGAAGCTTGTGTGCCTTTCCAGTGACCCGCCCGGGTTTCCTCCGGGTGCCCTGGTTTCCTCCCACATTCCAAAGGCTTAGTGGCTATTGGGGTTGTAAAATGCCCCATGATTAGGTTAGGGTTAAACAGGTGTGCAGCCGGGCAGCGCAGCGCAGCTCGTTGGCTGGAAGGGCCCGTTTCTCACTGTATCTTTAAAGAAAAAGAACAATGAAAAACGTATCAGAACTGCTTGTCAGATGGTGGCAAGGCTTGGTAAAGTTAGGGCGTGATTCGCCCGCTGCTGGATGTTGGCCCACTATTGTAGTTACAGCGTTGGTGAGGATGGTGCAGTGATGTTTTTTGATCACTACAGACCCCAGGATATTGATGACAATGACTGAGCAAGGGTAATAAATTGAATAGCAAGAGGAGTTCTGAAGCTCCTTCTAGTTGTGAATACCTGTAACCAATTCCTGACCGATATGAGGCTTGAGTGTCACTTTCCACTTACCCACTGGAACTTTGTCCTGGTCCTGCTGCAGTGCTTCATTAGCTGAGGAGCTTTGAATGGAACAGAACACTGGCATTGTCAGTAAACAGCTCACTTTCTGACGGTAAAGACAGGAGTTCATTGATGAAGGTGGCGAAGTGGCAAGTCGAGGGCCCTGAGCAGCCCTTTTACTGGTGTCCTAATGCCAAGGTGTTTGGCCTTCATAACCTTCTTAAGTAGTTTTGTTACTACCATTCCAAACAGTTGATGTTTTTCGCTGATGATGCTCACTAGCTATACCACATTACAGGACAGTTTGGATCTGCCAGTGTAGCGACAGCTACGGAATTAGCTCTTTGGGGGAGCAAGTGTGAGGAGAGGGCCCTATTGTGTTTGATACAAGCCATGAAATTCACCGCTGTCATGCCTGCTTTAGGCAACGAAAGACCTGCTCCTCTAAAGCCCACCACCGCTTCCTCAGTGGGCTACGGAAATTCAGCACATCCCCAATACCTCTCATCAATTTTTACAGGTCTAACTCTCTGACTCAAACGGTCCTGTGATGTGGTATAGTTAGAGGGAATCAACAGCAAAAGGAGATTTAGGCAAGCAAGGCTCCCCCACTGCCCCATCTTGACTGAACTTTATAGGACCACCATTGAGAGCATCTCGACAAGCTGCATCCCCATCTGGTATGGGAGCAGCAGAGCACTGGACCAGATTTCCCTACAAAGGACTGTGAGGACAGCTGAAAGGATCACAGGGGTCTCCCTACCATCCATTGTGGACATTTATCAGGAGCGCTGCATATGTGGGACCATTAGTATTATCGAGGATCCCACCCATCCATCCAGCATACTCTCTGGCTTTCTTCCATCAGGCAGGAGACTCCAATGCATAAAGACAAGAATGATCAAGATAGGAAACAGCTTCTTCCTTCACATCATTAGACTTCTGAACTCTCTGCTGCATTGCATTCGACGTGTCGCTGGATAATTTGTACTGCACCCTTCAATATTTAATTTATGTGCGTTACTTTGTTAATCTATGTGGAATTCATTTGTGGATTTAATTCTCACTTTCCTAAATTATTGTGTGATATATACGTGTTACGTGTACTACTGTGCTTTACAGCCTAGTTTGGAGAAACGTTGTCTCATTTGACGATATACATGTATACACTTAAATGACAATAAACTTGTCTAGACTTGAGATGCACCTTAGGCGACATCCTGTCTGGAAGTATCACAGCTTGGTATGTCAACTGCTCTGCCCAAAGTCACTAGAAATTGCAGCTAGTTGTGAACACAGCCCAGTATGGCACACAAACCCGCCTCCCCTCCAGCACATCCTTTCTTGAATAAGGGTTCCAAGATGGCGCCAGCGAACAATGCGACCAATGGCGACATCGTGCAGACAGTTCACGAAACCGCTTCTATACTTCTTCTTACAAATACGATTTTACGAGTAAGCTGTGTGCAATTGGAACCTGTGACTTACATTTTGATGGTGTGTTTCAGGGCCGACTGAGAGATCTGGCACTTTCCTGTCTCTGAGGGAGTTCGGTGAGGTTTGGTGCGGAGTGTGTGGCCTGGAAGCCGGGAGATGGGGCACGAGCCCATGATCAACTCCACTGCTTCTCTCCGACTGAGGTGTCGAGCAAGGTTGAGGCTCGAGGAGGGTGAGAGTGGAGGACGGGCAGGTGTTCAGTGCCATCTGCCTGAGTTTGGCTCGTCGTCCTCTCCATCTTACAAGCTGGTGTCAGAGGACAGTCAGGGAGTCTTCGGATCAGCATTGCCAGGATTGATCAGTGAAGCTGTGAACTCATTTTGGGGTTCATGCTGCATGTGTTCCTGGATTCTGGTTACTCTTATTTTTGCTTTTTTTTTTGAGCAGTTTCTTTGGGGCAATTGAAGTGGACTGGGGCACTTTGGTGAAGAATAGTCGTGTGAACCAAACTGAATAGTACTGTACTCCATAGACTATCAATTATCTCTTAGTTTGATGTTTGGCATCCGCTTTGTGTTGCTTGTGCAATTTGTTCCCTTTTTTTTGCCCTTTGGGCGTTTGATGTTTTCCTGAGCGGGTTCCATGGTGTTTCTTTGTTTCATGTCTGCCTGCGGGAGGACAAGTCTCAGAGTTGTATCTGCATCCATACTTCGATAGTAGATGTATATTGACTTCAATTGCACTACCTTGGGAAAGCAGCAACAACCAAGGACCCCTCCCAGCTCAGACATACCCTCTTCTCTCCCTGTCCCACTGGGCAGAAGATAGAAAAAGTTTGAGAACACGTATCACAGGGCTCAAGAAGAGCTTCTATCACAGATATCAGATTCTTGAATGGACTCCTTGTATGCTAAAGATGCACTCTTGATCTCTCAAATGTGGCACTTTCTTATCTACCTGCACCACACACTCTCTCTCTCTCTCTAACACAGTACTCTGCATTCTATCTTTCTTTTTTGTACTACTTGACATACTTGTGTCCGGGATGATCTGTTGGGATGGAACACAAACACAGCTTTTCACTGTGTCTCGGTTTGTGTGACAATAACAAGCCAATTACCTATTAGAACAGCTTAGGCTTGCCAGCTGTCAGTTCGTGGCCTTGCAGTTAATACTGCCTGGAGAATGCCTGTCTACTTTTTTGCTTGCTGAACTTTCTGTTTTTGTTTCAAATTTCCAGTGTCAATTGTGGTTAGACTTTTGGATTACTTTTCAAATCTGTGCAGGGTGCCTGCCTCTGCTGCCAGTGCAGCCAGGAAGGTGCACAATGCTTTCATGTCTTGT
This sequence comes from Mobula birostris, assembly GCF_030028105.1. Taxonomy (NCBI): domain Eukaryota; kingdom Metazoa; phylum Chordata; class Chondrichthyes; order Myliobatiformes; family Myliobatidae; genus Mobula; species Mobula birostris. The sequence goes on along the minus strand of NC_092378.1, from coordinate 136,531,374 downwards.
CAGGACAGAATCCTCAGTTCCCAGGAAAGACACCAAATAAACTTTGCTTGTTGACTGTTAGATACTAACGTGGCTCGACTTGATCTAATTAACTATTGAATACATCTGGTCCTAATAAATGCCTTACCATACTTGGGATTTTGAAACAGAAATAGGCTGTTCATTCTCTCAAGGCTTCCAATGAGATCCAAGCTGATCTTTATCATAACTTCATTTTCATGCCTAAATCAACTCAAACTCAAACCCTATGAATCACAGTTTAGAAACTTCCTGTTCCTCCCTAGCCTCTTTGAGGAGGGAGATTCATAAATTTCCTATACTTTAGACACTTTATGTTAAAAAGAATGGGATAGCTTCAGTGTTAAGGTTCTGAATCCATCTTCCAGATTCCAGACAAGATGGTTACTTTGACCATCCCAATCGTTCAAAGGTTCAAAGTAAAGATTATTATCACAGTACATACATCTCACCACATGCAGCCCTAAGATTCTTTTTCTGCGGGCATACTTAGCAAATCTATAGAACAATAACTGTAAATGATAAACAAACTGTGCAAGTGCAGGAATTACAAAGGATGATTCAGAGAGACAAAGAAAGAATTAAATCAAACACTTCAATATTAGTGAATGAACAATAAGTTGCTTCTATGAATATGGGAGTGGCAAAAAAAAATCTGCAGAAGCTATGCTCAGAAGCACAAGACATTCTGCAAACGCTGGACGTCCGGAGTAACGCACGTAGAACGCTGGACATCCGGAGTAACGGGCGTAGAACGCTGGACGTCCGGAGTAACGGGCGTAGAACGCTGGACGTCCGGAGTAACGGGCGTAGAACGCTGGACGTCCGGAGTAACGCGCGTAGAATGCTGGACATCCGGAGTAACAGGCGTAGAACGCTGGACGTCTGGAGTAACGTGCATAGAACGCTGGAGGAACTCACCAGGCCAGGCATCACCTATGAAGTGGAATCAATGGCCGACATTTCAGGCTGAGACCCTTCATCAGGACTGGAAGAGAGAAGGAGTATGATCCGGCAGGTTATAGGTGAGACCAGGTGAGGGAGAGGGTAGGTGGGTGAGTGGTGGAGGGGGAATGCTGTAAGAAGCTGGGAGGTGATGGGTAGAAAAGGCAAAGGGCTGAAGAAGAAGGAGTCTGATAGGACAGCGAAGCATGGGAGAAGGAGAAGGAGGAGTGGAGCTAGATGGAGGTGATGGGCAGGGGAGGAGAAGTGGAGGGGTGAGAGGGGAGTCAAAATGGAGGACGGAAAAAGAGGGAAAGGGAAGGGGAGGGGTAAGAAATTACTAGAATTTAGAGAAATTGGCGTTCTCTACTCAGTGACGCTATACTCAATGAGAGTAAACTGCGATGAGTCAGTCTAATATTTTTACAAAGGTGGCTGGTATCCAGCATATGAATGACATGGGCAGCCCAAAGTATTCAACTGAACACAGGAAGGCCACAGTGCTGGGAATATTGGCCTGGGACAGGATACTGACATTTGCATTGTGCAGAGGGTATTCATTAGCATTTCCCGTGAGGTGCCTGCTGAAGGCTAAACGGTCTCGAAAGTGTTCATGCCATGAGTTTTGTTTCAATTTGAGTCATATAACACAGAGAACTTTTGGCCCACAACTTGCATTCCACCCATCAATTACCCGTCTGCACTGTTTCAGTTCACAGGAATTTAGTGTGTAGTCAACCATGCCTTTGCAATTCCAGTGGTTGAATGTTGTGGGAGCATCTGTCTCCGCCACCCACTCAGGCAGTGCACTCCAAACTCTAACCCTCCAGGTGAGAAAAATCTTCTCCAAACCCACTCTAAACAACTTCACCTTCAATCTAAATTTATTTTTTTTGAGATACAGCACGAAATAGGCCCATCTCGTCCTTCAAATCAGCATTCTTCCAACTTAGCACTAGCCTAGTCATGGGCCAATTCACAATGACCAATTAGCCCACCAACTGTTACGTCTCTGGAGTGTAGGAAGAAACCAGAGCACCGGGAATAAACCCACACATTCACGGGAAGAACACACCAACCCTTACAGACAGCGGCAGGAATTGAACCCGTTTTGATGGTACTGTAAAGCATTGTGCTAACCACTACAGAACCTTATATCCTCTAGTTCTTCACACCTCTATTTAAAGCCATAAATGTTTCCTACTATCTACCCCATCTATACTCGTCATAGTTCATCAGCCTCATCAGCCTCCTCTGCTGCTGGGAAAACAAGCTGACCCTTCCGAGTATTTTTTATAACTGAAGCGTTCCATCCCTGGCAATCACCTGCTGAATCAAAGTAAATTTTATTATCTAAGTACATATATGGTCACCACATATAACTCTGAGATTCATTTTCCTTCAGGCATATTCAGCAATTCTATAAAATAGTAACTAAAACAGGATCAATGAACGATCAATCAGAGTGCAAACTGTGCAAATGCAAGTATTAATAAATACCAATAAATAACAAGAAGATGAGATAACAAGATAAAGAATGCTTAAAGTGAGATCATTGGTGTGGGAGCATCTCAATGGATGGGCAACTGGGTGTAGTAACCCCCTTTTGTTCAAGAGCCCGATGATTGAGGGGTAGTAACTGTTCTTGAACCTGGTGATGGGAGTCCTGAGGCTCTTGTACCTTTTACCGACGGAAGAGCGAGAAAAGAGCATGGCCTGGGAAGTGGCGATCTCTGACGATGGGTGCTGCTTTCCTCCGACAGTGATTCATGTAGATGTGCTCAAAGGTTGAAAGGGCTTTACCCGTGAGGTACCGGGTTGAATCCACTACCTTTTGTAGGATTTTCTGTTGTTCAAAGGCATTGGTGTTCCCATATCAGGCCATGATGCAGCCAGTCAATATACTCTCCACAACACATCTACTGAAGTTTGTCAAAGTTTCAGATGTCATGTCGGATCTCGGCCGACTCCTGAGGAAGTAGAGGTGTGACAGTTCGTTCTTCGTGTTTAGACTTATGAGGTAAGTGCAATTTATACCTTTACACCCACTTCATTGCAATCATGTACTTCCTAAAAGTGGTGAATGGAACTGCACTCAATACTCCACCTGTGACTTAGCCTATGTTTTATACAGATGTACCATAACATCTCTGTCCCTATACCTCCGACCTATGAAGGCTAGCATCCTGTCCATCTTTTTTGTCAGCTTAACTACCTGTGCTGCCACCTCCTAGCATCCTTAGGCTTGTTCACCAGGTAGAGGTCTTCATCTTCAAAAATGTTTTGATGTCAACATCTCCAGGAAGCCAGGGCACTGCCTGAGACTGAGTACTGATACAGCTCCTATTTTTCCCACCTGATGGAAATGAAGTTATAAATGTCCTTCTGCTCCAAAAAGTAGACCCTTTTGTCATGGTGAGACTACACAAAAGTTCAAAGTACATTAATCATCGAAGTGTGTAGACAGATAAATGTAGGAAGAGGCTGACGGGATTCCTCTGTGAGCTGGCATAGACTAGATTTTCATCTGGATTTTTTTGTGAATTCAAAGACACTCAGCATTACATAATTGTATCTTGCCATCACTTCTGTAAACTTAATTGTTGATCTCGCGGACCCTGATTCACTGCCATCCACTTTTGCAAGAACAGGTCTTCACAAGACACCTGGCATCTGTTTTAATGTAACATATGCAATTCTCTCTCATAAATAATGCCAGACTCCATGATAACAAATAAGACTAGAGTGCATGGTTAATGGTCTGTGAGCAGTGAGCTAAGTTTGAAATAATACCCGACTCTTTTCTGAACTCTGTGATACAAAGAAGTTACCAGATGGAGATTGTTCTCAAAAGTTGCTGCATCCACACTGAGTCCTGGCAATTCAAGAGGAGGAAGAGCATTAGTGCTGGCAATGGGAGTCTTGAGGGGCACTCAAAAGCCTAGAGAAAGTTATGCAAGGCAGACACAACGTCATAAACAACCCAATTCCCCCACCCACCTGGGGCTCCAAACTTGCCCTAACAGTGACCTCTGATGCTACAAAATTGGAGAGGAAAAAAGTCATCTTCAGTTTCAGAAGCTGTCTAATAAAAGTAGAAGTAACTTAAACGGGAGTAAATGAGAGCTACTGGAGGAACTCAGTGGATCAGGCAGAAGTTGTAGAGTGAAGTGGACAGTCAACATCTCTGTTTCTTTCTTAAGCATGGATCAATCAATACCCCTCTCCTAGCACTCTCTTCCACCTGGTGGAATTGCTTGACCTGAACATTTTCTCTTTTGACATCTCTTCCTTCAAAATAAAGGAAGAGATGTCACTAAATGTCAGCTGTCCACTTCTCTCTCCAGCTGCTACCTGTCCTGCTGAGTTCCTCCTGCAGTTTGGCTTTCATGCTCCAACTTCCAACATCTGCGATCTCCTGAGACTCTAACTTAAAAGGGAGCTGGGTGAGTAGCTTACAACTCATGGGCTGTGTACTAGTATACAGCTTGAGGTACTGTGCACTTCATGTATATATAAAAAAAAAGTTAGCACTCACCGTGATTCCTACTTTGTTCCCCACCTTCTCTTCACTCACAATGACTTCTCATGATATTTGATAGCGGAATAGAAGCTCAGTCTTGTAACACTAAACCATGGACACAGGTTAAAAGTAGAAACAGTGAAACTAGTACATGACATAAAATAATTGGTGGAAACAGGAGCTGGATTAGTTCATGGTGGGTTAATGAGATCAGGTTGGTTAGAAACTTGGTCTGATGAATGGAAGTGTAGATTCACTGACGAGGTCAATAGCCTAGGGTTGTCATCACAAATTTATAGTCAACGTTGTAATATGAACAGCATTGTGAGACACAGCTCTCAGATATAAGTAGTCTTTTATCTGTCAAAATGAGACACAGCGGGCATCGTACTGCTCCAGTTCCAACTTCTGTGGTACACATCTGAAGGGATGTGTGCTTAGCCCCCTGCTCTACTCGCTTTCCACCTGTGACTGTGTGGTTAAGTACAGCTCCAACACCATATACAAGTTTGCTGACGACACCACTGTTGTGGGCCGTATCAAAGGGGTTGATGAATCAGCATACAGGAGGGAGATTGAAGTTTTGTCTGAGTGGTGTAGTTAGAACAACCTCTCACTCAATGTCAATAAGACCAAGGAATTGATTGTAGACTTCAGGAGAGGGAAACCAGAGGTTCGTGAGCCAGTAATCATCAAAGGATCAGATGTGGAGAGGGTCAGTACTTTAAATTCCTGGGTGTCACTATCTCAGAAGACCTGTCCTGGACAAACGTAAATATTATTGTAAAGAAAGCATGACAGCGCCTCTAGTTCTTCCAGAGCCTGAGGAGATTCAGCATGTTATCGAAAACCCTGGCAAACTTCTATAGATGTGTAGTGGAAACTGTGCTGACTGGCTGCATTATGGCCTGGTATGGGAACACCAATGCCTCCGAGCAGAAAATCTGGATTCGGTCCAGTACATCTCAGGTAAAACCCTCCCAACCATTGAGCACATCTGCATGAAACATCGCTGTAGAAAAGCAACACCCATCATCAAAGATCCTCACCACCCAGGCCATGCTCTTTTCTCACTGCTGCTGTCGGGTGCAGGTGACTCAGGCCCTCACACCTCCAGGTCCGAGAACAGTTACTAGCTCTCAACCATTAGTCTTTTGAACGAAAGGAGATAGCTACACTTATTTAAGGACTCTGTTAAATTGTTATTTCATACTTGTTATTTATTTATATCTGCCTTTGCACAGTTGTTTAGTTTACAGTTCTTGATGTTTACAGTTCACAGTTACTATAGATTTGCTAAGTATCCCCGCAGAAAAAGAATCTCAGATACGCTGTGACATGTATGTACTCTGATAATAAATTTACTTTGAACTTTTGAACCTTGAACATGTTCAGAGCAAAGGACAATTCTATATTTACAATGTATGTACAAAGCTTCCTTTTTTATATACATATAGGCATCCATTAGTCTCATGAGACCACGGATTTGCGCCTTGGAAGGTTTCCAGGGCGCAGACCTGGGCAAGGTTGTATGGAAGACCGGCAGTTGCCTATGCTGCAAGTCTCCCCTCTCCACGCCACCGATGTTGTCCAAGGGAAGGGCACTAGGGCTGATACAGCTTGGCACCGGTGTCGTCGCAGAGCAATGTGTGGTTACTCAAGGACACAACCTGAGACTCGAACTAGTGCCCTTCAGATCACTAGACCAACGCTTTAACCACTTGGCCACGCGCCAAAGCTTCCTTTGAATTTCGTATAACTTTCATACCTCCTCCTTCGCACCCAGACTCCAGACACGCAAAATGAATGTTAATTAACTTTGTCTGGTTTTTCGATTAACTGAAGTTCACAGTTCTATGAATCTATTGTTTAGAGCTACATTTAAAATTTAATCTCCAATCATGTTCAGGTCTAAAGACTGGTTGCTGAAGTTAATATTTTGCTATACACCCTAAATCCAGAATATGCTCTCATGGACACGGGCTGGGTTCTGACTAGCAGACAGTGTGGTTAAAAGAGAAAGCCTGGTTAATAGACAATGGTTGCTTAATTGTCACAAATTTAGAGTTATTAGAAAGTTTGATTAACTTACTTAGTTTAGTTAATTGACTCAGTTTGGTTTATGGACCCTGATTACTAGTGCAAATAACCTGGAGAAGATTAATTAATCTGTTCAAGTTAGTGAACCTGGGTTGGTTCACAGATCTGGACTGATAAATAGATTTAAAATGGTAATGAAATTATATTGGATGTTGGACATAATTTAATTGTGGATTCGGCTGCATAGTGGACAAATTGGGAAATAGATATAAGATGGTTTGTGAACTCTGACCAAAAATCATTGATATAAATCCATGTAGTTACTGCCTGACCTGTTGAGAACTTCCAGCATTCTTTATTTTCGAATGATTAATGGACTGTGCCCTTCAAACCTGCCCAATCATTTAATGTGATCTTGGCTTTGCCTCCATCCTCCATACCCCTTTAACTCTTAGTCTATGTCGGCAATTACTATTTCTGATCAACTCAACAGTGAGTTTTTAAACATGAAGTATATTGTAAAATAGCTTTGCCTTTAATTCACTTGGGTTTAATTTCTGTTAGCCTTAGTGAAATCAAATTTCAGAAGCAAAACAACAAATCACATTTCTAGAAATAAGGAAATTAGCCTTTATTGTGTTGAATTAGCTCCTTGAATAAATTATCCCATTAATCTGATTCCATTGGCTTTTGCACATTTTTCAATTTCCCTTTTGAAAGTTGCTCTAAAATCCTCTGCCAGGCAAGATATTCCAGACCATTACAAATCATTGCAGAAATAATCTCCCATCTAGTTTGCTTGCTACATTGAAGCATGGAATTTCTATGATTATAACCTAGTCTGCAAATTCTGTCTGAAATGGTCTTAGCAATTTCTTGGTACTTTGGTGGAAAGGAGTTTCCACCCATAAGGTCAATGGTAAGTCAGAAGAAATGCTGGAAGCGTGTATTGCAATACTAATGTTCACAGCCAAAAGAATCATTTTCTCTTCTGTCTTCCTGTAACTTTATTCTTACATTTTCTACTTACTAAATCTTCCCTGCTTTCTCTTTCTTTTTCCATCATTGTGTCCCAGAGCATCTTTCCCTCGTGTTTTTATCTGTGCCTCCACTTGGCAGTGCTTTCACTGCAGAGTCAGTGGGTTCCAAACTTGAACATAAATATCTGTGTGAATACTTAAGAAGTGCTGTGAACATACTATATGTCAAAGGTGCTGTATTTTTGCACAGGCCATTAAACAATGGCCAAGTGGTTAAGGTGTCGGTCTAGAGATCTGAAGGTCGCTAGTTCGAGCCTCAGCTGAAGCAGCGTGTTGTGTCCTTGAGCAAGGCACTTAACCACACATTGCTCTGTGATGACACTGGTGCCAAGCTGTATGGATCCTAATGCCCTTCCCTTGGACAACGTCGGTGCCGTGGAGAGGGGAGACTTGCAGCACGGGCAACTGCCGGTCTTCCATACAACCTTGCCCAGGCCTGCGCCCTGGAAACCTTCCAAGGCACAAATCCATGGTCTCACGAGACTAATGGGTGCCTAAAAAAAATTAAACAGAGGCTCAATCAGCTGCCCGAGTGAGCATAAAAGATGCCTGATATTATTTTGAAGAAAAGCAAGAAATTATCCTTGACCAAAATCTGGCTGGATTTTGTCCCTCAAGTGATATCTAAAAATGGATTATTTGATTATTATCACTTTTCTATTTCTAAGAATTGACACTCTCATTTCCTCCACTACAGTAAATGATTGCAATTTGAAAGCACTTAAAGTATTCTTGCTCTTGTGCTTTCTTATTTCCTAACATGGTTCATCCATTACAAAACTGGAATGGATTGCAGACTGTGCTATACTTTTTCTTTCTGTTTGTCTTTGTGCATGCCCTTTTTACACCATGCAGATTGATGTTTCCATCTCTGGACGTGCTCTTTTCTTCTTTGATACATATTTAAAAAAAAGTTTTTATGTTTCACATGTTTGAAGTTTTTACTTTACTCCTGTTTTAAGTTTTATATTTGTGGCCTCTTTCCACCTCAAACCATCACCTCTCCTGACTGCTGCCAGCCACACTTGTCATCATCTCCACCTGATTTCTTCAAATAAAAACACTAAAGGCTGGAAGTTCTCAGTATCTGTGAAAAGAGTAATGTTTCTGATTACTCATGTTTTAGAACATAGAACATTTCAGCACAGGCTTCTCAGCACATGAAGCTGTGTCAACCTTCAAACCTATCTTAAAATCATTCTAAACTTTCCCTCCTACGTAACCCTTCATTTTTCCATGCGCCACGTTTTATCGGGGAACATTGAGAAAACAGGTGTGGTTGTAATTTACAAAGAAGACGGAGGTGTGGAGAGGACAAAAGGAACACCTGTGAAAGTGAAGGTAAACTCACAGACTGGAGCCTGCAGGGAGAGGTGGGAGAGGTTGGTGAGGCTTACCAATGGTGGCTGATGTGTCCTGGAGTGGGCGTAGGAGAAGAATGCAAACAAAGGTCTGGGACTGTGTGGTAAGAGCAGGGCAGGTTCAGGCAGAATCAGAATCAGGTTTATTATCACTGTCTAATATGGTGTGACATTTCTTGCTTTGTGGCTGCAGTACATTGTAAATGCATAAAATGACAATAAATTACAAAATGAATAATTAATGCAAACAAAAACCGGAATAACGAGGTAGTGTTTATAGACCGTTCAGAAGTCTGATGGCAGAGTGAAGAAGCAGTTTCTGAATCATTAGTGGGTCTTCAGGCTTCTGTATTCCTCCCTCATGGGGATTATGAGAGAAGGACATGTCCCGGAGGTGAGGGTCTATAGATCTTTGAGGCACAACCCCTAGGAGATGCTCTCAATAATGGGGAGGTCTCCACCTGTGATGGAGCTGGCTAAGTCTACATCAGCCTCTCGTGCTCCTGCACGTTGGAGTCTCTGAACCAGGCTGTGGTGCAATCAGTTCGCAACCATGTATTGATAGAAATTTGCAGGAGTCTTCGGTGACATGCCAAGTCTCTCACACTCCTAATGAAACAGAGCCACTGGAGTGGCTTCATCATGAGAGCCACAGGCACGCCCACTTCGTGATTGCATCAACGTGTCGGCCCAGGACAGATCCTCGGAGGTGTTGACGCCCAGGAACATAAAGCTGCTCACCCTTTCCACCCCTGACCCTTCAACAAGGACTGGTGCAAGCTCTCCCGACGTGCAGGGAGAGTATCCGTGACAAGAGAGGAACTGAGTTAGGTCAGCAGGTGGACTGGATCTGAGCTACGACTAGACTCATCGCCTGCCTATCCCTGCGTTTCCCAGATGCAACGCCTGCATGAGCTGAACGTCCACACTAGTGTGTCCAATCAGGCAGAACGCTGATGAGCTGTGCACCTTCTAAAGAAGTCATCCCCTATTCATAAATCATAGATATTGTCAATTTTTAAAACTTATTTAGAGATACAGCACAGTTATCGGCCCTTTTGACCCAACGAGCCTACTCTGTGCAGTTACACCTATGTGATCTCCGACCGTGGAAGGAAAGCAGAGCTCCCAGAGGAATCCATGTGGCTACAGGGAGAATGTGCAGACAATGGTGGGAATTAAACCCGGGTTGCTCATGCTGTAGTGTGTTGCTCATGCCGAAGCGCTACACCCCCCACCACCCCAGCTAACCATGAATTCCTGAACCACGGTTGACTGATCAGGCAGCATTATGCTTCAAGTGGGAAATGTGCTTTCTGTATAGGGAATGCACACCATATATTTAAATATATTGAAGAAAGATTTTGACACCCTTCGTGACATGCCAAGATCATAAAATGTCTGACAGAAACTATGGCCGCTGCTGCTGCACGTTCCATGCTCAGGATTTTTGCAGAAGCCTTACAGGTTTCCAGTCAGGCTCAGGATCAATGGTTGCTCACCAATTCTGCAAACATTCCTTTATGTGGACAGCTATCAGAGTGCGAGTGGTTATGTTACCCATCTGGCATTGATTTCACTCTGCCCTTTTCCAAACAGCCAAAGGCCACTTGCTGCGTTTAATGCCTTTGCAATACATTCATGAAAAACATGAAACCAAAACCGCTAAGCAAGTAGATTAAGTGAACTGCACTGTGAACGGTTACCTTCGGTTGCATTTGTTGCACGTTTGCTGAGAGTCTATTGTCTTTTTCCCCTTGAGATCTGTGAAGGCTTTGCTGGTGAGGAGAAGGCTAAATTAATTAATAAGAACGAATACATAATGGTTTGCATCTGGGCTGTGGGCTGCCTTTGATCTCAGGAGTTTTCCAATAATAGTGAGGAGCTGTCTGCCAATTTGTGTCAGAGCTGTACAACTCATTGGTCACCAGAGTGGAAGAGTGCCTTTTCCTGCTCTGTACATTGGATTGATACTCTGACATTTGGTGAGGGGTGGTAGGGAGATGTGTGTGTGTTGGGGGGGTGTGGCTGCCTTGGTAGGAGAGAAGACTTAATAAGTAGAGCAAGATATCCCCAAGAGGGTGATAAATCAGCAGTAATTTGCTTAAGGAAACTGGATCATCAGTTAAAAGAGAAATCCGTGTATGATTATAGAAGAATGTGACTAATTATATAGCTATTTCCACACTGGCCTTTTTCTACATGGTTCAGTAACTGTCTATAGATCACTTAGCAGAAGAATTAGAGCAGAATTTTTCAATATTATTTTACCTATTGAGAAGAGGAACTACATTTCACTAGTTCACTTCCTCAAAGGATTGTGGACATTGAAACCTTCCTCCCAGTTTTCAAGACTAGTGCAAAATTGCAAAATAAGCCAACATGATATGAGATTTCCCCAGTCAATCCGGGTGACGGAAGATTGCGGCGCAGGAATGGAGTCCACTCACCAGTTTACCAAGATAGGAACCCGTGGTATTACAGAGGAGATACCTGCATAGGTAGAAGATTGGCTGAATGGCAGGGGCAAAGAGTGGGAATAAAGAGGGCTTCTTCCAATTGGCTGTCAGTGATGAGCTGTGTTCCACAGCAGTTGGTGTTGGAACCACTTCTTTCCACTTTATACGTTAACGATTTGGATGACGGAATTGATGGCTTTGTGGACAATACGAAGATAGAAGGAGGGGCAGGAAGTGCTGAAGAAACAGGGAGTCTGCAGAACGACTTGGACAGATTAGGAGAATGGGCAAAGGAGCAGCAGATGGACTCTTGTGTAAGGAAGTATATAGTCGTGCACTGAAGGTGGAATTGGTGTCAAGGAAGGCAAAAGCAATGTTAGCATTAATTTTGAACGGACTAGAATATAAGAGCAAAGATGTAACACTGAAACTTTATAAGGCATCAGTCAGACTGCACTTAGAGAATTGTTTTGGGCTCCTTATCTAAGGAAGTATGTGCTGTCATAGGAGGGGCCCAGAGGAGGGTTTCTAGAATGATTCTGGGAATTAAAGTGTTAACACGTGAGGAGCATTTGATGGTTCTGGGTTTGTATTCCCTGGAGTTTAGAAGAATGAATGGGGCTCTCATTCAAACCTATTGAATTTTGAACAGCCTAGAGAGTGGATGTGGGGAAGGTGTTTCCTATAGTGGATGATACTCTGACCAGAAGGCACAGCCTCCGAATAGAGGGGGCGACCTTTAGAACAGAGATGTGGAGGAATTTCTTTAGCCAGAAGGTGGTGAATCTGTGGATTCATTGCCATAGATGGCTGTGGAGGCCAAGTCATTAAGTAGCCATTGGAAAATACTACAAAAAGTATTGAGTAATGCCTAGTTCATTGCGGGTAAAGCCCTCCCCACCATTGAGCGCATTTACATGAAAGATTATTGCAGGAAAGCAGTATCCATCATTGGGGATCCCTGCCACCCAGGTCGTGCTCTCTTCTTGCTGCTGCCATCGAGAAGGCGGCACAGGGGCCTCAGGACTCACACCACCAGATTCAGGAACCATTATTACCCCTCAACCGTCAGGCTCTTGAACCAAAAGGGATACGGCAATTTCTCTCAACTTCACTTGCCCCATCATTGAAACGTTTCCACAACCAATGGAGTCATTTTCAAGGACTCTTCATCTCATGTTCTCAATATTTATTTCTTGTTACTTATTATTATTTCTTTATATTTGTATTTGCCTTTTGCAGATTAATTGAATGCCCAAGTTGATGCAGTCTTTTATTGATTCTATTATGGTTATTATTCTATTATGGATTTATTGAGTAGGCCCGCTAGAAAATGAATCTCAGGGTTGTATATCATGACCTATGTGCTTCGGTAATAAATTTACTTTCAACTTTGAAATTTTGGAATTTAAAGGAGGTTGAGTCCCTCGGTTGTTTGGGACCCACCATGGATGTTGTGTCCCAGCTCCTTACATGATGCACAAGCCAGGGCATCATGATATGGAGAACAAGCTGTTGCCCATGTAGTAGGCTCCTCCCCTTCATGCAGCTTATGAATCCAAAGGAATGGTAGATGCTGATGCAGATTGGTACCAGTGGAGTCACAGAAGTTTTCACTCAGCGTTGAACTCAACGTAGGACTGCCTTAGGGACTCCAGCTCTGGGTTCTTCCTGGGGATTTACTCCCAAAACCTTCCCCAAGAATGGGTATAGTCACAATGCAATGGAAGTTTGAGATCAGAATTTTTCTTCGAGATGAGCTGCCTCCCATTACTAAAGAGCCCCATATTCCCAAAGCAACTGGTTTTAAGACACCAATAACCCACCTTTTCCCCTTGTCCTGCCAGTAGACACAGTTCCACTGGGCTTAGCAGCTAAGCCACATGTGAAGTCCAGACGCTGGACTTAGCTGTCAGAGACTAATTGAGACACATTTAGTAGGTAGTGGGAGTTTATTCCCACAACCACCCCCAGCTATGACAACCTTAAGGAATCAAAGGAGGTTGGTAGGTTCTTGATTAGTAAGGGTGTCAAAGGTTATGGGTAGAAAGCAGGAGAATGGGGTTGAGAGGGATAGTAAATCAGCCATGATGAAATCGTGGAGCAGACCTGATGGGCCAAATGGCCTAATTCTATTCCTACATCTCACGGTCATTTGGAATGACCACATTCATGGCCGAATGTGGGATTTTGACGACACTCATTTAAAAGCAAAGACTTAGCTTTTAATCCTCCGGAAATGGTCTTCAAATCCTCGAACATTCTTCTTCATTTTGTTATATCTGATAGTGCTGCTGGAACCGCCATTTCTGACCACCACATCGCTGCTAGATGTGGTTTAAAAACTCTGCTGTTGACATTTAGTGGATGGTAATAAACTGCAATTTAGAATCAGAATCCAGTTTATAATCACTGACATATGTCAGGAATTTCCTTATTCTGTGGCATCAGTACAGTGCAATACATAACAAAATCACCATAGGTTACAAAAATAATGTTAAAACATAAATAGTGCAACTAGACAGCATAATAGTGAGGTAGAGATCATGGATTGTTCAAAGATCTGATGGGGGAGAGGAAGGAACTTCAGGGATTAAAGACTGTTAATAAAGCAGGAGTTCTGCTCAGCCACATCACTAACTACTGCCGAGCTTGTACCTTGATCCTGCCTCTTTGACATTGCCCTGCAAATGAAAAGATCGGGAGGAGTTTCTGGTTTTAAGATTGTTGCTGTCAAGGCTGAACAGATGTTAAAAGTTTTCACTTTCTGAGAAACGGCTGGAAAACTGAAACTGCTGGTGAACATTTAAAGGAAAGTGAAACTGTGAGAGTGGCTGAACTGGGGTATATAATGGAACAACAAAGAGTCGATGGCTAGCTGTGATTAAACACCTTTGTCTGTTTATGATCAGCAATGACTAATGGCTGTTTGCCTGTTACTTCGTTAAAGTTACCTTTCAGTTGACTCCAGAGCAATCAATCTAATGCCAATAATGTCTCCAGTGGCATGATTCTCCAAGATCAGAGCCAGCTTTAATGTCACTGGCATATGGCATGAAATTTGTAGTTATGTAGCAGCAGTACATTGCAATGCATAATACAAACTGTAAATTACAGTACAATGTAATATATATATATATATATATATATATATATATATATATTTAAAAATTTAAGTAAGTACTGCAAAAAGAGGGGGAAAGAAGTAGTGAGGTTGTGTTCATGGGTTCAATATCCATTCAAAAATCTGATCACAGAGGGGAAGAAGCTGTTCCCGAATCACTGAGTGTGTGCCTTCAGGTTCCTGTACCTCCTCCCTGATGGTAACAATGAGAAGAGGGCATGTTCTGGATGATATGGGTCCTTAGTGATGGATTCTGCCTTTTTGAGACATCGCTCCTTGAAGGTGTGCTGGGTGCTGGGAAGGCCAGTGCCCATAATGAAGCTGACTGAGTTAACAACCTTCCGCATCTTATTTTGATCCTGTGTAGTGCCCTCCGACCCCAACCCCCCCCATTACAGACAGATGCAGCCAGTTAGAATGCTCTCCTTGGTACGTCTGTAGAAATTTGCAAGTGTCTTTGGTGATCCACCAAATCTCCTCAAACTCCTAATGAAATATAACTTCTTGGTAACTGTAATTCTTTTTTTTAACCCAATTTACAGATAACATTGAATTCACTGACCATTGACTGACTACCACAGGGATCCCAGCTCACAAGAAGTGAAATATCTGTTCAGTAACTTGTGCATGGATGGGAAGAGGCCACATTCTTCATCGAGCTCTCTCCAACAAGGACTGTGAACCTCTTGGCACCTTGAGACCTGTTGAACTGCCTTGACCTGAAATGTTGACTGCACATTTCCATCCATAGGTACTGTCTGACCTGTTGAGTTCCTCCAACATTTTATGTGTTGAACAGAGATCTCAAGACCACATCCCACCTTTGAAAACAGTGCAATGACATCTGTGAGCAGCAGCGTTGAAAGTTTAAAGTATGTTTATTATCGAAGTACATACATGTCGCCATATGCTACACTGTAACTCACTTCCTTGCAGGCATTCACAAAAACACAACAGCATCAATGAAAAACGGCACGTGACAAGATGGATAAATAACCAATGCTCAAAAAAGAATAAACTGTGGAAATATAAAAATAAATAAAAACTAAATAATAAATAAATAAGCAATAAATATTGAGAACGTGAGATGATGAGTCCTTGAAAGTGAGTCCATAAGTTGTGGGAACAGTTCAGTGATGGGGCAAGTGAAGTTGAGTGAAGTTTTCCACTCTGGTTCAAGACCCTGATGGTTGATGGGTGATAACTGTTCCTGAACCTGATGGTGTGAGTCCTGAGGCAGCTGCCCCACAACAATGCCTTCGGTACTGATCTCCACTGGTGTCTGTGGACTTTGCCCCTTGTCATTGTTTCCATGCCTATTTGGTTTCCTCTCATATTCCAAAAGCCATGAAGAATGGCAGGCTTATTGGCTGCTGCAAATTACCCCAAGTGTAACTCGAGGGCTATGTGGATAGGAAAGGTCTGATTTATCTTCCGGTAGGTTCGAATTTCAAAGTAAATGTGTTATCAAAGTACACTTTTGTTCCTCTCTGTGCCTTGAGGTGCATTAGGAGGAAAACTTACTGTTTCCTTGGCAATTGTTAGTTACTTATGAGGCCAAGTTGCTAGCTTGATGCTCAACCCCACATGGATGGAAACATGTAAGGAGCTGGCTGGATTTGAAGCCAAGACCACTTGCCTTGCTCTCCAGTGTGGATGCCACTACACCACTGGCTGGCTAATTATCAAAAGGCACATGTATCACCATATTCATTTTCTTGTGGGCATACTCAGTAAAGAGCAAAATAGAGGAAGGCAGGGGCAAGCACAGCAGCCAATGTCTAAGTGGACATAGTCAGAGTGGTGATCTTGAGACTTTGGCTCTTCAAGGTTTCAGCAAAGAGAGGCTTCAGTAAGAGATAGCAAAGGAAAGAAAAACTCAAGTAATTTCGTTCTCTTCTTTATATCTGCTCGGCTAGGGCAGTAGGGATGACAGGCAGGATAGTTGAATGCTCCTTTTGTGGGATATGGGAAGGCAGAGAGACCTCCAGTGCCCGTGACGACTACAACTCTGAGAAGTGCATCCAATTGCAGCTTCTAACAAACCACATTAGGAGTTGGAGCTGAAATTGGATGAACTCCTAACCAATTGGGAGGATTAAGGGGTGATAGATAGGGCATATAGGGAGGTAGTTACACCCAAGGTGCAGGACACAGGAAACTGGGTGACAGTCAGGAAGGGGAAACGGGTTAAGGAGCCAGTGCAGAGTACCCCTGTGGCCATCCCCCTCAACAACAGGTATATCACTTTGGATGTTGTTAGGGGGGATGATCTAACAGAAGAAAGTTATGGTTGTTGGGTCTCTGGTACTATGTCTGCCTCTGTGACTGAGAAGAGAATGGGGGGAGAAGAGGTATGCTGTGGTGATAAGGGATTTGTTAGTTAGGAGAATGGACAGGAGGTTCTGTGGGCGAGAATGAGATTCTCAGATGGTATATTGCCCCCCGGATGCCACAGTCTCGGATATCTCGGATTGAGTCCTCAGCATTCCTAAGTGGAAGGGTGAATAGCCAGAAGTCATGCTCCACGTAGGTACCAATGACATGGGTAGGATGAGTGACGAGGCTCTGCATGGGAGTTCAGGGATTTGGGTGCTAAGTTAAAGGGCAGGCTCTCCAGGGTGTGACCTCAGGATTGCTACCCATGCCATGTGCTAGTGAGGCCAGAACTAGGAAGACTAGACAGCTTAATATATGGCTAAGGAGTTGGTGTAGAATAGAGGGCATATGATTTTTGGATCATTGGGCTCTCATCCAGGGAAAGTGGGGCCTGGTTAGAAGGGACGGTGTTCACCTGAACTGCAGGGGGACTAATATCCTAGCAGGAAGTTTTTTTGTTAATGTTTCATGGTGGGGTTTAAGTAGAGTTGCAAGGGGATGGGAACCAGAGTGCCAGAACAGTTAGTGGAGAGGCTGTGGTTGCAGCTGTTGGTAAGACCTCAGACAAAGTCGGGATTCGAGAAGTTGAACATGGTGCAACTAGTCTCCTGAGTTGCAAGTGTTTCAATGCAAGAGTATCGCAGGAAAGGTGGATGGTAGTGCTGAAGATGAGGTAGCTGGTTTACAAACAGAGGCAATGTGTAGCGAGGAGAGGCTGGCGACAGGGCTAAATAGAATAGAATATCTTTATTGTCATTGTTGTGGAGCAATGAAACACAGTTTAGAAGCTCGACATTTTGCAGCACGACAAGAATATATACATAAAATAAACTCTACAACCTCAGGAGTGCAGTCCAAAATTAATAATATATGGATGGGGGGGATAGGACTATTGCACACCTGCCATTCCTGGAAGTGTGATGCATTTAGCTGTCTTAGGAGGGGGGCAGGAGAAGGGAAGGGGGTGTTATACATTTCACTGCTTGTGGGTAGAAGCTGTTAAGGAGTCTCTTTGTTTTCGTCCTTAATGCTCTGTATCTCTTCCCAGAAGGTAGAGGGGAAAACAGGTGATGTCCAGGATGAGTGGGATCCTTTGAAATACAAGTAGCCTTCTTTTGAAGTCTGCCAGTCTCTGAGGGAGGGTAATGTCGTGCCAATAACCCGCTCTGCTACCCTCACCACCCGCTGCAAGTCCTTCCTGTTCTGTTCTGTGCAGCTGGCAAACCACACTGCACGGCAATACGTCAGGAGGCTCTCTATAGTTGTCTGATAGAAGTTGATCAGCAGGTGATGAGGGAGGAGAGCGTGCTTTAGCTTCCTTAGGAAGTAGAGCCTCTGTTGGGCCTTCCCCACCTGATAAGAGATATGGGCAGTCCAGGTGAGGTCAGCCGAGATGTGGACGCCAAGGAACTTGAAACTCTCTACTCTCTCCACCTCTTTTCCGTATATGTGCAGAACAGAGTGCTCGATGCGTTTTGATTTCCTGAAGTCTACTATCAGCTCCTTGGTTTTTGTGATGTTCAAGTCCAGATTATTATGACAACACCATTCTGTCAAATGCTGTACCTCCTCCCTATAGGCTGTCTCATCACAGTCCGATATGATACCTATTAGAGTGGTATCGTCAGCAAATTTGACAATGGTGTTGGTGGGGTGAATGGTAGAGCAGTCATGGGTGAAAAGAGAATAGAGGATGGGGCTGAGAACACACCCCTGTGGTGTACCGGTGTTCAGGATGAGAGTAGATGATGTGCATTCTCCCATCCTGACACTTTGGGGTCTGTTACTCAGAAAATCCAGTATCCATGAGCACAGTGAACTGCCAAAGCCCAGGTTGCTCAATTTCTGCACCAGTTTGTAGGGGATGACTGTATTAAAAGCTGAGCTGTAGTCCACAAACAGCATTCTTACATAGGTGTTATCCTGATCCAGGTTTGTAAGGGCTGTGTGGAGAGCTGTGATGACTGCATCCTCTGTCAATCTGTTTGCACGATACGCAAACTGGTATTTATCAAGGTCAGCAGGTATGGCAGACTTAATATAAGACAGTATGAGTCTCTCAAAACATTTCATAATGACAGGAGTTAGAGCAACTGGGCAATAGTCATTAGGGCTGTTCACTGTACTTTTCTTTGGTATGGGTATTACTGTGGCTGACTTAAGGCAGGTGGGGACTACAGACTGTAGTAGCAAGAGGTTGAAGATGGTAGTAAATACTCCTGCTAGTTGATCTGCGCAGTCCTTAAGAATCCTTCCGGTGACTCCATCTGGGCTGGCTGCTTTCCTCACATTGACTCTGCGCAGGGCGGATCTGACCTGGTGTTGGTGTAATTGTAAAGGGTCATCCTTCTCTGTTAGTGCTGACTGGATGCCAACTTCTCCATTCTGACTGTCAAAGCGAGGAAAGAACTGGTTCAGAGTGTCTGGCAGTGTCCTGTCTGAGGAGTTTGTGACTGTATAGCTGTCCTTGTAGCCAGTAAGAGTCCTTATCCCCTGCCACATACATCTGGAGTTGTTATTGGTAAAGTGCTCCACTATACGCTGTTTCTATCTGCGCTTGGCCTCTCTGATGCTGCTTTTCAGGGCTCTTCTTGCCTGCCCATAGGCCTGTAGATCCCCAGATTTAAAAGCAGCGTCCCGTGTTCTTAGCAGGATCCTCACCATGCTATTGAACCAAGGTTTTTGGTTGGGGAACACCTTAACAGACTTTGTGTCCATGACATTCTCAGCACAAAAGTTTATATATGAAAGAACAGCTGATGTATTCCCTTCCAGATCTCCCCCTTCATCAAAAACTTCCCAGTCTGTATTATCGAAGCAGTCTTATAGGGCAGAGGTAGCCTCCTTAGTCCATACTTTGACTGTCTTCATATATGGTCTTTGTCTACAGCTGAGTGGTTTATATGCCGGGGTCAGGGACAGAGACAGATTGTCTGAGAGTCCCAAATGTGGCAGAGGGCTGCCTTTATATGCATGAGGAAGATTGCAGTAGACTCGATCCAAGGTGAAGTTCACATTCTGATGGAATTTAAGTAAAACAGACTTCAAGTTGGTATGGTTGAAGTCCCCAGCTGCTATAACAATGCTATCTGGTTGTGCTGATAGACACTGACTAATGGAGTGATGTAACTTCTCCATAGCTAGCTTAGTGTTTGCTTGCGGTGGTATGTAAACAGCTGCTAAAACAACCGATGTAAACTCTCTCGGCAAGTAAAAAGGTCTGCAATCAGCAGAATAAGTTGCAATGTAAAAAATCGAAAAGGATGAGTACGGGAGAAAGGTGTTGTATTTGAATGTGTGCAGTATACAGAATAAGGTAAATGAACTTGCAAGACAATTGCAGATCGGCAGGTATGATGTTGTAGGCATCACTGAATCATGGCTGAAAGAAGTTTATATCTGGGAGCTTAACGCTGAAACTGAAAGGTCTGAAGATAGATAAGTCACCGGACCAGATGGCGTACACCCCAGGGTTCTGAAACTGCGGTGACTGAAGAGATTATGGAGGCATTAGTAATGATCTTTCAAGAATCACAAGTTTCTGGAATGGTTCCAAAGACTGGAAAATTGCAAATGTCACTTCACTCTTCAAGAAGAGAGAGGAGCAGAAGAAAGGAAACTATAGGCCAGTTAATCTGACCTCAGTGGTTGAGAAGATGTTGGAGTCAATAATTAAGGATGAGCTCTCAGGGTACTTGGGGGCACATGATAAAATAGGCCACAGTCAGCATAGTTTCTTCAAAGGAAAATCTTGCCTGAAAAACCTGTTGGAATTCTTTGAAGAAATAACACGTAGGATAGACAAAGGAGAATTGGTTGATGTTGTGTATTTGGACTTTCAGAAGGCCTTTGACTAGGTGCCATACATAAAGCTGCTTAACAAACTATGAGCCCATGTCATTACAGAAAACTTCTAGCATGGATAAAGAAGTGGCTGGTTGGCAGGAGGCAAAGAGTGGGAATAAAGGGAGCCTTTTCAAGCTGGCTGCTGGTGATGGAACTGATGTTTCTTTTGCAAAGTTTGCAGGCGATATGAAGATAGGTTGAGTGGCACGTCATTTTGAGGAAGTAAAGAGGCCACAGGAGGACTTAGTTTAGGAGCGTGGGCAAAGCCATGCCAGTGAGTGGTGAATCTGTGGAATTCTTTGCCACAGGCAGCTGTGGAGGCCAAGTCTTTATGTGTATTTAAGGCAGAGGGTGATAGATTCTTGAATAGTCAGGGCATGAAGGGGTAAGGGGAGAAGACGGGAGATTGGGGCTGAGGGGAAAACTGGATCAGCCATGATGAAAAGGCAGAGCAGAGTCAATGGGCCAAATGGCCTAATTCAGCTCCTATATCCTATGGATTTGTGATCTTAAATCCAAGAACCATAATAGAACCAATGAAAGACCATATCCACCAAGGCGAACAAACAACCAATGTGCAAAAGACAACAAATTGTGCAAATATAAAAGAAGAAAAAAGAGCAATAAATATAGAGAGCATGAGATGAAGAGTCCTTGAAAGTGAGTCCTCAGGACTGGCACCACCGGGTTCAAGAACAGTCACTGCCCCTCAACCATCAGGCTCTTGAACAAAAGGGGGTAACTACACTTATTTAAAGACTCATTTAAGGACTCTGTTATATTGTTAGTTCATGCTCATTATTTATTGCTATTTATTTATATCTGCATTGGCACAGTCTGTTTACAGATTACAGTTCCTCTTCTGTGGATTTGCTGTTTACCAGCAGGAAAAGAACCTCAAGGATGTGTGTGGTCATGTGTACGCACTCTGATAATAAACTTGACTTTGACTTTGAGTCCATAGGTTGTGGGAACATGTGACCTGTACTGTGTTGTACTGTTCTATGTTCTATATATGTAGTTTGATGCTGGGGGAAGAATGGGTTGCAGAGAAGTAAACAGGAAAAATGGGATTAATTCAAAAACATGCGTAGATTTGTTAGTCATATGTTTTTTTTCTATGTCATGAAGAAATACCATAAGAATATATTTAAGAAATATATAATTAAGAAATAAATCATCGGGTTCTCACAAGTAAGCTGCTCATTAATTTCTGATAATGCAGAAAATCTTCCCATTCAGCCAGTCCCACACCAGCGTGGCTGAGAGTTCTCTAAAATGGCCTCTCTGATCAAACTGCTGCGGTGCTTGTGAAGAATGACCACCCTGTTTATTTTATAACGTGGGGTGTGCAGTCAAAATGGAGCACTACCCACATTGTGTTGAGCTCACAGCTGCCTGGGAACATGAAAGGCCCCAAAGTCAGCTTGGGGAAAGACTGAGTCAGTGTTCTCTCTTCCGCTATGGAGCCAAGAAGCAGGGCCCCAAGATGCTTCGGTCACTTTTAATTCCCACTTCCATCTAAGCCACATATTGCGCTCAGTAATTGGAAATCTCCACTTCACTGGGAAGCCTGAAATAATGGGGAATGTTTTTGTAAATCTGTTCCAGACAGGAAGCACTGTAAATGATTATAATCTAAGTGCTCTCTGCCTTGCAACATTACATTGCTCTCTAGTTTTCTATCCAAATCCATTTCAGATAATCTTGTCATTCAGACATGATCTAAGCTTTTCATTGCATAAGTAATCAGTCTAAACACCTCCAAACCTGAACCTCCAGCCAAACAACTCTTTACAATTCTTGTTCCCTGTCCATGATTTTTTTCCTAGCCTGACACATAAGAAACAGTTGCAGAAGTAAACTAGTTCCCCTTCAAACCTGCTTCACCATTTAGATTAAAGTTCTAATCTAAAAATTAGCTTTATCTGCCACGTGTACATCGAAGCCCCTCCCCCTCCTGTCTTCTATCATTTCAGATCTCCCCCTTCCCCTCCCACTTTCAAATCTCTTACTAGCTCTTCTTTCAGTTAGTCCTGACGAAGGGTCTCTGCCCGAAACATCGACTGTACCTCTTCCTAGAGATGCTGCCTGGCCTGCTGCGTTCACCAGCAACTTTTATGTGTGTTACACAATGCAATATGTAGTTTGCATGCAATCAAATCAGTGGGGATTGTGCTGACCAGCCCACAAATGCTGCCATGCTTTCAGTACCAACATAGCATGCTCACAACTGCCTAACTCTAACTCTACATCTTTGAAATGTGGAGGAAACCAGAATACCCGGAGGAAATCCACATGATCACAAGAAGAACACACAAACTCCTTAGAGACAGCGGTGGGAACTGAACCCTGAACTTATAGCATCATGCTAACCATTATTGTATGATGGTGTTCAAATCTATTTTTCTGCCTGTTTCCTGTAACCTTGGTGCCATATTCTGCACAAGTCTGCTCATCTTGATCTTGAGCATAATCAGTAACTCTGCCAGGCTGGCTGGTGGCGCAGTGAGATCAGTGCCGAACCTCAGAGCGAAGGTTCCTGAGTTCAAATCCAGGTCGGGCCACTCCCGAGCACGTGCCGGGTTGAGTGTCGAGCTAGCCACTCGGCCTCGTAAAAAATACAAAGGTCGAGTCAGGAACGTTCATAACCGAGTGAATGTCTGGTACGACACGCTTAAATAAATAAAAAGTAACTCTGCCCCCACAGCTCTGTGGGATGAGAACGCCAAAGATTCATAAACCCCTAAGAAAAGAAATTCTTCCACATCTCTGTCTTATATGATGGATGAGGACTTCTTCTCAATTTGTGCCCTATTTTCCCAATTTGGATTATCCTGTCAAGGGAAACATTTGCTTTGTATACAACCAGTCAAACAGCTCAGGATCCAATGATTCGATGAGATCACCTTTCACTATGCTGATCTCCTCTGCCTGTTCATTGGTATCTCAAAAGTCATCTCCGAACAGCCTTCAGTGCAGGCAGATACGCCTTTAGTACAGAGACCACAACTGGTGCAGTGCTACAAAGTCTCTCCAAGTGTAGCATGCCCGTTCAGTTTGCATTACACTGACTGGTCACTTTACCAGGTACCTGTATGTAATAAAGAGGGCTCTGGGTGTACATTTGTTGTCTTCTGCTCTTGTACCCCATCCAATTCAAGATTCGGTGTTTTGTGCATTTAGGGATGTTCTTCTGCACACCAATTTTGTAATGTGGTTATTTGAGTTACTGTTGCCTTCCTGTCAGCTTGAATCACTCTGGCCATTCTCCTGTGTCCCCTCTCATTAACAAGGCATTTTCACCCACAGAATTGTCGCTCACTGGATGTTTTTTTTGTTTTACGTACCATTCTCTTTAAACTCTGGAGACTGTTGTGAGTGAAAACCACAGATGGTCAGCAGTTTCTGAGATACTCAAACCACTCCATCTGGCACCAATGAACATTCCACGGTCAAAGTAATTTAGATCACATTTCTTCCGCAATCTGATGTTTGGTCTGAATGACAACTGGACCTGTTGAGAACGTGTGCCTATTTTTATGCACTGAGTTGTTACCACATGATTGGCTGATTAGATATTTCCATTAACAGGAAGCTGTTCCTAATAAACTGGCCATCATGTGCACAGCCTGAAGAGAATTGTTTTTTGATTTATCCCCTAGCTGCGTCCTCATTTGGTCATTATAACCAAACGACAACATAGCCTTTATTTGATCTTCCCTGATTAATCTATTGGTTTACTTGGGTCAGGGGAGGGAAAGTTACCTAAAGTTTCCATCCAGAAAGTTTTTCTGGAAGAAGTGTGTACAAGTTTGTCTGGGCAATATCTAAATTAATGGAATGAACTAGCAAGCTTCCTCTCAAAGTTGTCGTCCAATGTTTTCAAGTTAGTACTTACAATAAACCAGCATCGCTCATGTACACATTTTAAGTGTGTTTGCTCTCAAAAGAAGTGGACAGCAATAGTCCCAAACTCAGCTGATTTATTTTTAATGTTGACAGTAAAGAAATAAAGGTATTCCACTTCATTTGTGTCTGTAATGTCCATTTAAAGAGGATTTATGACCTTATGGAGAAAGCACAGATTATTCAAGGGGCTTTGTTCTGGCTAGTTTTAATATGCATGAAGATGAAGACTTCGAATTTAGAAACCGTGACCCTGAGCAATGATTTATATCAAACTTTTAAGTATCTTGTTCAGGGAAGCTTCTTTAATGGGTTTTTCCAGGAAGCTGGATAATGTCAGAACCTCTTTCTTGTGGTTAAATTACAGTATCTGTTTGAATGACATTAGTAGTTCTGTGTTAATGATTATAATTTGTAAATGGGAACTAGGATCAAAGGGTTCTCCATGATTCCTGACCACTGTTTTTGCATTCTTATTGTGCCTGGTGATCAGTCTGTGATGATTGGGGAACAACAAATATTTAATAAAGAAAATGTAGAATTATCATTCTATCACACAGAATAAAAAGACAAACAAAGTGCACCATGTACAAGTGGTTCTGGCTGCACAACAGTAAAATCAACACCGAATCAAAAAATAAAAGGTTCTTTGAATACGCTCCATTTGGCAGGCTAAATAAAGTCTCTGAAAAGCTTAAAATCCTAATAAAAAATCTTTAGTGTTGAGGGATTTGTGTTTGTACCCAGGACATCTTCAAGGACTGGTGTCTCAGAAAGGCAGCGTCCATTATTAAGGACCCTCAGCACCCAGGGCATGCCCTTTTCTCACTGTTACCATCAGGCAGGAGGTACAGAAGCCTGAAGGCACACACTCAGTGATTCAGGAACAGCTTCTTCCCCTCTGCCATCCGATTCCTAAATGGACATTAAACCCTTGGACACTACCTCACTTTTTAAAACATATATGGTATTTATGTTTTTTGCACAATTTTTAATCTATTCGATATACGTATACTGTATAAAGTATACAGATAAAAGATTATTTTTTAACTTTTTTCTTCTATATTATGTATTGCATTGAACTGCTGCTGCTAAGTTAACAAATTTCACGTCATATGCCAGTGATAATAAACCTGATTCTGATTCTGATTGTAGTTTAATAGCTAATTGAATAGAACACAATTAACCACTCACAGACTTCTTGAATGCAGAAGGTATGCAGAATGCAGAGCTCTACATTTGACTGGGGGCAGAAAGACTTATTGTTTCTCTTTTTTAAATAAGAAGCACATTTTGCTGTGTTTAAGTACGCTTGCCAAAACTATCTTATGCTGGCTCTCTGAACAACCCCGTTCCCATGATCAGGGTCCTGTCATCAGTAAGCCCGGAGTTTGAGGCCTGGAGTTCGGTGATTGTCGTGTTCTAGGATCGATGCCAAGGATTAAGGTTAAAGGGTAAAGGGTCTAATCAGAAGACTGGAAGCTGATGCTCGTTGGCTGGAGTCCCAGGACTGCAAATATCTCTGCTGGGGAAGGTGAAGGCCCAATAAGTATGTGTCCAAGTCCTCTGGAGACTGTAGGATGAAGAAAACGGTCTGTTCTGATCGGGACTTATTTTGCTTTTGTTTTATTGCTTGGTGTGGGCATGCTATGTTTGTGCTGCAATGTGTGGTGACATATGTTTTGATGTACGTGTGAAAAATAAACTTGAACTTGAGTTTTGAATCCTCTCACTATCCTTCTTTGAAACCTGTTCTCCCCATATTCCTGTCAGCCCCCCACCACCCACCACCACTTACCTACACACTAAGGAAAACGTAATTGGTCAGTTAACCTACAGCTCACATGGAGGAAACCAAAGCACAGAAGCACAAGGAGGGCACGCAAAGTCCAGCAGACAGCGCCGGAGGTCGGTTGCTGGAGATGGGAGGCAGCAACTCCATCAGTCATATCACTGTGCCGCTCGCGAATGATATTATTGTCCTGGAGTCTACAGGAATGAAGGGCAAATCAGCCAGGCATCATCCTGACCAGCACTCACAAAATGCTGGAGGAACTCAGCCAGTCAGGCAGCATCTGTGGAAATGAATAGACAGCCAATATTGCGGGACATGACCCTTCTTCAGGACCAGAGAGGGAGGGGAAGACACCAACATAAAATGGTGGGAGGAGGGGAAGGATTAGATTAGATTAGATTATGAGGACACGTAATGAGGAAGCTAGCTAGAAGGTGATTGGTGAAGCCAGGTGAGTGGGAAAGATAAAGGGCCGGAGAGGAAGGAATCTGATCGGAGAGGAGAGCGAGAGGAGAAACGGAAGCGGGAGGAAACCCAGGGGGAGGTGAGAAGTGGTAAGAGGACAGGGTGGGGAATAGAAGAATAGGGAGGGGGAGGGGATTTTTTTAACTGGAAGGAGAAATCAATATTCATGCCATCTGGCTGGGGCTACTCAGACAGAATATGAGGGGTTGCTCCGCTCTGAGGGTGGCCTCATCTTGGCACAAGAGGAGACCATGGACTGACGTGTTGGAATGGGAATGGGAATGGGAATTAAAACGTTTGGCCACTGGGAAGTTCCGCTTTGGGTGGGTGGAGCGGAGGTGCTCGACAAGCGGTTCCCACAATTTGCCACAGGTCTCACCAATGTAGAGGAGGCCACATCGGGAGCACCAGACTCGAGCAGACTGAAGATTTTATTCCCTATCTTCAAAGATTTGTAAAAATGCTGGAAAAGAATCAGCTTGGGCAGAGCTTCAAGTTCCTAAGTGTGAACATCATCAGTGGTTTATTTTAACACAGACTGCCAGATGATACCCATGCAGTGGTTTTTGTAAAAAACAAAAGTGAAGTAAGGTTGGTAAGATAATCAGTGCCTCAGGAATTAGGACCAGTTTGCTCTCATTAACTCTTCCCCACTATACAGTTTATCAAAATGTAACACTCACTTTGTCTAGCAGCTTAATATAGGGGGTGATTACCCCCGGCCCGGCCAAACTTAAAAAATCTCGTTTGGGTGGATGCTACGCGATGTGTCGCCTGTTGCAAATCAGTACCCCGAATAACAAACAGTACACAATATGCAATTAAATGATTAAGCTTTATAACTCTTACTTTGACTATATGGTTAGTAGAGAAACAAAATATAAAAGAAAAAAGGCCCGAATCTTATAGATTATTATTATTATTATTATTATTATTAAACAGTCTGTGCACAAAGTTGGAGGTCACTCAGTAGTCCTTCTTCCACCTGTGGTCTCCTCTGAGCTTCGCCGACCTTTGCACCCCTGCTCTGAGTCCACCCCATTCAGCGGTCTACCAAATCTCTCCATTTGCATCTTCTCTCTTCATCTCTCCCTCTCCCTCTGGCAAAAGCCCGCGAAATCAACTGCTTCCAGAATCACAAGATAGGGCAACAAACTCCTGATTGGCTAACATGCATCCACAGTTCTGTTATCTCCAGCCATAACCCAAACATTGCTGCTACAGAGAAACCGTTACCTCAGCAGTGAACATTATAAAAAAAAATTACATTAGCAGTGAAATCTTACAGCGCGTTACACTCTCCCCCCACCAAATTTAGTCATGTTCTCATGATGTTGAGGTAGTTTGCCAACTCTTCCTGCAGAACACAAAGCCCAATCCAGGTGCAAAAGGCAGTGATATAACTCTCTAAAACAGTAGAGATCACGCCCTGTTCCCCAGGTGCAACATAGGCCAACCTGTCTGGTGGTCTCCTAATTCTCCGAACCTCCTCACCTAACTCTTCAGACTCAGACACTACTGGGGATACTTCGGGCCTACTTGGCGAGTCCTCCCCCGATCTATCATTTGTGTCCCCCTGCAACTCGGAGCCCTCTGTCCCGTGACCAAGCCCCACTTCCTCTCCTTCAGGGTCCTGCTGTAACCCAGGCTGCCCACAGATAAAACCCCCCCCCAACTTCACCTGACTCAGTGGGAAAAGGGCCAGAAGTCTCTTCCTCAATCAATGGGGAGTTAGCAAAAGGCAGCATATACCACACATCAAGGTCCTCATCCTCCAAATCAGTATCCGTCTCATGGGCGAGGCCAGGCCCAGCCTCTCCCGCTGCGGGCCCTGCAGTTGCCCCGCGTTTTCGCAGAGTCCTCTTACTAGGTGTAGGCTCCAAGTCGGGCTCTGGGCCTACCTGCACCTCTTGTCCCGGGGCAGCAGGTGGTTCCAATAGAGAATCTTGACAGGCCCATTCCCCTCCTCTGGTTTCACCCAGAAAACCGGTAGGTTTGGCATCTGACTCTCCACCACATAGGGTCTGGCCGCCCAGCGGTAAGCCAACTTGTGCTTCCCAGGTAGCCCCAAATTCCTTGTGAGGACTCGGTCTCCCAGCAGGAGTTGGGAGAATCTCACTTTTTGATCACACCTCCAATAAACTTCCTCGATTCTGCTTGGCGGCCGCGACCCCAGCCAATTCATAAGCTCTTTTCAGCTCTCTCCTCACATCAGACACATACTTCATATAAGGCTTTGGTGGTAAGTCACCCTTGTCTGTCCCAAAACAAAGGTCAATGGGCAACCTCGCCTCGCGCCCAAACATTAGATAATATGGCGAGTACTCAGTAGCTTCATTTCATGTACAGTAGTAACAGTGAACCAGATACTCAATATGTTGACTCCACCTGCTCTTCTTGCTGATCTCCAGGGTCCCGAGCATGTCTAGCAAGGTCCGATTAAATCTCTCAGGCTGGGGATCGCCCTGCGGGTGATAGGGCATGGTCCTTGACTTCTTGACTCCAAGCATGCCCAGTAACTCACGGATGAGTCTGCTCTCAAAGTCCCGTCCCTGGTCACTATGTATCCTCCTGGGAAGGCCATAATGAACGAAATACTTCTCCCATAACACTTTTGCCACCATAGTCGCCCTCTGGTTCTTGGTAGGAAAAGCCTGTGCATATCTGGTGTAGTGGTCCGTGATGACTAAGACATTCGCTGTGTTGCTGGCATTGGGTTCTATGGACAGGAAATCCATACATACCAGGTCCAGGAGCCCTGCACTCTGCAAGTGTGACAAAGGAGCTGCCCGCGTAGGCAGTGTCTTCGCTGTATGCATCGAATGCACGACTTGCAGTATTCTTCAATCTCCGACTTCATTCGGGGCCAGTAAAACCGGTCTCTGAGCAATTCGTAGGACTTTTCCACCCCCAAATGTCCAGAATCATCATGAAGTGACTTCAATGCAATCCTCCAATACCTCTCGGGCAGAACCAGCTGGCAACGCCGAGGTGGGTCCGGGGGTGACGTGACCCGATATAAGATCTGGTCCTTCAACTCCAACTGAGGCTGTTCTTTCAGTAATGGAGGCACCAAAGTGCGTTTCATCTTCTCTGCCTGAGCCATGTCTCCCTTTTCAACTGCGGACTAAATAGTGCCAATGCCCGGATCACCTCGCTGAGCAGCTGCTACTTCCCCAGGACTCAATTCCAGCAGCTGATTGGTCTTCAGAGCAGTCAGGTTACAGTAAACTGGGGGTATGGCATCATCAGAAGCCCCCAATTGATCCACTGCTCGATCCTGCCCCTCCTTTCCCTCTGCCTTCACAGTGATGGCAAACTGACATACGGCCTTCACACCAGGGGCAGGAACGCTCTCCCACTCCTCGTCCATGTCCAGTCCCTCATGCACCCACTGGGACAAAGCATCCGCATCAACGTTCCGGCTCCCTGGCCAGTACTTCAGGCTGAAATCATAGGCAGACAACGCTGCCAACAACCGATGGCCTGTGGCATCCAGTTTTGCCAAGGTCAGGATATAAGTTAAGGAGTTGTTATCCGTCCTCACCTCAAACTTAGCCCCGTAGAGATAGTCACTCAGCTTATCCACCACCACCCATTTCAACGCCAGGAATTCCAACTTGTGCGTGGGAGGGCGACAAACTCTGGCTGACAAACGCCACAGGCCTCAACCCGGTGCCCTAATCCTGATACAGGACGTCCCCTAAACCCTCTCGGTTGGCATCTGTGTGCAGTACATATGGCAATCGGGGGTCCACAAAAGCCAGCACCGGCACCTGGGTCAGCAACTCCTTCAGCAACTGAAAAGCCTCCTCACATTTTGCATCTCCCCTCTGTCCAAAGGGCTCCGATGGGTTTAAATATTCTCCACCTCCTATCATTTTCTCCCCCTCCCTTTGTTCTCCAAGGGAGGGTAACCACACAGAAGCTGATCCAAGGGGTGACTCACTTTGGCATAAGCCTTCACGAATCTCCAATAATAACCACAGAACCCAAGAAATGAGCGCAGAGCACTCACAGTCTGGGGCCTTGGCCAAGTGATCACTGCCATCCTGCTCGCCTGTACAACCGAGGGCTTCTGCAATTTGGGCCTCACCAGTAGCCCAGCAGGAAATCCTGACTCCCCCTCGTGGTCTTCCGGAGCGTCCACTAAGAGGGCTTTGCCCTCAGTCACTCTGGGAAATTTGGGGGTCCCCATCACTCTCGCTACTTCCCCGGGCTGCACCACCATTGGCTTCGACTGGGTGAACCACACAGTCCCTCGTTTAAATTCGGTATCCGGCCACCTATTGCCTCTTCACAAGAGGGGTGTTGGTCCCCACCAGAATTGAAACGCTGCCTGTTTCAACGGGGTCTGGACAAACCAGCACCACTGTATCAAGAACGTCAGACACTCCTGTTCCTCTTTAGGTGTGGGCGTTATTCCAGAGAATTGGTGGAGCCTGCCTTAGCTGGGACTTTGAATCTGACTTTTCCATTTATTCGCCAGGGAAGTAAGGACGGATACTACCTCAGAATTCTCACTCTTCACTGGGGGATGTGGACTAGGCAGACATTCCAAATCCAACCACTCTTTCCCCTCACTCCTCAGAAATGATAGAACCCTGTCTTTGAAATCTCCGCCTCCAGCTACCTGAGCGCTGGTCTACATTAAAACGCGAGCTGCACCCGCCATTGTATCAAACCTCCGCTCACAATCGCAACTTTAACAGTACTTAACAGTGGAATTAACAAATATCTGCCCCATTGGTTCATTGCTCAGGGTAATCACACAGCATCCAACGGAATCAATCTTGAATGTAGCTCCCACCCCCACAATTGTTCGTCCTCCTGGGGAATCTGCCCCCCCCATCAGCTCCATCATATGGGGGGGGGGAGGGATCGCACCCACTGATAACAGCCGACGTATCTCCGTTCTCAACTCTACCGCTCCCCGAGGGTAGGTGATCTGTGGTCACTTCATAAACAAAAACATTGCAAAAGATAAACACGAGAAATTATGCTGGTGCTAGATCAAAGGATTACAAAAGAACTTGGCTTGGATCTGTCATCAGCTTACATGTATTTAAATATATGATTCAAAAGATAAAGTTGAGTTTATCGTCATATGCACATGCAATGAAAAACTTATTTTACAGCAATATCACAGGCACATCGCATCAGGTACATAATATTCACAGGAGCACAGGAGAAACAAAGATCCAACATGACTTTGGTAGTTTCATTGCACTATTAAAAAAAACGATTGACTTTACCAGCAATTTACAGGAAGCTTTAATCCTGTGTAAGATCATAAGACATAGGAGCAATTCGGCCCATCGAGTCTTCTGTGGTCATGGCTGATTTTTTGTTCCTCTCAACCCCAACTGGGTGTCAAAGGTTATGGGCCTTCTCTGGTCATGGCTGATTTTTTGTTCCTCTCAACCCCAACTGGGTGTCAAAGGTTATGGGCCTTCTCCCCATAACCTTTGACACCCAGACTAACCAAGAACTTTAAATATACTCAATGACTTGGCCTCCACAGCCATCCATCGCAGTGAATTCCAAAAAGATTCACCACCCTCTGGCTAAAGAAATCCATCTCTGTTCTAAATGGACGCCCACCTATTCTATACCTGTGGATTCTGGTTCTGGACTCATCCACCATGGGAAACTTTCTCTCCACGTTCACCCTGTCTTGGCCTTTCAATATTCGATAAGTTTCAATGAGCCCCCTCATTCTTCTGAACTCCAGCGAGTACAGGCCCAGAGCCATCAAATGCTCCTCATACATTAACCCTGTCATTCCCAGAATCATTCTGATGAACCTCTTCAATTCCAGCACATCTTCTCTGAGACAAGAGGGGCAAAACTGCTCACTATGTTCTAAGTGCAGTCTGACCAATGCCTTACAAAACCTTAGTAGCACGTCCTTGCTCTTACATTCAAGTTCTTTCAAAATGAATGTTAATATTGCATTTGCTTTCCTTACCACCGACTTAACCTGCAAATTAACCATTAGGGAACCCTCCACAAGGACTCTCAAGATCCTTTGCACCTCTGATTTTTGAATTTTTTTTCCCTCATTTAGAAAATAGACTAGTCTTAATTCATTCTTCCAAAGTGCATGACCATTCACTTTCCTGCACTATATTCCATCTGCTACCTTTTTGCCCATTCTCCTAATCTGTCCAAGTCCTTCTTCAGGCTCCCTACTTCCTCATCAATACCTGCTCCTCTGCCTATCCTTGTATTGTCTGCAAACATGGCCACAAAGCCATCAATTCCATCATGCAAATCATTGTCACATAAGGTGAAAAAAAGTAGTCCTGATATCAACCCTTGCGGGACACCACTAGTCACCAGCAGTCAACCAGAATAGGCCTCTTTTATTTAACTCTTTGACTTCTGCCAGTCAGCCAATCTTCTATCCATGCTAGAATCTTTCCTGGAATACCACAGGGTCTTATCTTGTTCAGCAGCTACTCTCGCTTCTCTTTTACTCTTTATATATTGGAAAAAACGTTTGTCCACACACACAAAATGCTGGAGGAACTCAGCAGGCCAGGCAGCATCTATGGAAAAGAGCACAGTCAACATTTCGGGCTGAGAACCTTCAGCAGGACTGGAGAAAAAAGATGGGGAGTAGAGTTAAAAGGTGGAGGGAGGGGAGAGAGAAGCACAAGGTGACAGGTGAAATCAGGAGAGGGAATGGTGAAGTAAAGAGCTGGGAAGTTGACTGGTGAAAGGGATACAGGGCTGGGGAAGGGTGAGTCTGATAGGAGAAGACTGGAGTCCATGGAAGAAAGAAAAGCAGGGAGGAGCACCAGAGGGAGGTGATGGGCAGGCAAAGAGATAAGGTGAGGGAAGGAAAAGGGGATGGCGAATGATGAAAGTGGGTGGGGCAACATTACCAGAAGCTCGAGAAATTAATGCTCATGCCATCAGGTTGGAGGCTACCCAAACGGTGTTAATCCTCCGTTCTGAGTGTGGCCTTATCACGACAATGGAGGAGAGCATAGATAGCCATATCGGAATGGGAATGGGAAGTGGAATTAAAATGGATGGCAAATTAAAACGAGGTGCTCGGCGAAGTGGTCTCCCAGTTTACAGTGGGTCTTGTTGATATTCAGGAGGCCACACCACAAGCACCAGACACAGTATATGACCCCAACAGACTCACAGGCGAAGTGTCTCCTCACCTGGAAGGACTGTTTGGGGCTCTGAATGGTAGTGAGGGAGGATGTGTAGGGGGAGGTGGAGCACTTGTTCCGCTTGCAAGGATAAGTGCCAGGAGGGAAATCAGTGGGGAGGGATGAGTGGACAAGGGAGTTACGTAGGGAGTGATCGTTGCAGAAAGCAGAAAGTGGGGGGGGGGGAATGGAAAGTTGTGCTTGGTGGTGGGACCCCGTACGAGATGGTGGAAGTTGTGGAGAATTACGTGCTGGACATGGAGTCTGGTGGGGTTGTAGGTGAGGACAAGAGAAACCCTATCCCTGGTAGGGTGGCAGGAGGATGTGTTGAGAGCAGGTGTGCGTGAAGTGGAAGAGATACAATTGAGGTAGCGTTGATGGTGGAGGAAAGGAAGCCCTTTTCTTTGAAGAAGGAGGACATGAAAAGCAGATGCTCTCAGCTGTATCTCCCAGTGGCCACCCATTTTAATTCCACTTCCCATTCCCATTCCAATATGTCTATCCAAGGCCTCCTCTACTTTCACGATGAGGCCACACTCAGGTTGGAGGGGCAACACCTTATATTCTGTCTGGGTAGCCTCCAACCTGATGGCATGAAGATTGATTTCTTGAACTTCCAGTAACGCCCCTCTCCCTCCACCATTCCCCATCCCCTTTTCCTTCTTTCACCATATTCCCCTTGGCTTCCCATTGTTTCCCTCTTGTGGTCCTCCCTCCTTTTCTTTCTTCCATGGCATTCTGTCCTCTCTTATTAGATATTCCCTTCTCCAGCTCTGTATCTCTATCATCAGTCAACCTCCCAACTCTTGGCTTCATCCCTCCCCCCACCTCCTGGTTTCACCTATCACCTTGTGTTTTCCCCTCCCCTCCCCCACCTTTCACCCCTCATTTTTTCCCTCCAGTCCTGCTGAAGGGTCTTGGCCCGAAACATGGACTGTACTCTTTTCCATAGAAGCTGCCTGGCCTGCTGAGTTCCTCCAGCATTTTGTGTGTGTGTGTTGCTTGGATTTCCAGCATCTGCAGATTTTCTCTTGTTTGTGACAGGCCTGCTCCATATGTTTTGTGAGAGTGCAGATGAACAAGAACGAAAAACAATCAAACCCAGAGGAGATCTTATTGACAGTGTTGTGCTAGCTGTTAAAGTGAATACCTCTATGTATAAAAATTCAGTGCGCACACGTTGTAGTCACTGGGCAAAAAATTCCATAGCACCTTGAAAAATTCTGAGACACCCTGGGAAGCAACACACCATCCTCATTCATGCCTTGCCATTCGGCGTAGGTGATCATGTCTCTCCATCCACCACGGTCTCCGATCCTCCGAATTGTAGTTGCTGCCTCCCCTGTTTCTAACCATGATGTTATTCCATCTATCATTTTCATTCTCTGCCTACCTCTGCTTCTTTTTCCTTCCAGCTTTCCAGTTGTAACTAAATGTTCTAACGTCTCCCTTCGCATGATGTGTCCAAAGAACTTTGATTGCTGTTTTCTGATTTTTTTAAGTAATGTACATTTTGTTTTCGTTCTCTGTAGAACTTCTTCGTTGGTTATCCTGTCCGTATATGATATGCATAGCATTCTTCTGAGGAACCACATCTCTGCTGCATTGATTCTTTTTCCCATTGCATTTATGATGGTCCATGACCCGCAGCGATACATCAATATAGGAAGAATGTAGCAGCTGAGAGTTCTAAGGCGGATGTCAATTGCTATTTTCTTGTTCATTAGGATGTTTCTCATTCCTGTAAATGCTGTTCTTGCCATTGCTATTCTTGCTTTTATGTCTGTTTCGCATTTGCCATCAGATGTTACCCATGATCCAAGGTACTTGAAGTTGTGAATTTGTTTCAGGATTTCATTTCCCAATAAGATCCTAAAATTTGGGATATCAGGTTTCTTTGATATTACCATTACTTCTGTTTTCTTTTTGTTTAAGGTTAGGCCAAGTCTTTTGCTGTCTGTGTTGATGGTAGATACTAGTTTCTGTAAATTTATTTCACTGTTTACTATCGGTACTGTATCATCCGCATAGCGGGGGTTGTTGATATTGTATCCTCCTGTACTTATTCCATGTAGGTCATGTATGGTTCTCATGATGTTTTCACTGCACAGGGAGAACAGGTCTGGTGATAGAACACAGCCCTGTCTGACTCCTCACTTTATTGGCTGATATTCACCAATCTCGTTGTCGCTCCGTATGGCTGCACTTTGTTGCCAGTAGGGATTCCTGATTATTCTTAGATCTTTTCCGTCGATATTAATATCTTTAAGCATTTTCATGGTGACTTGGTGTTTCACTGTGTCATATTCCTGAGAATATAAGTGGTGTTTGATGTTCCCTTGCCTTCGACAAAGCCGCACTGATCTTCACTGGTCTCTGGTTTAACTTTGTTTCTTATTCTGAGCATGATGATTCTAAGTAGAATTTTTGTGAGGTGACTCATTGTTCTGTGTTCTCCACACTCCGTTGCGCCTGGTTTCTTTGGCTCTACAAAACATCACTATTATAGAACAGCAATGGGAAAACCTCAGAGACAGCTAACACAAGCAGCACAAGAGGTGATTCCCAAACAGCAGATAAAAGCTAAAAAGAAATGGATGAGAGAAGAAATTCTGAATCTTATGGAACAAAGAAGAAAATGTAAGGAAAACGAAAAAGCCTATGTATCCTTGCATGCACAGATAACATCCGCTACTTTCTGGACAATAGACCTCACCAGTTCCCCACTACCGCTACCCTCCTCCGGTTGGTGGAACTGGTTCTCACACTTAATAACTTCTCTTTTGGCTCTTCCCACTTTCTTCAGACCAAAGGTGTAGCTATGGGAACTCGCATGGGTCTCAGCTACGCCTGCCTCTTGGTTGGTTATGTGGAACAGTCTGTACTCCAGACCTATTCTGGTACTGCTCCCCAACTTTTCCTTCGGTACATTGACGACTACATTGGTGCTGCTTCCTGCACCCATGCTGAGCTCGTCAGTTTCAATGACTTTACTTCAAACTTCCACCCAGCCCTCAAATCCACTTGGTCTATCTCGGACACTTTCCTCCCCTTTCTCGATCTCTCAGTCTCCATCTCTGGAGACAGACTGTCCACTGGCATCTTTTATAAGCCCACTGACTCTCATAACTACCTCGACTATACCTCTTCCCACCCTACAAGATGCAAAAATGCCATTCCCTATTCCCAGTTCCTCTGTCTACGCTGCAACTGCTCCCAGGATGAGGCTTTCCGTTCCAGGACATCTCAAATGTCCTCTTTCTTTAAGGATTGTGGTTTCCCTTCTACTGTCATCAATGATTCCTTCACCCGCATCTCCTCCATTTCCCGCACTTCGGCCCTGGCCCCATCCTCCCGCAACCACAACAGGGACAGAGTTCCCCTTGCCCTCACCTACCACCCCACCAGCCTCCAGATCCAACACATTATCCTCCGCAACTTCCGCCACCTTCAACAGGACCCCACCACTAAGCACATCTTTCCCTCTCCAACCCTCTCCGCTTTCCGCAGGAAACGGTCCCTCCGCGACTCCCTGGTCCACGCGTCCCTCCCCACGGATATCCCACCCGGCACTTATCCCTGTAAGTGTAAGCGCTAAACCTGTCCCTACACCTCCTCTCTTGCCACCATTCAAGGCCCCAAACAGTCCTTCCAGGTGAGACAACACTTCACTTGTGAGTCTGTTGGGGTCATCTATTGCATCTGGTGCTCCCGGTGCGGCCTCCTCTACATCGGTGAAACCCGACGCAGACCGGGGGACCACTTAGTGGAGCACCTCCGCTCCGTCCGCCACAACGGACAGGATCTCCCGGTTGCCACCCACTTCAATGCTGCTTCCCATTCCCATTCGGATATGTCCATACATGGCCTCCTCCACTGCCATGATGAGGCTAAACTCAGGTTGGAGGAGCAACACCTCATATACTGTCTGGGTAGTCTCCAGCCCCTTGGTATGAACACTGAATTCTCCAACTTCTGGTAATTCCCTCCCCGTCCCTTCTCCTATCCCTGTTTCACTCTGCCCCTCCCCCAGCTGCCTACTACCTCCCTCATGGTTCTGCCTCCTTCTACTACCCATTGTGTTTTCTCCTATTCCTTCTTCACCTTTCCTGCCTATCCCCTCCCTGCTTCCCCTCCCCCACCCCTTTATCTTTCCCCTTACTGGTTTTTCACCTGGAACCTACCAGCCTTCTCCTTCCCACCCTCCCCCCACCTTCTTTATAGGGCCTCTGTCCCTTCCCTCTTCAGTCCTGACGAAGGGTTCCGGCCCGAAACGTCGACTGATCTTTTCCACGGATGCTGCCTGACCTGCTGAGTTCCTCCAGCGTGTTGTGAGTGTTGCTAACAACCAAGTGCAAGGGAGCAACAGAAAAGTGGCTTAAGGACAAATGTGAGTTAATAGAACAATTGCAGAAGACCAACAACAGCAAGCGTATGCACGACGAGATCAAAGAGATCACAAATCGGAAGAAAAGTGGGGCAACAACAGGATGTATAAAAGCAAAAGACGGCTCTACAATTATGGAGAAAGGAATAATAATGCAAAGATGGTCAGAATACATCAAAGACCTATACGACGACAGACCGGGAGGACAACTTTGATATTGGCAACAACAACGAGGGCCCAGCAATACTGAAAGAAGAAGTGGAACATGTTATGAAGAAAATGCGAAAGGGGAAATCATCAGGACCAGGTAACGTTCCAGTTGAACTGTATGAAGCGCTGGAGGATTTTGGTGTAGAGAAATTAACAATCGTATTGAATAGGATATACAACAGTGGCAAAGTACCAGAAGATCTTTTGAAGACACCATCCTAGCTTCTCTTTTGCAGCCACAGGATCTGCTGTCCGTCCCCCTAACTACTAAATCTCCTGTCACGACCACTTAACTTTATCCTCCTCTGCCGAGCCTCAGAGCCAGCCACGGTGCCACGGTGCTGGGGGCTGCTGTGATACCCTGTTAGGTCATTTCCCTCCAACCCCCAGCAGTATCCAAAGGGGTATCCTTGTTGCTTTGGGGCATGGCCACGGAGGAACCATGCACAGTCTACTTACTCTCCTTACTTCTCCTGGTGGTCTTCAGGGTATTATCCAAAGCCTGCACTCTGGGTGTGCAATACCTCTGGTATTTTCTAGCTAGTATTTACCCATCCTAATGTACACGTTTCTGTCTGCAACAAAGCTCTCAGGGATGATTGTGTTTCCTACATCGTTCCATAGTTCATGGGAGAACTATATTCACGACTTGTTTGAGCCCCATGAGCAGCATCCAGTAGACAAAAAAAAAACTTGCCATTTACACTAATTATGAATGAGACTCACTTCCGTTTAGGAGAATGAGTTGTGATTTCGTTTGAGAACTTTTTCCTGGTAGATCATGACAGGCTGTTTCCTCAGCTGGACAGTGTTGAATTAGATGGTGTGGCCTCAGGGAAGGGAGTTAGCTATTTAGGGCGGAGGTGAATCTGGATTGTGTACTTTTGAAATTCCCCAGAAAACCGTAGCTATAGAGTCATTGAGACCTGTTAACATATAGAAAACAATGTGATGCAGGGATTGTGTGCAAATTGCAGGAAAGCAAGAGTTAAAATGTTTGTACAGCCTTTTTATGTGTGAAAATTTCTGAAGACAGCAGTCAAGATGGTAAACTGATAGGGACAGTGTGCAGACATAGTACAATCATCAAGGCTAAACATGATCCTTGAAAGCTTAAAGCTTTAACCTGGGCGTGTCTAGCCTGGAAACCAAGGTCACCAAACATATTACGGACAAGAAGAAGATGCAAATAAAGTACTCTAGGGCAAAACTTATGATTTGTTTTCGAGTGTCGGTCTTTTATTTTTATTTTTTTTTCTTTAATTGGGTTTTCTCGTGTTTCCTGTTTTGTGGCTACCAGTGAGCAAGCAAATCTCAGGGTTGTATAATTTATACATTCTTTGGCAATAAATGTACTTGAATCCTGAATCTTGATTTGGACAGTTATTTTACTAATTTTCAAGTATTATTTGCCTTTAACATATAGATTTAATTGGTTATTAACATCTGAAATATGTATTATGATTGGTGCTTAAATATGCAAATGATGGGATTCAGAAGTGTACAAAGTTTCTATAGGATCAATATTAGTACTGTATACAACTAATCAATGTCTGTATGAAAATAGCATTTCTTTGCTGAAAATTCTGAACAGTTTGGTGACGGGGCCATGCTGTGTATAAGTAAATAAGGGGTGGCTGAGGAATGAGTGCAAGTTGTCAGAGTATCAGAGATGGGAATGTGGATGAGGCAAAGTATGAGGAAATGTTTGAACAGGCACGAACAGGATGTAAGACCCGCATACAGTAGATCTCTTTTCCTTATGCATCCCTATTTGGCCATATTTGTGCTTGCTATTAACTGGCACAGCTGGAAGCTGATCGTTTGGGTTTTATTTCGGACACTTGATAGCAAGAATCTGAGCTGATGCCCCAGTGGAACACAGGGGGAGTGCCAAATTGTTGCTACTGGGGCCTGGCCTGCTTTCCGTGACAAAGTAAATGATCCCTTAGCACAATGCAAGGTGCTAGTTGGTGTGTCGTGGTCTATGTGCATCTCTCAGAAATAAATTTAGAGACACAGGACTGTTATTGTGCTGTATCTCTAAATAAATAAAAACAATTGTACAATTTCCATTCGCCATCCCCATCCTTATCAAGCCAATCCTTACCTTTGACAGCCATTGGACCTCAGGAGGAGCATGCAGAGAAGGGGAAGAATGGCCAGCAGAGGTATAGACCAAAAAGCATTAACAATACTTGCACATGGATGAAACTAAATCAAATGCATCAGTCCTAAAGGGACCATATTGCCTTCCTTGTACATATTTAGAAAAAGACCAGGTAACTTTTCCCCAGTATCTTCATCAATATCAAACCTCGGTCAAAGCTACTAATGCTGAATACCTGATTATTATCATTTTGTTGTTTATAGGAGCTGAGTTCCAGAGATCTTGTATGGTCAATGGTTGCAATGCATCAAGAGCATTTAATTCAAAGTTCAAAGTAAATTTACTATCAAAGTAGATATATGCCCACCATATCGATCGCTGAGATTCATTTTGTGATTAATGATACCCAGGATATATACACAAATAAGAGAAAATCCGCAGATGCTGGAATATATAGACGCTCAGGATATATGCTTTCTGTTCGCAGAGTGAGCAATACAATTGTGTAAGTTGTAATAATTTTGGTGTAGCATCTTCTCCTGAGTCAGAGGGTTGTGTGGTGAAGCTCCCCTCCCAGGACAAGATATTAGATGCATCCTCACCTCCTTTCATGTGTACAAGATGAGCATGTAAGTCATTTCACCCATGTTTAAATACATTGCTTGTTGAAGTTTGACCCCTTGTGAAATTGGGCCACGAACTTATAGATGCAATTCACTTCAGCCTAGCTGATAGTTTCTCAGTATCATTCACAGTTGTTATGACAACAACAAGACCTTAAACTATAAGGACCATAGATAGGATATGCAGTCTTAGACCTTTTCCAAGACAAGGGAATTTAAAAGTAGGGAGCATAGGTTTAATGTGAGAGGGGCGAGATTAATTTTATTTAGAGATGCAACATGTAACAGGCACTTCTGGCCTATCGAGTGTGCACCACCCAATTATACCCAACCTACAAACCTGTCATCTTTGGAACGTGAGAGGAAATTGGAGAATCCGGAGGAAACCCACACAGTCATATGGGGAATATATAAATTTCTTCCAGGCAGTGGTGGAATAAACCTGATAATAGCATTACACTAACCACTGTGCTACTGTGCTGCTGAAAAGGGACCTGAGAATCACACACAAAATGCTGGAGGGGCTCAGCAGGCCAGGCAGCATCTACGGAAAAAAAGCACGGTCGACGTTTTGGGCCGAGACCCTTCGGCAGAACTGGAGAGAAAAGGGTGAGGAGTAGATTTTAAGGGTGGGGGGGTGCAAGGGGGGAGAAACACAAGGTGATAGGTTGAAATCGGGAGGGGGAGGAATGAAGTAAGGATCTAGGAAGCTGATTGGTGAAAGCAATACAGGTCTGGGGAAGGGGGAGTCCAACAGGAGAGAACAGAAGGCCATGGAATAAAGATATGTCTATCCATGGCCTCCTCTACAGTCGCGATGAGGACACACTCAGGCTGGAGGAACAACACCTTATATTCCGTCTGGGTAGCCTCTGACCTGATGGCATGAACATCGATTTCTCGAACTTCTGGTAATGCCCCCCCCCCACCTTCACCATTCCCCATTTCCCTCTCTCACCTTACCTCCTTGCCAGCCCATCATCTCCCTCTGGTGCTCCATCCTCTTTTCTTTCTTCCATGGCCTTCTGTCCTCTCCTGTCAGACTCCATCTTCTCCAGCCCTGTATTTTTCACCAATCAATCTCCCAGCTTTTTACTTCATCCCTCCCACTTCCTATCACCTATCCCCTAGTGTTTCTCCCTCCCCTTCCTCTACCTTTTAAATCCACTCGTCTTTTTTTTCTCCAGTCCTGGCCTGAAACATCGACTGTATACTTTTCCATAGATGCTGCCTGACCTGCTGAGTTCCTCCAGCATTTTGTGTGTATTGCTTGGATTTCCAGCATCTGCAGATTTTCTCTTTTCAGGAACCTGATGGATAAATTTCTCACACAGGGTGTGGTGAATATGTACAAGGAACTACCGGGGGAACTGGTAGAGGCGGGTACAAATACAATCCCCCCTCTCACAATTGGATAAGAAAAATTTAGAGTGATGTGGACCAAATACAGGTAAGTGGGGTTAGCTTAGATAAGCATCTTGGTTGTCACGGGGAAGTTGGATTAAAAGAGCCCATCTCCAGCTGCGAACTTTATG
Organism: Mobula birostris; assembly: GCF_030028105.1. Classification (NCBI taxonomy): domain Eukaryota; kingdom Metazoa; phylum Chordata; class Chondrichthyes; order Myliobatiformes; family Myliobatidae; genus Mobula; species Mobula birostris. The sequence continues at coordinate 136,488,436 of NC_092378.1, read as the reverse complement.
AATCAAAGAGCGAGGAGCTTATCTCTGCTTTACCCGTATTTGTCAGAGCAGCAGTGTGAAGCCTTGAGTCCTCTTACAACATCGCCGTGCAGCTGTCTGCTTCTGTCCAGCTGAGCTCTACATATTTCAAATTTCAGTGCATGATCTCCTTGTACATGTTGCAGCTTTGGACAACAGAGATCAGTCCCGACAATCTTGTTGGCAAAGGGGTGACAACTACTGTATGATCTACAGTAAGTAGTCAACCATCAACACAATCTGCTAAAGACTGCATTTTAATGCGGCAATCAGGATGCAAACCATGATATGTTAAAGGTTCCTACTCCTTCCTCTCCAGCCCTTTACCTTTCCTACTCACCTGTCTTCACCTATCACCTTCTATCTGGCATCCTTCCACTCCCCCCTCAATTTTTTTATTCTGTTGTCTTCCCCCTTCCTTCCCAGTCCAGAAGAAGGGTCTCGTCCAGAAACGTCAACTATTTATTCATTTCCATAGATACTGCATGACCTGCTGAGTTCCTCCGGCATTTTGTGTGTGCGTGTGTGTGTGTGTGTGTGTGTGTGTGTGTGTGTGTGTGTGTGTGTGTGTGTGTGTGTGTGTGTGTGTGTGTTGCTTTGGATTTTCAGCATCTTGCAGAATTTCTTGTGTTTGTATTTTAAAGAAATTTTTTTTTTAGGGTCATCTGACTGGGCAATAGCGTAGAATGTAGCAAACTCTTCAATATGTACATTTAATGTCAGAGAAATGTATATAATATACATCCTGAAATTCTTTATCTTTGCAAACAACCACGAAAACAGAGGAGTGCCTCAAAGAATGAATGACAGTTAAACGTTAGAACCCCAAAGTCTCCCCCCCCACAGCTCCCCCCTCCCACACACAAGAAGCAGCAAGGCAACGACCCTCCCCCACCCCCACCAGCAAAAAAGCATCCGCACCCTCCACTGAGTACTCAAGCTTGCAGCACGCATCAACAAAGACACAAACTTGCAGTACCCCACCGACTACTCATTCACCCGGAAATTTGACATTCCACAGGCTCTCTCTCTCCCTAATAAGGGAATAAGAGATGTCCCCGTTTCACAGCGAGAGGGGAGACATAACAAACAACTCGCTGGTTTACGATGTTAAAAGTCTGTTGTGTCGCTTTTTTCAAGGTCTGCACCCAGAGAGCTCAGGTCTCTGGACACACAACCCCCAGCAGCCAACCCACTGCTCCCGATGTTCCGTGTTCTCCCGCGACACCTCAGATACAGGCCTAGAATCGGCTCGCCTCCAGAGCCACAAAAATCCGGCACCCTGAAGGCGTGCCAGTCTTTCAGGCCGCGTCCTTGGGAAGTCAAAAAGCGGCCGGTCATGAGGTCCTGAGGGCGGGTCCCATTCATGCAAAGAACCGATGTCAGAGTGTAACTCCAGGTCAGGGTCTTCAAGAGAACCTTGAAAAGGTAAAAAGAGATATCAAGGATAGAAATACCGCTGTTTCCGAAGATGCAAGCAAACGAGGCACTGTTTAGCGCCATCTTGACTTTACTCCGCCCCCTTTAGTGTGCCAGATAAGGGTGAAAGCCAGAGTCTCTCGGCCAACACACTGAAGGTGACAGTACTATCATTTAAGTGAGGTTTTATGGCACACGGTACATTCCCGCAGGTGACCTAAGATGCTCTGTAGTATCATTGTGGTGGAGAGCTATCCCTGGTGCCACAGCAATGCTTATCTTTACTCATCATCGAAAGAACAGTTTACCTTATCAAGTAGAGTTATAGAGCACTACGAACACAAAAACATTTAATCTGTGCCAAACCATTATTCTGTCTAGTCCTAATCACTCGCTGAGCTGGCTCATAGCCCAGCTTACCCCTCCCATCTATGTACTTATCCAACTTCCCTAAAATGTTTCATGGAATCATGCTGCATGCAGTTTATTGCCCACTTCTATATATTCCCACTGTGACTACATTTCAAACTTATCCAGCTTATTGTTGACCACTTCAGGGTGCCCTGAACGCATAAATACTGCAAGGGCCGTAGACACACAATGTCACTTCTTGTTCTTGTTGAAGGTCAAAAAATGAGCAAGTGTATTCTGCAAAGAGCAAAATGTTGGCTGAAAGCAATTGCAGTTTAACAGTGTTGGTAAGTGTTTCTTACTTTTTGGCTGCATGTGTAGGTTAGACTGCTTATTGAGTGTTTGGGTGGATAGTTTACTCTCTATTTAAAATTGCACATTGCACATTCCTTTTCATTTATTGTGTGCAGATTTTCATTGATTCCATTGTGTTTCATTGTACTTACTGTGAATGCCGCACAAAAAAACACCGAACCTCAGGTATGGGGGAGCGGGGGAGAGGGGTGCCATTGCACGGAATCGGAGTAAACTGCAGAGAGTGGAAAAATTAGTCAGCTCCATCTTGGCCTCTGTCACATCTTCAAGGAGCAGTGTTTCAGAAATGTCGTGTCCATTATTAAGGATCTCCAGCACCCAGAGCATGCCCTTTTCTCACTGTTACCATCAGGTAGGAGGTACAGAAGCCTGAGGTCCACACTCAGCAATTCAGGAACAGCTTCTTCCCCTCTGCCATCTGAATTCTAAATGGACATTGAACCCATCAACACTGCCTCACAACTTTTTTTAAATTTCTGTTTTCGCTCTACTTATTTTAATTTAACTATCTTAATATACACATATTTACTTTAATTAAGCTTTTTCTCTGTATTTATCATGTATTGCATTGTACTGCTGCCACAAAGTTAACAAATTTCACAACATGCCAGTGATATTAAACTTGATTTTGATTTTGATTCTGAGTTTATGGTGATACTTACGTACCTTGATATAAATTTACTTTGAACCTTGTCTTTTGAACTGCTTATTCATCAGATTTCTGACTGATCTGGAGATACAGACGGTGCTGATCTCACCCCTGTCTAACGTTAGGGGAACGTAAAGAAAACACAAGGCAATTAAAAAATAAATGATCGGTTCAGGATCAGGGAGGTTAATGTTACATCAAATACTTTACACACATTCCTTCCAGTTCTCCGTTTCATCCTTGTCCAAGCTGTGCCCTTTTGCATTTCTCTCTTCTTTCTCTACTTTTGGCTTGTTCTGTTTCGATTTCTTGCTTTCTGTAAAAGGAGAACAAACTCTGGTGACTTACCTTTGACTGCATTCCTTAGCTTTCATTGTTAGTGTGCCACAGATTTAAGTTGCAGCACAGTCAGCAGTTATTACATGGTCTGCTGCCTTTCAGTAGTGCAAGACCAGTCTAGAAGCAGGAGGTTTTGATAAGATCATAAAGCCATAGAACAGAGGAGCAGAATTAGACCATTCGGCCCATTGTGTCTGCTCCAACATTCCATCATGGCTGATTTATTGTCCCCTTCAACCCCATTCTCCTGCCTTCTCCTAGTTACATTTGACAACTTTGCTCATCCAGACTCTATCAACCTCTGCTTTAATTATATCAGAATCAGGTTCATTATCACCATCATGTGTTGTGAAATTTGTTAACAGCAGCAGCAGTTCAATGCAATTCATAATATAGAAAAAAAGTAAACATAAATTAATAAATAAATAAATTACAGTATATGTATATTAAATAGATTAAAAATTGTGAAAAAACAGAAATAATATATACTAAAAAAAATTGAGGTGTGGCAGAGGGGAAGAAACTGTTCCTGAATCGCTGAGTGTGTGCCTTCAGGCTTCTGTACCTCCTACCTGATGGTAACAATGAGAAAAGGGCATGCCCTTGGTGCTGGGGGTCCTTAATAATGGATGCTGCCTTTCTAAGTCACCACTCCTTGAAGGTGTCCTGGATACCTTGTAGGCTAGTACCCAAGATGGAACCAACTAAATTTACAACCCTCTGCAGCTTCTTTCGGTCCTGTGCCTTAGCAACCCCCCCCCACCCCCATACCAGACAGTGATTCAACCTGTCAGAATGCTCTCCATGGTACATCTATAGAAGTTTCTGAGTGCTTTTGTTGACATACCAAATCTCTTCAAACTCCTAGTCACTGTCTTGCCTTCTTTATAGCTGCATCGATATGCTGGGACCAGGTTAGGTCCTCAGAGATCTTGACACCCAGGAACTTGAAACTGCTCACTCTCTCCACTTCTGATCTCTCTATGAGGATTGATTTGTGTTCCTTCATCCTACCCTTCCTGAAGTCCACAATCAGCTCTTTTGTCTTACTGACATTGAGAGTAAGGTTGTTGCTGTGACACCATTCCACTAGTTGGTATATCTCGCTGCTGTATGCCCCCTCATCACCACCTGAGATTCTACCAACAATGGTTGTATCATCAGCAAATTTATAGATGGTATTTGAGCTATGCCTAGCCACATATGTGTATATAGAGAGTAGAGCAGTGGGCTAAGCACACACCCCTGAGGTGCACCAGTGCTGATCATCAGCAAGCAGGAGGTATTATCACCAATCCACACAGATTGTGGTCTTCCAGTTAGGAAGTCAAAGATCCAATTGCAGAAGGAGGAACAGAGGCCCAAGTTTTGTAACTTCTCAATCAGGATTGTGGGAATGATGGTGTTAAATGCCGAGCTGTGGTCAATGAACAGCATCCTGACGTAGGTGTTTGTATTGTCCAGGTGGTCTAAGGCCATGTGAAGAGCCACTGAGATTGTGTCTGCCATTGACGTATTGTGGCGATAGGCAAATTGCAAAGGATCCTGGTCCCTGCTAAGGCAGGAGTTCAGTCTAGTCATGACCAACCTCTCAAAGTATTTCATCATTGTGGGTGTGAGCGATAGTCATTAAGGCAGGTCACATTATTCTTCTTAGGCACTGGTATGATTGTTCTCTTTTTGAAGCAAGTGGGAGTTTCTGCCCATAGCAGTGAGAGGTTGAAAATTACATCCAATGACTTGGCCTCCACAGCCGTCTGTGGCAATAAATTCCACACCCTCTGGCTAAAGAAATTCCTCATCTCTGTTCCAAAGGCATGTCCTTGTGCTCTCTGCTCCTAGGCCTCTGCTGATGAGAAAGCTTTGTGTAGCCACCTTCAGTGTAAACTTGCCCAGATTTTAGTAAAGTTGGTAAGAACAGTATAGAGGTGCAGCAACAGGATACAAGAAGTCACTCAAGTATTTTAAAAAATTAAGAATGTTTGGCCAATAAAAAAAATCACTAGAAAATTTGTATAAATATCAGTTTCAAAGTAATGGTAAAAGTAGGTTAATTAACTCTGTAAATTGTGGAAAATAATCAGAGAGGAGTTAAGTGTGTGGAAAAGAATAAGTTGTGGAGCTACAGGGAAGTAAAGAAGGGCGAATGGGAATTACAGGACTGCTGTGTTGGGGCTAGCATGGACAAGATAGGCCAAATGACCTCATGTGTTGTAAATAAGTACGCAAAAGGTTTTAGTACCTAGCACAGGGTGAGTGCAACAATGGCGTTTATAATGAGGTGGTGGATAAGTATGTTGTAGTGGGCAGGAGCTTTGGAATTCTTTATCCTGACTCTGGAGGCTCAGTCACTGAGTTCATTCAAAAGAGAGACTGATGGATTTCTGGGTATTATGGAAATGAGGGGATAGAGCAGGAAAATGTGCTGAGATAGATTAGCTATGCTATTGATAAATGGCAGAACAGGCTCGAAGGGCCAAGTGGTCCATTCCTGCTTCTATATCTTATGCTCTTATGAAGTGAGTAGCAGAGATGGTGTCCCAAATGTAAAACACATTCAAACTTTGGTTACATAATAGTTGGGAAAAGTACAAGCTGCATTGGTTTCCATATCAATACAAGCATATGGAGATACTTGCAAAGACACAAGTACACTCAGTGGCCATGTTCTGAGGTACTCCCTGTGCCTAATAAAGTGGCCACTGAATGTAGTATTTAACAGGATGGAAAGATTATCTAAGCCGGGCACAGTTCTTCCAGTGAAGAAGATGGAAGGTCGCCAAATTCTGAGAGAGAGCTTGACAAGCAAGTTTGAATGACCTCTCATGCTTCCTAAGAAATTTAGAGGGGAAATTAGGAGAAGTTTCTTTACCCAAAGAATGTCCAGAATATGGAACTCATTGCCGCAATGTGTGGTTGCAGTGAAATATGTAGATGGATTTCAGGGAAATCTTCATAAGCACATGAGGGAGAAAGGAACAGAACTGAATAGATAGGCTGATGTGAATTAAAGTCAGGAGAGTCCCTGGTGAAGCATAAATACTAGAAGAGATCTATTGGCCAAGCAAACTATTTCTACACTGAAAATATTTGAGCAGACTGACCTAACTGCATCTTGACTAATTTAGCTTCACATTGTAAATAGCTTGAGCCAGTAAAACACAATTTAATATGAGATGTAAACCATGCATCAATTTCTCCATGAGATATAAGTGTATGTTATTGTTATATAATATTTTGGGCTCCAATAAAAGTAACGTATAAAATGATTGGTCCTTGGAGACTGAATATCTATCACACAATGAATTTCTGAATCAGGCAATAGTAAGTAGTAAGGAAACATTAACAAAGATACATTAGACAGTTTAAATGTTTCCTCAAAGCTGGCCCAACTCCATTGTACAACAATTTTTTCAAATTAATTCCACCATTAATTCCACTCAGTTTAATTTAAGCTCCATGAAACCGTAGTATTCTTAACCATAGTCAAATTGAAAATGCAGCTTACTGCCCATTAAGCCACTGGCATTGCGGGCAGCAATGAAGGTCCTCCATCTCTAACAGTCCTTGGCCGCACGTGGATGCAGGAGGATTTTTCATTGCTGTTTCCGTAACATTTTTGCTTGACCAGTCGGGATTGTAATCCCTGAGCTATTTCCTCCGAACCTAGAGGACCGATGGACCATTCTTTGTCCGGCCTCTACCATTTGACCTGGTTGGCATGGGTGACACCACCAAGAGCCAAAGCATAGAGCCCTGACTCTGGCCAACATACCACTCTGGGTCATTGAAGCACACAAGACTCCAAACCACGACAAGATTGTGGTCCTCTTGAAGGTGCAAAGGATGATGTAAAGCAGCTGATAATGAAAAAAACGCAGGCGTCCCTTGCCTGAACCAAGTCCCAGCAGTGCTTGTAGACCAGACACCAGGACAAAGACCAGCAGGTACACCTCCTCCTCCAGACCCTGCCCTCCTACTGCTTCCTCAGTGACCATTTGTGCCTGGATCACGAGGGATGGCAGGAGCAGTGGGCAGTGCTCAGTCTCCCCACTGGGCTTCACCAGTATGACTTCCGTTCAGCAGCACCCAATGATCTCAACGGATCCAACAACCCTGCAACTTTGAGCTCTGGGACGTTGATACCTTCGCTTGTCCACTCTGCCTCAAGTACCGGCTGGTGTCCCAGGGAAACTTTGGATATCTCCAGAAAAGGAAGTCAATCTCCACGAGATTGAGAGTGTTTAGATGGTTTGCCTGGAATAGCTCCCAACATGTGAAATCATTTCCTATTACCTCAGCACTGAGGGGTCTCCCATGCTCAAAATCAGCCAGGGGAAACCTACCCAACCTTAGTCATTCCTGCCAACCACAATCCTCATGGAGCTTGGTAGAACTATAACCTGGAAGTAAAGGTATTTACCTCACAAACTGGTTAATCTTTCTGTCGGACAGTCAATAGTTGATTGTAATAGATTATTTTAAAAAGCATCACCTGGTAACAGTCACGAGGAAATCTTCAGATGCTGGAATTTCAAGCAACCAGACATCCCACCTCTCCCGGAAGTTCTGGGAGTCTCCCACATATCGATAGTCCTCCCTGATGCCCGGAAATTATATACAATAAACCAGAAATAGATTTTTTTGAGAGGGAGAGGGAGAGCAAGCATCCTGATTGGTCTCTCTTCGTGCTAAGAGTGGTCTCCAACCACCGGGCCGCGAGGAAACAATATGATTTGGCGATATGAAACGATATGAGTCAGCTGCACCTTTCCTCATTCCCTGTCACGCACTGTTGAATTTTAATGCGCGCGAGGTCATCAGTGACCCAGGACATGCAAAGGAATGGGTCCGTGACCCATTTCTGAATGTTTCCAGTGAATCTCTCACGTCAGCGCGGGAAAAAGATCAACTCCTCGAGCTTGCAAATGACGACGGGCTGAAAAGTTTGTTTGACATAAGATCTCTGCTGGCATTCTGGATCAAAGTCAAGGCTGAACTTCCTGAGATAGCCACGAAAGCACTGAAAACGTTGCTTCCATTTCCAACATATTGCTGCGAAGCGGAGTTTTCTGCAATGAATGCAAAGAAAACTAAACTGCGGAATAGACTGGACATAAGGAACCCCCTTCGAGTATCGCTGTCTCCCATCACCCCTCGATAAGACCGTCTTGTTGCAGGGAAACAAGCCCAGGGCTCCCACTGATTCAGCGATATTGGTGTGTTGCAATGATTTTATATGTTCATACGAGGAAAATATGAGCAGTATGTTTAATATCCAAACGTTACTTAAAACGTTATGATGCTATTGACTTATAAGTGACTTATAATTCAGTGGTCCCCAAACCGGGGCCGCGAAGAATACAACGGTGGCCGGAACGCACCCAGCACATCTTTAAGAAAAAAAGCCAAAATAAACAAGCTAATTAATTACAAAAACAACAGGAATTCTGCAGATGCTGGAAATTCAAGCAACACACATCAAAGTTGCTGGTGAACGCAGCAGGCCAGGCAGCATCTGTAGGAAGAGGTGCAGTCGACGTTTCAGGCCGAGACCCTTCGTCAGGACGAAGGGTCTCGGCCTGAAACGTCGACTGCACCTCTTCCTACAGGTGCTGCTTGGCCTGAAGCTAATTAATTAGGTGCTGCCTGGCATGTAAATGTCGGCCCAGATCAGAGGCAATTGCCGATTGCGTTGTCTCCCCCCACCACCCCCCCACCGGTCGGCCGGTCCGCAAGAATATTGTCAATATATAATATAAGTACATATTTTAATGTCACATTTGCTGCATATACCCAACTTGGTTTACAGATTAGACAAAATTATCAAACAAAGTATTGCATACGCCCTTGGAGGTCGATGGGGGGGTGGGGTGGAAGATGGGGTTGCGGGGGGCGGGGGTGCTACCTCCCCGAAATGGTGGGGCTACCTCCCTGAAATGAGTTTTTGCGGGGTGGGATGCCTGAGCAACACACATAAAAGTTGTTAGCTGCGTTCACCAGCAACTTTTATGTGTGTTAACAGTAATGGGAAAAAGGAGAGTCAAGTTATCTGAAAGGAAAAGTGTAACTTTTTAATCTTTCAATAAGTTCTGAGCCAAAATAAAGCAAACTGAAACCAATAATAGGTATACAAACTTATCTTATAAAAGAGTTTAAAAGCACCAGACCTTCAACACTGAAGTAGGGATATTTATCCACTTACACACAAAATATTCTGAAGAGTAACAGACACAAAATACTGGAGGAACTCAGCAGGCCAGGCAGCATCTATGAAGAGGTTTAAAGCGTCAGAAGAGGCCTGATGAAGGGTCCTGGCCCGAAAAATTGACTCTTTATTCCTCTCCATAGATGCTGCTCCTCCAGAATTTTTTGTGTGTTACTATTGATCCAGGTATCACTATGGAACTCAAAGGTTTGCCAAATTTCCAGCAACCTTTTGTCCAATTTATCCATCATTTCAAAAATAATATCCATGAATTTGTGTAGAACTCAACTTTCATAGATGTCCTAAGACGTAGTGTCCTAACAAGGACAAGAAAAAATGGTTTTAAAGAATGAAACTGAAAATACCTGTAAAGTTATTCTTTCATATATTTTCACATAAATAATGCATTCACAAATACTGTAGCCAAATCAAGATTAAATAAGCATTTAACCTATGGTAAGCCAACACTGTTTAAATATTAATCAAACGTTCTACCCAGAATTCCATGTAGATACATGGGATTTTGTAAAGAAAACTACCCCAGGGCCTGTGTTTTCAACTTCTTTCTCCACTGGGACTCTGTTATGTGACTAGAGAGTTTTCTGAGTCCAAAGTATCCACTCAAGTAAGAATCTTTCAAGTTCCTGGAAAACTTGCCCTGTCAAAACAGCTTTTCCTTGGAAATGAATGACTCATTAATTTGAGTAATGCAGAGAATTATATAGACTCTGTTCAAAGGATGCAGTCAATCATCTGCCACAGGCATTATAAAAAAAATGAGTGTGAGCGTTAGCTTAGGGCAACTTGCCAGAGACTGCAGGCCAGACGGATCACTGGTACAGGTGGGGTTGTACTCTAAGTTTGAATTTTCCTGCTTCTGTTGGTCAGCTCGGAATGTGAGTTTTCTCTGTCCTCAACACGTGTTCTACTCAGGAAATTTCCTCCAATTTTCACTGACAAGCTCCTTCTTAAAGTGCCCTTTGACCCATCATTCTAGGTTGCAAAATCAGAACATCTATATCTAGTTAACAGAGGTTAAGGCTCTGGCGTCGTCTCTTCACTGCAGCCAACAACTGTATGCTATCCATAGTCCCCGCGATGAGCCATCCGTGAACGCCCCACCACATAATAGTTTGTATCTATGATAAAGAGGTATTCTGTGGAAGCATGGTTTATAAGCAAGTTCTCCAAATCGAACTAGAATCTTGTAGTTTTTGCCCTATGTACTGTGAAAAGCACACTCACTGGGTAGATTACATTACACAGTGCATTCGGGTAGAACAAGGTAAAACAGTGACAGAACACAGAATAAAGTGTAACAGCTACAGACAGAGTGCCGTGCAGGTAAACAATGCAGTATAAGATCATATCAAATTAGATCGTGAGGTCAAGACTACTAGGGAACATTAGTCTTATAAAAACACGGTCGAAGATGTCCATGGGAACAATTGAAAGCAACAACTCAGCAAGACAATTCCTAAATTGTCCACTTCTGGTTTTATAGGGGGCTGAAGAGGGTGCCGGTAGAATCAGGAGGTGAGCCCGTTGCTGAAGTCTCTTCAGGAGTCTACACCTCTCCTTCAACTGAAATCCTTTCCAACTCCCAAAGGCCAGGATTCCCCTAAACTCTGGAATCCTGGCAGATGCACGGAAATGGGAATGCTGGATTCATGAGGTAGGGCACTTGCATCATTGTTTGTGGGTAAGAATGTTACTCCTGGGGTGTTAGGGTTACCTTTAAAGTACACAACGTTTGAAATGTCAAAGTTCAATGTAAATTTATGATCAAAGTGCACATATGTCACCATATACTACCCTGATATTTACTTTTTTCATGTGATGTATGGTAAATTATATGTACTTTGCATCCTCATGCTCAGCTAACAGCTCATTCCACTATCTCCTGCCCCATCTCATAAAAACCTGATTTCCCTATCCTCATCCCCCTCAGAATCTCCTATTAATCTCTCCAGTGTCTATCCTGGGAGTTCCTTAATGTTGTCACAGCTGGAGGGAGACAGCGGGGAAAAGCTCCCTCTACCTATTAAATGCTCCTAATGGCTTGCGTCTCAAATAGCCTCTAACAACCAAGTCAAGCTCCTGACTTCATTTGTAGCTTAGCTACTAAGCCTGGTGGAACCGTTTTTGCTCGCAGGTGAAGGGGCAAAGACGAGTGACTGGCACCTTCAAACAAATTGCTCCGGGATGACAGGTCTGGTCGGCTGTGGTAGGCAGCTCACCTAGGAGAAGGGAAGCTCTGAGTACAAACCTCCGCTGCCTTGCAGCAATACCCACTCACGGGGAAGGCTTTGGGAGTAAACCCCAAGGGAAATATCCAGAGCTGGATTCCCTTTGGCAGCCTTACATTGAGTTCAGTGCTGACTGGCGACTCGTGCGGCGCTGCTGGTGCTAAACTGTATCAGTCTCTGCCATTCCTTTGGATTCATCGGCTGCGTGGAGAGGGGGAGCCTGCTGCATGGGCAACAGCTTGCTCTCCATATCGTACCACATTGGCTCACGTACAGCTCTACATATGGAGACCGCAGGGATGCAACATCCCTGCCAGTGGAAGGCCTCCTCTCTATCCCAGACATCCCATCTCTCCCGGAAGTTCCGGGAGTCTCCCGCAGATTAATAGCGACTCCCTGATGCCTGGAAATTATATGCAATATCCCGCAAGTCGATTTTTTGAGAGGGAGAGCAAGAGCGAGCATCCTGATTGGTCTCTCTTCGTGCTAAGTAGACCTATCAGTTTTCTCTGTGGGCGGGCTTTACAGTCGACCTCAAAAATAATGACAGTGTTGCTCACTGCACTGTTTGCAACAGTGACTTTTCCATTGCCCATGGTGGGTTAAAATGTAAAAGACATGCTGAGGTGAGTTTAACAGGTGTCATTACAGCATAGCTAACGTTATTTAAACTAGCTGGCTAGCTGCTAAGGAGCTACTCTATTGTTGTCCTACATGATGAGGCCAAACTCCCTGTAGACTTGCTTAAAGTTGTAATAGAATAAACATTATAATATAAGTACATATTTTAATGTCACATTTTCTGCATATACCCAACTTGGTTTACAGATTAGACAAAATCACTGAACAAAGTATTACATACACCCTTGGAGGTCAACTGGGGGTGGGGTGCTACCTCTCTGAAATGAGTTTTTGCAGGGTGGGATGTCTGCTACCCTGGGGTTTTGGTTATATCTGATACCCACCTCCCAACTGTTTCCAGCCCAGGAGATAGTTGTCCTGTAAGGGGGGAGGGGGGGTCAACTGTTGAGATAGTTTCACACAGGTCTAGCCTTAAAGTTTAACAAACCTGTGAGAAACCCATTCTATGGTTTTCCTGCCTTACCTCTCTCTTCATTATATTTGTCCAGGCTAAATCCGAATGACCGGTACTTCCTCCTTTCCCATGACCAACATCAGGGATAACTTACAAGAGACCAAAGACCCAACTTCAGTATTTTGGGATCAACTTCTTCCCCTCCATCATCAGGTTTCTGAACGGTCCGTGAACTGTGGAAACCCCCCACTAGTCCTCTTTTGCACTGTTTTGTTGAGTGTACCTGCTATAATTTCTCTGTTTGGCATTCTACTGCTGCCACAAAACGACACATTTCAAAATGCACTGTATGTTTGCGGTAATAAGCTGGATTCTGATGACTGTTTCATGTTTCAGCCTACTAGATGGTGCAGCTGGACTGGGACTATCTATTTTACAGCAAACAGTCGATACAAGCAAGATGTTTACCTTCAGTGTCTGCGGCAACTGCAACATTTAATTGGAACTACGGGATAAGAGCAGGATTTATTCTTCCAGCTATGTGCAACGCGTGGAGGATAGCGAAGGGCCTTAAGCTGATTATTTCTTCTGGCGACACTACAGCCTCATGGTGAGCGCGAAGGTTTGCAGCCCCAGGCTGTGAGACTGGGGTTCAATTCCCGCAACTACTTGCAGCAGAAGGTTGCACATTCTCCCTGTGACCGTGTGGCTTTCCTCCAAGGGCTCCAGTTTCCTCTCACATTCCAAAGACGTACATGTGGTGTTAGTGAGTTGTGGGCATGCTATCTTGGCACTGGAAGTGGGGCAGCACCTGCGGGCTGCCCCCCCAGCACAATCCTCGCTGGTTTAATTCGATTTGACGCAAACGATGCATGTGTTGCTGTACGTGTGACAGATAAAACTAACCTTTCATCGTAAACGTGTATGGTTGAGCAGGTGCTGGAGATCTTGAGTAGCACACGCAAAGTGCTGCAGGGACTCAGTAGGTCACGAGAATGAATAAGCAGTCGACGTTTCAGGCCGAGACCCTTCTTCAGGGCTGGAGAGAACGGGGGAAGATGCCAGAGTAACAAAGGCGGGGGAGAGGGGAATGAGGATAGCTAAAGGGTGATAGGTGAAGCCAGGCGGGTAGGAAAGATAATCTTTAATCTCTCCAGGCAATTATACTTCAGAGATAATTGCACATAAATTTTATGTTTATAGAAGTATTTTAGAGTATTCTAGGTCGGAATGATCTAATTACCACCATTCTGGTTAACTTCTTACAATGCTGATTAACACCATTTGGCCCATCAATTGTATACTAGCCCCTGTTTCCTTTCCTTTTATTACCCTGTAATGTCAACAGTGTCTCTCATGTGAGCATCAATCTACACTTTGTTTTTTTTAACTGCCTATTTAAACTATTGCATAATTTCCACAACCTATTAATGTACAGCACTTCCCTAGGCTGTGGAAGGGAACCTGAGAATCTGGCAGAAAGCCATACTGTCACAGGGAGAACATGCAGACTCCACATAGACAGACAGCACCGGAGGTCAGCATTGAACCCAGGATGCTGGAGTACGAGGCTCCAACCGTAATTACCTGTACCATTTCTGGGGCTTGTAGCATCACTGCACGTAGCCCATTGGAAGCCACGGTCAGTCACCGCCAGTCATCACTGGACTTGCACTGACCATCTGTAAGGACAAAGACTGAAATAAAGCTGTCATTTTATAATTTAAAATACCTCCACACTAATTTTTAAATCGAACCTTATCCCTGATGTCATTACCTCCAGATCAAGCAGTTCCAATGTTGCACGCGTCTTTTACCTGCGTAGTAGTGCAATGACTCAGGTTGGGGCCATGTTCTGCGAAGGGATTATTTCCTTAATAGAGAGTGCTTGTGAGTGCTTTGATTAACGTGGGGAGGCTGATGCATGGGCAGCCACCACACGGTCGTTGACAAACTGGGGGTCAGGGTCCAGTGCCAGGGAATGCAAGATGAATGGGGATCTTTCATGGCTGCAGCCTTCCTCCGCCTTCGCTAACGCGGTGATGCGTCATTGTCTTCCACCAGCTCCACTGTTGAGTTGTGGTTGGATTGCTCTTTGCCTGGAATTCCCACTGTCGGTGACCCTACCAGAAGCTACGGGCCAGCTGGTTAAAGTGCAGATGGTATCACTCGCAAGATCTCAGGAACACACACGCCTCTTCAGCGTGACAAGGGGGTGATCCTTAGAGGAGTTTAACTGCGTATCTATCATAACTCAGTCCCTGCACTGAAAATGCTCTTTAAGGTGCCCCTCTTAAGCTTAACATCACGTTATCAGTTTACACCTAAATGACCTCGCAAAATAATTCTGGTTGCTTGATATATTACTCTGTGACTCAATCACATAACTGTTTAGTTATATAACTGCAGAACTGGCTGGGTGTCAGCTGGCTTGTATGACTCTGTTACTTGGAATTCTGATGCATCGACATGTAAATACTCCATGCAGAATAAGCGACACGCACAAAATGCTGGAGAAACTCAGGAACTCAGTTGCAGCATCTATGGAAGAGAGTAAACAGTCGATGTTTCTGGCTTCACCGTACATGCTGCCTGGCCTGTTGAGTTCCTCCAGCATTTTGTGTGTATCGCTCAGATTTCCAGCAGCGGCAGGTTTTCTCATGTTTGGACTTCGTGCAGAATGAAAGTCAACCACAGAGGCTTTACTTTGTCTTTTCTGGATCAAGACCTTTACTGGTCCCTCTATCAACATTAAGTTGTCATCTAAAGATTAACTGTCTTTCTTTTTTAGCAGTACCTTCCATGATATGAGTGTTTCCCACATTTTCCTTCCAGATGTTTTGCATCTGTTTTTCTTTAAGTTTACGCTTGAAATCCATTTATGCTTGAACTTACTGCCATTTCCTTTCCAAGAACTTAAAGAAGTTCTCCTTTCTTGTCTGCTGACAACTCTCTATGTTGCCTTTACAGCTGTTCATCGATTGCAGTTCAGCACAATTATACCCTTAATTCTAATCAACAAGCTCCAAAATCTGGGCCTCTGTACCTCCCCCTGCAAATGGATCCTTGATTTTCTCACCAGGAGACAGATCGGAAATAACATCTCCCCCTCGCTGACAATCAATGCTGGGTGTGTGCTCAGCCCACTACTTTTCTCCCTCTCTGCACGCACCACTGTGTGGCTAGGTGCAGCTCAAAAGATATCTGTAAATTTGCCAGTGACACAACTAACACTGGCATGGTGACGACGAGGCATACAGGATCCCGGTAGATCAACTGGTTGACCTTGAACTCAACAAAAACCTTGAACTCAGCATTAGTAAGACCAAGGAATTGACTGTAGACTTCTTAAAGGGGAAGTCAAGGAAAGGTATCGAGGGATCAGCAGTTTCAAGTACCTGGGTCCAACATATCGAGGTAGTTACGAAGAAAGCACGACAGCGGCTATATTTCATAAAGAGTTTGAGGAGACTTGGTATGTCAGCAAAGACTCTCTCGCACGTTTTTACAGATGTACCGTGGAGAGCGTTCTAACTGGTTGCATCACCATCTGATATGGAGCGGCCCAGGCCCAGGTGGTTGTACCTCAGCCACCTCCATCAGGGGAAACTAGCCTTCCTGGCAGCGAGGACACCTTCAGAAGGTAATGCCTCAAAAAGACAGCATCAGCATCCAACATTAAAGACTCCCATTACCCAGAACATGCCCTCTTCTCATTGCTACCATTAATGAGGAGATACAAGAGCCTGAAGACACACACACAATGGAACAGCTTCTTCCCCTCCACCATCAGATTTCTGAATGGACAATGAACCCAAAAACACTACTTCAATATTTCTTTTCTCACTCTCTTTTTTTTAAGATTATGAGGACACGCAGTCCTCTTTTATTGTCATTTAGTAATGCATGTATTAAGAAATGATACAATATTCCTCCAGTGTGATATCACAGAAACACAGGACAGACCAAGACTGAAAAACTGATAAAAACCACATAATGATAACATATAGTTACAACAGTGCAAGCAATACCGTAACTTGATGAAGAACAGGCCATCAGCACGGTAAAACGTTCAAAGTCACTCGAAAGTCCCACATCTCACGCAGACGGGAGAAGGAAGCAAACTCTCCCTGCCATATCCGAACACAGTCCAACTCTGAGTTGTCTTTTGGCACTATTTACTTAACTTAATTTCTTTATATGTATATTTCTTATTGTAATTTATATTTTTGTCATTATTTATTGCAAGGCTTCCTTAAGGTTGTTTTAGCTGGGGGTGGAGTAGTGAAGATAAGCTCCTATTAAGGGCAATCAGTGTTGCCAAAGGTGTGTACGTCTATTAGTCTCTGACAACCAAGTCCAGCTCCTGGCCTTCACGTGTGGCTTTGCTACTAACCCCTGAGGAAACATTTCTACTGACAGGGAGAAGAGGCAAAGGCAGGTTACTGGTGTTGCTCCGGACAGATGGGTTTCGTCAGCTGTGGTTGGCAGCCTAACTAGGAGAAAGATAACTCTGATCTCAAACCTCCGTCGCTTTGCGGCTACGCCCAATTAGGGGAAGGTTTTTGGAGTAAGCCCCAAGGGAAAAATCCAGAGCTGGAGTCCCTAAGGAAGTCCCACGTTGAGTTCAACACTGACTGGTAACTCGTGTGACGTTGCTGGTGCCAAACTGTATCGGTCTCTGCCATTCGTTTGGATTCACCAGATGCATGTGAAGGGGGAGCATGCTACTTGGGCAAAAAGATTGCTCTTCATATTGTGCTGCCCTGGCTTGCATATCTAGACAGCTAGGACACAGCTTCCATGATCATCCCTGACCAGCGGAGGCCTCATTTATTGCAGTGGGTTGCTGTCACACAACAACAAGTTTCATGACATATGCCAGTGATATGAAACCTGATTCTGATTCTGATTCTAATTCAGATTAAAACTGCCCTTTTTTTTAAATCGTTCTTTCCCATTCTGATGAAGGACCTTTGGCCTGAAATAGTACCAGTTTCTGTTTCCATAGATGCTGTCATCTAAATGGTTTGGCATATCATCTAAAACTTTGACAAACTTCTCCCAGTGCCCGGTGAAGAGTATCCTGACTGGTTGCCTAGGGTGGGAACACCAATAGAAACAGGAACAGAAAAGCCTACAAAAAGCTCAGGCCACCACAGGCAAAGCCCTCTCCACCATTCAGCACATCATCAAGGAGCACTGCCACAAGAAAGTAGCATCCATCATCAAGGATCCCATCGTCCAGGCCATGCTCTCTTCTTGCTACTACCATCAGGCAGGGTGAACAGAACCCTTCGGTCCCACACCACCAGGTTTGGAACAATTTGTACCCTACAGCCATCGAGCTCCTGAACCAGCATGGATAACCTTTTCCACCTCAAAGCTGAACTGACTCCACAACCTATAAAATTAATTTCAATGGCTCTACAACTCGTGTTCTCAGTGTTGTTTATTTACTTCTTTTATTATTATTTTTGCATAATTTGTCTTCTTTTGCACATTGGTTGTCAGTCTTTTTTAAGTATAGTTTTTCATTAATCCTATTGGTTTGTTTATTTTTCCTGTAAATGCCTGCAAGAAAATGAATCTCAAGGTAGTAAATGGTGATATATACGTACTTTGATAATAAATTTATTTGACTTTGACTACCTGATGTGCTGCATTTTTTCAAGCACTTTTTTAAAAAAAAGTATTTGGATGCATTAATATTTTGCTAAGTCACTCTTCACCAGGATCCAAAAGCAGAGTTAATGAACAGTCAAGCAGGGACCAGTAACGTGTATTTCAACATAAGCATAATTTGGCTGCCCATTGAATTCCCCTTGGTATATCTGACTAGGGATTGCTGGCTGGGCACTTACCTTATCAGAAACATTATTTAAATAACCCATGGATTAAACCCATCTGATACACTAACACTTATCCATTCCAGCCTATGTCCCAGACCATCAAGGTTCAAGATTTAAGATTGTTTAGTTATTCTTTAGTACACAACTGTAAAGGAGAATAAAGTGATTGTAATTCCACATCTGATGCAGCATAAAGGATCTTTAGGAAGACTACACCTGCACTGCTCCCTGTTACTATTTACGGTGAGGACCTACAAGAACCTAGGGGTGCACCTGGATGGTTGACTTGAGTGGAGTACCAACACAGAGGCTGTGTACAAGAAGGGCCAGAGTCGCCTCTACTTCCTGAGGAGACTGAGGCCCTTTGGAGTATGCAGGCCTCTCCTGCACATGTTCTACCAGACAATTGTCACCAGTACAATCTTCTATGTGGTGGTGTGCTGGGCCAATGACATCAATGCAGGTGATGCCAACAGGCTCAATAAATTGATTAGAAAGGCTGGCTCTGTTATAAGAGTCAAACTGGACACACTGGAAGCTGTGGTAGAACAAAGGACCCTCCGGAAAATCCTGGCAATTCTGGACAATGTTTCTCACCATTTGCATGCCACCTTGGCTGAACAGAGGAGCACTTTTAGGAATAGGCTAAGACAACCGTGCTGCTTCAAAGGCGCCATTCTTACCCTCAGCCATTAGACAACCTATAGCTGGGGAACCGATGACACCCTCCTGTTAGACTGTTTGCGTAGACTTGTAATGCTACTATTTCACTTTAATTTACTTTGGGATCAATAAAGTATTTATTTTTCTTTCTATCTAAGCATAAAACTCACAATAAAATCACAATGTATGAGTAAATGTTGCTCAATTGTATATACAGAAGATGAGTTGATATACATTGATTGACTGTACGCACATAAAGTGATGCTAGATGCAGGAGTGTCTGAACAGAGGGTGACTGACAGGAAATAATGAGGTGACAAGTGACTCTTAGCAAGAGGAACTCTTTGAGGTGGCAGCAAAGCATGTGAGACACACAGTCGGGCAGTGACTCATGGTGAAGTCTTAAATTGCCCTCGGAAATGCCAACTCAGTTAGGAATGGCCAATCCAGTGAAAAATTAGGAAGACGTATTTGCCTATCTTCTCATTATTCTGATAAAAATTCATAAACCTATTGTGTTAACTCTATTTCTAAGGATGTTAGTAGCCTGCCAAATATTTCTAGACCATTCAGAATTTACTTCAGATTTTTACCCAGTCTTCTGGGTATAACTTCGTTTCTTACTCAAATTAAAGTGCTCAAACATGATTTATCATTAAACATTGAATGTGTAGTTCTGTTTTTCTTACAAATGGGTTAGCCTTTTCTTAGTATCTTGCCTCCATGTTAAGAGAACCAAATACTCAAATGGCAAAATAGTGCAGCCATGTCTGATAAGGGAAGTCAAAGGTAATGTAAAAGCAAAAGGTGGGGCATGCAACAAAGCAAAAATCAGCGGGAAATTAGAGGATTGGGAAGCTTCTAAAAACCAACAGAGAAGAACTGAAAGAATCATTAAGAGGGAAGAGAAAAAATAATAAAGCAAGTTAGCAAACAACATCAAGTGAATAGTAAAAGCTTTTTCAAATATGTGAAAAATAAAAGAGTTGAGGGTAGATATAGGACCACTAGAAAATGAGGGCAGAGAAATAATAACGGGACAAAGAGACAGCAGATGAACTGAATGAGTATTTTGCATCAGTGTTCACTGTGGAAGACACTAGCAGTGTGCTTGGTGTTGAAGGGTGTGAAGGAAGAGAAGTGAGTGCAGTTACTATTACAAGGGAGAAGGTGCACAGAAAGCTGAAAGACCCAAGGGTACATAGGTCACCCGGACCAGACGAACTGCACCCTAGGGTTCTGAAAGAGGTAACAGTAGACATTGTGGCTTCAGAAATGATCTTTCAAAAACCATTGGACTCTGGCATGGTGCCAAAGGACTGAAAAATTGCAAATGTCACTCCACTCTTTAAAAAAGGAGGAAGGGAGCAGAAAGGAAATTATAGACTAGTTAGCCTGACCTCAGTGGTTGGGAAGATGTTGGAGTCAATTGTTAAGGATGAGGTGATGGAGTACTTGGTGACACAGGACAAGATAGGACAAAGCCAGCATAGTTTCCTTAAGGGAAAATCTTGCCTGACAAACCTGTTGGAATTCTTTGAGGAGATTACAAGTAGGATAGATAAAGGGGATGTAGTGGATGTTGTATATTTGGACTTTTAAGAGGCCTTTGACAAGGTGCCACACATGAAGCTGCATACCATGTTAAAAGCCCATGGTATCACAGGAAATTCACAGGCATGGTTAGCGCATTGGCTGATTGGTGGGAGCAGGGCCGAACTTTAGGCTGGGCTGCAGCCCAGGGGCCAGAGCTGCAGAGGGGCCCGAAATAGGTAGCTATCATCATGGCGGACAAAAAAAATGCGAGAGTGGGGCACAGAAAAGAAAAAAAGAAACAAGAGAAAGAGGACCATGAGAAAGAAGCATTAAAAAAGACATTGAAATTGACAGAATTTTTTAAACCTGTTCTCGATGATGCAGCAGTACGTCACTCTTGTCACAGTCTGAGACCGGTGGACAAATGGAGACTTGTTCAACAGCTAGCACTAGCACCAGTGTTAGCACAGGACCACCGTCCTTGCCACAGTCAGCAGCTAACGCTGAAGAGGCAGAGAGCATGACTTTGGGATTCCCGACCACAGAGGCCTCCGAACAACCAAGTCGGGTCGCCATTAATGTTAACGTTACCGCTACTGAGGATCCTTACAGCACTGATCCTGCTCGCTGGGGAAAGGAAATGTTAGATGATTCAGTCCAAGCGTACTGGGCTAAGAAAGGGCCGGAGTCCTGCCAGAATAAGGATGTGGATATCAAAACTTTGGAACGAGTATACGAACAGCAGGGACGTTTTTTCTCCAAATTTCACTTCAAACGCAAGCTGGTAAATGGTGAGTACATATCAAGGCGATCGCTCTTATATTCCCCATCCACTAGCTGTGTGTTTTGTTTTGCATGCCGCACCTTCAGTGACGGTAACTGTCAGTCCATCTTCGAAACTGGCTTTAACGACTGGAAACATGCCGCTGAGCGCATAGGAGAGCATGAAAATAGCGAACACCACAGGAAAACGTTACTGACCTGCGTTACACTAGCATCTGACAGCGGAAGAATAGATACAGAACTGCAAAAACAGTTTGAGTCAGAGTGTGTCTACTGGACCGACATATTGAGAAGAGTGGTGGCGGCTGTGAAGTTTTTGGACGAGAGGGGACTGGCTATCCGAGGCTCCAGTGACATATTTGGCAGGCCTGATAACGGCAACTACATGGACATTCTAGAGGTAAAAAATGGACAAGCTTGAGATAGCTTTTCTGAGCAAATTGTAGCATTGCATTCTTCAGCGCTTTGAAAGTACAAGCATTGCATTGCAAGCTGTAAATCTAGACCTGTGTAATGCTGTGGATTTGGTGAGATCACTACGGGGATACATAGCAAGCTTGCGTGATCAATGTGATACCTTTGAGACCCAAGCTAAAACTATGTCTCCAACAGTCTCACAAGTGTACAAAGAAGACACCCAACAACAAAGAAAACGTAAAGCCTTTCTGGGTGAATCCACAACACCTGATGTTGGCTTGTCAGCCAGAGAAAAATTTTCAGCTACTGTTTTTTTGGTCGTGATGGATAGATTACTTGCAGAAATTGATTGCAGATTTGCATCATATAATGAACTTAACAACACATTTGGCATCCTAAACAATATCCTTTCTCTCTCTGTACAAGATTTGCGCAAGAGAGCATCTGATCTCCAAAGCAGATATTCAGCTGACCTGGAGTTAGGCTTTGTGGAGGAGATTGTCCATTCCAGGGAATTTGTAAGTGGCAAAGATATTTCATCTGCAACAGAGCTTTTATGCTTCCTCAGAGAAAAACACTTGCAGGTCATCTTCCCAAATGTAAGCATTGCTTTGAGGCTTTACCTGTCTCTTCCTGTCACAAATGCAAGTGGTGAGCGATCTTTCACCAAGCTCAAGCTTGTGGCTCAGATCCACAATGGGACAGGACAGGCAGAATCATCTTACCCTGATGTCACTTGAAAGTGATCTTGTTCGGAAACTGGATTTTAGTGATCTGATCAAGGACTTTGCTGAGAAGAAATCCAGAAGAACTAGGCTTTAATTTTGAAAAACAAGTATCTGACTTTGTAAATATCTAGGCTTGTGTGTCAATACTGTTCCTGTTTTTGTGGCAGTAGGCTAATAGTTGACTGTTTACAAACCTAGTAAATAATAAGTGCTCTTTACTCTGCAAGCCACACAGCACAGCAATAGGCTAGTATGTGCTAGATCTAATTTTTCAAAAAGATTATTGGAATATTGTCAAGATTCCTAATTTGCCATAGCGCTATCTCTCTTGGCTTTTTTGTCTCTCATTTCCATTTTACTTTCTTAGAACACACAGTT
The DNA here is from genome assembly GCF_030028105.1 of Mobula birostris. Classification (NCBI taxonomy): domain Eukaryota; kingdom Metazoa; phylum Chordata; class Chondrichthyes; order Myliobatiformes; family Myliobatidae; genus Mobula; species Mobula birostris. The sequence goes on along the minus strand of NC_092378.1, from coordinate 136,465,435 downwards.
GAGAAAAATACCTGGATAAAAATGCTTTAGCATTGTTTGAGAAATAAGGTCTATGGTATGTGCAGCAATAGCTAAATAAAGATTTAAGATTGGGTACATCATACTTCATCTCCCCCATAACTTTACTAAGCCAACTAAGCCTAGGTCAATTTTTGAGAGCTTTAGATGCTGTCCTTCAAACTAAGAATCTGCATTACTTTCTGTCCTCCCTCTTAAGGCCTGTAAGTTTATAGCTTACGTATTGTACTAAACCAATGCCCTGGTCCACAGCTTTGATATTTAGACCAGTATGACCTTTGCTCTTGTTCTTGCCTTTTTTTTCTTGGTACAGCAGCACTTTACGGTGTCGGCAGGGGCCCACCAGGGCCTCCAGCCCAGCGGCCCCGGCCCCACTAAATCCGGCCCTGGATAGGAGGCAGTGAGTGGGAATAAAAGGTTTCTTTTCTGGTTAACAACAGGAATTCTGCAGATGCTGGAAATTCACACACAAAATTTGCTGGTGAACGCAGCAGGCCAGGCAGCATCTCTAGGAAGAGGTGCAGTCGACGTTTCAGGCCGAGACCCTTCGTCAGGACTAACTGCCAGGCCGAGACCCTTCGTCAGGACTAACTGGTCCTGACGAAGGGTCTCGGCCTGAAACGTCGACTGCACCTCTTCCTACAGATGCTGCCTGGCCTGCTGCGTTCACCAGCAACTTTTATGTGTGTTGCTTTCTTTTCTGGTCGGCTGCCAGTGACTAGTGGTGTTCCACAGCAGTTGGTGTTTAGGCTGCTACTTTTAATGCTGTATATCAATGATTCAGGTGATGGAATAGATGGCTTTGTTGCCAAATTTTCAGATGATACAAAGATAGGTGGAGGGACAGGTAGTGTTGAGGAAACAGGTAGGCTGCAGAAGGACCTAGACAGATTAGGAGAATGGACAAGAAAGTGGCAAATGAAATACAATGTTGGAAAAATACATGGTCATATACTTTGGTAGAAGAAATAAATGTGCAGACTATTTTTTAAACAGGGAGAAAATCCAGAAATCTGAGATGCACAGAGACTTGGGAGTGCTTGTGCAGAACACCCTAAAGGTAGAGCTGGTGATGAGGAAGGCAAATACAATGTTAGCATTCACTTCAAGAGGTCTAGTCTACAAGAGCTGGGATGTGATGCTGAGGCTTTATAAGACACTGGTGAGGCCTCACCTTGAGTATTGTGTACAATTTTGGGCTCCTCATCTAAGAAAAGATGTGTCGACTTTGGAGGGGGTCTAGACACAGTTCACAGGGATGATTCAACGAATGAAATGGTTATCATGCGAGGAACATTTCATAGCTCTGGGTCTGTACTCACTGGAATTTGGAAGGATGAGGGGGGATATCTCAGTGAAACCTTTTGAATGTTGAAAGGCCGAGACAAATAGATGTGGAAAGGATTTTTCCCATGGTGGAGGAGTCTAGGACAAGAGGGCACAGCCTCAGGATAGAGGAGTGTCCATTTAAAGCTGGACAGGGAGTAATATCTTTAGCCAGAGGGTGGTGCATTTATGGAATTTGTTACCGCAGGCAACTGTGGAGGCCAGGTCGTTGGGTATAATTAAGGCAGAGCTTGTTAGGCTCTTGATTGGATGCAGTATCAAAGGTTGCGGGGAGAAGGCTGGGGTGTGGGGCTGAGGCTGGGAAAAAAGGATCAGCCATGATTGAATGCTGGAGCAGGCTCGATGAGCCAAATGGCCCAATTCTACTCCTGTAACTGATGGTCTTATTTCAAAAGTTCCTACTCAGGATTTCTTTCAATCAGCAATGTTGTAATCAGGATGAACTGCCTGGTAATAAATTCATAACTATAGTTACCAGGAAAGGTCAGCAGTTCTGTAGATGCTAAATCCACCATAATAAATGGAGGGAAGTGCTGCAACTATGTGGCTCTTTCTGTTTTATTTTAGAGTTCCAGCAGTTTGCTTTTTTGGAAAACAACTTTTTTTTGTGCTAATCTTAAATACTCATCTAAACATGCATAGGAAAAATAGCCACAAAGGTGGGTACTCCCAAGGTACTTAGTGACGTAGTTCATTAGATCCGCTGCCTTAAAAAGAAGAGTACTAACCCAGCTTTATTTCTGAATGACTTCTCAGAAATTGTAAGAAATCGGTTTCCCATTACATATCTGATAACCAAAACTTTTCCCACAAGACACGTTTCTCTTACTTCTCTTCTGCAAACCTTAGGCAAGATTAGTAGAGGAGGTTGTTGGTAAGGAACCTATATCAGGACACAAAACCTTTGCAAATCTTAGCCATAGCAATAAGATATAAAACACCAATTATGTCAATTAACTATAGATAAGGTGAGTCTTTGCAAGCAGGTTCAAAGAACCTAGTCTGATATAATTCTCCTACAATTCCTGTGAAATGAGGTTTGGTCAGATGACCTACTTTGGTTACTGAAATAATTAGAGATAAAAATAGTCAGCGTTTAACACCTTCCTGGAATTTTGTGTTTGGTTTTATAAGGAGAATGCTCTGTCTTGTGCTATAAATTGAATTTTTAGGCCACAGTGTCAACAGGCACACCAGTGCAATGTTGAGAGAATACTCTATTTTGGCAGAGCAGTGTTTCAAATACAACATCAAACCATGGCAACGAAAGATCCCATGGCAGGGGAGTCATCCCCTATTGTCTGGCCCATATTTACCCCTCAAACAACAGCCCTTAAAACAAGGAGTATATAGTTAACAGATTTCTGGGCTCCAAAATTCAAACATGAATTAATAAACAGAATTCTACCTCTGGATTTTTGGTTTCTGCACCACAGATGTTCTAAATCAAATATACGGGCAGCACTTTAAAAAGTAGCCTGCAATTAAGAAGAACGTTGCACAGCCAGGACAAGCAAATGAAGAGCAGAAATTTCAAGGGTTCTGTCAAGGATTAAGGGTCAACTTTATTCACCAGAAACACTCAGTGGCCACTTTATTAGGAGCACCTGCTGGTTAATGCAGATATCTAATCAGCCAATCATGTGGCAGGAACTCAGTGCATAAAAGCATGCATTCATGGCCAAGAGGTTCAGACCGAATAATGAAGAAATCTCAGTGACTTTGATCATGAATGATTGTTGTTGCCCGACGGGGTGGTTAGTGTGCATCAGAAACTGCTGATCTCCCGGGATCTTCACCAACAACAGTCTCTAGAGTTTACAGAGAAACCAAAAAACATCCAGTGAGAGACAGTTCCATAGGTGAGAACGCCTTGTTGCTGAGAGAGGTCAGAGGAGAATGGCCAGACTGGTTCTAGCTGACAGGAAGGCAAATAACCAGGCATTACAACAGTGGAGTGCAGAAGAGCATCTCTGAATGCACGACATATTGAACCTTGAATTGTTTGGGCTACAGCAGTAGAAGACCACACCGGGTTCCACTCCTGTACTTAATAAAGTGGTCACTGATTGTACTTTTACAAGTATTAGTAGTTTACACTGATGTGTTGGTCAGGGCATGTCATACACCATTCAACAATTATAAAGAATAAAGAATTATATTAAAAATAAAATTAGAAGTTCAAGTGCAGATATGGAATAATTTTCTACAGGGGCACAATTGAGAGCATCCTGACTGGCTGCATCACTGCCTGGTATGGGAACTGTACTTCCCTCAATCACAGCACTCTGCAGAGTGGTGTGGACAGCCCAGCACATCTGTGGATGTGAACTTCCCACTATTCAGGACACTTACAGAGACAGGTGCATACAAAGAAGGATCATTGGGAACCCGAGCCGCCCCAGCCACAAACTGTTCCAGCTGCTACCATCCGGGAAACGGTACTGCAGCATAAAAGCCAGGACGAACAAGCTCTGGGACAGCCTCTTCCACCAGGCCATCAGACTGATTAATTCATGCTGATACAATTGTTATATTGACTGTCCTGTTGTACAGACTATTTATTATAAATTACTATAAATTGGACATTTCACATTTAGATTGCAATATAATGTAAAGATTTTTACTCCTCATGTATATGAAGGATGTAAGAAATAAAGTCAATTCAATTTAGTTCAATTACCAGCATGTATTTACAATATTATAAAAAGTGTTTTAATATGTTTATAGAGCAGTGCAGTTGTGGGGGTAATAGATAGGCAGGGGTGGGTCCAGACTCTCCTTAGCCTCCTATGGTACAAAAGTGACATTGAAGGATTAGGAAGCTGCAAATGTTGATGCCTGCGCAATGTAGAGGAGTAAAAAAATCTTCTGATCATCAGGCCAGCATCTACTTCAGTTATTCAGTTGAAAACTGACCAATTAACTCTATAGCACGTGGCTGGCGAATGCACAGACTTTTCAGAAAGACGGACCAGCAGAAACCACATTCTCAGTCCAAGTGTTGTGCATTTTCAGTAGCACATAACCAAGCTATCTCTTCCCTTTTTTTCAGTCTATAGAGGCAGGGAAGGTGAAACCACACAACAGCCTTTCCTTAAATGTCTTTTCCAGAGAGAGACAACTAATAAGATGTTACCTCCCTGAGATCACACCTGAAGACAAAAAAAAAGTGTTTGCACAGGCAGTGTGTGCTCTGCAGCCCGTCATCTGGCTCTGTTGGAGGAATTAAGGAATGGAGGGAATATTGTCCTAAAGTTAAAGCTAGGTTATTTTGAATTCGAAACAGTTTTTACTGTGGTTACTGAAAATGTTCCACCAAATCAACTGTGGATACTGGGAATAAATTGGTATCTCCAAATGATATAGGGAAAAGATTGAATGGAGTTAAGCTACAGGGAGTAGTCAGAGCAAATAGTCTATTCTTGTAGAAGATAGTGTGTTAAAGTTGGGTTGCCTATATTGGATCATGGTTAAACAACATCTCAACTTAGCAGTGTGATATCTAATCACACACACTGCAGAAACATTAAAGCTGGGATTTTCAAGTAACAGGGTAGACATGGATGCTCTGCACCAGTTGGGACTTGTAACTGGAGATCATAGAAGAGGCCACCTTGTGGAGTAGGTGTCCCACTTCCCCACTGTCAAAGACAGAAGACTTTACCTTGTGCAGGACCACCTAGTCCATCATTAAGTCTTCCATGTCTATTCAATGGCCCACCACTGGCTTGAGTATGGACGGCCTTCTTACTTGAGTAGGTCTTCGCCCTTCCTGTAAGGTCTGATAATCCATGTGAGGCTCAAGTAGTTTCTCCAACATGTGTTTGTGCTCTAACTTTGCAGCAGCATCATTAACCATGTAGTGTTGCGGTTGGTTGACCTCTCACAGGCCGACTTCTCCTGCAGAGGCCTAGAGGTCAAACTCCCATTGTGCTTTTTGCGTGCAGGGAAATGTCACTCATGACTTAGCTCTTCAAATCAATTACTTGACGTGTAAATAAACCATGTGCTATAAACTGAGTTTTATAGCCAGAGTGTCGGCAGACACACGGTGCAATGCTGTGAGAGTGCTCTATCTTGGAGCAGACTTTCAAATGCGACATCAAACTGAGGCAATGGAAGATCCCATGGCATTTCTGAAGAATGGCAGGGGAGCTACGCCCATTGTTCTGGCTAACATTTACCCCTCAATCAACATCTCTAAAACAAGGAATGTAGTTACCAGATTTATGGGCCTAGGTGGTACATTATATGTATAATTACTACACACCATTTGTTGCCCTGGTCCTCTCCAGGTATGAACCTGTACATATAAGCAGAGCTTAGGAAGCCAACAGAATGGTTTCACCAGCTGCCATGGGGCTGTAGGCATCTCTTATCATGTGGGAACTCTGTTTGCGGCAATATCTGAATGGATGAGTTAAATGCCCTAGTTTAAGATATCTATTACCTGCAGTTGACTCATCTTTTTAGTTAAACATATTGTCAAGCAGCCACTTTTCCAAATTGCAAACTGTTTGGGTTACGAAGTTCTCAGGAACAGAAACTTGTTGTAAGCAGGGAAGGATTTGCTTCAGCTACGTTGCTCTTATGAGTCACTAGGTTGGAAAGGCCCACTAAAGAATGAGGCCACTGTGTAGCAGAGTCATTTTTCACTGTATAAGTGGGCTATAAGTGTGGTTGTACTGACTGTATGAAGTTGTGGAACTACCAACGTAGTAACTACCAGATTATTGTACAATTCTTGTGTTAATATCATGATGCAAAAGGAGAAAGTGACATTCTCATTTTAAAAAATTATACTTGTCCCTTACTAAATGGTTAATTAAACCATCCACCAAACTTCGACAGTTTTCAAGGATCAACTTTTCAAATTAATAGAAATAACTATAAACACAAGAAAATCTGCAGATGCTGGAAATCCAAAGCAACACACACAAAATGTTTCAGGAACTCAGCAGGTCAGGTAGCATGAAAAAAGTTGATGTATCTTGCCAAGCCCCTGCTTCAGGTCTGGGAAGGGAGAAGATATAAAAAGGTGGGAACTGAGATGATCTTTCTCCCACTAACAGCTGGACAGGTGCCACCTAGTGGCATAACTTGGAAGAGAAAGCAGTCAGAAACAATTTTATTGCTCCTCCTAGTCATGGTGTGTAAATTCAGCACCTGCACTCCTGTCAAAAGTCACCGCAATCTCTGCATCTAGCGCCTGCCTAATTCCATTTAAATCAGGAATTGACAGATATCCAAGTTACAAATCTACAATATTTTCAGTGGGTCTCCTTATATTCTTGATGTAAACATTCCACCACCCACACATTTTTTGACACTAACGATTTCTTACTGCCAATGGTTGTAATAAAGCTTTGGGAACAAACCGGGCAATGAGTAACTCTAAGTAGTAGCTATGATTCTACACTATAGTGGGCCACTGAGTTGAACCCAGAAAATTTTGAATAAACTACATTATTATACAAATTCCAATAGAGGACGAACTAAAGTTGGCACTTCAGAAAGTCACAAAGCTGGAGAAACTCACTGGATCAGACGAAGGGTTCTGAGAAATGTCAACTGTCTCGAGTTCCGAAGCAATGTGGACGATAAAGATGGAAGAACTTGGGACAGTTGACATTTTGAGTTGAGACCCTTTATCTAACCCAGTGAGTTTCCTCCGGGCCTGCTGTGTGTGTTGGTCAAGATTTTCAGCACCCGCAGTCTCTTTATCTCTAGTTCTCTGACTGACCTTGAAAGGTGATGATGGATGGCATGACAACGTAATGCTTTACAGTGCCAGCGACTCGGGTTCAATCCCACCGCCACTGTCTGTAAGGAGTTTGTACATTCTCCCTATTACCTCACGAGGTTCCTCCCACATATGGGTTAGTAGGTTAATTGGTCCCCTGGGCATAACTGGGAGGCATTGGCTTGTTGGACCAGAAGGCTCTGTTACCATGAATGTGTCTGTGAATAATAAATAGTTATCTCTTGTTCCTATTTTTTATGTTCTTATGTCCTTGATTCAGTAATAAAGACCAGGCACCCTGAAACTCTAGCCAAAGTGATGATATATTTCTACTTAGGTGTGTGCTAAAAGTCCTGAGAACTCTAATTAGAATTCCAGACCAAACAGGAACAATGCAGGATTAAAAAGATCCCAACAAAAGTGTAATTTTAAATCTTTCACAATATATTTTGTTTTATTACAAAATGAATTAAGAATATTATAACTCTGCACGGCAGAAAAAATACAGTGGGTCACAAACCCCACATAGTGTAAACATTTTCTTTTTGTCTGTAAACAGTCATGAAATGGTTCAAGTTTTCTCCAAAACTAAAATACAATGCTACAAAGAGAAATCCCCCAAATAGGACCGAACATTAGAATTCCATTGATTTGGTGGTCCCCTTTTCTTCACAGATCGCTAAGTGAAGGTTGGGGTGGGGTGAGGTGGATTGGTGAGGGTGGGTGGGGTGGGGTGTCCAGAAGGAAGGGAGAAAAGAGGGTAATGCTGCTTTTTTAAATGCGGAATGGAAATGTGTTCAGGTAATCCTTCAGGACCTTATTTAAGGGGAGGTGGTCAATGCTGTCTCTCCCATAGGACTCAATAATCCTCTTCCTGCAGATTTCTTGCAAGGGCTGCAGCTTGACTTTTCTCAGAGGTTTGGAGAGAAGGCTCCTTGGTGCTGTTGTGAAATGTTCAATTAGCTTCAAGACACAGCTGAAAAACTCCGTGCTACCATCCAAACCGAACTGTCCACCCTTAAACTGAATCCTGAAGCTGACAGGAGCAGTGGCAGTTTTGACACTGAGGGAGAAAAAATAATCCTTTTGTCTGCTGTCTCTGATGAGAAATGTCCCCACAGGTTCAGATTTAAGTTTGTCGTGTGCCACCTCCACTGACATTGGGCCCCAGTAGAAGCCACTGTTCTCCAAGTATCTGCAAGTCTTATTGATGATGAGGAAGTCCGAGTAAGATTTGAAGGGTCTGAAGTGTGTTTCCACCTGGCGGTTGCTGGTGTTACACCTTGCTGGCTGGTGTCCATGGTTGGGCTGCTGGAGGCCATGGTTGTGCTCTGTGGGTTCCAGTATCTGAGGCTCTAGATGGTCCCTGGCGTTGGCAGCTTTGTCAGTCAGATTGCGGTCTGCCACCATCCTATAGCATGGATGATCCTGGGAGGTCTCCCATAGCTAGAGGCTTCACTGTGATGCAGATAATTAGCAATCCTGGAAGGGAAGAGGAAACAAGTGAGTCAGCAAGTTCCTGTAAATGTGCCAAATGTGAAAATAAAATATGCCAGTAATGTAAACGATTCTCGTATCACTGAATTAGAAACTAAAATCAAAAACGTAATTTTGATACTGATATCTCTATAAAAGATCCAACTGGTCCACAGGCTGATCAAACTGCGCAATAGAAGCTAGCTTACTCATAACGATAGTGTAGGAAATCCCATGCTCACGTCCTTTCTAAGTTTGATCACCCAGGGCAGTTCTTGCCATCTCAATTACTTAAAAACTCTGTAAATACCCAGAAGGCAGGCGCCAACCACAGAGCGACTACAGCTAATGAACCCAAATCTACGCTGGAACCCAATTTGGGTCACTGTAAACCGGGAGTGCAGGAAACTCTGCAATTATACATCTTGGTCTTCCTCCCCAACTCTGGTCAAACTAATTATTTTTCTCTGCCTCCGCTAGTGCCTGCGACCATTCCCACCTCTGCCCAGATGTTGGTGCACTTCCGCGCATCTGCACGTTATTTCAAGCACCTTTGATGTGGTCCTGTCCATAAAATACAAGCGATGCATCACGCAAGCCAGAAGGCCGCCTTCCAGGTGGGCTTCCAGCTTTCAACCCTGATGCCTTGGGGTAGATGTCACGGATTAGCGCCTGCTCTGCAGGTACTAGAGAAGCCTCCGAACCTGTGTACATTCTTTATCACAATAGCGGTAAAGAGTATTAACGTTCCCTCACCCCGCCGTGCACAGGGAATCGAATCTCCAAGCTCTCACTGAAAACTATCGTTTAATTGCTTTAATGGTCACCGGGAATCCTTAACAAGATTTTTTTTTGCCTGCAAGCCTTAAGTATGAATTAACCTACTCCCACTCTCCCATTTGCACACATCTCCCATCTGCAGAATTCCTCGTTTGCTGTCATTTGCACTGTTATTTTGACATCTGCAAAATGCATTCAATATTTAAGTGCCGAATCTGTCATTTCACAAACAATGCAAAGTAACCTTTAACTACGCCGTTCTTACCTTCTGCATCAGGCTTGGATCTCCGGAGAACTTAAAAGAAAGATTCCAAACGTCCTTTGCAGAGGACGAGGTGCCGAGAAAGTCCGTTCGCTTGGACGAGCTGCAGCAGCAGCGAGTGGCTGGAGTCTCGGTGAATGCTGAGTTGTGCTCCCTGAGTAGTGAACTGTATGATCGAGTCAATAACCCGTGCCTCTTTACACATTTACAGGGCTCCGAGAAGCCAGGCACATTCATCGCCTCTTATTAGATCTGGTCTGGAGTCTGAATCTGACATCAGTTGTTTTATATCACCTGCCCTCCTCTGTTCCGATTCGAGGAAATCACCTGCTTTCAACCAACCAGTCCCGTCTCGTACACTTCACTTTCGGTTTCATTTCTAAGCAATTCTAAGAACTGTGTTTATATTTCAGGTCGCTGAATGTTCTGTTTTCTGTGGAAGTGTTACTCAGAGAGCAAGTTTTTCTTAAGCCTCGCACGGCCAAATGAAGGCGCGGGTACAGCGGCAGACGAGGGAATGAGGCATTTGAGTGTGAGAGGTGGAAAGAGTGTTTAGACCGGAGACAGGGGTGGGGGGGAGAGGTAGATACCGGAGCAGCTTTGCGGTGAGAGAGACAAAAAGTGTACGGAGTGGTGAGCAAAGAGATAGGAAAACGCGGAGGGGGACGAACAGAGAGAGATGGCGAATTGAAGACCGGACAAATTCCACCTCGGAGCCGAGTGTGCTTGGACTAGAGCTCGGCTCTAGAACAGGAAAGACCTCTCGGTTCCTCCTCGGACCCAGCATGGATTACTGGTCATTTGTTTGAAAGATTTCCCTGTCGAAGGCGGTCGGCATTTACCGCTTTACGGGGCAGGAAGGGCCCGCTTTTACCCGACAACCCAGGCTGCTGCAGTTTACGGTCAGGGCAGCGCTCTCAGGGTCGATGTGGGAGTGGGACTGACGGGAGTGGGGGAGGGCTGGAACAGCCCCGCGTTAGTGCTGGCGCTAGGAGCACTGGTTTTAGAAGCTCGGCCAGGTTGAATGATACTCTTCTATCGCGCCTGGTCGAAACAAAACGTCGTTGGTTGCTGCAGATGGACACTAGTTTGTGTCTCAATTTAAAGCGGATTATCCGGTCCTTTAAACTCAGTAGTGTTTATGGGATCTTGCTGTGCAGCGTCTGCATTCTTACTTCAGAACAAGACTTTACACTTCAGAAGGACTTATAGCTCTCAGACACTAGGGGCAGCCAAATGTTAGCCTTTGTTTAGAAGCCAGCTGCTTTGAAAATTAAAAGAGTAATGCTCCGTTTTGAGGCCGCCCCCTTTTTACTGTAAAAGAAAATGCCTGGAAAAGTTGTAGAGGAGAATGATTACCACTTATCATATTAAATAGATCTGTAAGACACATCCAGTCACAGCGAAAATCCCTTCCAGTAAACGGTGACTGCAGCGTGTACCCAGTGAATAGTTTTAGTTCTGTGTGTTGGAGGATGGGGGTTCACCTTAAAAAAAAGTGATGGTTTCAAAGATGCCCGGGCCCACCTGTTGTGGGGCGGTCGGGCCTAGTTTGAAGCGAAGGAGCTTGTGTGAATGATGGTAAATAGGGGCCGCGGTGCGCAACCGAGCCGCCGAGCGAGATCCGGTCGCTACTGCCTGACAGAGGCTTCTGCTCAAGAGTTTGATAGTCAAGTTCAGGAAAGGTGGTTGAGGGTTTCCTGGAATTGGTTTCTGACCTCCTTTAGACAAAGTGATGCGCAGTTCAGATTTCGGGGAAGAGCCACCACATCAATGAAACTGCAAACTATCAACCTTCTCCATTATACAAAAAGGCGGCAACAGCAGCAGCGTCACCGATGATAATTGTCAGTCGACCCTCCTCCCCCTCCATTTCTGTGAATCGAACCCAATTCTTCATCCCTCTGTAGGTTGCATTCTGACTAGATTAGGGGGTCGCCGGGAACTAGGAGGGATGGTTTCATTTTTAAAATGCGATGTCTCAAAAAGGCGGCATGACCATTGCTACCATCAGGGAGGAGGTACACGAGTTGGAAGACCACCGAACATTTTAGGAACAGCTCCTTCCCCTCCGTCATCAGATTTATGAACTCTTTTTGCAATATTTATATAATTGTAATTTATAGTTTTTTTATGTGCTGCATTGTACTTACATCTTGCGACACATGTCAGTGATATTAAACGTGATTTTGAACGGGGCTTCAGATCCAGGTGCCTGGTTGGATTTGATTTCTGTCATAGTGTGATACCGCTGCTTCACACCTTCTTAGTCAACTATATCTGTATTAGTGTCGCCAGTGTAAGATTGTGGTTCGTTTTCTGTAAGCTCGCTCTGAAATGCAGTAAAGGAGCGCCGGGAGAGAGCATCAGAGTTTTGCAATTTGCATAGTTTCCTGAATGTGTGAAACACCTCTGAGTCTTGACATCACGCTGGGCGATTCCAGCACACACACTGTACCCTAATGTGCTCACCTGCGATTTCTCTCGCCGCCGCTTTAATGTCTGGCATCAACTTTTAAACAAGTGCTACTGAATTTAAATGGAACAACCTCGAATAAATTCATCAATTAAAATCTGGAAATAAAACAAAGCGAGTGATGGAAAGTTGAAATAAAAATAAAATGAATATGATGGCACTACTCTTGGATATCGGGCAGAATTTGTGGAGAGGAAAAATGTTTTGGATTACTATGAAGAAAGACCATCACTATGAAATGTGACCTTTCGTTTTTTCCTCTGGACTTTATTCCCTGAGGTATAAGAGAATGAGGGGAAATTTGATAGAGGTATGCAACATTATGAAGGGTATATAGGGAAAATGAAAGTAGACCGAGGTTGGGTGAGACTAGGTCATAGGTTAAAGGTGAAAGGTGAACTATTTAAGGGAACCCTGATGGGGGAACTTCACTCAGGTGGTGCTAGTGTGGGACCAGGTGCCAGCTGAAGTGGTGGATGTGAGTTTGATTTCAACGTTAAAGAGAAATTTGGATAGGTGCATGGATGTCTATGGTTTTGGGGCAGGTTGATGGGCCTAGGCAGAATAGCAGTTTGGTATGTAAATAGGCTGAAGGGCATTCTGTGCTGTAGTGCTCTACAACTCTGTTGTTGGGCCTGCTAAGTATTTGCAACAGTATTTTATTACTATTGAGCATATATCCTTGAAAATCCATACAATGTGGGATTTTTGTAGGCCAGGGTGTTATGGTTAAAGGATCCAAGGTTGGGTATAGATCAGATTCAAAGGGCAGAATGACATTCTGTTTTTTTTCCATGTTCCCGTGGCCTGGTATTCCGTTGTGCAATTCTAGGGACCTTAGGCTTGGCATTTCCTTTTGGGCTGGAGTGAGAAAGCATGAGAGTATTGTGAGCAGGCTTGGGCCCCCCTATCTAAGAAAATACATGTTGACATTGGAGAAGGTCCAGAGGAGAGTCACAAGATTGATCCTGGGAATGAAAGGGTTAATGCGTTAGGAGAATTTGTTGGCTCTGGGCCTGACCTGCTGAGGATTTCCAGCAACACACATCAAAGTTGGATTTCCAGGATTTTCTGGTTTTATTTCAGACTTCCAGTATTCTGCTTTGTGACTTTATCTGGAAATTTTCACAATGTAATTTCTACCATCCACTCATTCCCAGAGGTAGCAGGCATTGGATCTGATAAACTGTGTAAGACTTCTGAGATTACACTGGTGTTGTTGATAAGTGTTTTAGCATGTGTACATTTGACTGTGAGTAAATTCAACATGGAACACAGAACAGTGCAGCACAAGAACAGATATTTTGGCCCACAATATTTGTGCTGAACACAATGTCAAATGACACTGAATCTCTAAACACAGGAGAATCCAATGAAAAATCTTAGACTGAAACATTTATTAGATGCTGCCTGACCTGCTGAGTTCCTCCAGCATTGTACGTGTGTTAATTTCGTCTGCCTGCAAGTGATCTCGTATTCATGAACCAATCTAAAAAGTCTCTTAAACTCCACGTTTGTATCTGCTTCTACCACCACTCCTGGGCATCCTGTTACAGACACCCACCACTCTCTGCGCAATCTATGCAAAACTGTATGTGTGACTTGTGATATGGAACAGTATGAATAAGATTAGCAGCACTGAGCCAGAAGCTGGAGGAGGGGAGGTTCCATTTGTTTGGCCAGCACTTCTTTTAGACAGATGAATAATGGTGTAGGTGAATGTTATATTTAGATGATTTTGTTTGTTTGCTCTGTGGGAGTAGTGATGCACAAACTGGCCAGGACCACAAAAGTAGTTGTGATGATGGTTACACACATAAAAGTTGCTGGTGAACACAGCAGGCCAGGCAGCATCTCTAGGAAGAGGTGCAGTCGACATCCTGATGAAGGGTCTCGGCCTGAAATGTCGACTGCACCTCTTCCTAGAGATGCTGCCTGGCCTGCTGCGTTCACCAGCAACTTTTATGTGTGTTGCTTGAATTTCCAGCATCTGCAGAATTCCTGTTGTTTGTGGTGATGGTTAGTTAGTCATGAGTTAACAGCCTAGACACTGGATTGTGCTTGAGCTGAGAGAGATGTGGGGACAATTCCATCAAGTGCTGCTGGAAGGTTATCAACTCAGTGAAGGGTCTACCCAAAACTTGTCAGTCTTCCAGCACCGTAAGATGTCTGTAAGGGAACAAAAGCTAATCAAAGGCCCAATCTGTTCTGATGTACACATGACAAATAAACCTGAATCTCGAATTTTACTGACTGACACAGTCCAGGCTTCAGGAGTATGCACTTACAAATGAACTGAAATTCAGTGCTACGAATGCTAAGACTTTGTGGAGTAAAACCACAGAATAGAATCCTTTTGCTACCTCACATGGCGGGGCAAAGTTGGGTGGGGAAACCCCTCGAACAATGAAAGGAGTGTCACCTCTGGGAACCACATGAGGGACAATGGTGCTATATTTGTCTGTGTTTTATTCCTTCAAAGTTTACACAACTAAATCTACTCACCATGAACGTAAAAGTTCTTTTAGCACTGTTTTGTCCTTTTATATATTTTTTAATCACGAATATACTCTGGTTTTTAAAGGAAAAGAATATGTTTCACACAGCAATTGAGGGTCAATTCAGAACGCATCAAATGTTTGAGTTCATGAGGTAATATTGCAGCTCTATTAAACTCTGGTTAGACCACACTGGAGTATTATGTTCAATCTGGCCACCTCATTATAGGAAGGATGTTGAAGCTGTAGAGAGGGTGCAGGATGCTACCTGGATTAGGGAACATGATTTATGAGGAAAGATTTAGCAAGCTTTTCACTTTGAAGTGAAGAAAGACGAGAGACAATTTGATAGAGATGTATAAGATGAGAAGAGACACAAGTAGGATGGACAGCAATGGTGAATACCAGAGAACACCCTTTTAGGGTGAGTGGGGGGATAGTTTAGGCGAGATGTCAGAGGTAGGTTTTTTTGCACAGAGAGCGGTGGGTGCATGAAACGTCCTGCCAGGGGTGGTGGAAGAGGCAAATACATCGGGATATTTAAGAGACTCTTGGATAGGCACATGGATGGAAGAAAAATGGAAGGTGGGTCTGAGTAGGTGGCAAAGGGATGGTCGTGGGGTAAGTTAAATGGTGGCACAACATCATGGGCCAAAGAGCCTGTTCCGTGCTATACCATTCTACGTTCAAAATCACTTTGTTCCTCTCAATACTTTCTCTGGAGGCTGCTTCATAGGCTGTAGCAATGCTCACAACAGTGGAGCAGGCACGTGGGTTGAGAGTGGGGCAGGCAGGGTGAAAGTTGAAGGGGTCACCCAGTTCCGGTGACCTGCGCGTTCAAACTTGACCTTGGATACTGCTTATGTGGATTTTGCACTTCCTCCTTAAAATTCCATGGGCTTTCTCCCCCGATGTTCTGGCTTCCCAAAGGCATGCTGGTCAGTTCAATGGCTACTGTACGTTGCCCTCTAGTGTAGTGGGTAGCAGAAGAATTGGGAGAGAAAGTGGAGGAACAGGAATGATGGATATGCTCTGAAAGCTGCAGGGTCAAATAACCTTCTGCAATGTATAAAATAGGAGATGGAAAGAGTTAAACCCGGTAAACTGGAATCAAATACAGAAGCTCACAATTCCACTTTGGCGTGCTGGGGATCTTTCCTTTTCCTCTCAGATATATATTAACATAAGCAAAAAGTCCAGTAAAATTGCTTCTAATTATTAATTATGCTTTTAAGAGCCTTTATTTAGGCTGCATATATTGCAAAGTGACCAGGTAACTAGCCAGTCACCAGCAAATTTATCAGCAGGAGTTGGACACATCCTCCCCATTTCCAGCCAATCCATCTACCAACTCTAACTATCAAGGCTGTCCTCTTTCTCACAAGGATTGGTTCAGCAGTGAGATTCACCCAACCCCAGTAACCAGCACAGTGTATGGCTTCAGCCATATCTGGCTTCTGTTCCCAGCATCACTCTTAAAGCTGCCTGGGATTTCCGAGGTGCTGACTAGCTTCTCGAATTTCCAGTAATGGCCTCTTCCCCCTCTCCTTCACCATTCCCCATCCCTTTTTGCTCTCCCACCTTATCTCCTTGCCTGCCCATCACCTTCCCCTGGTGTTTGCCCCCCCCCTTTCCTTTCTTCCATGGCCTTCTGTCCTCTCCTATCAGATTCCCCCTTCTCCAGCCCGGTATCTCTTTCACCAATCAACTTCCCAGCTCTTTACTTCACCCCTCCCCCCCCCAGTTTCACCTATCACCTTTGTGTTTCTCCCTCCCCTTCCTCCACCTTTTAACCCTACTCCTCATCTTTTTTTCTCTAGACCTGCAGATGGGTTTCGGGCATGAAACTTCGACTGTACTCTTTTCCATAGACGCTGCCTGGCCTGCTGAGTTCCTCCACCGCTTGGTGTGTGTTGCCGCACTTTTCCTTCTCTGTTTCACAGATGGTTGATTTTGATGACGGCCACGTTCTTCCACAAGGGCCCAGGAGAGAGAGCACTGTCACAATGAGAATCAGAATCAGGTTTAATATCACCGTCGTATATCATGACATGTGTTAACTTTGTGATACTAATGCATTACAGTACAATGTAATACATGATAAATATTGTCAGTATATATGTATATTAAATGAAGTTAAAATACGTAGTGCAAAAACAGAAATAAATACGAAAAAGTAGTGAGGTAGTGTTCATGGGTTCAATATCCATTTAAAAATCAGATGGGAGAGGGAAAGAAGTTGCCCTCCGCAGGGATTGCTCACTACATGACTCGCTTGTCCAGTTGTCCCGTCCCACCGATCTCCCCCCTGGCACTTACCCTTGCAAGTGGAACAAGTGCTACACCTCCCCCTACACCTCCTCCCTCACCACCTTTCAGGACCCCAAACAGTCCTTCCAGGTGAGGCGACACTTCACCTGTGAGTCGGTTGGGGTCATCTACTGTGTCTGGTGCTCCCGGTGTGGTCTCCTGAACATCGGTGAGACCCGACATAGATTGGGAGACCGCTTCGCTGAGCACCTACGCTCCGTCCACCAGAAAAATTACGGTCTCCCAGTAGCCACTCATTTTAATTCCACTTTCCGTTCCCATTCTGACATGTCAGTCCATGGCCGCCTCTACTGTCGTGATGAGGCCACACTCAGGTTGGAGGAGCAACACCTTATATCCATCTGGGCACCCTCCAACCTGATGGCATAACATAAATTTCTTAAACTTCACCATTCAACCCCCTGCCCCACTTCACCATTCCTCATTCCCTTTTCCCTCTCTCAATTTATCTCCTTACCTGCCCATCACCTCCCTCTGCTGTTCTTCCCCCATTTCTTTCTTCCATGGCTTTCTGTCTTCTCTTCTCAGATTCCCCCTTCTCCAGCTCTGTATCTATTTCACCAGTCAACTTCCCAGCTCTTTGCTCCCCCCTCCCCCCTCCACCCACCTTCTAACCCTGGCTCCTCATCTTTTTTTCTCTAGTCCTGCTGAAGGATTTCGGCCCAAAACGTCAACTGTGCTCTTTTCCATAGATGCTGCCTGGCCTGCTGAGTTCCTCCAGCATTTTGTGTTCGTGTGTTGCCTGAGTGCATGCCTTCAGCCTTCTGTTCCTTCTTCTTGCTGGTAAGAATGAGAAGAGCTCTAAACAAGCTCTCTGCACAGCTCTTGGGGCCTGTGGAAGCACGCAGCCTCCCTCTAGGCCATTATCTAGAAAATTCAGCCCATCCTATGAATAGAATTTTCAGCTCAGGATCACTTTACGTTATATTTAAATCAGAAAGCAATTAGCTATTTCAACGGAATGATTTGGAAAAACTCAACCCAATACACTGGACCACCTTAGGGGAACAATTATCTTGTGTGGGCTGTGGTTAATTAGCACCATGTGTTTACGACTTGCAATGCTTCCCACAGGTCATTGATGTTCTGCATAATGCAACTCTGAAATGGGCATGTGTATGCTATTTGCTAATAAATATGTTTAAAAAATTTAGAAATGAAGTTTTATTTTTATGGAGTATCTTTCATGATTCAGACTTTCCAAACCAATTTACAGTTGGTTAAGTCTTATAAAGTTGCACAGCAGAGAAACCCAGCCATCAGTTTCCACTTAATATGTAGCTAATCAAAAATGGCAGCATTCGACGCTGCAGATGCTGAAATCTTGAGCAAAAATAACACAAGCTTGTTGGAGGGGTGTATTGGTCAGGCATCGTCTGTGCAGGCAAAGGGATGGCTGTTGTTACAGGTCAGGGCACAGCGTCAGGACTGCGACGGTAGAGAAAAGATAATGAGCACCTGAATCAGGTTTATTATCACTGTTGGCTTGCGACAGCAGGACAGTGAAATACATTAACTATAATATCAAAAAAATATATTGTAAAAAGGTTTAGTGCAAAAAGAGAGAAAGAACAGTGAGATAGTGGGTTCATTGTCCATTCAGAAATCTGATGGCAGAAGGGAAGAAGCCGTAGCTAAAACGCAGAGAGTGTGTCTTCCAGCTCCTGTGCCTCCTCTCAGATGGTTGTAATGAAACACGGGCGTGTCCTGGTGATCCTTAACGATGGATGCAGCTTTCCTGAGATATCACCTTTTGAAAATGTCCTCGATGGTGGGGAGGCAGGTGCCCGTGATGGATCTTGCCGAGTGCAGAGAGGTGAAAGGGATTGGTGAGGCTGGGGCTGCTAGTATCGGGGACCGGTGGAATCAGGTGAGGCGGAGGCTGATAGGTAGACGGGGCTGGTTGAGGAATTTTTTGAGGGCATCACAGTCATTTTCCGGTTGTTCTTTGATATACAAATACAGTATTTGGGAATTCAAACCAGTCGGGTTTATTGCAGAATAATGTAAATGTAGAGCATATCTATGTTGACATCAGGCTTTGCCATTCATTAGCTGATGTCAAAACTATGTTTCCTTTTATTTTCCTTCAAGCCAAATATGATGGTACCACTTCAAATATCTAAAGCCGACTTTTGTTTTAGGGTGTGACAGTAAAACGTATTTACAAAAAAAATGCTCTGTGGGTGGCCTAATTTGCATGACTTAGGTGTCTAAAAGAAGAGTCATAGAGAAGTACAGCGCAGGAACCTTTGGCCTATTTAGTCCATGCCAAAACCATTTAAACTGCCTATTCCAATCGACCTGCATGGGGACAGTAGCCCTCCATACCCCTACCATCCATGTACAGTACCTATTGAAACTGCTCTTCAACATAGACATCGAGCTTGCATGCTCCACTTGTGCTGGCAGCTCATTCCATACTCTCACGACCCTCAGAGTGAAGAGGTTTCTCCTCATGTTTCCCTTAAACTTCTCACCTTTCACCCTTAGCCCATGACCTCTGGTTGTAGTCCCACCCAACCTGAGTGGAAAAAAAAGCCTACTTGCATTTACCCTCTCTGCACCACTCATAATTTTGTATACCTCTATCAACTCTCCTCTCAGTCTTCTACGTTCTAAAGAATACCGTTCTAACCTGTTCAATCTTTCCTTAAGACTCAGGTCCTCCAGACCCGGCAACGTCCTTGTAAATTTTCTCTGTACTCTTTCAACCTTATTTACATCTTTCCTGTAGGTAGGAGACCAAAACTGTGCACAATACTCCAAATTAGGTGTCACCAACATCTTATACAACTTCAATATAACATCCCACTTTCGGTAATGTGCCGAAAGCTTTCTTTAGGACTCTATCTACCCATGACTCCACTCCCAACGAATTATGAACCTGTATTTCCAGATCCCTTTATTCTACCACACTCCTCAGGGACCTACTGTTCTCTATGCAAGACCTACCCTGGTTGGTCCTACCAAAGTGCAACACCTCGCACTTGTCTGCATTAAATTCCATCTGCCATTTATCAGCACATTTTTCCAGCTGATCCAGACCCCTCTGCAAGCCATGATAGCCTTCCTCGCTGCCCACTATACCCTCAATCTTGGTGTCATCTGCAAATTTGCTGATCCAATTAACCCCACATTATCATCCAGATCATTGGTGTAGAAGACAAACAACAAAGGACCCAGCACTGATCCCTGTAGCACACCACTAATCACAGGCCTCCAGTCAGAGAGGCAATCGTTCACCGCCACTCTCTGGCTTCTTCCGCAAAGCCAGTGTCTAATCCAATTTACGACCTCATCTTGAATGCTGAGCGACTGAACCTTTCTTGACCAACCTTCCAAGTAGGATCTTGTCAAAGGCCTTGCTAAAGTCCACGTAGACAACAGCCACTGCATTGCCTTCATCCACTTTCCTGGTAACTTCCTCAAGAAACTCTATAAGATCGGGTAGACATGATCTACCATGCTCAAAGCCATGCTGACTATCCTTAATCAGTCCCTGTCTATCCAAATACTCATATATCCGGTCCTTTAGAATACCTTGTAATTGCTTTCCTACAAGTGATGTCAGACTCACTGGCCTATTGTTTCCTGGTTTCTGTTTAGAGCGTTTTTAAAACAATGGAACAACATTAACTTTCCTCTAATTCTCTGGTACCTCTCCTTTCACTAAGGATGATTTAAATATCTCTGCTAGTGTCCCGGCATTTTCTGTACCTGTCACCCATAGGGTCCAAAGGAACGTCTTGTCAGGTCCTTGGGATTTATCCATCCTGATTTGCCTCAGGAAAGCAAGCACTTCCTCCTCTGGAACCTCTACAGGGTCCATGAAGTTGATGCCACTTTGTTTCATTTCTATGGACAGTATCTGTCTCCCAAGTAAATACAGATGCAAAGAATACATTTAAAATCTCCCCCATCTGTCATGGCTCCACTCATGTATAATCGTTCTGATCTTCCAGAGGACAACGTTTGTTCTTTTCAATCCTTTTACTCATAACATACCTGTAGAATCCCATAGGATTCTCCTTCACTTTGTCTGCTAGAGCAAGGTCATGCCTTCTTTTAGTCCTCCAGATTCCTTTCTTCAGTATTCGCTTGCATCTCTTGTACTCCATAAACACCTACCTGCGTATGCCTGCTATGCACCTCCTCTCTTCTCTTACCCAGGGCCTCAATATCTCTTGAAAACTAAAGTTCCCTACACTTGGTTTCTTTACCTTTTATTCTGACAGGCACATACAAGCTTTGTACTCTCAAAATTTCTTTTTTGAAGGCCTCCCTCTTTCCAAGTACACCTTTGCCAGGAAACAGCCTGTCCTAATCCACACTTGCCAGATCAATACCTGTAGGAAAGTAGGAAACTTAATGCTCAATATTCAGTTGTTAAATTGTCTTGACATTAATTTTGTGTGTTTATGATCAATGGTTGAGTGCCCCACGCTGGATTACAGTCGCATTAATGTGTTCTTTCTCATATCCATACAGGAGTCAGACAACCATGTATATGGTACAAATGAACAGAGTTATTTTGTGTGTGCTGATAGAAAGTGTAGTTTGGAAATGGCTGACAAACCTACATGGAAGATCTAATGTGTGACCTCTGTAATATGGACAGCCATTGTAGCCATTGAACACCAGCTACCATGCAGTCCTGGCAGAGTGAGGTCTTTGTCCAATGACAAAGAGACCCAAAGGGCTCAAGACCAGGGTTTGCAGTATTGAAATGTGACCAATAACATAAACATACACGGACACACTTACAGAAACTTGTCCACCCTTGTCATTTACATAGATGTTTGCATACGTGTGCACGCGCGCGCGCACACGCACACACACACACACACACACACACCCCCATTTTGACATTCACACATTAATCACATACACTCACTCAACCACACAGACCTTTTTGTTGGATATATTTAAAGTGGTTGATAGGTGTTGATTTATTTAGTTAGACTCCACGCAGAATAAGTTCTTCTTGCCCTTCGAGCCATGCCCAGCAACCTGTTGATTTAATCTTAGCCCAATAAAAGGACAATTTACAATGACCAATTACCTACCAACCAGTGGGTCTTTGGACTGTGGGAGGAAACCAGAGCACCCAAAGGAAATCCACGCAATCATAGGGAGAACACACAGGCAGTGGTGGGAGTTGACCCTGGGTCGCTGGTACCGTAAGGCATGTTAACCACTACACCACCATGCCACCTTGATTAGTAAGGTGCCACCTTGATTAGAAGGCAGGAGAATGGTGCAGAGAAGGAATAATAAATCAGGCATGATTGAGGGGCAGGGCAGATTTGATGGGCCAAAATGGCCTAATTATATTCTTATAACTTATAGGCTTATACATCAGACAGGAATACACACACACACACACACACACACACACACACACATATACACACACACATTTTTGCACAGTTACAACCTGAGCTCACTCCTGCACCCACACTGCCCTAATTCCATCTATGCTGCCATCCTCCTCACCCCCAGATTCCTACCTCTTCCAGGGTAAATGATTCATTTCAGCATCTTGCGGAGGCTTTAGAGCCCAACTCTGGGTTGTGGTCACAGGGAGGACTCCCAACTTCTGTGGGAGTTCTTATGTCTGAGTCAGTTGACTTCTCAGTTCGAGAACAGACACAAGTGCTCAAAATCTAGGCTAACCAGTGCTGAGGAAACGCTGCATGCTCTGAAGTGACCTCTTTCGAATGAGACATTAAAGCAAGGCATTGTGTGCCTCATGTGATTGCAAAGCAACTGTTGTCAATATTTTGAAGGACTGAAAAATGTCAAAGTAAAATTTATTAACAAAATAGGTACAGTATGTGTTACCATATACTACATTGAGATTAGTTTTCTTGAAGGCATTTACAGAAAAATAAATAAATACAATCGGATTTATGAAAAAACTACATATAAACAAAGAATGACAAACAGTCAATGTATACAAGCAGACAAATCAAGCAAATAAAAAATAATACCGAGAACGTGAGCTGTAGAGTCCTTGAAAGTGAGTCGGTCTATCGGTTATGGAATTTGAGCATTACTTAGTCACACAATTCATAGTTATAAATTGAGTAAAGCAAGGGATTAAGCACATAGCCTGTTTACCTGTATAATGGGATATCTGGTCACTATAACATTGCTGGAAAATTACTTTGTAAAAATTGTTTTTCCTACATTATAACAATGGCTACACTTTAAGCATACTTTATTGGTTATAGACCTCTTTGAAATGTCCTGAATGGCGCATTAGAAGTGAACATTTTTCTTTTTTAATAATCAAAGGATTCTAATGTCAAAGAAGGATACTACCTGAAAATCAAAACTCTGCACCTGTTGTGTATCTGAAATAAAACAGAAAATGGTGGAGATACTCAGTGAGCCAAGCAGCATCCGTGGAAAGAGAAACAGAGGTTAAGGTTTCAGTTTGAAGACCCAATAGGTCCATATCTAGTAACGTACCGTACTCCACAAAGAGGAACTGGATTCGGACTCAGATTTATTGATCACGTGTACACTGAAACATACAGTAAAATGCATCATTTGCATTGACAATCAGTACACCAGAGGATGTGTCGGGAGCAGCCCGCAGGTGTCACTACACATTTCGACGGCAACTTAGCGCCACAATGCAAGCACAACAACAAAACAAGAGAACAGTAGCAAAACAAGTCCCTTTTCCATCCCTACCACCCACTCACACATCCAGACAGAACCCCAACCCCAACCCTCCTCTCGTCCTTGTCCCCGGATTCTCAGACTTAGGACTTCACCCCAGGATACCGATCATGTAGCTGGCCTGTTGGGTTTTCCCAACATTAAAAATTCCACATAACAAATCAAAGAAATATATTTATCTCTTTGGTAACAATTATATCTTAGTTGAATAACGTTATTCACATATCATCCTCATGACCCACACCGCCAGGTTCAGGAACAGTTATTACCCCTCAACCATCAGGTTCTTGAACCAATGGGGATAAATTCATTCAACTTCACCTGCCCCATCACTGAACTGTTCCCATGGACTCACTTTCTGATGTTCTCAATATTTGTTGCTTATTTATTTTATTTGTATTTGCACAGTTTGTTGTCTTTTGCACATTGCTTGTTTGTCCGACCTGTCGGGTACAGTTTTCCATTGATTCTCTTATGTTTCTTGGATCTGCTGTGTATACCCACAAGAAGATGAATCTCAGGGTTGTATATGGTGACATAAATATACTTTGATAATAAATTTACTTTAGACTTTGAATAAATGGGTTACATTTAAAATGCTGATAAACTGTTAATCTCCAAAGGGATATTGGCATGGTGTTCATTAACAGCTGAAAGCAGATGTACAGCGATTAGTAGGGTGGTGGCAAAGTTACTAGAGGAATATTCTAGGGGCTTGACTATACACCTGGTTTATGAGTTCAAATCTTAGTCTAGAGCTTGGGAATTTATTTAACTAAAAATTTTAAGTAACGATAGCTATGAGATACTTGATCGTAAAAAGTTCTTACCTGATCACTAACGTTTTCCAGCGATGGAAATCTGTGGCTTTTATCTACTCTGAAACACGAGAAAATCTACAGCTACTGGAAATCCAAAGCAACTCACGCAAAATGCTGGAGGAACTCAGCAGGTCAGGCAGCATCTATGGAAAGGAGTAAACAGTCAATGTTTCAGGCTGAGACCCTTCTTCAAGCGTGAAGAATGGACTCGACCCAAAACATCGACTGTTTCCATAGATGCTGCCTGACCTGCTGAGTTCCTCCAGCATTTTGTGTGTGTTGGTTTCCCTACCCTGGTTTGTTTATGACTCCTGGCCCACTGGAGTGAAATCGCGGTTATAATGAAATGGTGTAAATCATACAGTTTGAAGGCGATTAGCGATGGGCAGTAAATGCTGGACTTGGCAGGTTGTCACAAATCTTGTGAATGAGTTTTAAAAAATATTACTAAAAGTAATCAAAGAAGGCAAGCAATGATATGTCAACCTTTATTGCAAGAAAGTTGGATTACAAGAGCAAGGAACACTTGTTGAGCTGTATTCATTTAATGGCTTAAGATATAACACGCCATGGGAAAGTGGTCATTACAATCAGTACAAATGGGTTAATTCAATGATGTGAACACTAAGGTTTAACGGTTAGAAATTAAAGTTACTTTCACTCTTGTAGCCCACTCCTGCTGTTGTTTCATTGTTTCTTATCACTTTAGTGAATTAAATGAATAAAAATATGTGTGATTGAAACACAGTAATAAGTGACCCTGCACACACAATCAGCTCTTTTGGTTTACAAGTGCACTCTTTAGAGAAATGGAGCATGATCTTGTAGAAATTCTCTGTATTTTCACTGCAGAACTTGCCCAAGTAATCTGTGCATTTCTGTTTATTTAAAACAAAAAGAAGCAGCAATTGTTACAATTGTTTTAAGTTAATTCTGTCCAGTTAAACGTTTAGCTTTTTAAAAGTGTTCTTAATTAGTGCCTTAGCATTTTAGTGTTTCTTATAGAAACATTTTAATAATTTTCATACCTTTTTCAACTGTAAAAGTTTTTGAATGCTTCTGGATTTGAACAATTGTGAACAATTTTTGCATCCATCTGAACTGTTGGGCAACTTCAATGATGGGGACTGTTGTTTCATGGACAGGGCTAATTCTGCCCTTGCCCCAGTGGAAAGCATTACATCAAGCCAATGTCTTGTTACTCCACAGGGCCTCACTATTGACGTTTGGGCCATTCATTTGCAGGAAGCTGGTGCCAAGTTTCTGAAGTTGCTTTCAAACTTATTGTGGAGGTCAATGGCGAGTGTGAGTGCCTTTATGCTAGCAGGTTGCCATAGAGTCATAAAACACTGCAGCACAGAAACAGGCCGTTCAGCCCATCTAGTCCATGCTGAACTGTAACTCCCTCTGGTCTCATGGGCTCACACCTACATCCTACACTGACATCACATTGCTTGTGTACAGCAAGGCTATGGCTTAGCCTGTAGCACACTAGCAAAATCAGATGAGAGTGCCTCTGTTAGTTATGGATCCTTTTCTGGGCAAAATATATACAGTATGGTCTTTGTCTGATTTGGAATACAGAAAAAAAAACAGTCCTTGGATGGCTAAGGAAACTGTTCTTTAAGTAAACATACATTCAGTGGCCACTTTATTAGATACAAGAATGGAACCTGGAGTGGTCTTCTGCTGCTATCACCCATCCACTTCAAGGTTCAATGCATTGTGTGACCAGAGATGCCTCTTCTGCACACCAGTGTCATAATACGTGGTTATTTGAGTAACTGCTGCCTTCCTGAACCAGTCTGGCTACTCTTGTCCGATCTCTCTCGTTGACAAGGCGCTTACGCCCACAGAACTGCCACTCACCTGGATGTTCTTTGTTTCTCGCACCATTCCCTGTAAACTCTAGAGACCGTTTTGTAGGAAAAACCCAGAAGATCGGCAGTTTCTGAGATACTCAAACCACCCATTTTACAATTATGAAGACACGCAGTCCTCTTTTATTGTCATTTAGTAATGCATGCATTAAGAAATGATACAATATTTCCTCACAAAACACAGGACAGAGCAAGACTGAAAAACTGACAAAACCACATAATTATAACATATAGTTACAATTATGATATAGCATCAACAATATGGTCAAAGGTACCTGGATCACTTTTCTTCCCCATTCTAATGCTTGGTCTGAGCAGCAACTGAACCTCTTGACCATACTTGCATGCTTTTATGTACTGAGCTGCTGTCACACGACTGGCTGAGCATTACATCAATGAGCAGGTGTGCAGGTAAAGCGGCCAATAAGTGTATTTTTTCTTGCTTTGTCCCCTCTGCCCTATCACCCTGTTCACCAGCGTTGCCATGTGTCTGCTGGTTTGGCAATATGAAATGTGGGAATCTTTCCTTCCCCAAAATGCCTCTGCTGCCAGGCAGTGCATTAATTGGGTCATGAGCAGTGGATTCCCCACCCCTACCACCAGTGTGACATTTCCTCAAAATGAATCAGCTGGGCTGGCAACAAGGGGAAGACTGAAAATGAATGACAGTACAGTAAAAACTTTCAGCTCAAGCCCTTTCAGTAACTCATTAAAGACCCAGCAATGACACATCTTTAAAAAGCTATTGTGACCCAGTTTAATTTTCACCACATTGTCAATAAGG
The DNA here is from genome assembly GCF_030028105.1 of Mobula birostris. Classification (NCBI taxonomy): domain Eukaryota; kingdom Metazoa; phylum Chordata; class Chondrichthyes; order Myliobatiformes; family Myliobatidae; genus Mobula; species Mobula birostris. The sequence continues at coordinate 136,438,320 of NC_092378.1, read as the reverse complement.
ACTTTTTTCCCCCAAAAACCTTTGCTGTTATAACTTACTGGTATATGTAATATTTGTGAATTGCAATATAAGGTCAGTCTGCTTAGATTACAAATACTTGTGGACTCGGAGTGCACATAGTTGTATATTAAAATACAGTTTGTTTTTATTCAGATTGTGAAATGTTAACAACTTTGTAGCAGCCAATTCTAACAAGCCCATTGCCGCTGCTGGCGCGCTAGCATGGTTGTTATCCTCATATGATGCACCCTCCAATCAATAAAGTAATGATGTTCCCCAAAGCCAAAGTAATGTATTCGAACCTTTATTAGCAGCTAGCAAAACAAGCAATCTGGAAGTGATGCAAATTAGCATAATTAAATGTAACTAAGTGGAATTAGGCGGTCAACGAAAGATATGACACCTGGTGGTCCCCAGAACCAAAACGCCCAGAACAAGCCACAAATATGTAACTTATTCCCTTTGCTTTTACCACATCCCGACACATGTGACCAGCATCCACCATAAGCATAATAAATCCGTAACACGGAATACAATGCAGACAGAAAACAGTTGCATGTCTCCGACAAAGATACATAATTGGAGTTCAGAAAGGGAAGCCTCAACACCACAGATGTGCCAGAAAGCATCTCATTAATAAGACTCCCTCATCAGGATTGCCGTGGGCTGCCTTTCCCCTTTGTTCTTGTTTAATCCCGATGTATGATGAGCTTCTTGGGATAGTTGGTGACATAAGGAAAGGAAAAATGCTGGGCCGGATGGTTTGAGCATCTCGGAAACTGCTCGTCTCCTGGGATTCTCAAGCACAACAGTCTCCAGAGTTTATGAAGAATGGTGCGGAAAACACAAGGACATCCCGTTGGGCGGCTGTTCTGTGGGAGAAAACACCCCTGTTAATGAGAGCGGTCAGAGGAAGAGGAGCCAGGTTCAAGCTGACAGTAACTCAACTAATCATGTGTTACAACAGCGGTGTGCAGAAGAGCATCTCTGAATGCACAACACATCAATCCTTGAAGTGGATTGGTTACAGCAGCAGAAGGCCACATCGATTCCACTCCTGTACCTTGTAAAGTAGTCACTGAGTGTGTGTCACTCGGGAAATTCCCCTTTAATTCTTTGAAAAGAGGAGAGCAGGTGAGAACTTCATTTTGAAAGTTGGCATTTCTGGCACCCATTCACTGCTACACTGAAATGTCATCTGGGTTCATGTTTAGTTCTCGAGAATGTGCCTCAAAGCCAAACTAACAAAGTTTCAAGACCAAGCCCACTGTTGATAAGATTTAAAGTGGGTCTCCAAGTGGCACTCTCGAATCAGCTCTACATTTTCTCAAAAGTCCGTGAGCCAGTGCTTTCTGCAGCGGTAGTGTGTTTCTCTAGATTAGATACAAATCCTTTGCTTGAGGGGTTTTTTGATGTCACATATAAAATTAAATTGTATAAATCTGGCCTGTGTACCGAATGGGGCTCACATACTGAAGCAGATAAGTAAGACCCGGATCAAACCTCGAGGTTGAAGACCGAAGTTGGTGAACCTGGAAGTCAAGGCCTGATGGTCGAAGTCAGTGGGTCAGCATATCCACAAGATGGAGGCTCCACATCTGTGAGTCCAGGCCAGGGACAACCCCCCATGTTCGGAGGCCTGTGTGAAACCAGAGTTCAAAGTCTGGACTCTCACCGGCCTCTGTTTGGTAAACCATGGGGTCGATACCAAAGTTCACAGACCGAAGTTGGCGTGTCTGAAGGTTGAGGCCCCTGTGTTAGTATGTCCAAAATTCAGAGGCTCAATGTCTCTAAGTCTGTGAGTCTGGGCTAGGGGCTGCAGATTGGAGGCTCTGAAGTGGCCTGTGTTGGGGTTGGAGGGTTGTCTGAATGTGGGAGTGGATGGGAGGGAGGGACAAAGGGGCTCGATTTACTGCTGTTGTCTTGTTGTTGTTGTTGCTTGTGTTGTTCTGCTGAACATTAAGGGCATGCCACCTTGTTGCTGGAATGTGTGACAACACTTGTGGGCAGCCCTCAGCACATCCTTGGGTTGGGCTGGTTGTTAACACAAATGATGCATTTCAAGTTTCAAAATTCAAAATAACTTAATTATCAAAGTACATATATGTCACCATATACTACTTTATACTTTATACTTTATTGTCGCCAAACAATTGCTACTAAACCGTACAATCATCACAACGATATTTGATTCTGTGCTTCCTGCTCCCTGGATTACAAATATTAAATATTTAAAATATTAAAAATAGTTAAAATTAGTAAATATTAAAAATTTAAATTGTTAATCATAAATAGAAAATAGAAAAATGGAAAGCAAGGTAGTGTAAAAAAACCGAGAGACAGGTCCGGATATTTGGAGGGTACGGCCCAGATCCGGGTCAGGATCCGTTCAGCAGTCTTATCACAGTTGGAAAGAAGCTGTTCCCAAATCTGGCCGTATGAGTCTTCAAGCTCCTGAGCCTTCTCCCGGAGGGAAGAGGGGCGAAAAGTGTGTTGGCTGGGTGGGTCGTTTCCTTGATTATCCTGGCAGCACTGCTCCGACAGCGTGCGGTGTAAAGTGAGTCCACGGACGGAAGATTGGTTTGTGTGATGTGCTGTGCTGTGTTCACGATCTTCTGCAGCTTCTTTCGGTCTTGGACAGGACAACTTCCATACCAGGTTGTGATGCACCCTAGAAGAATGCTTTCTACTGTGCATCTATAAAAATTAGTGAGGGTTTTAGGGGACTGGCCAAATTTCTTTAGTTTTCTGAGGAAGTAGAGGTGCTGGTGGGCCTTCTTGGCAGTGAACTCTGCTTGGTTGGACCAAGTCAGGTCAGTTGTGATATTGACCCCAAGGAACTTAAAGCTTTTGACCTGTTCCACTTGCGCACCACCGATGCAAATTGAGTCGTGTGGTCCGCTACTCCTTCTGAAGTCAACAACCAATTCCTTCGTCTTGCTGACGTTGAGGGATAGGTTATTGTCTTCGCACCATGCCACCAGGTTCTTTATTTCCTCTCGGTACTCAAACTCATCATTACCTGAGATACGGCCTACAATTGTTGTGTCATCAGCAAACTTATATATTGAGTTTGATGGAAACTTGGCTACACGATCATGGGTGTACAGTGAGTAGAGCAGGGGGCTGAGTACACAGCCTTGTGAGAGCTTGTCTCCTATTTTTACAGCCTGAGTCCTGTCTGTGAGGAAGTTGAAGATCTGAGTGCTAAGGCCCAGGTTCCAGAGCTTAGGAATCAGTTTATTTGGAATGATGGTATTATAGGCAGAGCTGTAGTCAATGAAAAGGAGCCTTACGTATGAGTCTTTATTCTCCAGGTGTTCTAAGGAGGAATGTAGGGCCAGAGAGATGGCATCTGCAGTTGACCTGTTGCTCCAGTAGGCGAATTGCAAAGCGTAGAGGTTGACCGGTAGGCTGTGGTTGATGTGTGCCATAAGCAATCTCTCGAAGCACTTCATAGCAATTGATGTCAGAGCCACGGGTTGATAGTCATTCAGGCATGCCACCTTGCTCTTCTTCGGCACTGGGATTATCGTTGCCTCCTTAAAACACGAGGGGATCTTAGACTGAAGCAAGGAACAGTTGAAGATGTCAGCAAACACTCCAGCTAGCTTGCTTGCACAGGCCCGGAGAACCCGTCCTGGGACGCCATCTGGGCTCGTCGTCTTCCTTGGATTTATCTTCAGGAAGGCCCTTCTAACGTCCTCCTCGGTGACGATGAATCTGGATGCTACCAGGTCCAGTTCTTCCGGAGGGAGCGGGACGCTCCTCTTCTGTTCGAATCTTGCGTAGAATATGTTAAGTTCGTCAGGAAGAGAAGCGCCACAGTTATTGATATTCCCAGCCTTTTCTTTGCGCCCAGTGATCTCATTTAGACGCTGCCATAGTCTACTGGCATCCCTCTGCTTAGCATGGGCTTCCAACTTGGCTCGATATTGCCTCTTGGCGCCCTTAATGGCTTTCCGGAGTTCACGCCTGGATTCCGTGTAACGACTGGTATCCCCGGACGTAAGAGCCGCAGCTCTAGCCTTTAAAAGGGACCTGACCTCATAATTCATCCAAGGTTTCTGGTTAGGGAATACCCGGATCATCTTGCGAGACACACAGTCCTTCGTGCATTTCCAAATAAAGTCCATGACAGCTGAGGCATACTCATCGAGGTTAGCTGCCGAGTCCTTGAATACTAACCAGTCCACTGATTCAAAGCAGTCACGGAGGACCTCATCCGTTTCCTCCGTCATTACTACCTGAGATTCTTGCGGAGATTCACAGTAGAAATAAAGAAACACAACAGAAACAAAGAAATATAATTTCACTAGTTAAGAGGGTTGAAAGCTACGAGTTCCCAGAAGTGAACATCACCTTTCTTATTCAGGCCACTTAACTCACCAATGCCTCGACTTCCCCAAAATGATAAGGAAATTTGACATGTCCCCTTTGACCCTCACCAAGTTTTATTGCTGTACCATGGAAAGGAGTCTATCTGGATGCATCACAGGCACTCTCAACAGTAGTGTAGTGGTTAGAACAACAATTTACAGTGCAGGAGACTGAATTGAAATATCTTTATTGTCATTGTATAGTACAATATGTCATGCACCAATACAGCGAAAATGAGCTTGCAACTCTTATAGTCAATTCTGTAAAACAACAAACAAAATAAATAAACAATAAATAAAATCGAGTAACCAGCCAGTACAAGCAACGTCCAGCAGTACAAAAGTACAACTCAGATGCATGACAGCCGAAGATTCAAGTCCCACCACTGCTTGTAAGGAGTTTGTACGTTCTCCCTGCGACTGTGTGGCTGCTTTGTTTTCCTTCCGCAGTCTGGTTGGTAGGTTAATTGGTCATTGTAAGTTTAACTTAAATTAAATCGAGGTCTGTTGGGCAGTGCAGCGTGAAGGGCTGGAAGGGCCTATTCCATGTTGTATCTCAATACATTCAAGTCAGAATTTGCTTTGGCACTATTTAGCAGGCCACTGCTGCGGTGATATCACATCCACCGTCTCCCTGGTGGGTTTCTCAGTGACTGCGCCCATCCTCAGCTTGCTATTAATCACTGAGAAAACACTGAACATTCTCCCAAACAGTCCCTTCCCAGTCATCTCATCACTGCCCCTCCAAACCAAGTACAACCAACTATCCCATCATGATCCTTTCCTCTCTCATGACCCTGTCCCATTTGGTTCTCTTTCCCTCACCCAATCCTCTCCCCTCCCCATTGCTTGGCTCTCCCAGACTCATCTCTTCCACGATTTTCACCCCACACAACGGAGGAATAATATAGAGAAAGGGTCCTGTGTGCGCTTACTTGTGCGAGGTCTATTCTACCTTGAACACTTTGTATGATAGAACCTTGTGCCAGTTGGTATGAACCTGGCACATGATATCATGCATTTCCATGCATGCTGCAGTTTCTAGGCCACTGGGTAGAAACACCAGTTCAGACTATCCCTTCACCTTTTTAGAACGTGGAGCACTAAAGCACAGTACAGGTCCTTCAGTCCACAATGTTGTAACGACCCCTTAACCTACTCCAAGATCAATCTACGCCTTCTCTCCCACATAGGCCGCCACTTTTCTTTCATCCACGCACCTATCCAAGAACCTCTTAATTGTTCCTGTGCGCCCACTACCCCAGCAACATAGCCCATGCACCTTCCAGTCTGTGTTAAAAAACCTGCCTCTGACATCTCCCCCTATACCTACCTCCTTAAAATTATGCCCCCTAAAATTAATCCATTTCCACCCTGGGAAAAAGGGAGCAGTATCCCTATGGTATCACAGTCTAGGTTAAAATTTCCTTAAGTTACTTTTCCTGTAATATGATGACATAGCTGTTGTTCTTTATTTCTCCTGTTTCCTTCAGCATCTTATTCCTTTGAAATGCAGATCATAGTTGTACAAGCATTATTTCAATTACACAATATTTTCCAAGTACTTTAACCTCAATACACATTACTGCAGGGCTATTTAATTGGAAGCATCGCATTAGAGCCTGATTCATCCTAGGCTTAACCCAGGCAGGTTGCCAGAAATGACTGCTGAATGATGTTCTGAAGCAAGAGATCTGACTGAATAACCTTTTCCCAGCCAGACTGATGTTGTGACAATAGTGCAGTGTTTCCTCAGTTTGGACAAGGTCCATTCTACCGTCTCAAGTTGATGAAGAAGTCCCTTCTGCGCTATTTAGGAGAACTCCAGTGATATCGTGGGTTCTCAGCCAACATCCCTTAACCCTTCAGCTCTACCTCACTATTTTCCCACAACTTACTTAACTTTTATGTACAGTGAATTCCAGTTAATTGGGATCAGTACATTTTGGCTCACTGTAGTGTCTGTCCCAGTTCATTGAGATAGTTAAAGGGTATAAAAAAAGATGAACTACCATTTAAATGAGCAACAATTTATGTATTCAAATGAAGTACAGAACAAATGAGAGCAACTACTGATACCTCTAAAGTACTATAAAACTATGTATTAGTTCATAATGGTTATCGATGGAGGAGTTCATCTGTCACATTCATTTGATTGACTGTAAGTGAACAAAATCAGTACAGACACTTAGTGTAGATAATGTACTGCCTCATACAATGCTTTTGACAATTGTCTCCTCCAAATCTTCACTTTCATTGTAACATGATTGTCGATACCTTCGTGATTCCTAATGTGATGGTGGTGAAATTGTTTCATTTTCACTCGCGTGGTGTGACTAGTGCATTGAGCTGTATACATTTCAATGCAAGGAGTATCATAGGAAGGCCGGATGAGCTCAGGTCATGGATCAACACCTGAAATTATGATGTGGTAGCCATTAGTGAGACTTGGTTGGAGGAGGTGCAGGACTGGCAGCTTAGTCTGTTGTATTAGATGTGACAGAGCAGGAGGGATTAAAGGAGGAGGGATGGAGTTACTAGTCAGGGAAAATGTCACGGCAGTGCTCAGTCAGGTCAGACCAGAGAGCTCAACTAGTGAGGCGTTAAAGGTGGAACTGAGAAATAAGAAAGGTATCACTACGTTAATGGGGCTATATTACAGACCACCATCAGCTCTAGGGATTTTGAGGAACCAATTTGTAAAGAGATCACAGACTGTTGCAAGAAATGTAAGGTTGTTATAGGAGGTGATTTTAACTTTCCACATATTGACTGGGATTCCATACTGTAAAAGGACTAGATGGGATAGAGTTTGTCAAATATGTTCAGGAAAGTTTCCTTAATCAGTGCATTGAAGTCCCAGTGAGGGAGCATGCGATACTGGATCTGCTGTTAGGGAATGAGACAGGACAGGTGACTGAAGTTCGTGTAGGGGAACGCTTTGCATCTGGAGACCACAATGCCATTAGTTTCAAAGAGATAAGTCTGGTCTGCAGGTTGACATTCTAAATCGGAGAAAGGCCAATTTTAATGGTATCGGAAATGATCTGGCAAGTGTGGATTGGGAGAGTCTGTTTTCTGGTAAAGATGTACTTGGAAAGTGGGAGGCCTTCAAAAATGAAATTTTGAGAGCACAAAGCTTGTATGTACCTATCAGAATAAAAGGTGAAGATAACAAGTGCAGGGAACCTTGGTTTTCAAGAGATATTGAGGCCCTGGTTTAGAGAAAAAAGGAGATGCATAGAAGGTAGAGGAAAGTAGGTACAGGTGAGGTGCTTATGGGGTACAAGAAATGCAAGAGAACACTTAAGAAAGAAATCAATAAGACTAAAAGAAGGGGCAAAGTTGCTCTAGCAGACAAGGTGAAGGAGAATCCGAAAAGATTCTGCAGATATGTTTAGAACAAAAGGATTGCAAGGGACAAAAATGGTCCTCTGGAAGACCAGAATGGTAATCCATTTGTGGAGCTAGAACAGATGGGGAGATCTTAAATGAATTTTTTGCATCTGTATTTACTCAGGAGATGGACACAGAGTTTATAGAAGTGAGGCAAAGGGGCATCAACTTCATGGACCCTGTACAGATTCCAAAGGAAGGGTGTCTGCTACCCCGAGGCAAATCAGTATGGATAAATTCCCAGGGCCTGACAAGGCGTTCCCTTGGACTGTACGGGAGACAAGTGCAGAAATTGCCGGGCCCCCACAGAGATATTTAAAAGATCATCAGTGATGATTGAGGGATAGCCTATGTTGTTCCACTGTTTAAACAGAAACCAAGATATTATAGGCTCGTGAGTCTGACATCAGTTATGGGAAAGTTATTGGAAGGTTATCCAAGCGACTTGCTGCCTATTCCCTTTCCTTCTCCTGATAGTCATCCAGGTATATATCTCCTGAAACGTAGGGGTGACTACCTCCCTGTAGCTCCAATCTATCATCTCCTGTATGAGCCATATGTCGACAAATACAGCATGTGTACAGTAGGACTCTACAATCAACCAGTGAGAGTCAGAGTTTAGAAAAGTAAAGGCGATCTTAAGAAAATTTGTAAAAACTGGAAATAGCTCAACAGCTGAGATGTTGAGAGAGTGAATACTGCTTGCAGGGCAGACTTGTTGGGCTGAATGGCCTGACTCTGCTCCTATGCCGTACGGTAATCTAAATCATTATCTGTCTGAGATGAGAGTGCTGAGGAGTTTCTTCCTTCAGATGAATCTTTAGAATTCTCTACCCAGGAAGCTGTGGAGGCTGAATCATTGCATCTATTTAAGAATGAGATATTACCATTTTTGGACCACAGAGGGTCAAAGGTCTTGTGGTTCCTTTGTGAAAATGGAGCTGAGTTCAAAATCGTTGATCTTATTAAATCATGGATTGGACTCAAGGACTGTAGTGGCCTACACCCATCCCATTCTCTTACATTCTTAGTTCTAATTTAAGGGCAGAAATGTTTTCCAAACAATTGGCAGAAGAGTTTCCTGCTCCTCATATTGCTACCCTTGTCATAGTACCAAATGGGATACAATTTAGCGTCATCCAAATGATAGCACCCTCAGAAAAATCTGTCTTCCTTCCGTACTGCAGGGTGTGCCCTCTTCCGTTATGTGGTAAAATAGTGGGATTGAGTCCATAGCCGTGCTGACTCAGATGAGATTTCTGAAACACTGAGTTCGACAAACAGATGGAAAGAGATGTCTGACACTTTTTAAGGAGTTCGGGACCGGCGTGTTCCAGGAAGGGTGAAAGACATAGGTGGAAAGAATAGGGAATGCTGGATGGCAAAGTGTATTTAAGGTTTGATTAGGACAGAAATGAATGAACCATAAGGCAAGGGTAAATCTTTTGAGGAATATGGTGTGGTTCAGAGTCCTCATTTCTGCCTCTATGGTAAGGCACCAAGTTATCTTTGGTCTCTCGGGGTTCCTCCGCTCTTCAAGGGTCCAATGAGGTGCTGCCTCGATGATGGAGTTGGTTTCTCTTCTCAGCATATGATTAAGGAGAAAGGAATGTGCTTTAAGGGGATCGAAGAAAATAATCTTCTCACAGACACTTGGAACTTCAATAGCTCAATATTTCAATAGTTGCATTTTATATCAGAGAAATGTATACAATATACATCCTGAAATTCTTTTTCTTCTCAGGCATCCACGAAAACAGAAGAGTGCCCCAAAGAATGAATGACAGTAAAAATGTTGGAGCCCCAAAGCCCCCCTGTACTCCCCCCTCCCACGAACAAGCAGCAAAACAACGACCCTCCCCCACGCCCACCCACTTCTGCAAGGACTTTCTGCCAGAAGTGGTGGTGGAGTCAGATACAGTAACTACATTTAAGAAACATTTGGGCAGGCACTTAAACAGGAAAGGCATGAAAGGTTAAAGACTCAGGAGAAAGGTCAGTATGGACATGGTGAGAGGATCGCTCAGTTCTGTGCTGTACATGATGACTCAATCACTCTATGCTTTCATCTAAGACTGATATTGCTGGAAAGCAGCTCAATTTCCCACCAGATACCAAACTGAATAAGCTAGGTTGTAAAGTGGGAAGTAACTGAGGCGTTAAAAACTATTTTCAGCTTACTGGCATTTTACTTTATACTCATGTAAATTCTTGGTATATCATATGATTCACTTTGATTAACAAGGAACACAGGATTAACAAGCCTGACATCATTCCCTCTTTTGAGCTCTTGTGATCTGACGAGAGAAGCCTAGCATGTTACTGATTTGACCTAAAATGGACAATTATTATGTATTTATATTAATTCCAGCTAGAGTATCTGTGGTTTCCTTTGGAAACAATGTATAAGCTCTCCATCTTCTCTATGGTTGAAGATGATTGCTTCCACACCACTTCTATAAGTAAATGTGACCTGACCCCCACTGTTGGAAAGGTAATCATTGAACAAGACATCATTGGAGACAAGTAATTAGAATGTAGTTGTGGGGGTCACAGCTGAGATCTAACCATTTGGGGGAAGAATTGTCGCAGTGCGGGACAGCTAAGGTGTATTCCAGTCCCAGGTGCCATGTCTCAATAGATGAGCTTTCCATCTACCAGCCAAGATTCAAGAGGTGGCTTGAGTACAACATGTCTCAATTCTCTGAGAGCCTCTGCACATTGCCGTCTGCTAATTTTAGCATTGAACTGATTTGCTTATTTGTTGAATCTACAGTCGATAGCATTTTAGTAGCTAGTTTAAAGTGTTTTTGGGTGAGAAAAGTTGAGTTCCAATGGGAGACATAACTTGTTTCTAATGATTATCTTTCCAACAGAGGTGTTACTGTCCCAGACAAATGGTGTTTCTGGAGACATGGCGGTGTTGTAATAGAAATCCTTCTGTTCATTCTAGGGTGTGAGGAGTGGTTGACATATATTGAATAACCCACATTGACATGGGAACTTAGCTGTGATATTTTGTTTCGATTTGTTTTCTCCTCATGGCCATCCACGGAAGTTTCACATTGATGGATAGGTTTCCAAGCTTGCTAATTAGCTTTGACAAAATCCCACTGTCCGGGTAATTCTGAGGCAGTGAACTTTCTAAAAATAGAAGAGAAAACTCACCCTGACCTTTGCCACAGTGATGGGTATGAAGTGAAGTGCTGCCTCACCAGGTTGGCTCTTGAGGTTGACTTAGATCTGGAGATGGTTTAGGGGCCTCCAAGTAGATTGATTGTCCTCTTCCCTTACAGTAAGCTGCCTTGTCACTTACGACACCATTGCTAAGGTCTGCATGTTGGTCCTCATGGCAGCTGAAAGGATGGTGTACCACCACAAGGAATCTTTTCCATGACATTGATACAAGTAGAGAGCTTACTCAGCAACTTCAGAAGGTAGCAGAACTGAACCCCATTGGAACTCAATAATTTGAAAGGACGAGTAGAAAGGAAAAAGGCTTGAGATGGTTGTAAGCAATTAAATCAGAGTGCTACTGAGAAGGATAATTAGCTCAAAGTACCAAGACGTATTAATCTGGGTGAAGGCGGGAGAGTCTAAGGAGAGAATATATTGGTGGGAATTATCCATATGTCTGTAAGCAGTAGTGGAAATGCATGAGATGGTATCAACAGAAAATTGGAGTTGCATATAAGAAGCGTACTATGGTAACTTTCGGTGGCAGGGTGGAGACATGTCTCTACTAAAGGAGGTGTGAAGCCATGGGAACAGGTGGCAGGCGGTGGACAGTCGCTTGAGCTGCTGGTGCATATCACAAGCTCTGGTTATGCGACCACCGACGCCAGGAAGTCAATCTCTGAAGAGTATTGATGATGGCTGGGGTCGCCCATCTTGTAAAGACACTGCCCTGAAGAAGGCAAAGGCAAAGTTAATAAAATGTACTATGGAGGAGTGTATAAGATTCTTTTATGGACCAGAATGTTGAGGAGCCAATTTGAAAACAGGATATATTAGATTCTGTGCAGTACAATTAGAAGTGGTTAATTAATAAAGTTGCTTGGCGTCCTTTCAGGAGGATTGACCATAATACGGTAGGTTTTTTCCAACAAGGTCGAACAAGAAGTAATTCAATCGAAAACTGGGATCTTTAAGCTGCATACATGAGTGTGTAAAAGTATAAAGAGTAAGGTAGATTGGAGAGTTTCATTGAAAGGCATGAATGAGTGGGAGTCAAAGAAAAATGCCGAGCAGATAAATAGGCAGAGTTCAGTTTGAATAAACATGTGGAAGCTGTCACTTAGAAGGATGGGTCTACAATGGTCTCTGAGAATGTTAAGATATTACGAGCTAGGAACTGGTAATGATATAATCACAGGATAAACCATTCTAGCACGAGACAATCCAAGATATGAGCAAAGACATCCACCTGTAATGAGATTAACATCTCACTTACATCTTTGACTTCAACAGCATGGAGAAAAGCTAACCCAATCTTAAGTGTGAAAAAAACAAATTTCAGAAGAACTCACTGCAGTATCTGTGGAGGCAGAGAGATAGTCAACATTTCTGTTGAAACTCTGCATCAGGAGGTGTAAAGTCCTTGTCTGAGCTGTTGGAAGAAATCAGTCTAATGCTTTGGTGTATTTAATTGGCTCACCACCAATAACTGAGATGCTTTACAAATGGTGAAATGAACTCTGGAGATAGAACATCTACAGCACATTGCAGGCCCTTCAGTTCACAATGTTGTACAGACCATGTAACCTATTCTACAAACTGCCTAGAATTAGCCCTCTATTTTTCTAAGATCCATGTACCTATCTAAGAGGCTCTTAAAAGACCCTAGTGTGGGTGAAAAACTTACCCCTGATGTCCCCTCAGTACCTATTTCCAAGCACCTTAAAACTGTGCCCCTTCATGTTAGCCATTTCAGCCCTGGGAAAAAGCCTCTGGCTACTCACATGATCAATGCCCCTCATCACCTTATCAGGTCACCTCTCATCCTCCAAGGATGACATCCAAGGATCCAAAGAAGGATGAAATGGCTTGCACCGGGACTGGACTAATCTCCTTGGAGGAGAACAGAAGAGATCGGAAGGAGCTGGATATTGGAAGCAAGATTTAACTCCTTACTAGAGCCTGTATCTCAACATGAGAACTGGGACTAACGCTCAGTTGGATGAGACCCGAGTCTGGGACTCAGCGAAGAAAGGAATCAAAAATGCAAAACTAATGAGCTCATATCCTGATGGTTGGTATACAGTGCAAGTTGTGAGTGCTTGTGTTTGGCCTTTGTAAATTAAGTACTTGAATAAAGCTAAGTTTCTATCTTTCACCAGTTGCCAGTAGTGTCTCTAATATCATTGTATACTAGGCATGACAATGGTCGACGGGTAATGGCTGACAGTTTAGCAATAAAGGCAGGAAATATAATGGTTGTTATGAATTCCTGCCTGGCACAAGAATACAAAAAAGTGACCCAATCATACTAATAGAAGAAGTTAGTGTTAAAGAAAGATTGGCTTTATTTATCACATGTAGATCAAAACATACAGTGAAATGTACAATTTGAGTCAAATCAAATCAGTAAGGTTTGTGCTAGGCATCCCCCAAGTGTCGCCCACATTTCCCAACATAATATCCACACAACTTATTAACCCTAACTTTAACCATACATTTTTGGAATGTGGGAAGAAACCAAAGCACCCAAAGGAAGCCCACATGGTCACAGGGAGAACATACAAACTCCTTACAAACAGTGGCTGCAATCAAACCCGGTCAATGGCCACTGGCACTTTAAAACGATGTGCTAACTTCTATGCTGCCATGTCAGCTACTGTGTTAGATCCGGACAGCAGTCATACAAAGTTACACAAAAGATGACAAGCCTGAGAACTGGGAGTGGTTCGAAATTCAGCAAAAAAAAAAGATCAACCAAATGATCAAAAGAGAGAGCAAAACCAGAGTAAACCCACAAGGAACATAAAAACAAAATTGTAAGAGCTTCTTACAAGAGATGAAAAAAGATTAGTGAAATCAAGTGAAATTTCCTTTCAGAAATAGAAGAATTTATAACAGGAACAAGCAGGGTAATTAATCAAGAACTTTGGTTCTGACTTCACAAAACAACTTACCAGAAATACTAGGGAACAAAGAATATAATGACAAGCAGGAACTGAAGGGAATTAGTATTGGTACGAACAATGCTGGCAGAATAAATGGGACTATAAGCCAATATTGAATTGAATTGAATTGACTTTATTTCTTACTTCTTTGACATACATGAGGAGTAAAAATCTTTATGTTACGTTTCCATCTAAATGTGCAATGTGCAATCATAGTAATTTATAATAAATAGAACAGTCAATGTAATATAGAGTACACTCAAGCCAGCATGAGTTCATCAGTCTGATGGCCTGGTGGAAGAAGTTGTCCCGGAGTCTGTTGGTCCTGGCTTTTTTGCTGTGGTACCGCTTCCCGGATGGTAGCAGCTGGAATAGATTGTGGTTGGGATGGCTTGGGTCGCCAATGATCCTACAGGTCCTTTCTACACACCTGTCCTTGTAAATGTCCTGAATCATGGGAAGTTCACAACTACAGATGTGCTGGGCTGTCCGCACCACTCTCTGCAGAGTCCTGCGATTGAGGGAGGTACATATATCCCCAAGGTTTGGTCATCTGTAACACAGAACAGTAAAAGTAGTAGCCATGGATGCATTAATTTTCATCTTCCAAGTTTCTGCAGAATGGAGGGAGGAAAATATAAGCCGTCTAAAAGGGGGGGAGGGGAAGAAGGAAAACAAAGACTGATAAGGTTTACATCAGTTGTAGGAATAATGCTAGAATCTATGGTAAACAAAGTGATAGCAAGATACTTAGAAAATTATGGGATTAGACAAAATCAACATGGATTTTTCAAAGGGAGGCATTTGTCCACAAAATTAAAGCACGTGATATTGGGGGTAAGATAGAGGCATGGATTGATGGACAGAAAACAGAGGAGGAATAAATGGAGCAAAAAAAAACTCCCCAGGGGATCTCAGTGGGTTAGGTAGCGTCTGTGAAGGGAAGGGAACTTAAGGTCAAAACTTTGCATCAGTCCTGATTACATTAACCATTACTTTCCTTCCACAGATGCTGCCCGATGCTCCGGGTTCTTCCAGCAGTGTGTGTTTTTGGTCCATATTCCAGCATCTGCCGTCTCTTGTGTCTCTAGAAATAAGCGGGTCCTTTTCAGCATGGTGGGTGGTGATTATTGGGATAATCATTCTTTCATAAAGTATTTCAATGATTTAATGAGGGAATATTTCAAAGTTTTCCAATGGCATGGAGCTATTATTATTTTAATATAGTTAGATTAATATTTATATTAAGTGATAAATGACATTATAAGAATTATAAATTCTGAGGAAGATGCAAACAGGTTTCAATGTAAGTTGAGTCACTGGGAAATACATCAAAATGCCACTAAATGCCACTAAAAGCAAGCCTGCAGGTGCAGCAAAAGCAGTTAAGATGGCAACTCATTTGCTGATCTTCATTGCAAAAGATCTTAAGTAAAAGAGCAAGGCTATTTTACTATAATTCACCAGGCCTCAGGGAATACTTACTTCTGCCGTTATGCCACTGGCATTTAGAGCAGCAATGACGGACCTTTGTCTGTCCATACTGTCACATCCCAATGTAGAAGCATTCTTCATTGCTGTTTCTGTAACTTCTTTTTGACCAGTCAGGGTTGTTAGTTCTGAGCTGACCCCCCCCCCCCAAACCTGGAGGACTGGTAGACCACTCCTAGTCTGGCCTCTACCCTTTGACCTGTCTGGCATGGATGACCCTACCAAGAGCCAAAGCAAAAGGCCCTGACTATAGCCAACATAGCTCTTTGGGTCATTGGGCACGCAAGCCTCCAAACCACGACAAGTTTGTGGTCCTCTCGCAGGATTATTGTTCAAAGCTCAAAGTAAGTTTTTATCAAAGTACGATTACGTCACCATATACAACCCTGAGATGCATTTTTGTGAAGGCTTTCACAATAGAACAAAGGCATACAATAGAATCAATGAAAAACTACACACAAACAAAGAACGAGCAAAAGAAGATGTTGTGTATGTGGCCTGGTTACACAACAATGCTATTAATAACAACGCTGGAGATGGGAGCTAAGGTTCATGGTTCTTTACTGGCAGAAACCGAACTCGGCACACACGTACAGATCAATACGTGCCTAATAGCGCATGCTCAATATGCGCCTAATAGCGCATTCAACGATTTGTTACTACAACATAAAGTAGTCCCTTATTATACTGTAGGCTATACGGTACAGAAGACAAACTATGTATAATCCCCAGGTTAGGCTTTCTACTGCTGTGCTGTGAGGTAGTTTATATTAGTAGTTTTCTGGAAAAGCAATGTGTCCTACTGGTAGAATGTTTTGGTTTCGGCTAAAGATAAGAAGTCATGTTGTTCAACTTACGAATGTTGTGTCAGCCAGTCAGTCTTCTTTTCTTCTTCCAATTAACTGTATGATCAAGTTGAAAACTGGTAAATATACTTTCTTTATAATTTTATACGGTGTACAATCTGTTATTTCTTACTGACCCATAATTGTGCGTGGGCAGTCTTGAGGTTCCTTTAATTGGAACATCCCGACGATCCTGATTGGTTGAAACCCAAATCATACCACCCCTAGATGTATACTGTTTATGAAAGGTGACCCTGTCACCGCTGAGTCACATGACTGTTAGCAGAGTTAGCTAACGAGCTGAGTTTGTACACGAGCCCCAGTGAGAGGGTTACATATGCAAGTACAGAAATAATAATAGTTAATAAATAAGTAATTAATAATACTGAGAACATGAGTTGTAAAGTCCTTGAAAGTGAGTCCATAAGTTGTAGAATTACTTGAGTGTTGAGGTGAGTGAAATTATCCACCCTGGATCAAAAGCCTGATGGTTGAATGGTAATAACTACTCTTTAATCAGCTGGTGTGAGTCCTGAGACTCCTGTACATCCTTCCCGAAGACGGCAGGGAGAAGAGAGCATGGCATATTGTGCACAGGTTTAGTCTTAGCCAAGAGAGGATATATTTTATTTACATTAGAGGGAGAGCAGCAAATGCTCATCAGATTGATTTTTAGGCAGTTATATGAGGAGAAATTGTGTTCACTATTTCTCATAGTTTTCTATGACATAGAAGGAAGCCATTCAGCCCATCAAGCACAATGTGTTCTCAAAACCTCTTCCCTCACTTGAAGGACACTGGTGAACCAGATGGACGTTTAACCTCATGGCATTTCTTACTAGTCCATTTTAATAGTTCTGATGGCCAAATTTTGTTGGAATTAGATTGGATTGTTTAAAATAGAAAAGCAAAATTTAATTTCGGTATGCAACACAATCATTCAATAGATTTTCCAGAGGAAGCACAGGAGAATAAAATACTCATTTCATTTTTATTTTATTGAACGTGACTAATGTTTGAACTCTTTTCAACATAATAGGGTCGGGAGAAGAATATCTGTATTTATTTGGCCATTTCATATCCTCAGGACACCTCAGTATGTTTTACAGAATACTTCCATTGTAACAAACACAAAATGCTGGAGGAACTCAACAAGTCAGGCAGCATCTATGGAGAGGAATAAAAAGTCAACGTTTCATGCTGAGACTCTTCATCAGGACTGTATAGTCATTCAGGACATCAGGATTGTGTCGCTCCTATTGTTTGGGTGGCATTCAATTTACACGGTTTGACACAGCTGTTTTTTTAAGTTGTTATTCAAAGGTCAATAATTTTCCATTGATTGAGAAGAAAAGATACCTGTTCCAAGAAAACAGCACTCCCTTGGCATGGAATTGAAATATCCGCCCAGATTGGTTGTAATCACTTAGCTAAGTCGATAGTTATTGTAGATCAAAGTCAATGGTTGGTATCCTTAATGACTCAAATTTGTTTACTTCCCCATCAGATAACCAAAGTAAAACAGCATAGCCAATTCCTGTGAACAGCTTATCTTTTCTCAGCTCCAGAATGCAGTGGATTTTGTGATTTGTTTCCAAGTCAATAATTCTATTCCCTTTCCCAGGAAGACAAAGATTTCATCTGTAGTCCTACTGTTCTCCCGGAGGCATCCTGGCTTCTTTGTTCCACTTTCAAAGGATCCTATCATAAACTCCATGTCACTCCAGGAGTGTGGTACAAGAGTCTTACAGGAGTGTCTCAATATGATGCCTGTTGCTCATTTTCACTGAATAAAACACTTCTATAATCACCAGCTTCAGTGTCTCTCCAGTGATTTTGTTCACAGTTACAACTTCTGGCCGCTCCTCCGGGATACGTTTGTATCCTGTTGTATGGTGAGCGATCACAGCAGTCTAAGTGGGTGAGTAGTTTCTTTAAAGATTAATACTCAGACTTTGATCTGTTCAGGACAGTGACTAGGGATCATGAGGTATCATAATCACGGTGGAGAGCTGAACGGGTAGATATAAATGTTGTAGTGTGTGTGTGTGTGTTTAGTTAAGAGACTAGGTTGGATTGGCAGTAAGGAAAGCGAACGCTATGTTGGCATTCATTTCAAGAGGAATAGTGTATAAGAGTAAGGAGGTGTTGATGAGGCTCTATGGGGCACTGGTGAGACCTCATTTGGAATACTGTGTGCAGTTTTGGGCCCCCTATCTTAGAAGGGATGCTCTGATGTTGGAGAGAGTTCAGAGAAGATTTACAAAGATGATTCCTGGAATACAGGGGCTAACATATGAGGAGCATTTGTCGGCTCTTGGACTGTATTCATTAGAGTATAGAAGAATGAGAGAGGATCTCATAGAAACATTTTGAATGTTGGAAGGATTGGACAGAGTAGATGTGGAAAGGCTGTTTCCCTCGGTGGGCGAGTCCAGGACAAGAGGCCACAGTCTTAGAATTAGAGGGTACCCATTTAAAACAGAGATGAGGAGAAATTTTTTTAGCCAGAGGGTCGTGGATTTGTGGAATTCGTTGCCACATACAGCTGTGGAGGCCCGATCATTGAGGGTGTTTAAGGAGGAGATTGACAGGTATCTAATTAGTCAGGGTATCAAGGGATATGGGGATAAAGCCAGAAATTGGAACTAGATGGGAGAATAGTTTAGCTCATGGTGGAGTGGCAGAGCAGACTCGATGGGCTGAATGGCCTACTTCTGCTCCTTTGTCTTGTGATCTAGACATTGTTGTGTTAATTTGGTGAGACAGGGCCACCAGTTACAATAGGCAGTTACTGACCTTTTGGGACATCAGTCGGGTGCATGTATACTCATTCAGGGTACTGTATTGTAGAAGACACGTTTGTGAGTGCGTTTTGTGTTTTAAGAATAAGTCTGTAACCTTGGTGTAACAGTTTTAAATGCAAATGTGGACATCAGGCATTATGAGCTCAGATACACATAAGTGGCAGATTGCGAAGTGCATACTCTGCAGTTTTAAATGTGTACTGTTTAATTTTTATGTATGATTTATATTTTGTGTAGTGTGAAGATATTTGAGGGAGGGTTATACCCAGATATATCTGTGGGGATAGCACAGATTGAGCTCAGGCAACGTCAGGTTGACAGCCCTGACAATGTGAGCCAGCCCTTGACTTTGATTACCACCATCCATAAGCCCGTCACCCCCAGGGAGAAGCAGTGCACTTTGTCAGAGTTGCTCTCACATAAGGTTGCCTGCAGGGATGCAGGATTCTGGAGCAAGCTCGAGGAAATGATTGAAGTTCACGAGATGCACTCCAACAATCAATCTCTTTTACCCTCCCACATCTATTCCAGCTGTTCCTTGCTATGTGCCCCAGTTGCTGGCACACAAAGAAAATCCTCCGTGACATCACTGCAGATACTTTACAACTTCTCTTCCCTCTCCTCTGGTATGTCTCACCAGCTCATAATACTATTGCAGAGTAAGTCAATCCCAAAATCTAAAATTTCTTGGTGGGCAGGGCTCTGACCTTCCTTCAGCATTTTCAGGAATTATCCAACCCTGAGTACTCCCCATGCACTCAATATTTACAATATTATTATGAGTTGGTAGAAGAAAAGTGCCTGAGGAATATGTGGGACAGGATGGCCCAGGAAGTGCAGGGTGATACATGGGCAACTACCAGGAATGCCAGCAATGAAGAGATGATATCACTCTTTTAAAGGGGAAGTGAGGCAGTGACGGGGGGGGGGGGGGGGGGGAGGCGATGTCATAGAGGGGCACTGGAAACAGACCCAAATGCAAGATACAGACACTGATGTACAAGAAACAGGACTTGACTAGAGTAGGGACATGACAGGATACAGGCAAGGAGCAGGGACAAGAACGCAGACTTGGGCTAGGGAAAGCGGAACCAGGACTAGAAACCATGGACTAGGAGACAAGGCTTCGACTCCGAGCCCAAGACCGGATAAGGACCCAGAACCTGCGTCTTGCCTCGGGCTCGAACCCCAGAACCAGGCAAGGACATGGCTTCAGGACAGGATGTGGCTGAAGTCTAGAGGCCTGAGCTTGGAGGGAGGCTGGGAGGCTGGGATCTGCAAGGCTTGTGTTCTTGAAGCTTCTCCTGGGCAGGGTGCAGAACTTCAACTCACAGAGGCAAGGACAGGGAGGGACAGAGAAACCACAGGGTAATGGCAAACAGCCTGCTTACCCAACAGAGGCAAGGACAGGAAAGAAGATCAATCCAGGGTGGCTCTGAGTCTTGGGGCAGCCAGCAACCTTGGTTGGCTACAGAAACGGCCAAATCCATACCACAATAACTGCTCCAACGAGTGGCAACAAGGCTCCATGAAGCCATGGTCCTCCAACCAGCCTAGAGATCACAAATGGTTTCACTAGCCTTCCATCAGCAGGTTGCTCCAAGGGGGACTGACAAGACAAACCAGCAGCTCACACTCAACCCCAAGGCTACTTATATTCCAAATACCAAGATGGGAATCAGGTGCCTATGCTCAACTCAATCAAAACAAGGGACAGCTGGAAGACCCGGAGTCCTGAGTCCACGGACCGGACCGTGAACCGGAATGCGGACTTCACTGACCAGACAATGACAGGCAAGGGGACTGGGGAAACCATAATGTCAGTGGTTCAGAGAGCTGAAGAACTTGCTATGGATTATGCATAACGTAAATATTGAGTGTGTGAGGTGTATTCAGAGTTGGAAAATCGTCGGGGCGGGGGGCGGAAATGACCCAGTATTCCTGAAAATGCTGAAGGAAGGCCAAAGCTCAGCCCACCGGGATGTTTTAGATTTTGGGATAGCAATGGAATCAGCCTACTTCACAATAGTGTCATGGGCCAATGAGATAGACCAGAGGAGGGGAAGAAAAGTCGTAAGGTAGCTGCAGTGGATGTAGCTGCTGTGACATGACAGAGGACTTGCTTTGTGTGCCAGCAACCGGAGCACATAGCAAGGAACTGCTGGAATAGATGTGGGAGGATAAAGTAGATGATTCGTTACAGACGTGGCTTCTCAGGCCATGGTTGAAGGCAGCATCTTCACCCATGAAGAGACTGCCTTCGTGGGTGAAGAGAGAAAGGTGTGAGGAAGAGAGGAAGGTGTGAGAATCACTCACCGAAACAGGCAGAGTCTACAACAGTGCCCGTTCTTTCTGATTTGACTTCTGACTAGATTGTGGAGCTAGTGAGGCCAGACAAACGGTTGACGGCAGCCTCTATTGCCAGTGGTGGTCATCCACGGATGTACACAAGATGTTTAGAATGTGAAGTGTTGGTGGACACAGGGCGGTCAGTATCAATCACTGATCTGCCCCTGCCCACGACTGGAGAGGCGATTTACATCAGCAATGCAGGAGGCGAAACAATGTGGGCGGAGAGAAGTCAGCCCCAGTCACTAGAGATTGAAGAAGTGCAGCTTCCTGTAGATTTTTGGGTGTGCCCAAACAATGAAGGTACTATCCTGGGGTAAGGCAGGTGTGACCATAGTGTCAGCAAAAGGAGAAATAACGTGGACAAGACAGGGACTGCGAATGTGTGAGACCCAGAAGGCAGCTAACATGGCTCTCAGAGAGGCAGCAGCCCCAAGCAGGGAGGAGAGACAGGGCAATGAGTGGGAATCATATCAGGAGGTCCCAGGGGTAGGGGCCAAGCACAGTCAGGAGCTGTTAGAAGTAGTGCAGATGCCTAAGGAGGGAGCTGAGATTAGAGTAAAGGCTCATCAGAAAGGGGGTAGTGAGGAGCAGAGAGGGAACAAGTGGGCAGACATCAGTGCGAGGAGGGCAGCGGAAGAACAAGAAGCAACAGGGATTACAAGTGTACAGGAAGGAACTACAAGTGCCAAGTTAGTATGGTTACATGGAGATTTGAAGGAACACTGTAGCCAGGGATTGATCAAAGCAGCAGCAACATGCTGTGCATCAGAGAGAGCCAGAGGAAGAAAAGATAGTCCTCCCACAGACAGGTGACCAAGTCATGGTAAGAGAGCTGGCTGAAAGGACTGCCTGTTTTGGTGAGTGATTCTCACACCTTTCTCTCTTCCTCTCACCTTCCTCTCTTTCTCACACCTTTCTCTGTTCCTCACACCTTCCTCACTTCCTCACACCTTTCTCTGTTCCTCAGGCCTTCCTCTCTTCACTCCCAGGTGGACAGAACCACAGTTGGTGCACCAGACGAATGGCGCTTGTGTTGGTGTACAGCCCCGGTGAGTCAGCCAGTGGAAACACTGAATGCACTGCATTCTTGTCGCCCCCACAGACAGATCGAGAGATTGAGTAACAGTGTCATTGCAGAGAACCCAAGTGATGAACAGCAGCCCGGCTGCATCAGATCTGGCCACACCCGATGGAAGCAGACCCACAGCAAACATAAAGGCAGAGGACACTGAGAGGGCCTGGCAGCAAACCGTGAACAGCATGATATGGTAACTACTCTGTAATGAAGGCTGCTTGCTGATGGTAGATGATTTGTTGTACAGCTCAGAATAGAAAAAAAATTGGTGAAAACAGATGGGAGGGGATCCAAATTACAGCAGAGACATCGGGTTCCACAACATCGATGGCATGGCAGACCAAGAAGAAGAAAAGAAATCCACAGATCTTCTGAAGGCAGTCACCCCCCGCCTGAATCGGGAGTGAACACAAATGAGCTGGGCTCTTTCAGTGGTTGGGCCAGCAATCGACTGGACAGTTTGGAAAGGGGTGCCACTGGAGTGAGGTCCTTGCAGTCATTCAAACAGACATCGCCCCAATCCCTCCTATACAGCGATGAGAGGGCCTATGAGCCTGAGTCATTTACCTTGCTGGTGCCCCTGACCAGAGAGTAACTACTGACAGCCACTGCAGAGTTTTAGCTATCAGAAAATGAAGGGGTGAAGATAAAGAATGTGATTAAACTGCAATCGGCCAGCAGGTAACAGGCATATTAGATTAGATTAGATTATGAGGACACTCAGTCCTCACCTATTGTCATTTAGAAATGCATGCATTAAAAAATGATACAATGTTCCTCCAGTGTGATATCACAGAAACACAGGACAGACCAAGACTAAAACTGACAAAAACCACATAATTATAACATATAGTTAAAATGGTGCAAAGCAATACCATAATTTGATAAGATCAGACCATGGGCACGGTAAAAAAAATTCTCAAAGTCCCGATAGCCCCAACATCTCACGCAGACGGTAGAAGGGAAAAACTCTCCCTGCCATGAGCTTCCAGTGTCGCAAACTTGCCGATGCAGCACCCTGGAAGCACCTGACCACAGCCAACTCTGAGTCCGTCCGAAAACTTCAAGCCTCCGACTAGCCCTCCGACACCGAGCACCGAGCACTTCGACCCTGCCCCGGCCGCCGAGCAACAAGCAAAGCCAAGGATTCGGGGCCTTCTCCTCCGGAGATTTCGGATCACACAGTAGCAGCGGCAGTGAAGCAGGCATTGCAGAAGTTTCACCAGATGTTCCTCCGTTCTCTCACATCTGCCTCCATCAAATCAGAATTGTGCACGGCACCCTACTTGACAAGTAACAGGTATTCATCACCGGAGTGGCTGCGTGCGCTGCATCGCGCCGCCATCTTCTCCTCCATAAAATATGAATGTTAAAGCTGCATTTTCAAGAACTATTGGTCAAATTTCTGGAACAATCACTGCTTATAGTCTTGTAGGTAGCCACTAGGGATGATAGGGGAGATGTAGCTCTACATAGGGATATGATAGTCATTGGAGAAGGGGTTCCGAAGTACAGGGCATTTTTGCTGCCCTATTTGATTCAATCCTCCTTACAGTTGCAGAATCTCTTGTGTTTATTAAAACTGGAAGGCACTTTGGTGGAGTGAGAGAAAGGAAGTTTTGAGAAAATGAAAAAATGAATGCTGCCATGTATTTTGGCAATAAGTTAAAATTAAATTATATTAACTTAGTTTACCTGTTTATGCCCCTGTAAGACTTGAAGTTTTGCGCATGCATTGTCAAATGTTGAACTGCGGAACTTAGTTATTTTTTAAAACACTCTGATATCAGATTCCCCACAGAATCTTGCAGCAGACTTGTATCTTGCTGAGATTTTCTGCTATTATACATGGTGTCAGTTCAGAACCAGTGTGGGATCTGCAACCTGATTATACCACACTTGGAATATTGTGTTCAGTTCTGGTCATCCCATTGTAGGAAGGATTGGAAGCTTTAGAGAAGGTGCGGAGGAGATTTATCAGGATGCTGCCTGGATTAGGAAGCATGACTTACGAGGATAGGTTGAGTGAGCTAGGGCTTTTCTGTTTGGAGCAATGGACGATGAGAGGTGACTTGATACGGGTGTACAAGATGATAGTGCTGGGGCGTGGCCAAATGGTTAAGGCGTCGGTCTAGTGATCTGAAGGTTGCTTCAGCTGAGGATAGATGCTTGAGGGAAAATACTTTATTCATAATATACAGCATAAATACAAATGGTACACACCTTTACTACATTTATCAATTCAATACAGCACTGAACAGGCACATGTAAAAAAATTCTGTACAGCGAAGATGCTTTCAAAGATAATAAAATGAAATGCTAATAAATATCAAAAAAAACACTTTAGAGAGTTTAAACAGTAAAACAGCAGGCATGGTCAAGATCAAACCAAACATCAGAATGGGGAAGAAATGTGACTTTGACCATGGAATGATTGTTGGTGCTAGATGGGGTGGTTTGAGTATCTCAGAAGCTGCTGAACTCCTGGGATTTTCATGCACAGCAGTCTCTAGAGTTTACAGAGAATGGTGCAAAAACTAGTGAGTGACAGTTCTGTGGGTAGAAACACCTTGTAATGAGAGAGGTCAGAGGAGAATGGCCAGTCCGTTTCAAGCTGACATGAAGGCGACAGTAACTCAAGTAACCATGTATTACACTCTTGTACCTAATAAAATGACCACTGATATGTAATTTTTCCTGTACAATGAAAGTGACTACTTTACAGACAAGAAATATATTGCAACTCAGTCCCAGATATTTTATCTCACCAATGCCAAAGGCTGAAACGTTTCGTCCTTGTTGCCTCAAAATGCTGGAATGTGTTTCCATTGTTTATACTGAGGGCCCCAGCTTACTATCATAATTACACAATTGTTCCAATATATGCAAAGCACGAATGTTTAACAAAGCAATCTGAAAAATTTCCCCTTGCTTGTTCGTAGGGAGTTAAAATAAATATCTTAATAATGTGGTAAGATAGCTGACAGATGAAATTCAGATAAAGGAATAATTGTGGCGACCCACTTTCTGGCACCCACGAACCGGCTCACAACAGCGCGCGCAGGCAGAGGACCGGCCCCAAAAAGGGCGCCAGGCCATCTTCACCAGCAGGGGGAAAATCCTACGCGCGGAAAGGGTCTGGGAATATGCATTCCCCACAGCAATCCTGCCCAGGGAGGGCGGGAACAGGAAGGCTTTAAAGCAGGCCGCGAAGTTTGAATAAATCTCTTTCATCGCAACTCTAACTCACCGACTCCGTGTGGTTATTCTAGCACTGTGTGTAGCACACCGCTACAATTGGTGACCCCAACGGCCCAAACGATATTTGGACCAGAGATGACCGACGCTGCATCTGTTCACGCAGTTTCATTAAAACTGCCAAGCTTCTGGACGCTGCGACCCCAATTATGGTTCGAACAAGCAGAAGCACAATTCCACATTCGGCAGATAACCTCGGGGTCCACTCGCTACTACTACGTGCTGAGCTCACTCGACCAGGAGACAGCTGCACAAGTTGAGGAGTTTATACAGTCTCCCTCGGAGGACGGCAAATACACAGCATTCAAAGCCCTGCTCATAAGGACTTTCGGACTCTCACGGCGCAAACGAGCACGCCGCTTAATGTACCTGGATGGTTTGGGAGACAGGCCGCCGTCAGCATTAATGAACGAGATGCTGGCCCTGGCTGAAGGACACAAACCCTGCCTCATGTTTGAGCAGGCGTTCCTAGAGCAACTGCCCGAGGACATATGCCTGCTGCTGTCCGACGCAGATTTCAGCAACCCCCGGGAGGTGGCGGCCCGAGCAGCTGTGCTGTGGAATGCCAGGAAAGAGAGAGGGGCATCCGTCGCACAGATCACCAAGCCGCGTGTCCAACGTCAGACCAGACCAGGCCCGGCAGCAGAGCCTACAAACCCCAGCGACGGGAGTGAGGAGCCCAACGAACAATGGTGTTTCTACCACCAGCGGTGGGGCACAGAGGCCCGCCGCTGCAGACCACCCTGCAAATTCCCGGGAAACACCAGGGCCAGCCGCCACTGATGGCTACGGCGGCTGGCCATCAGGACAGCCTCCTGTACATCTGGGACAAGCAGTCGGGACGCCGCTTTTTGGTCGACACCGGAGCGGAGATCAGCGTCTTACCTCCAACGAGTTACGACACCCGCAACAGAGAACCGGGACCCACCCTGAGGGCAGCTAATAGCAGCACAATACGAACCTAAAGCACCCGCACAGTGCGGCTACAGTTCAGCTCCAGCCGGTTCATGTGGGACTTCACACTGGCCGCCGTGGCCCAACCACTGCTGGGGGCAGATTTTCTACGAGCCCACAGCCTGCTGGTCGACCTGCAAGGGAAGCGATTAGTCCACGCCAAGACTTTTCAAGCGTTCTCCCTGGGTGAAGCACAGTTGCCAGCCCCATACCTGGACTCCATCATGCTGTCCAACGATGAATTCACCAGGGTCCTGGCGGATTTCCCATCAGTACTGACACCGCAGTTCACGGCAGCCATGCCCAGACACGGAGTACAGCACCACATCCCGACCCAGGGACCACCCCTCCACGCCCGTGCTCGAAGGCTTCCCCCGGACAAGCTCCGACTGGTGAAGGAGGAGTTCAAAAAGATGGAGGAATTAGGGATCATACGATGGTCCGACAGCCCATGGGCCTCCCCCCTTCACATGGTGCCCAAGGCAACGGGGGGCTGGAGACCAAGCGGTGACTACCGCAGACTGAACGAGGCTACAACGCCAGACCGCTACCCTGTGCCGCACATTCAAGAATTCGCAGCAAACCTACACGGCGCAAGGATCTTTTCCAAGGTAGACCTCGTCTGGGGATACCATCAAATCCCTGTACATCCGGACGACATCCCCAAAACAGCACTTATCACCCCGTTCGGACTTTTCAAATTCCTCCGAATGCCGTTTGGTCAAAAGAATGCCGCACAGACTTTCCAGTGGCTAATGGACGCGGTGGGACGTGACCTGGACTTTGCATTCATCTATTTGGACGACATCCTCATAGCCAGCAGTAGTCGGCAGGAGCATCTGTCCCACCTCCGCCAGCTCTACTCCCGTCTGAGCAAATTCGGCCTTACAATCAACCCAGCCAAATGTCAGTTCGGACTCGACACCATCGACTTCCTGGGCCACAGGATTACTAAAGACGGGGCAACCCCTCTGCCCGCCAAGGTAGACGCGGTCCGCCACTTCCCCCGACCCAACACAATCAAAGGCTTGCAGGAATTCGTGGGTATGGTGAATTTTTACCACTGTTTCCTCCCCTCAGCAGCCCGAACCATGCGCCCCCTGTTCACCCTGATGTTGGGTAAGGGCAAGGACATTACCTGGGACGAAGAGGCCGCAACCGCTTTCATTGAAACCAAAGAAGCCTTAGCAAACGCCGCGATGCTAGTGCACCCCAGAACAGACGTTCCTACTGCCCTCACGGTGGACGCATCCAACACAGCGGTCGGCGGAGTGCTGGAACAACTCATCGAGGGTCGCTGGCAACCCCTGGCGTTCTTCAGCAAACACCTACGACACCCGAACTCAAATACAGTGCTTTCGACCGGGAGCTATTGGCACTATACCTGGCAATCCGGCATTTCAGGTACTTCTTAGAAGGTAGGCCCTTCACCGCGTTCACAGACCACAAACCGCTTACCTTTGCGTTCACTAAGGTGTCCGACTCCTGGTCGTCCCGCCAGCAGCGACATCTGTCCTACATCTCCGAGTACACGACGGACATCTGGCATGTCTCTGGAAAGAACAACGTCGTGGCGGACGCACTTTTCAGACCTACCATACAGGCCCTGTCCCAGGGGGTGGACTATGCAGCGCTGGCAGAGGCACAGCAGGCAGACGCTGAGATCCCCAGTTACAGGACTGCAGTCTCCGGTTTACAGCTTCAAGACCTCCCCGTAGGTCCAGGTGAGAGGACCCTACTATGTGACGTAGCTACCGGCCAACCCCGCCCCGTCGTCCCAGCAGCCTGGCGCCGGCGGGTTTTCGAGTCCATTCACAACTTAGCGCACCCCTCCATCAGGACAACCGTCCGGCTGGTCGCCAACAGGTTCGTGTGGCATGGACTTCGTAAGCAGGTCAGTGAATGGGCCAAAACGTGCACACAGTGCCAAACGGCCAAGATGCAGTGGCACACCAAGGCTCCGCCGCAGCGGTTCGAACCCACCCGCCGGAGGTTTGACCACATCCATGTGGATATCATGGGGCCCCTGCCAGTGTCACGAGGAGTGCGGTACCTCCTAACTATGATAGACCGGTTCACCAGATGGCCAGAGGCAGTCCCGCTCACCGACACCACCTCCGCATCCTGTGCCCGAGCACTGATCGCAACCTGGGTAGCACGCTTTGGGGTACCGGCCCACATTACCTCCGACAGGGGCGCCCAGTTCACCTCCAGCCTGTGGTCGGCTATGGCCAGCCTTTTAGGATCACAGCTACACCACACAACTGCCTACCACCCACAGTCGAACAAACTAGTGGAGTGTTTCCACCATCACCTGAAATCGGCTCTCATGGCCCGCCTGGAGGGGCCTAACTGGGTGGACAAACTTCCCTGGGTCCTGCTCGGAATCTGCACGGCGCCCAAGGAGGATCTGCACACCTCGTCGGCCGAGTTGGTGTACGGCGCACCCCTGGTAGTCCCAGGAGAGTTCATACCACCCCCAAGGGGGCAAAAGGAAGAACCCACAGCAGTCCTGGACAGACTACGGGAGAGGCTCGGTAACCTGGCCCCCATACCCACTTCACAGCACGGACAGAGCCCGACCTGCGTACCCAAAGAGCTGCAGAACTGTAAGTTTCTTTTTGTACGACGGGGCGGACACCAGGCACCGCTACAGCGGCCCTACGAGGGGCCGTTTAAGGTGATCAGGAACAACGGGTCCACGTTCGTGCTGGACATTGGGGGGAGAGAGGAGGTTTTCACGGTGGACCGACTCAAACCGGCCCATGTGGACTTGGCACAGCCGGTCCAGGCTCAGGCACCGCGGCGCAGGGGCAGACCTCCCAAACAGAGGCCGATCCAGACTGTGGACATTGCAAGAGGTATCACCGGTTCTGGCGGGGGGGGGGGGGCAGCGGTTATGTGGCGACCCACTTTCCAGCACACACGAACCGGCTCACAACAACGTGCGCAGGCAGAAGGCCGGCCCCAAAAAGGGCGCCAGGCCATCTTCATCAGCAGGGGGAAAACCCCGCGCGCGGAAAGGGTCTGGGAATATGCATTCCCCACAGCAATCCCGCCCAGGGAGGGCGGGAACGGGAAGGCTTTAAAGCAGGCCGCCAAGTTTGAATAAATCTCTTTCATCGCGACTCCAACTCATCGACTCCGTGTGGTTATTCTAGCGCTGTGTGTAGCACACCGCTACATAATATTGATTTACTGTCAGCTGGTGTAATTTTATAACCTAAGAACGTAAAGCAAGAGTAACACGCACAAAATGCTGGAGTACCCTTTGGCAGGTCTCAGCCCAAAACATCGTAGTTTTTTCCATATATTCTGCCTGGCCTGCTGAGTTCCTCCAGCATTTTGTGTATATTGCTTGGAATTCCAGCATCTGCAGATTTTCTCTTGTTTGTGATAATGCAAGGGTGTCTTGTTCTACCATTCAATAATCTCATGGCTCATACTTAACTTCAGTTCATCTTCTGACACACCTTTCAATGCTGTTATAGCAGCCTCCACAGATCTTGGATAAAGAATTGGAAAAATTTACCAACCTTGAGTCATATAATTGTTACAAGATATAAATTGCTCTAGCCTTTCTTCTAGTAAACCACTCCCATTAGTCGCATTCCTCAACTCATATTTTCCCTCAAGCATCTATCCACACCAAAACAACGGGTTAAGGTTTAAAAATAAGAGTTTGTCCAAGAAAGTGTTGAGGATTTTTCTTCTTTTGGAAGATTGCGAGTGCTGGAACTCGCTTCCTCAATGAGTGGTGGATGCAGCATTTTTGAATGTTTTTAAGGCAGAGCTTCAACATTTTAGATTATTAGATTAGATTATGAGGACACCCAGTCCCCTTTTATTGTCATTTAGTCATGCATGCATTAAGAAATGACACAGTGTTTTTCCAGAATGATATCACGGAAACACATGAGAAACCGACTTAAAAACTAACAAAAGCCACATCATTATAACATATAGTTACAACAGTGCGAAACAATACCGTAATTTGATAAAAGAACAGACCATGGGCACACGGTAAAAAGTCTCAAAGTCTCTCGAAAGTCCCATCATCTCACGCAGACGGTGAACCTCCAGCGCCACCACCTTGCCGATGCAGCATCCTGGAAGCATCCGACCACAGTCTGACTCCGAGTTAGTCCGAAAAACTCTAAGCCTCCGACCACCTCTCCGACACCGAGCACCGAGCATTGCGACCCCAGCCCCAGCAATAGGCAATGCCGAGGATTTGGGGCCCTCATCTCCGGAGATTCTCCATCGCACAGTAGCAGCGGCAGCGAAGCAGGCATTTCAGAAGTTACTCCAGGTGTTCCTCCGCGCTTCTCACGGCTGTCTCCATCAAATCTGGATTGCGCACGGCCCCCTAGTTACATATAATCGATATCATTCGGAACGGCCGTGCGCACTGCATCGCGCCGCCATCTTCTCCTCCCTCCTTATATTTCAGGAGATCTCTACTGGGCCCAACATATTGATGCAGTCATGATGAAGTCACACACCAGCTGCTATACATCATTAGGAGGCTTGGTATGCCACCAAAGACTCCAGTAACTTCTACAGATGTACCGTGGAATCACACTGATTGGTTGCCCCACTGCTTGGTACGGAGGTGCCAATGCACAGGACTTTAAGAGGCCACGGAGGGTTGTAGACTTAACCAACTCCGTCATGGGCACAAGCCTCCTTATCATCAAGGACATCTTCAAAAGGAAGTGGCAAGGCCTCTACCATGAAGGACCCTCAGCATCCATGGCGTGCCATCTTCTCACCAGGAGGTCCAGGAGTCTGAAGACCCACACGCAATGTTCCAGGAACAGCTTCTTCCCCTCTGCCATCCGATTTCTCAATAGTCCATGAACTCATGAATACTACCTCATTATACCACTTTGGCACTATTTATTTATTTTCGTGGTCATTTATAGTAAACTGTTACGCCTGCGCTATACCGATGCACGAAACAACCAATTTCACAGCTTATGTCAGTGACAATAAACCTGGTTCTGTTTCTGATCAGCGAGGAAGTGAAAAGCTTCAACCAGGAGACTGGAATGCAGAGCTGAGGAATACAGTGCTTCAGGGCCACTGGTCTGTTAGGTTAATTAAATTACATCATAAATCTGGATAAAGACTCAAATTTACAGCTTCATAAACAATATACTGTATGATTGAACACTCAATAATGTATACAGGAAGCATACATGTGATTATACTCCTGTATTTATGGCTTTGTAAAATATGCATGTGAATATGTACGAATTCAAATTCAGATTTATAGGTTCATAATATCCAAATGTGTCTCCATCCTAATTTGAAATGATAACACTATCTCCTAAAATACTGCCTGGCATTTTTTGTTTCATTTTATTAGTCCAGCTCATATTTTCAACATGAGTAAATATTTTTCTGCCCATTTCTTCTTGCAGCTCAAAACCCAAGGGCCTGGACCAGAAACCTGGGGAAATCAGGTTCAAATCCCATTACGGCAGCTATGGAGATCACAATCCAAAACAATCTGAATTTTTAGAAAATATAAATACTAATTATGTGTGATGAGAACAGCAAAACAACTAGATTATTGAAAAAAAAATCTCATACACTGATAAACTGCAGGGAAGAAATCTGGGAGTCATGTGACACCGAACCTGTCAAGATGGCAGCTCCTTAAGTACTCCTCTGAACAGACCCACAAGCCATTCAATTCAAGACTAATTAGGTCTGAGCAGTAAATAGTGATGTCGTGAGAAACACCCACATCCTGTAAAATGGGTGAATAATGTAACAAAGTTTGGAGGTATTGTTACTGGTTTGTTATTATTGCGTGTGAAGAGCTTTTGTTGCAATGCCCTTCAGACATATCATACCATTCAAAGGTACATCAAGGTAGTAAAGTGAAAACCAGAATGCTGAATATCGTATTGCAGTTACAGAGAAAGTGTACTTCAGGTGGGCAGATAAAGTGTAAGGGCCACAACAAATAAAAAAGCCTGCTCTTGTCGACAGTGTTTGGTCCTTGCCACACTGCCTTGGTTTATACTTCTTAGCCCTCCCATGATGAAATAGCAGAGCAGACTCGATGGGCCGAATGGCCTAATTCTGCTCCTGTATCCTACGGTCTTATGGTCCAGGCCCCGCCACAGCTCGTAAGAAGTTTGTGCGATCTTGGCCTGACCATGTGGGTTTCCTTAGAGTGCTCTGGTTTCCTCCCACAGTCCAAAGACGTAGGTTAATTGGTCTTTGTAAATGGTCCTGTGATTTGGCTAGGATTAAATCTCGGGGTTGCTGGATGGCGTGGCTCAAAGGGCCGGAAGGACCTATTCCATGCTGTATCTCAATAAATAAATAAATAAAAAGAGAGATAGGTAGGTAGAAAGATAAATAGATAGATAGATAAATAAATGAATACTGTAAGCAGTGTGATTGCTCAAGTTAACCATTGTGTTCTCCGAAGGCATTGTCTATTAGTGGGTCTTCTTGATGTTAGGGTGTATTCCCTTGAAGGAGAATGCCTGTTCTTTGTTTAACATGGAGAAGCTCAAGCACCAGCAGCCACCAAACGGTCCTCGACAGATCAGGGTCTGGATCCAGTGGCGTGGAGTGCAGGACAACCGAGGACCCTTCCCTGCTGCAGGTTCCTCCACCTTCACTGCCGTTGTAATGTGTTGTCATCTTCTGTCAGCTCCACTGTTGAAGATTGCTCTTTGTCTGGACCCTCCCCCTGTGACCTTAGCGCCAGATGGCTAAATTTAGGACCGAGAAGGAAGGGGCAAGACACCAGATTAAAATGATGGGGGGGGGGGGGAAGGAAGCCAGCTAGAAGGGGAAAGGTGAAGCCAGGTGGGTGGAAAAGGTCAAGGGCTGGAAAAGAAGGAATCTGATAGGAGAGGAGAGTGGACCATAGGAGAAGGGCAGCAGGAGGGGAACCTGGTTTCATCTATCTCCTTCCTCTCCCCCCCTCCTTTTAACCTGGTGTCTTTCCCCTTCCTTCTCAGTCCTGAGGAAGGGTCTCAGCCCAAAACGTCGACTGTTTTCTTTCACTTCCATTGCTGCTGAGTTTCATCAGCGCTTTGTGTGTGCTGCTTTGGATTTCCACATCTGCAGACTTTCACATGTTTACTCTCTCAAATGGTGTAAAAAGTCAGATGGCACTATTTCAAAGGAAAGAGACTGAGAATTTTCATTTTCTCAGTTAACAGTGCAGAAAGAAATTGTTTGCCCATTATTGCATCACTATTTGCAGAAGGTTAGTTTGCACAAATTATCTGCAGCATTTCCTCCACTTCAACAGTAGTTAATCAGGGAGGGCAGTGGAACACCCTTCTCAGTCTTTGGGCTGACTGCAGAACTTTGTCTCTCTTCATAATGGCACAGAAACCATGCCTAAAGCAACAGATTCACAAATGAAGTAATCTCAGTAATAAATGATACAATATATCATTGTCTTGGCACTCATTTCAACCCTTCTCACTGCAGTGGAACTAATTGATAGGACTAATGAAAAGCTCTTCAACTTAAGACCTGTGATAAAATAAAGAAAATGAGAGGATTCCAGAACCTAGGTTTTAACAAAGGGTCTCTGACCTAAATGTTAACTTTCTTTTCCCGCAGATGCTTGAAAAAGGTGGCATCCATCGTTACGGACCCCCATCACCCAGAAAATGCCCTCTTCTCATTGCTACCATCAAGGAAGTGGTACAGGAGCCAGAAGACAAATGCTCAATATTTTAGGAACAGCTTCTTCCCCTCCACCATCAGATTTCTGAATGGGCAATGAATGCATGTACACTAGTACCTCACTAATCTTTTATCTTTTCTTTCCTTTTGCACTACCTATTTAACTTAATTATACACACACCACACACACACACACACACACACACACACACACACACACACACACACACACACACACACACGCATGCACACATGCACACATGCTTATTGTAATTTATAGCTTTTTAAATTATTATATATTGCACTACATTATGCATAATATGCATTATGCTGCAACCAAACCACAAATTTCATGACATATGCTAGTGATAATAAAACTGATTCTGATTCATCTGATCTGCTGACTACGTCCAGCATTTTTTGTTTTATTTTTGATTTTCAGCAACTGTAGTTTAAAAAAAAACATCAGTTTAGTAATTCCAAGTCATAATCACAAGCTTAGAAAAAGATGGACCCCCCCCCCACCCCAGCACCCAGGACATGCCCTTTTCTCACTGTTACCATCAGGTAGGAGGTACAGAAACCTGAAGGCACACACTCAGTGATTCAGGAACAGCTTCTTCCCCTCTGCCATCGGATTCCCAAATGGACATTGAACCGGTGAACACTACATCACTTCTTCAATATATATTATTTCTGTTTTTGCACGATTTTTAATTTCCAGTATACATATACTGTGATTTATTTAGTTATTTATTTCCCCTTCTATATTATGCATTGCATTGAACTGCTGCTGCTAAGTTAACAAATTTCATATCACATGCCGGTGACGATAAACTGGACTCTGATTCTGAATATTGAATACCTTTAACCTGAAGGTCCTTTGCCAATCTGCTCCAGCTGTGCAACACTGTCCTTTGACAGTAAAGGTTCACATCAACATTCATTACACCTGATCCCATTCAGGTTCCTAAGGTTGTCCTTGCTGGGGGTGGTACTGGGGATAAGCTCCCACTACTTATAAAGTGCTCCAAATAGCATCTCTAACACCCTCTGACAACCTCTTGGCCTTCACATGTGGCTTAGCTACTAGGCCCAGCGGAGGTGTTTCTACTGACAAGAGAAGGGGCAAAGGTGGACCACTGGCGCCTCAAAACCAGTTGCTTTGGGCGGTTGGGGCTCATCGGCCTTGGACGGCAGCCTGCCTAGGAGCAGGAAAACTCTGATTTTAAACCTCCGCTGCCTTGCGGCCGTACCCACCCATGGGAAAGGCTTCAGGAGTAAAACCCCGAGGAAGAAATCCTGAGCCGGGGTCCCTAAGGCAGTTTGATGTTGTTTACAGCCTCTGCGACGACACCGGTGCCAAGCTGGATCAATCCTTGCCCTTCCCTTGGGCTACATCAGTGATGTGGAGAGCGTGCATGGGCAATAATCAGTTCTTCTAATCTTCCCGCCCAGGCTTGTGCCCTGGAGAGGACACGGTCCATCAGAGGCGCAAACCCATGATCCCCGGGATTGATGGCTGCTTGCTACTGAGTTCATTCAGTAGCAGTGGGCAGAGGTAAATGGCAGAAAGGGTGAATTAGTTCATGAATGGCCCACCCACCTGTCCCGTCCGGCAGTTTCTGAGATAAGGTCTCCGGGCCTCGCATTTACCTCACCAGCCAGCGAACCAGGGTCAGGCTTGAACCCATGGGAATTGAAGAAAAGCAAGGCAGTGACTGAGCAAAAACAAATAAACTTCTGGAGGAACAGCTGGATCAGGCAGCATCCGTGGGATGAATTGGACAGTGAACATTTTAGGTCAAGACCTTTGCTGTGGGTTGCTAAATATGAGATTGAACCCTGTCATATAAGTGGAAAGTATTTTTCATTTTATTCCATTAGCTTGCCTCTTACAACCACAATCTCTCCTTTATAGGGCATTCAGCCCATTTCACCTCTGTTGTTCCTTTAAAGGAGTTTTCCAGTTAATTCTACTGTGATGGTGATCAAAGTCACCAGAGGGACACTGAAGCTGCTAGATACAGAAGTCTTTATTCAGCCAAACAAGTAGGAATCACACTGGAGGCACTCTTGGAAGAAGGTGCCTGCCTGATCCAATACTACATGGCATTTTATATGCTAAAGATCAATGGTAACAGCAAGACTATTCTATTTGAAATATTGCAGAATATTGGTAGCACGGGTTGGCTATTTTGAAGTTTGGTTGATCGCTGAGCTTGGCAAAATGCTTGCAGACATATTGGCTCCAATCAAGAAGCTATCATCAGTGCACATTTGGGGGTGTTGTCTCACCCGGTTTATATACGCCTCTGGGGAACAAATAGATATTGATTAGACATCAAGATGGTTCAAAACACCGTGAACAGATTAGCAGTAGAACCTGGACAGGGAAGCCAACACTTTGAATGGACCTGCTGCGAAGCTAGCCAATCAAAATCTTCGACTTAATACTCCAGACATCCAAAATGAATGTTAATACCCGCTGATGCTGGGCTGCATTCATGCATATGCAGACATTTCAGGTCAATGGAGTGTTGATATGTTTGCAATCAATTCCATCCTGCAGTTCCAAGAACACCATTGTTTTGAGCTGCATTTTAAACTGAATCTACTATACACCTTCAGGCCTGAAGTCTGATTGCTGTTGAAATTATTATTTGCTAGATGCCATAACTCCAGGATACGCCTAACAATTCCACCTACCTGCCTCCATTCCAAGTATCTATCAATTTCTCAGAAAGATACTATAAAATTTTTATTTCCTCTTCCTTTCAAACAGCACATTCTAAATTATAGCAACACTAAGAGTAAACTCGTGAACTTCTTTCACATTTCTTCGTTCTCCTTGTTTAAGTTTTGTTTACTTTCATGAAGCGTGTTCCTAGACTTATTTGAGCAGGCTCACACCGCTGAAATGGCAAGCCGAGCCCTTCATCAAAAATAAAATCATCAGAACCACAGTTCAAAGTGTAGGCATACGGTATAAATAAACAGACAGCGGTCTAATCTCATTTGAAAGAGAAACTCCGTGGAGAGCAACGTAAGCGTAGAAAATCGAAACTCTTCGTTGCACGTCAAATTGAAGTGATTCACCCCAGTTTAAAAGTGATTTCGTGGCAGTTAAAAAATGAGTGGACGGGTAAAATAAAGGAGGATTAAACTTTAAAGAGCGATCTGAAATCTATTTTGATATGATACTCTAATATGCATCCCGCTGGTAATCAGCCATACGGCAGCTGGGACATGAACTAATACAACAGAGGCATTCAGTTCCATCAGTGTTAACACGTCAGAACAAGGAAAATGAAAGGACTCCCGAAACTGATCTGCTGCCGACTTTATGCAAGGTGACTTTGTGTTTGGGTGTTTGTCTTAATTTTGTCTGGCATTCATTCTCACTACCCTTTAGCACTGACGCGGGAAAGTTTCAGCGCGGTTTCGTTACTTCTTTATCCCCGGCGATCTATTGCTTCCAGTGTAGACTCCTTCCCAGAAACGGGAATTGTTTTCCCCGTTTAGGATTAGTAATAAATTGAAGAGAGTTTTGTTATGGGTGTCAGTTCGTTTCAAGTCTGAGTGTTACTTTCATCTTCACCCACTCGGGAGATTCTGCAGATGCTGGAAATCCAGAGTAACCCACACAAAGTGCTGGAGGAGCCCTGTAGCATCAATGGAGAGTGATAAAGAGACGTTTCCGGCCGAGACCCTTCATCTCCACTGTTACTATTTCCTTGAGATTAAATCACTGACACACAAAGAACATTCCACTACACCTCTGTTGGTGTTGGCACACTAGATCTATGTTGAAATATTACTCCACGCTCCTTGCTGTCTTTTGTTCCTTAAACAATGCGTTGCTTTTATCTGTACCTGCCTATCAGGGCAAGTGGATACTCAATCAGTGAGGATGAGGGAAACGTTTGAAACAAATAAAGATTGTCAGGTCAAATGAAAAAAAAAACACATTGCCAAAAGCCAAATGCCACAAGAACAAGGGATAAATAGAGGTAAATTAACCCGAGATCCCATAGATACTAGAAATCCAGAGTAACATAGAGAAAACGCTGGATGAACTCAGCAGGCCAGGCACTATCAATGGTAAGGAACAAAGAGTCAACAGTTTGGCTGTCCTTTCATCTGGAGTGGAAAGGTAGGAGAAAACACAAACCAGAGAAAGTCTTCAGCTTCTGGAAGAAGCTTTTTGAACTTTGAACTTTGAACATGAAGGTGGGGGAGGGGAAGGAGAACAAGCTGGAAGGTGATCGGTGAAGACAGGTGAGAGGGAAGGTAGGTGGAGGATAAATTGTTGCATTGGAGACAAATATTCTTTTAGGATGTGGTGAGGCCAAGAGTTATTACTCCCAATTTGTTCCCTGGAGTGAATGGTTTGTGGGACCATTTCGGAGGGCAGTTGAGACTCAACACTGTTGCAGGCTTGGAGTCACACGTATTCCATGCTGGTGACAGGCAGTAGATGCCTTTCCAAAAGTTTCAGGTGGGCTTTACAGCAAGATAATAATTTTGTTCTTGCATTTGTGTTCCTGATGCATCTAATTAAACAAATGCATTTAAACTGCCCTGCTTCTGTGCTGGTAGTTGAACTCCAAACACTGGGTTCATAGTCTAGACCAATTTAACCACTGACTCAGCATGGTATGAAAGAATTGTAAATACAAATAAAGTGAGGTGTAATCTGTATGTTTTTAAGTAGCTATTACCGTCGACTCCTGTTGTGTCAGGTGGTCAGAACCAACCAGAGAATATAAGAACCTTCTGGAAAAAGCTAGGCTGCTGTGGTAGGGATGTTTGTACTGTTATCTAGTCTGGTTTAGTGCTAAGCAAACATTTAAACACTGCAGAGCTAAATCATGTGCGTTTGCTGAAGTAGTGGCAATACTAAATGGGTAGAGACAATCTCATTCACCTACTGCTCCAACATAATGTCCATTGACCGTATTTTACTTGACCCAAGTCAAACTGGTGCCCCCAGATGACCAGTTAAACTTTCTGGCTGAAGAACACTAGAATAGAGCAGGAGCAGACCATCAGGCCCTATAAATGTACCCCACCATATAATGTGACTGTAGTTGATCTGGACCGTGAAATATAGCAGCAGTATTAAACCACTTGGGCCACCAAGTTTGCTCCACCATTTTAGCATGGCCGATCCATTTTCCCTCTCGGCCCCAATCCCTTGCCTTCTCCCTGTATCCTTTCATACCCCGACTAATCAAGAATCTATCAATCTCTGCCTTAAATATACCCAATGACTTGGCCTCCACAGCCGCCTGTAGCAACGAATTCGTCACTCTCTGGCCAAAGAAATTCCTCCTCACCTCTGTTCTAAAAGGACACCCTTCTATTTTGAGGCTGTGTCCCCTAGTCTTAGACTCCCCCATCATAGGAAACATCATCCACTCTATCGAGGCCTTTCAACATCAGATATGCCTATACCTCCTCCAGCTCCTCTTCTGTGTCACTCCTGTCGGTGCAGAGTGGAGATTATCCTAATTGGTTGCATCACAATGCCCAGGAATGGAAAAGTCTACAGAAAGCAGTGGAAACAGGCCAGTCCATATCCGACAATGCCCTCTCCATCTTTGAGGACATTTACATGGAGCATTGTCACGAGAAAGGAGCACAAGAAATCTATCGTCAAGACCCCTAGCATCCAGGCCATGCTCTCTTCTCGCTAATAGCATCGGGCAGGAGATACAGGAGCTGTAGCTTCCACACCATAAAGTTCAGGAACAGTTACTACCCTACAACTATCAGGCTCCTGAACCAGTGTGGATAACTTCATCATCGCAAAACTTACAGACTCACTTTCGCGGACTCTACAACTCATCACTTTACAACCCATGTTCTCAGTTTTACTTACCTTTATTTGCATAATTTGTCTTCTTTTACCTATTAATTCTCTGTCAGTCTTTGTTTATGCATAGCTTTTTATAAATTCTATTGTACTTCTTTATTTTCCTGTAAATGCCGTCAAGAAAATTAATCTCAAGGTAGTATATGGTAACATATACGTACTTTGATAAATTAAATTTTGACTTTGACTTTTGACCTCGATATCCCTTTATTCCTCAACCTAACAAATATTTATAAACCTCCACTTTAAATATTTCTAATGACCCAATTTCAATCAATTGCCAGGCTTGAGATTCACCGTCCAGATCCAGAGAATCACTGTCGCATTCAAGAAGAAATTTTTATGAACCTCAGTTTTAAATGACTAGCTCCTTATCTTGAGATGACATGCTCTTATTGATGACATTCCCATGAGTGAAAACATTCCAAGCCTGCTTAGGATGCGGTCACCCCTCTTTCTTATAAACTCTAAGGAATGCAAGCCCAAGCTATTTAGTCTTCCTTGATAGGAAATTCCTCTCATCCTGGGAATTAGGCTGGTGAATCTCTAGGTTATGATGTAGGGTGTTGTGCACAGTATTACTGTGGTGAGTGAGTATTTCAAGTATTGCAGACATAAAGAGCAATAGTCTTATTTATCCAGAGTCTACGGTCGAGACTGTTATTATTGGAAAGTTCCTTCAGGATCAGAACATGCATGGAGGCAGACTTTGATTCAAGTGGACATAAGAGTCCTATTTTTGCACAGTGCCTTCTATTTTAAGTGTTGTGTGAATGAAGATATTTCTTGTTTTCTCAGAAATATTGGGAGATATGTTAAATGGGCTGTCACTATGGTTCTATGTGAGAATCTGTGTGTGGTCTCCCACAAAGTTGTTCACATCTTAAAATCGCCGTCAGTTTCAGAGAAATGTGAATACGCATGAAAATGCTCCTTCCAGACTACACTGTGATAAGGAGCACTGCTCTTCGTGTTATAAGAAAACTGGGTACATGTAACCCCATCTTAATGTTCAAGGCGCTGGGTCAGCATGTTTCTTCATTTTATCAACAAACGTTTCTTGTTCTCCTGCTCGATGGCTTCTTACTTCATGATTTTTGTTTATTTTGGAACAGGATGTGATTGGCAATACTAGTGTTTATTGCTTGAGTGCACTACTCTTGCGAAAGCTGAGGTGAGCTGCCTTGTTGAACTATTGCATTCCTTCTAATGAGGTGTTCCCACAGTGCTATTGCACTGACAGTATGAACATTTAGACCCAGTAGCAATTAAGGAACATTGATATTCCCTCCAAGTTTAACTGGTAGTATGCATTTTGGATTGGAGCCTGCAGTTGGTGAGTTTGCATGAGCCAGTTGCCCTTATCCTTTGTGGTGGTGGAGGTCATGGATTTGGGAGGTGCTGTTGGAATGGCCTAGGTCGTTAACCGTGATGCATTTTGTAACTGGGACACACTATACTCACTGTGTGCCATTGATGGTGGGAATGAATGTTCACAGCGGGTGCTGTGGTGTCAGCCAAATGGGCTTCTTTGTCCTGAACGGTGCCTAAGTGTTTGGAGGTGGGTTCATCCGGACAGGTGAAAATTATTCCACGGCATTTCTGACTTGCAATTTGCAGATAGTGGAAAGGCCTTCTAGTGTCAGGAGCTCAGCCACTTGTCACAGGATGCTTCACCTCTGACATGCCTTGTAGCCGCTGAGTTTAGGTGAATTGTCCAGCTGAAACTTCCAGAATGCTGGTGGTAAACTCAGTGATGGTGCTGCTACCAAATGTCAAAGGTAACTGCTTTTGGCTCTCTCATGTTGGAGTTTGGAAGTGCCTGGATCTTGATCTTGATGCTGAGAATGTAATTTGGCACTTATCAATCCATGCCTGAATGTTGTATTAACATGCTCAAGTACAGTTCTGCCCTGCTATTAAATAGCTTCTTCGTGCAATGAATTGGACTCATAACCTATGTTGTTGAACCTCATTCTTTACCTGCCATGTACTTTCTCTGTAGCTGATACACCTTATTCTGCATTGTTTTACCTTGTTCTACCTCAAAGCACTGTCTAATGATTTGATTTGTATGGGCTGAGTGCAAGGCAAGCTTTTCACTGTACCTTAGTACATGGGACAATTACAAACCAATTCTAATACCTAGACTAGCTCTTCATGTATGCAGACAAGTGCTGCTTCATTTCCCGAGGAGTTGTGAGTGGAAATGAATGACGTGCAAGCATCATTTTCTGACATAATGATGGGGGAGCAATTATTGATGAGGCAGCTAAAGATGGTTGGGCTTGGACTTTGCCCTGGCTGTGAGTCTGACAACCTCAGCTATCTTCCATTGTGCCCGTTATGACACAGACTTTTGGAGTACTTTAAATGTCATTCCATTGACTTATGCCTTTCCAAACTACAGTACTTTCAAAGTTCAAAGTAAATTTATTATCAAAACACATATATGTCAGCATATACATCCCAGAGATTCGTATTCTTGTGGGCATACTTAATAAATCTGTAATAAAATAATAATCATAATACAATAACTGTAAGACCATATCAACTAGGGCATTCAACCAGTGTGCAAAAGACAACAAACTGTGCAAATGCAAAAAGAAAGAAATAATAATTATAAATAAATATTGAGAACATGAGATGAAGAATCCTTGAAAGTGAGTCCATAAGCTATGGGAACGTTTCACTGATGGGGCGAGTGAGATTGAGTGAAGTTATCTCCCTTGATTCAAGAGTCTGATGGTTAAGGGTTAATAAGTGTTCCTGAACCTGGTGCTCAGAGTCCTGAAGCTCCTGTACCTTCTTCCTGATGAGACCCGATGTAGATTGGGAGACCGCTTCGCCGAGCATTTACGCTCTGTCCGCTAAAACAAGCGGGATCTCCCAGTGGCCACTCATCATATTTCCATTTCCCATTCCCATCCCGATATGTCCATCCATGACCTCCTCCACTGTCGGGATAAGGCCACACTTAGGTTGGAGGAACAACACTTTATATTCTGTTTAGGTAGCCCCCAACCTGATGGCATGAACATTGATTATGCAGCATCCCACGCCATGACCACTGGACTCAGAACCAATTACTTCCCCCAAGCTGGCAGGCTGATCAACACCTCAACTCATTAACACACTCCACCACCACTAAATACAAACACCTAGCATCATTTTGTGTATGTACAGCACACACAATCAGACTATGTATCAAACAGGTATTTGCACTTTGTGTTTTATTAGATTGTTTTTATATTTATTGTGTTTCTTATGTTTTTTTAAATGCTGCATCATTTGAAATTGAATTTGAGCTGCTCAGTGCAAGTGGTCGATGCACTTTCAACTTCAACATTGAAGAGAAGTTTGGGTGGGGACATGACTGGGAGGGGTATCATCCTGGTGCAGTTTGATGGGACAAGACAGTTTAAATGGTTCAGCATGCACTGGATG
This sequence comes from Mobula birostris, assembly GCF_030028105.1. NCBI lineage: Eukaryota > Metazoa > Chordata > Chondrichthyes > Myliobatiformes > Myliobatidae > Mobula > Mobula birostris. The sequence goes on along the minus strand of NC_092378.1, from coordinate 136,394,633 downwards.
GGCTGAAGACCCTGCTCCTGTGCTGTGGTTTTCTAAGACTCCATCAGATCCGGAGAAACAATCATTTCGTTCTGCTTTACAGTCATGTGCTGAAGAATAATAATAAGCAATATTGAATCGTTAAAAAAAAACTTAGCTAAGCAACACACACAAAATACTGGAGGAACTCAGCAAGTCAAGTAGCCTCAATAGTCATACTTTGTTGATCCTGGGGGAAATTGGTTTTCGTTACAGTTGCACCATAAATAATAAATAGTAATAAAACCATAAATAGTTAAATAGTAATAAGTAAATTATGCCAGGAAATTATGAAATAAGTCCAGGACCAGCCTATTGGCTCAGGGTGTCTGACCCTCCAAGGGAGGAGTTGTAAAGTTTGATGGCCACAGGCAGGAATGACTTCCTATGACGCTCACTGTTGTATCTCGGTGGAATGAATCTCTGGCTGAATGTACTCCTGTGCCCACCCAGTACATTATGTAGTGGATGGGAGACATTGTCCAAGATGGCATGCAACTTAGACAGCATCCTCTTTTCAGACACCACCGTGAGAGCATCCAGTTCCATCCCCACAACATCACTGGCCTTACGAATGAGTTTGTTGATTGTGTTGGTGTCTGCTACCCCAGCACACAACAGCAAACATGATAGCACTGGCCACCACAGACTCGTAGAACATCCTCAGCATCGTCCGGCAGATGTTAAAGGACCTCAGTCTCCTCAGGAAATAGAGACGGCTCTGACCCTTCTTGTAGACAGCCTCAGTGTTCTTTGACCAGTCCAGTTTATTGTCAATTCGTATCCCCAGGTATTTGTAATCCTCCACCATGTCCACACTGACCCCCTGGATGGAAACAGGGGTCACCAGTACCTTAACTCTCCTCAGGTCTACCACCAGCTCCTTAGTCTTTTTCACATTAAGCTGCAGATAATTCTGCTCACACCATGTGACAAAGTTTCCTACCGTAGCCCTGTACTCAGCCTCATCTCCCTTGCTGATGCATCCAATTATGGCAGAGTCATCCGAAACCTTCTGAAGATGACAAGACTCTGTGCAGTAGTTGAAGTCCGAGGTGTAAATGGTGAAGAGAAAGGGAGACAAGACTGTCCCCTGTGGAGCCCCAGTGCTGCTGATCACTCTGTCGGACACACAGTGTTGCAAGCACACGTACTGTGGTCTGCCAGTCAGATAATCGAGAATCCATGACACCAGGGAAGCATCCACCTGCATCGCTGTCAGCTTCTCCCCAGCAGAGCAGGGCGGGTGGTGTTGAACGCACTGGAGAAGTCGAAAAGCATGACCCTCACAGTGCTCGCTGGCTTGTCCAGGTGGGCGTAGACACGGTTCAGCAGGTAGAATGAAGGGGAATAAACAGTCTACGTTTCAGGCAAAGACCCTTCATCAGGACTGACAATCTTACCTGAACTTCAGCAGGAACAAACTGAAGAAGAGCATCTAGCAAACTGAATCAAGTTGTAATCAGCATGAAAATCTAATCATTGGGCAATGTGTACCTTTAAGGCTGACATTATCATAGAAACATAGAAACATAGAAAATATGTGCAGGAGTAGGCCATTCGGCCCTTCGAGCCTGCACCGCCATTTATTATGATCATGGCTGATCATCCAACTCAGAACCCCGCCCCAGCCTTCCCTCCATACCCCCTGACCCCCGTAGCCACAAGGGCCATATCTAACTCCCTCTTAAATATAGCCAATGAACTGGCCTCAACTGTTTCCTGTGGCAGAGAATTCCACAGATTCACCACTCTCTGTGTGAAGAAGTTTTTCCTAATCTCTGTCCTAAAAGGCTTCCCCTCTATCCTCAAACTGTGGCCCCTCGTTCTGGACTTCCCCAACATCGGGAACAATCTTCCTGCATCTAGCCTGTCCAATCCCTTTAGGATTTTATACGTTTCAATCAGATCCCCCCTCAATCTTCTAAATTCCAACGAGTACAAGCCCAGTTCATCCAGTCTTTCTTCATATGAAAGTCCTGCCATCCCAGGAATCAATCTGGTGAACCTTCTTTGTACTCCCTCTATGGCAAGGATGTCCTTCCTCAGATTAGGGGACCAAAACTGCACACAATACTCCAGGTGTGGTCTCACCAAGGCCTTGTACAACTGCAGTAGTACCTCCCTGTTCCTGTACTCGAATCCTCTCGCTATAAATGCCAGCATACCATTCGCCTTTTTCACCGCCTGCTGTACCTGCATGCCCACTTTCAATGACTGGTGTATAATGACACCCAGGTCTCGTTGCACCTCCCCTTTTCCTAATCGGCCACCATTCAGATAATAATCCGTTTTCCTATTTTTGCCACCATAGTGGATAACTTCACATTTATCCACATTAAATTGCATCTGCTATGAATTTGCCCACTAACCCAACCTATCCAAGTCACCCTGCATCCTCTTAGCATCCTCCTCATAGCCAACACCACCACCCAGCTTCGTGTCATCCGCAAACTTGGAGATGCTGCATTTAATTCCCTCATCCAAGTCATTAATATATATTGTAAACAACTGGGGTCCCAGCACTGAGCCTTGCGGTACCCCACTAGTCACCACCTGCCATTCTGAAAAGGTCCCATTTATTCCCACTCTTTGCTTCCTGTCTGCCAATTCTCCACCTACACCAATACCTTACCCCCAATACCGTGTGCTTTAAGTTTGCACACTAATCTCCTGTGTGGGACCTTGTCAAAAGCCTTTTGAAAATCCAAATATACCACATCCACTGGTTCTCCCCTATCCACTCTACTAGTTACATCCTCAAAAAATTCTATGAGATTCGTCAGACATGATTTTCCTTTCACAAATCCATGCTGACTTTGTCCGATCATTTCACCGCTTTCCAAATGTGCTGTTATCACATCCTTGATAACTGACTCCAGCAGTTTCCCCACCACCGACGTTAGGCTAACCGGTCTATAATTCCCCGGTTTCTCTCTCCCTCCTTTTTTAAAAAGTGGGGTTACATTAGCCACCCTCCAATCCTCAGGAACTAGTCCAGAATCTAACGAGTTTTGAAAGATTATCACTAATGCATCCACTATTTCTTGGGCTACTTCCTTAAGCACTCTAGGATGCAGACCATCTGGCCCTGGGGATTTATCTGCCTTCAATCCCTTCAGTTTACCTAACACCACTTCCCTACTAACATGTATTTCGCTCAGTTCCTCCATCTCACTGGACCCTCTGTCCCTTACTATTTCTGGAAGATTATTTATGTCCTCCTTAGTGAAGACAGAACCAAAGTAATTATTCAATTGGTCTGCCATGTCCTTGCTCCCCATAATCAATTCACCTGTTTCTGTCTGCAGGGGACCTACATTTGTCTTTACCAGTCTTTTCCTTTTCACATATCTATAAAAGCTTTTACAGTCCGTTTTTATGTTCCCTGCCAGTTTTCTCTCATAATCTTTTTTCCCCTTCCTAATTAAGCCCTTTGTCCTCCTCTGCTGAACTCTGAATTTCTCCCAGTCCTCAGGTGAGCCACTTTCTCTGGCTAATTTGTATGCTTCTTCTTTGGAATTGATACTATCCCTAATTTCTCTTGTCAGCCACGGGTGCACTACCTTCCTTGATTTATTCTTTTGCCAAACTGGGATGAACAACTGTTGTAGTTCATCCATGCAACCTTTAAATGCTTGCCATTGCATATCCACCGTCAATCCTTTAAATGTCATTTGCCAGTCTATCTTAGCTAATTCACGTCTCATACCTTCAAAGTTACCCCTCTTTAAGTTCAGAACCTTTGTTTCTGAATTAACTATGTCACTCTCCATCTTAATGAAGAATTCCACCATATTATGGTCACTCTTACCCAAGGGGCCTCTCACGACAAGATTGCTAATTAACCCTTCCTCATTGCTCAAAACCCAGTCCAGAATAGCCTGCTCTCTAGTTGGTTCCTCGACATGTTGGTTCAAAAAACCATCCCGCATACATTCCAAGAAATCCTCTTCCTCAGCACCTTTACCAATTTGGTTCACCCAATCTACATGTAGATTGAAGTCACCCATTATAACTGCTGTTCCTTTATTGCACACATTTCTAATTTCCTGTTTAATACCATCTCCGACCTCACTACTACTGTTAGGTGGCCTGTACACAACTCCCACCAGCGTCTTCTGCCCCTTAGTGTTACGCAGCTCTACCCATATCGATTCCACATCTTCCCGGCTTATGTCCTTCTTTTCTATTGCGTCAATCTCTTCTTTAACCAGCAACGCCACCCCACCTCCCCTTCCTTCATGTCTATCCCTCCTGAATATTGAATATCCCTGAACGTTGAGCTCCCATCCCTGGTCACCCTGGAGCCATGTCTCTGTGATCCCAACTATATCATAATCATTAATAACAATCTGCACTTTCAATTCATTCACCTTGTTACGAATGCTCCTTGCATTGACACACAAAGCCTTCAGGCACTCTTTTACAACTCTCTTAGCCCTTATACAATTATGCTGAAAAGTGGCCCTTTTTAATGCTTGCCCTGGATTTGTCGGCATGCCACTTTTACTTTTCTCCTTAGTACATTTTGCTTCTACCCTCACTTTACACCCCTCTGTCTCTCTGCACTGGTTCCCATCCCCCTGTTGTGAATTGACCTCCTCTCCCCTAGCCTCCTTAATTTGATTCCCACCCCCCAACCATTCTAGTTTAAAGTCACCTCAGTAGCCCCCGCTAATCTCCCTGCCAGGATATTGGTCCCCCTAGGATTCAAGTGCAACCCGTCCTTTTTGTACAGGTCACGCCTGCGCCAAAAGAGGTCCCAATGATCCAAAAATTTGAATCCCTGCCCCCTGCTCCAATCCCTCAGCCACGCATTTATCCTCCACCTCATCGCATTCCTACTCTCCCTGTCGCGTGGCACAGGCAGTAATCCCGAGATTACTACCTTTGCGGTCCTTTTTCTCAACTCCCTTCCTAGCTCCCTATATTCTCCTTTCAGGACCTCATCTCTTTTCCTACCTATGTCATTGGTACCTATATGTACCACGACCTCTGGCTCCTCACCCTCTCACTTCAGGATATCTTGGACACGATCAGCAATATCCCGGACCCTGGCCCCAGGGAGGCAAACTACCATCCGGGTCTCTGGACTGCGTCCACAGAATCGCCTATCTGACCCTCTTACTATCGAGTCCCCTATCACAACTGCCCTCCTCTTCCTTGCCCTACCCTCTGAGCTACAGGGCCAGTTCAGTACGCGAGGAAGCCAGTTACATGGTCCCCATGTCTGCTGATGGGCCTAGAGCAGTGTGAGATGTGTCAGGGGACTGCTGAACTCTACCAGCAATGCAGAGACTGAGTGGTGGGACTGCTGACAGACCAGTTCACCCGTGGGAAGGAGAGCTTAGGCCCGCTCAGTGCAAGAGCGCTCTGCCCTCCTGAATGAGTTCTTAGTTCATTCAGACCATGAACAGCTGTGAAGGCTGGTCGGTTTTATTGTCAGCATCTGCTTTCACTGGAGATGGCTCCTGAGAAGTGGCCTATGTTTCCAGGGTCTCATATGAACTTCTGTGATCAGAGGGCAGGGTGGCCCTGCTGGGGAGAGATCGGTGGATAACTTTGGTCAAAATTGGAATTAGGATCAGAATCAAAGTCAGATTTATTATCTCTGACATAAGTCATAAAACTTGTTTCATGGCAGCGTATAGTAACAAATTATTGTAAGTTACAATAAAAAGTAAATAAATGAGTAGTGTAAGAGAGGAATAGTGAGGTATTGTTCATGGGTTCCTGGACTGCTCAGATATCTGATGGCAGAAAGGAAGAAGCTGTTCCTAAAACGTTGAGTTTCTGCCCCCAGGCAGTGTTGGTCTTCTGGATGTTGAGTTAATGGGCAATCCAGTGAAGGTGTCAAGAAATGTACTCAAAGGAAAAATCCACAAACACTACTTCTACATTCACTTGTCCAAGTGCATTAGAGGGACAAGTGAACCAATGTTACTTTCTCCTCCCAAGCCAACATCCTGAGTGTTGAAGCCAAAGTTGACTGACAGTCAACTTTGTTGGGCAGTTCTCATCACCTAGCACCAATCTTATGAAACAGACCCTCTGGCTTGTGCCCTGTCACGGGAAAGTAGAAAAGGTACAGGCTCAGATCCACTTAAAGGATGCAGCATCCCCATTGACTCCTTGCATTCTCTGGCTCATAACCATCAAAGTAGACAAGAAGCATTGGGAATGGTATTGAGAACCACAAGGCGAAGCTCTGGGAGCCCATAGCGTTGCTTATTTCATAAGCAATAAAATTAGCACAGCTCCTTACAAACTACAATGGAGAAGTTCTGTAGAAGGGTCCTTGACCGGAAACATTAACAGACATCCCACCTCTCCCGGACGTTCCTGGAGTCTCCCGCATATTAGTAGTGGCTCCCTGATGCCCGCAAATTATATACAAAGTTCTGGAAATCAATTTTTTTGCGAGCGAGAGAGCACATGAGAGTGACCACGAGAAAGCGAGAGAGAGTGACCACGAGAGAGAGAGAGAGAGAGAGAGAGAATGAGAGAGAGCGAGCGCGAGAGAGCGAGCATGAGAGAGAGCGAGAGAGAGCGAGCGTGAGTGACCACGAGAGAGAGAGAGAGAGAGAGAGAGAGAGAAAGAGTGCACACCATGGCAGAGTGTTCCAAAAAAAGAAAATATAAAACGTACGTCACCCCAGAATACACTAAAGTGTACCCCTGCCTAATAGGGGTCAAAATAATGACAGTGTTGCTCACTGCACTGTTTGCAACAGTGACTTTTCTATTGCCCAGGGTGGGTTAAGACTGTTAAAGACATGCTGAGGTGAGTTTAACAGGTGACATTCGTTCATTAACATAGCTAATGTTATTTAAACTAGCTGGCTAGCTGCTAAGGAGCTACTCTATTGCAGACATCCCACCTTTCCGGGAGTCTCCCGCAAATTGATGGTGCTACCTCCCTGAAGTGAGTTTTTGCAGGGTGGGATATCTGCATTAAATGATTTCATTTCACACAGATGGTTCTTATCTGCCTGCATCATTCCAGCTTTTGTTTCGGGTTCTAACATCTGCAGTTTAATTTGTTTTCTTGGAAAGCTGAAACATTTGGTGATTGATGTCAACTTCTGCTAACCCTTCAAACTTCCCACAGGAAGCCCTAGTTAGTGGTCACTGCCGGAACTGCTGGTTGATGGGACAAATAATCTAGCCCAATGTTTCCTAATGTAGGGATTTAGGATTTGTAGTTTCATGCACATGACAACATGAAATACTGGAATTATTTTTAGTCTTTATCCTTTTAGCAATGTGGATCTTTGCCCAACAAAATTGGATTATTAATCTTTTAAAAAACACTGCTTTATAAATTAATCTTTTATTAAAACAATGCAAAATTTCCTCATCCCAATGGCCCATCTCACCATTCTTATATTTGATATCAGTTTCTTTTGTTGTTTAATTTGGGTCATGACTCTTTGATTTTAAAAAAAAATCCTCTTTTAAGAGGTTACAGATCAAATTGAATTTTCAGGATTTTATTCCATGATAAACTCCATACTTCAAAGTTGAATTTATTGTTAAATTTGCAAGTAAGTGAATGCACAGTTGCAATAAAACCTTACCTGCAACAGCATTACAGGCACACAGCCCGTGACGAGACAAGACAACCATAAACTAAACGTAAATTAGACACAGTTTTTTGCAAGAGAGAAGAAACACAATTAGAACAAAAAGTTAATTTACATCTTGTGATCACTGACCTTAGCAAAAGATTTAGGGACTATTAACAAAAAGTCACAGTACTGGCATTTTAACAAACTAAAATCAAGTATCTCACTCCAGCAGAGTACTGGTGAACCTGTAGAGCTAAAGAGCTGGTTAGGGAATTTATCTTAGAAATTTATGGAGAACAATTTCATAGAAACAGGCCAGAAATTTCCCCTGACTGCTTCCTAGACAGACTACGTAAATCTAGTGGCCTAAAGCAGCCTCCATTGTAATTTCTTACAATTCCATGGAAAGTCCCCTGAACTGATGAAGCTCTCTCAAATTTACTGGGAATCCAGTCTCCAAATTTGGGGATACAGAAAGGAAAGATTGAAAGAATATTCCAGCAATTCTAATTTCCTTCTTTTAACTTTCCTGACTGTTGCAATGTTTTCCAGTTCATCTGGTGAAACTCCAGCTACTGCTACTGATTCATAAATGGAAATGGACCAAAAATTTTCTGCTAAGTGACACCCCTGCCAGTCCAGAAGTGTGACTAGGTGAACAATGGCTTGGACGTCAGAAATGAGTGTTCAGGTGATGACTAGGCAAAAAGAAACAAGCTCCAAAATCAACTGGTCACTCGACCATTCAAAGGTGCAAAGCTCAATGATCTGGACTCATCTTAGTCCATCCAACCAGCAGTGTGCTGGATGCAAGCTGGAAGTCAGTAGGTTTACCACTTCCTTACAGTGGTAAGGAAGGCAAATTCAATGTTAGCATTCATTTTGAGAGGACTAGAATATATAAGCAGGGATACAAAGCTGAGGCTTTATTAGGCGTTTGGTTAAAAGAATGAGGGGGGATCTCATTGAAGCCTATTGAATATTGAAAGGACTAGAAAGAGTGGATGTGAATCAGAGTCAGAATCAGGTTTAGTATCACTGGTATTTGTCATGAAATTTGTTGTTATGCAGCAGCAATACATAATAATAAAATAACTGTAAATTACAGTAAGTATATACAGTACATTAGAAAGTTAAGACTGTAAGACATAGGAGCAGAATTATGCCATTCAGCCCATCGAGTCTGCTCCATCATTCCATCATGGCTGATCCTGGATTCCACTCAAACCCATACACCTGCCTTCTCTCAATGACTTTTGATGCCCTGACCGATCGGGAAACCTGCAACTTCTGCTTTGAAGATTCTCACGGACTTGGTCTTCACCACAGTCTGTGGCAGAACATTCCATAGATTTACTACTCTCTGGCTAAAAAAATTCATCCTTACCTCTGTTCTAAAAGGTCGCTCCTCAATTTTGAGGGTGTGCCCTCTGGTTCTGGACACCCCACCATGGGAAAACTCCTCTCCGCATCCACCCTGTCTAGTCCTTTCAACACAACACCACACGGAGTGGTGAGGAAAGCAGGAAATCAAGTGGTAGTTGAATTTCCAACTGGAGTGCAGTATGCAAAAAACACCACACGTAGAAAGTTCAACACAAGAGAGACTTTTGACAAACAGGAGGAAATTCAAGGATTTGACAATGAGGTACCGGGACAGGAGGAAAATACAATGGACATTTATGGACAAGCTCAGGTTCACAGTGAGCAAAAGCCATTACCAGACATTGAATGCAAAAGAGAAACCAGTAGAGAGACCTCAAACAACCTCTGAATTTTAATGATTTTGTCTTGAAGTAGAGCTTTAATTCATGAGTTTTGAAACAATGAAAACTGTTGTAAGTTGAAAATGAAGTCTTCATTTTCAGAGTTATAAAGCTGAAACAGAAAACATGTTGGTTATAGTCATGCTTATCAAAGAATAAGCATGACTATTCTTTTAAATCCCAGAGCTGTCAAATGCACTTCATATGACGAGCCGTTTAATCCTGGAATCATTTTTGTGAACCACCTTTGAACCCTCTCCAATGTCAGCATATCCTTTCCAAGATAAGGGGTCCAAAACTGCTCTCAATACTCCAAGAAAGGCCTCACTAGTGCTTTATAAAGTATTAACATTACGTCCTTGCTTTTATATTCTAGACCTCTTGAAATAAATGCTAACATCGCATTTGCCTTCCTCACCACTGACTCAACCTGCAAAATAGCCTGTCAGGAATCCTGCACAAGAACTCCCAAATCCTTTTTGCTTCAGGTTTTTATATTTTCTCTCCATTTAGAAAATAGTCAACCCTTTCATTTCTTCTACAAAGTGCATGACCATACACTTCCTGACACTGTATTCCATCTGCCATTTCTTTGCCCGTTCTACTACACTGTCTAAGCCCTTCTGTGGCCTCTCTACTTCCTCAAAACTAACTGTCCTTCCACCCATCTTCATACAGTCCTCAAAACTTGCAATAAAGTCATCGATTCCATAATCCAAATCATTGACACATAACGTAAAAAGAATCAGTCCCAAAACAGAACCCTGATGAATATCTCTAGTCACTGGCAGCCAACCAGAAAAGACTCCCTTTATTCCCAGTCTTTGCCTCCTGCCATTCAGCCATAGTTTTATCCATGCTAGAATATTTTCTGTAGTACCATGGGTTCGTAGCTTGTTACGCCCCCTCATGTATGGCACCTTTTCAAAGGTCTTCTGAAAATCCAAGTACGCAACATCAACCAATTCTGCTCTGTCTATCCTGCTTGTTATTTCTTCAAAGAACTCCAACAGATTATCAAGCAAGATTTTCCCTTGAGAAAACCATACTGACCTCGGCCTATTTTATCATGTGCCTCCCAAGTACCCCGAAACCACATCCTTAATAGTTGACTCCAAATCTTCCCAACCACTGAGGTCAGACTAGCTGGCCTATAATTTCCTTTCTTCTGACTCTCTCCCTTTTTGTAGAGTGGAGTGACATTTGCATCATTAGCCACCTCAGAAACCACAAAGCTAAAATGGAGACAATCATTCTTGATGCCAAGTGTCTGTACAAGAGGAGAAAAGGAGTCAGCATAAAAAAGTCTACATTCAACCCAGTTGTTCTTTCCAAGTCCAGCTCTATCTCTGGACCTTTTAAAAGTTTTTGAGTACGTTGTGCATTCTCGGTTCAATGCCATCACTCCCCAGCTTCTACATGACTCACTTATCTGTTAATTCTGACCAGAACTGCAATAAATATTCTTAAACACCAGTGCAGTGGAACACAATGTGCGAGTCACGGAAGACAGCCAGATTGTAAGAGATTTCTTTTGAATCCATCCCAGGGTCTCGGATAAGGCAGTAAGGGTGATGTTAACAGGAGGTCCCATGGCTCAGCTGCTTCTACGCATTTAATAAAACCATCTAATTCACAGTTGTTCTTTTGTGAAATCTGTCAAACATTTACAGTGTCAGAGCACAGCACTCCTCATTTTAACTAAATAATAAGACTGTAGCAATGAATTCTACAGATTAACCACACTTTAGCTAAAGAAATTCCTCTTCATCTCTGTTCTAAAAGGACATCCTTGTTGTCGTGTATTGAAGTGGTAAGTTTGGTTAATGTAGTTTGATACTTGTCAGGTACAGTAATGATGTCATCAGTTGGGGACAGAACAACACATGATGTGAGGGAGCATGGCAGGGAGAAGGAGAAATAAAGACACGTTCAGAGCATGAAGCATTGAGTCATTATATCTGCAGTATCTAATTAAGTACTGAGATAGGTTGCAAATACACAACAGTGGCGACGAGGATACAGACTTTGAAAGTAAGTTTAACATTAGTTGATGAGAATGGAGAAATTTGGGATCCAACACTTCCAATGATTTACGGAGCCTGCTACACCAGGGCCGAGATGGACGTGCTGGCTCCACCCATTTGAACTTTATGCCGACGGTAAAGGACTGATAATGGATGATAATGTAACAGATAATACAAAACAAAGAAAGAGAGCACTACTTTTGCACCTTGCAGGAACCAGATGTGCAGGATATACCTTCAACACTACCAGACACAGGACAAATCACAGATTACATGGCAGCAGTGGAAGTGCTGAATGCTTACTTCATTCCCCAGGTCAACACTGCACTGGCCTGGCAGCACTTTCATCAGCTTGCCCAAAAACAAGGGGAGATGGTTCAACAGTTCTCTACTCGCCTTCAGCAGGCAGCAAAAGACTGTAAGTTTCTAATTAACATGGACAACCAAACCAGGGATGCCATAGTGCAGAAATGTAACTCAGTTTATGTGCGGAGAAAACTGCTGGAGAATATGCAGGGTCTAACACTTGCCCGCACACTGGAAATAGCAGCACAATGTGAACAAGTAGAGGAACAATTGTCAGCCGTGTCACTCCAAGGGAGCCAGCCAGAGACCGTGCACCATGTTTCACACCATGAGGGTACAATACACGGCAAAAAGACAGAGGGGGAAAGAAAGTCTCTGAGTACAGAGGATAGGAAATGCCACAGAGGTGGAAACACAAAACACCTGAGTAGAGACCCAAAGTGTCCAGCTCGTGGACAGACATGCAGAAAATGCACTGGAAAAGACCACTTCGCAAAAATGTGCCAGACAAAAGGATTAAAATCCCAGAAAGTGAACAATGTTGAGGATGGACAGAAGGAACTTGCGTTTATTGTTAATGAAACAGTCATCTGAAAAAATTACTTTGTGTAAAGAGTGTAAATCTCCACATGTTAGATTCAGGAGCCAGAAGTAACATACTAGGTGAAAATGTGTGGGGAAAACTTATGTCAGAGAAGGTAAAGTGTCATTCATATATTTCTAAGCAGAAGAGAAAGGTGTATCCATATTCATCTAGCACATCACTGGGGGTTGAGGGGGTGTTTGAATGTCAGATCAGTATTGGAAACAGAACAGACCAGGCAGAGTTCATCGTGATAAAAGGCAACGGTGAAACGCCCCTAGGTAGAGTAACAGCTCCAAAACTGGGTGTGTCAGAGACTGGAGAAAATGTGTCAGTAGTGACAGATGTTAAAGAGTCACTTAGGCTGCCGTACCCAAAAGTGTTTGAAGGGGTAGGAAATTTGAACACTAAGCAGATCAGTCTGTACGTTGAGCCAAAGGTAAAGCCTGTGGCCCAGCCACTCAGACACATACCTTACAACTTAAGGGAAGCTGTTGAGAAAAAAATGTTGAACAGCCAATGAAAATGGACATTATTCGGAAAATTGAAGGCCAACTCTTTGGGTTAACCTGGTAGTAATTTTACCAAAACCCAACAAAGTCATCAGAATGTGCCTTGACATGAAATGGAAAAGTGAACCAATTGTGAGGGAGGGATATCCCATTCCAACTGCAGATGAGATATTGAGATTGGGTTATCACCACCAGCTAGAACTAACTCCAGAATCTAGAGAGATATCCACATTTGCTTTGCATAATGGAGTGTATAGGTACAAGAGACTGATATTTGTTGTGTCATCAGCCAGTGAGCAGTACCAGCACGAGATAGCAAGTGCTTTAGCTGGAATTGAAGGAGATGAGAACATCTCAGATGATGTGATTGTACATGTGCCGTACCAAAAACTGCATGGTTAGAGACTGCATGCTGTCTTACAGAGACTGGCAGAGTGTGGACTGGCACTGAACCTGGAGAAATATCAGTTCAATGTGGGCAGACTAGTTTTCATGGGAATTCTCTTGTCACAGAAAGGCATCGGACCAGCTGAGGAGAGAGTGCGAGCAGTGATGGAGGCTCGTGAACCACAGAACACCACAGAAGTGAGGAGATTTTCATCCTTACCTCTGTCTTAAAAGGTCGCTCCTCAACTTTGAGGCTGTGCCTTCTGGTTCTGGACACCCCACCATAGGAAAAATCCTTTCCACATCCACCCTATCTAGTCGTTTCAACATTTGGTAGGTTTCAATGAGATCGCCACATATTCTTCCAAATTCTAGTGAGTACAGGCCTAAAACTGCCAAATGCTCCTTCATTTCCTGAATCATCCTTGTGAACCTCCTCTGGACTCTCTCCAAAGACAATACATCCTTTCAGAGATATGGGGCCCAGCACTGTTGACAATACGTTAAATCCGGCCTGACTACTCTCATCTACAGTTGGAATGGATTATCTGTCCCTCACAATTGCTTCAGTATTATCTCCTTGCTTTTATATTCTATTCCCTTTGAAATAAATGTCAACATTGCATTTGCCTTCTTTACCATAGACTCAACCTATGAGTTGTTAAGTTAAATAATAGTGCAGAAAGAGGAAAAAAAGTAGTGAGGTTGTGTTCATGGATTCATTGTCCATTCAGAAATCTGATGGCAGAGGGGAAGAATCTATTCCTGAATTGCTGAGTGTGATCCTTCAGACTCTGTACCTCCTTCCTGATGGTATCAATGAGAAGAGGATATGTCCTGGGTGATGGGGGTCCTTAATGATGGATGTCACCTTTCTGAGGCATTGCTCCTTGAAGATGTCCTGGGTGCTGGGGAGGCTAGTGCCCGTGATGGAGCTGACTGAGTTCACAATTGTCCGCAGTATATTTCGATCCTGTGCAGTGCCCCCCTCCCATTCCAGATGGTGATGCAACCAGTTAGAATGCTCTGGAATGGAGTCAAGTTAGGAAAAGGGGAAGTACAATGAGATCTTGGTGTCCTTGTTCATCAGTCACTGAAAGTAAGCATGCAGGTACAGCAGGCAGTGAAGAAAGCTAATGGCATGTTGGCCTTCATAACAAGGGGAATTGAGTATAGGAGCAAAGAGGTCCTTCTGCAGTTGTGCAGGGCCCTGGTGAGACCACACCTGAAGTACCGTGTGCAGTTTTGGTCTCCAAATTTGAGGAAGGACATTCTTGCTATTGAGGGAGTGCAGCGTAGGTTCACAGGGTTAATTCCCCGGATGACGAGACTGTCATATGTTGAAAGATTGGAACGACTGGGCTTGTATACACTGGAATTTAGAAGGATGAGAGGGGATCTGATTGAAACATATAAGATTATTAAGGGATTGGACACACTAGAGGCAGGAAACATGGTCCCGATGTTGGGGGAGTCCAGAACCAGAGGCCACAATTTGAGAATAAAGGATAGGCCATTTAGAACGGAATTGAGGAAAAACTTTTTCACCCAGAGAGTTGTGGATCTGTGGAATGCTCTGCCTCAGAAGGCAGTGGAGGCCAATTCTCTGGATGCTTTCAAGAAAGAGTTAGATAGCGCTCTTAATGATAGCAGAGTCAAGGGATATGGGGAGAAGGCGAGAATGGGATACTGATTGTGGATGATCAGCCATGATCACAGTAAATGGCGGTGCTGGCTGGAAGGGCCGAATGGCCTACTCCTGCACCTATTGTCTATTGTCTATTGTCTCTCCATGGTATATCTGTAGAAATTTGTCAGTATCTTTTGGTGACATAGCAAATCTCCTCAAACTCCTAGTGAAGTATAGCGGCTGTTGTGCCTTCTTTGTAACTGCATCGATATGCTGATCCCAGGATAGATCCTCAGAGCATTGCAAGGACGTGGCTGGGGACGAACTCAAGAGCAGAACACAGGCACGGAGACAGGGTCGTGAGGCGTTAGCGCAGCTGCAAACATGGAACAGGTATTCAGGAGAATCTTTACACAGAGACAAGGTTTACGTAGATTATCCAGGGAATGATGTGGAGCTTAGAACTGACAGTCCTAAGGAATCAGGAAACGAGGTTTACACACACTAGAAAAGACCAACGAACTGGCAAAGCATGACAGTGACACCAAGGTTCTTTTTCTTTTTCAATCTTTTTATTAATTTCAAAATATAGAAACAAAACATAGCAATAATACAGATAATATGAGATGTATTGTTACATTTAAAAAAAGAGTAATTGCAAAACCAAATAGTGGAAATTACCAAAACTCCCATACATGTAGAACTGATTACGGATAATATAAAGCAAAAAGAAAGAAAAAAGACAAAAAAAGAGAAAAAAAAACCCATCCCAAAAGAAAAAAAAGCAACTAAACTAAACTAAAAGACTTGAGCAAAACTAACAACTTAAAAATGGAAAAGAAGAAAACCTCAGCGTCGACGCCTCCACTCCCCTCCAACAACAGTACAGAGAAATAAAACCAGTTTGGAAATGATCAAATTACATCAAATGAAAATGCTGAATAAATGGCCTCCAAATTTTTTCAAACTTAATAGAAGGGTCATAAACTGCACTTCTAATTTTCTCCAGATTCAGACACACCATAGTTTGTGAAAACCAATGAAATACTGTAGGAGGGTTGATCTCTTTCCAATTCAACAAAATGGACCTTCTAGCTATTAAAGTAAGAAATGCAATCATCCTTCGTGATGAAGAGGTTAAATTGTTTGAGTCTATCATTGGTAGTCCAAAGATAGCAGTAATTGGATGAGGTTGTAAGTCTAGATTTAGGACCGTTGAAATAATATCAAAAATATCTTTCCAATATTTCTCCAACAAGGGACATGACCAAAACATGTGAGTTAGAGAAGCAATCTCAGACTGGCATCTGTCACATATTGGATTAATATAAGAGTAATAACGAGATAGTTTATCTTTGGACATATGAGCCCTGTGAACTACTTTAAACTGTATCAACCTATGCTTAGCACATACAGAGGATGAATTCACCAACTGAAGAATTTTTTCCCATTTTTCAGTTGGTATATTAATCTCAAGTTCTCTTTCCCAGTCAGCTTTAATTTTATTAGAGGCATCAGGACATAAATTCATAATTATATTATATACAATTGCTATTACACCTTTCTGAGAAAGATTTTTCCAAAGTGTCCATTGGATATGGGTGTGGAATATTAGGAGAGACAGTAATTAAAAAGTTTCTAATTTGTAAATATCTAAAAAAGTGAGATCTGGGTAAGTTATATTTATTAGAGAGATGATCAAAAGACATAAAACAGTTATCCAAGAATAAATCGCGAAAAGATATTATACCTTTGGTTTTACAATCAAAGTAAGCTTGATCCATCATGGAAAGTTGAAAAAGAAAATTTGATATAATGGGACTTGCTAGAATGAATTGATTAAACCCAAAAAATCTTCGGAATTGAAACCATATACGTAAAGTATGTTTAACTATTGGGTTATTCATTTGTTTATATGATTTAAAAGAAGTAAAAGGAAGTAAAGTTCCTAAAACTGAACCCAAGGAAAACCCTTGTAATGAATTAGATTCAAGATTTACCCAATGAGGGTTTAAAGATGCGTCCAAATCTTGTAGCCAAAATTTTAAATATCGAATATTAATTGCCCAATAATAGAATCTAAAATTTGGGAGGGCAAGTCCCCCCTCCTTCTTAGATTTCTGTAAATATCTTTTACCTAACCTAGGATTTTTATTCTGCCAAATATATGAGGAAATTTTTGAATCTACGTTATCAAAAAAAGATTTTGGGATAAAAATTGGAACCGATTGAAATATATACAAAAATTTAGGCAAAATGATCATCTTAATAGCATTAATCCGACCAATCAAAGACAAAGAGATTGGGGACCATTTGGTAAATAAAAGTTTAATCTGATCAATTAAAGGTAAAAAATTAGCTTTAAATAAATCTTTATATTTTTTGGTAATTGTTATCCCTAAGTATATAAATGAATCAGTAACCAATTTAAATGGTAAACGTCCATAAATAGGTACATGCTTATTTAAAGGGAATAATTCACTCTTACTAAGATTCAATTTGTAACCAGAAAAGTTACTAAATTGAGCTAACAGATCTAAGATAGCAGGAACTGACTTCTCCGGGTTAGAGATATATAACAACAAATCATCTGCATATAATGATAATTTATGTATTTCATTTCCACGGGTAATACCAACAATATTTGGCGAGTCACGAATAGCAATTGCTAAAGGTTCAAGAGCAATATTAAATAATAAAGGACTAAGAGGGCAACCTTGCCTAGTACCGCGAAAAAGACGAAAAAAAGGAGATCTATAATTATTTGTACAGACCGAGGCTACCGGGGAGTAATATAACAATTTAATCCAAGATATAAATGTCAAATTAAAATTAAATTTCTCAAGAACATTAAATAAATAAGGCCATTCAACTCTGTCAAAGGCTTTCTCAGCATCTAATGAGATAATACATTCCGGGGTAGTAAGTGAGGGGGTATAAACAATATTCATTAACTTCCTAATATTAAAAGATGAATAGCGATTTTTAATAAATCCGGTTTGATCCATGGAAATAATTTGAGGTAACACCTTCTCCAGTCTAGTAGCTAGAATTTTTGAAAAAATTTTTGAATCTACATTCAGAAGAGATATCGGTCTGTAGGATAACACCAAGGTTCTTATCCTCAGTTCGCTGACGGAAAGCAGGTGTGTTGTAATTAATGAAAACTGGGAACAATTGGAAATCAGATGAGAGGATTAAGACCTAATCAAGGAGATATTAGCAAAATGGGGCATTGCTGGGAGGGACCATGACACAGAGATGTTGACAGCTAGGAACTTGAAATTGCTCACCCTTTCCACTACTGATCCCTGATGAGGACTGATGTGTGTGTCCCCGTTGGGCACGTGGCCAAGTGGTTAAGGCGTTCGTCTAGTGATCTGAAGGTCGCTAGTTCGAGCCTCAGCTGTGGCAGCGTGTTGTGTCCTTGAGCAAGGCACTTAACCACACATTGCTCTAGTGTCTGTGCGAGGAGTGGCGCCCCACACAGACTTCCAATCTGCGCCTTGTAAGGCATGAGAATGCCTGACGCAGGCCTCTCATGGTCTGAGTCGACGTTCCCTCCCTCCCTCAAACATGGAGAAGACTAAAGGTACCTTGCTATATCTCCTTTTCTGGCAAATGTCAGAAAGTAAAACCATATCATTTACAATCCTGTTGTCACGATAGAGCATCAGATTAATTGAAATTACATTGCAAATTACCATTACCATTGATAATGCCTATTTCTACTTTTATAATTTTGCAATTCTACCTCTAGCTCACTTTATCTACAGCCAACTCCATCATTCTTGTTGTTGTCATCTCCAGATGACTATTCAACACATTTCTAGTTGTGCTGCCTTATTCTACATTTGTATATTACAGGGCAAATAAATAACATCATGCATTTTTTGTCTGATATGATACAGAGAGACAGATTTACAAATGAAAACAAAGGAAGATCTGAACACAAGAGATTCTACAGATGCTGGAAATCCAGAGTAACACACACAAACTGCTGGAGGAACTCAGGGGTCAGGCAGCCACTATGGAGAGGAGTAGAGGGTCTCAGCCTGAGGCAGGAGGAAGCCAGAATCAGAAGGTTAAGGGAGGTGAAAGTGCTAGTGAGGGGGAAGGTAGGTGGATGGAGGAGGGGGGATGAAATGGGAAGCTAAGAGGTGTAGTTAGAAAAGGTGAAGGGATGAAGAAGGAATCTGATAGGAGAGGAGGTTGGGGCATAGAAGAAAGGGAAAGAGGAGGGAGTACCAGAGGGAGGTGGTAGGCAGGTGAGGAGAAGAGGAGGGGTAAGAGGGGAATGGAAAAGGAGAGATGGGGAGTGGGGTGAAATCAGCAGAAGAAGGAGAAATCGATGTTCATGCTGTCAGGTTAGAGGCTACCCAGATAGAGTACGTCGTGTTGCTCCTCCAGTCTGAGAGGGGCCTTCTTGTGGCAGTAGAGGAAGCCACGTCAGAATGCGGATAGGGAGTGTGTGGTAAAAGGGTTGCCTCTGGGAAATCCTCACTGTTGCGGATGGAGCAGTTCCAGTTTGTACTTCTTCCCCTTCCTGCCTCCACTCTTATCCAGCTTCTACCCTCTTCCTTTCCAATCCTGATGAAGCATCTCAGCCCAAAGCATTGACTCTTCATTTCACTCCGTAGATGCTGCCTGACCTGCTGATTTCCTCCAGGATTTTGTGTGTGTTGCACAGGAAAGTCTGATCAGTCTTATTAGCCTGTTGATGAGGGAACTGATTTTGGTGAGTAACCACAAGTTAATTAATATGTAAAAAAATAATAATTTCAGACAATGGATTTGTTAGGATCTTGGTGTATTATTGTATTTCTAAGGTATGTTGTGTAGGACTCGATGTTAATATCCCTTATTTGCACTCCTGAGACATGCTGTCTAGACTCCGTGGGGTGGCCAAGTGAGTGGTGGCATCTTCTGGGTTATCGTGGGTGACCTCTTTGCTCAGTGTTTCGCTGATAGGCCCACGACACCGCCGAAGGGTTCAGCAGTGAATCCCGGCATCCCGGGCTCACCCCCTAGGTGCCTTTCAGTCACTTGGGGGCCCAGATGGAATCCTTTCTCTTCATCCGGAGCCACTGACTACCCTTTTCAGCAGCTCTGGAGTGGTCTTTGACTACTTGTTGGTGTGTCTTCCCTCACACTCCCAGCTCCCGGAGTAGCCTTGATGTTGATGTGGCTACAAATCCTCTGCAGCCTACTTCGACCGGTCGGACCCTTGCTTTCCAGCCACGTTGTTGCGCTTCGGCTGCAAGCTCAGCATACCTCAGCTTCTTGCACTCGTAGGCCTCCTCCACTGCATCCTCCCAGGGCACTGTAAGCTCGATGATGTAAATGAGATGGAGTGAGGCCGACCATAGCACAAGGTCTTGTCTGACGTTGGTTTCCGCGATTTCAGTTGGGAAGCAGAGCCTCTGGCCTAAGTCTGCCACCATCTTCCAATCACGTGCCCCGCCTAGCCGCCCGGTGTCTGGTCTCGATGTATCGAGTCTGGCTTGTCCCTTACCTTCCCAGACAAACGCTGTTAAAGGCCAGTAGGATGAAGGGGGAGGGAGAGCGTTGAGCTGCAAGACACCGTAGCACCTGGTTGTGTATTGGCCTTGAGTAAGGCTGGTCTTGCAGCCCACCAGAATGTGCTTTAGTGTTGCTGAAGTTGGGCAGAGGGAGCATGTGGGGTCGTCTCCATACCACTGGCTGAGATTCATGGGAGACGGCAAGACATCGTCGGCAGCCCTGATGGTGAAGCTCGCTCTGAATGTCCCCATCTCCCACAGCTCTTTCCAGGAGATCTTTCTTTTCTCCACTGCCTCCTATCTCATCCATTGTCCTTGCCTTGCCTGAGCGACGGCCTTTGCGCACCTTGCCGCCTCCTCCTGCCAACGTATCTCCTGCGTCTCTGAGGCGGAGCAGCCTTGTTCTGGGCTGGTGTACTGTCCCCAAGGCCGAGACCGCTCCTCCCTTGCTGCACTGGGCCCACGATGTCCTTGTCCTTGAGTGCTGCCTGTGCTTGCTTGGTTGCTTCTGATGGAGTCCATTTCCTCCCAGTAAACAGGATGTGGGCAGCTTGTGCTACAAATGGATCACTCGCCTCTGAGATAATGGAATTGTTAGGATCTTGGTGTATTATTGTATTTCTAATAACATTAATTCACTTTTTTTGTTGTGTCAAGTTCTTGCTAAAGTCCTAATGATGTCATTAGCATTGAGATAGTTAATCGTTTTCTGTTGATCTCACTGTGTAGGGTATTACTGAGAAAGGAGTGTGGGTTTGATGAAGTAACTCCATTCTATGAATTCCCCTGTTCAAGAGAATTAGAATATAAAAGCAATGATGTAGCGCTAAGGCTTTATAAGGCATTGATCAGGCCATACTTGGAATATTGTGAGCAGTTTTGGGCCTCTTATCTAAGAAAGGATGTGCTGGAATTGGAGAGGGTCCAGAGGAGACTTATGAGAATGATCATGGGACTGAAAGGGTTAACACTTGAGGTGGGTTTAATGTCTCTGGGCCTGTGCTCACTATTGTTTAGAAGAATGAGGGCAGAATCTCATTGAAACCTACCAAATATTGAAAGGTCTAGATAGAGTGGACAAAGAGAGGATGTTTCCTATAGTGGGAGAATCTAGGACCAGAGGACACAGCCTAAGAGTAGAAGGATTTCCCTTTAGAACAGAGATGAAGAGGAATTTCTTTAGCCAGTAGGTATGGAATCCATTGCCACAGAAGGGCTGTGGAAGCCAAGTTAATGGGTGTATTTAAAGCTGAGGTTGATAAGTTCTTGCTAAGTAAGGGTGTCAAAGGTTATGGGAAAAAAGGGAGGAGAATAGGGTTGAGAGGAAAATAAGTCAGCCATGATTAAATGGCAGAGCAGACTCAATGGTCCAAATTGCCTGATTCTGCTGCTATTTCTCAAGGTCTAAACATTGTTGGGTTGCCTTAAACAAGGGCATCATTGCTTTCCGGTTGCCTGACTGAGTTGACTTATGGCCCTTTACCTACTGTACTTCCTTCTACACATTTAGCACTGTACCGGGAAACATAGGGTGACTCAGTCTTACGATGGAAAGTACCACCACGTAGAAGTAGTGATATGACAATTGAGGGGGGGGGGGTGTTTCTTTACTGATTTTCTCATTATGATGTGACAAAAATGAGTAGAGTGTGACGTTCAAATAGTGATTCAGCAGTCCAGAGTCTAGACCCTTCAGTGCTGCCTCCTCATACGCGAAGTAGAAAACTTTAGTGTGGCTGTTGTAATCTGATTTATGGTGTAGAGTGGAGGGTGACATAAAGTGTTTGGGTTCATTTGTCTTTTCCTGTTCTGATTGATTTTTTTTTCGCATCGCCTATACTCCTCTGCACCTTAAAGTCATTTGCTTTTCATCTTGCTGCAACAGTTTAATTTGCAGACGGGTAGCTTCAGCACCACTATAGTAGTTTCTCATGCGTCGTACTTCAAAAAAAATCATTAGCCTGGATTCTGAGTTCGGTAACTGAGAAACCACATTAATGGTTAAACTTACAGAAAGACCCTGCTGCCACCCAGCACACATGTACATCCTGTCTGAATCCCCTACCAACTCCCCAATTCAGAGATACGCTCTCACCCTGCACTGTGGCTGTTTCCCATATTTGTACTACTGTTTGTTTTTATTATAATAGTGTCAGTAACATTATACCTTCTTCCATAAACATGCACCTCACACTTCATGTCGACCTGTCAATCTTCAGGCCATGTCACACAGGGACTTATGCTAATATTTTGTGACTGTATGTGTTGGACCATAACTATATGTACTGTGAATTGCAGCTTGGCCCGAGAAGAATGATGTCTTGTTTAGCCGCATGCAGTTGTATGGTCGAATGACAATAAACTTGAACTTAAAAGTTGACAGTAAATATTCAGTCAGCGCTGTAACATTAACTTCCTCGATCTTTCCATTATTTTAGACAAGTGCCATCTATGGGTGATTTCTGGCATCCTGCAAACTGGAATCATCTAGCAGGCTAATAAAGCCTATCAAAAAGAAGTATCCACAATGCAAATCTGAAGTAAAAATAAAAACAGACTATAATTAACTTTACACTAATTTTCATTAACTTTGGAAAGCGTGAAATAAGGATACCTTTTGTATTCAAGGAGAAATTTAAATATCATAAACAAACTTACAAGTAAACTAGTGTTCATTGTTTTAAATATTTACAGAAAGTTTTAATACAAAATGGAGCAAGTGACAACTATAGTCATTAAATGAGTTACTCCGGACCACATTCAATAACATTTAATTTCTTCAACTGCTCTTACAGTGAGAATGCATTGAGGTTTATGTCAAACCATTGATTGCCAGAGAAGACTGCAACTGGCACTGTGATGTGGAGCCGAGTTTAAGTGACTGAGATCCTCTAAAGTCCCAAATTTAAATGAACAAGTGCAGGTGCTGCACGTGACGGTCAGTTTTACAGAATGGCGATGTCAGGTCCTCTCCTTACCTTTGCAAGTTCTGGGCTGTTATTTTCGTGCACCAGAGGTGGTCACTGTGAAAGTTTATTGCCCGAGCTACCAGTAGTTCCCTCTGCATATTTCCGCTTTTGGTGGCTAGTTTGTTCATTCTGCTATGAAAGTCTTGCTGAAAATATTTGCTTTTGCATTTGCAATGTGGATTTTTCCTTTAAAAATGTTTCTTTGGCAAATCCACCATTCCACTGTTTGGATGATGAGTAATTTGTTTCTGGAATACTCAGTATTTTGGCATTTTCACTTGTAAATGCCACTCCCTCTCCACACATCACTTAGGTGGGAAACATATCATCACTAATGGTGTTCTCATCCTTGTCCTAGTTTTGTGGGTGTGTTTCTTATGTGAGGAGGCAGTCATCAAAATACACACTCAGTGGCCACTTTATTGGGTACACCTGTACACCCGCTCATTAATGCAAATATTTAATAAACTGATTATGTGGCAGTAACTCAATACAGAACATGGTGCAAAAACACACAAAAAAAAATCCAGTGAATGGCAGTTCTGTGGGCGACAATGCCTTGTTAATCAGAGAGATCAGAGGAGAATGGTTGAGGCTGAGAGGAAGGTGACAGTAACAGATAAGCATGCCTTACAATAGTGGTGTGCAGAGGAGCATCTCTGAATGCACAACATGTCGAACCTTAAAGTGGATGGGCTACAGTAGCAGGAGACCACAAACATACACTTAGTGGGCACTTTGCTGGGTACAGGATATGCCTAATGAAGTGACCACTGTATGTATATCGGAATGTCCCTCCAGCCATTCTGAAAGAGTGTGCAATGTAAACATTAGCACATAAAATGTTTTCTAGTTTGAGCAGGTGGACAATCTAAGACATAAAGCAGCCAAAGTGGACAACTTATTTGGCATGGATGTTTGGCCAAGGGCCTGTTTCTGTGGTCATTTACTCTGAATTACATTAAATAGAAATAGATAAATAGCGCAAAGGATGACTCGTGAGTGAGTGTACATGGACTGTTCAGAAACCTGATTGTGTGGTGAGGGGGTGAAGAAGCTGCTCCTACGTTGTTGAGTGCGTCTTGAGAGCTGCTTTAAGTGGCCAATTAAGTTACCAATGTGGTTGAGGAGGAAGTCAGGGCACCCACAGAAAACCCATTTGATCACAGGAAGGCAGTGCAACAGCATACTGTTCGAATCGGGGGTCAGTAAGGAACCTGGGATGCGAGGGCTGTGAGACAACTGCCCCACAAGCTGCACCACTGTTGTGCCTGACACTTCATCTGGTTCTGCCCGGCTGTGAAAAGCGTGCTGTTGGTGCCTCACGATGGTGCAGCGACACACTGACTTCATCTGAAAATACTGCCTTGGCGAACATCAGAATGTCCCTGGTACAGATCTTCCCACCCAGAAAAGGAGGGCAATATTTCAATAGCTATCATTTTCCCTTTTTGAAAATATTCCAATATTACCTTTGGAAAGGCCAGCAGCAATTTCTTCAGTGTGTCAGATTTTAAGGAGCAGAACACTGAGCAGTTTTGTTGGTGTCTCTCTATCACTTTCAGCATTTTAACTGTTCTCTCACCAAGGCCCGATGCCTCATCTTCCAAAAGCAGAATTTCCCGGTGGTCAAGCATTTTAATTTCGATTCCCATTCCCGTTCTGACATGTGGGTCCATGGCCTCCTCTTGTGCCACCATGAGGCCACCCTCTGGGTGGAGGAGCAACACCTTCTCTGAGTAACAGCTTATCTGGGCAATACCTTATACATTTGAGTTTGGGTAGCCTCCAACCTGATGGCATGAATATCCGTTTCTTCTTTTGGTAAGAAATGTTTTCCCTCCTTCTCCTCTCTTGTTTGATTCCCTGCTCTGGCCTCCTACCTCTTCTCACCTGCCTATCACCTCAGTCTGTCGCCCCTTTCTCCTATGGTCCACTCTCCTCCTATCAGATTCCTCCATCTCCAGCACTTTACCTTTCCTGGCTTCACTTATCGCCTTCTTCCAACTTCCTCTCCTCCCACCTTTTTATTTTTACATCTTCCCCCTTCTTTTCCACTCCTGAAGAATGATTTCAGCCCAAAACATTGACTCTTTTATTCCTCTCCATAGATGCTGGCTGACCTGCTGAGTTCCTTCAGCGTTTTGTGTGTGTCACTCCAGATTTCCAGCATCTGCAACACTTCTTGTGTTACAGATGCTTCTTGGTTGTTCTTTATCTAACTGATATTTGTCTCTTCAAATGTTGAAGGGTTCTGGGAATTTTACAGATTAGATTCTAAGGGACATAGCAACAATTGTTTCTTGGTTTGGAACCATTCCTTCCAATGTTCTTTGATAGACCTTTAACAAGGTAACCACTATTTTCAGACCTCAGTAGCGTGTTTTCTTTATGGCGTAGATGTTAAAGGCTCACAGGTTTGGACCATACATGATCTAAGCCTCATGGAAAATGAAACTTTGCTTATCATGTTAGTAGTTCTTGCATTTCTTTTTGCTTTGTTCATTCACTAATTTTTTTTATATTCTCTGTCTGACTTTCATTGATTTTATGATGGTTCTTGGATTTACTGAGTATGTCTGCAAGAAAATGAATCTCTGGGTTATATTCAGTAACGTATATGTACCTCCAGGTTCAAGAACAGTTACTGCTTCTCAACCATCAGGCTCATGAATCAAAGGAGATAACTTCACCTCTCTTCATTTGCCCCATCACTTAAATGTTCCCACAACTAATGGACTCACCTTCAAGGACTTTTCATCTCATGTTCCTGATATGTATTGCTGATTTATTTATTAGCATTATTTCTTCTTTGCATATTTGCACAACTTATGTTTTCTGCCACTCTGGTTGAATCCCCAAGTTGGATGGCCTTCCATTGATTCTGTTATGGTTATTATTCTATAGCTTTACTGAGTATCCCTAGAAGATAATAAATTTACTTTGAACTTTGAACCTCGGTTTTAAGAGCAGAATTAGGCCATTCAGCCCATTGAGGTTCAGCTGTTTCTATTTGAATAATGGATGATTTGCTAGTCATAGAACACTTTCCTCCAGTCAAAGAGTAAAGGCAGAAAGTCCAATGAATTCATTGCAAACTTCATACATGGTCTGGTTTAGAGTTTTCCCAGTCATCTCCTGTTGCCTTTGCCTGGTGTGTATATGAATTATTCATCATGGAGGTGGCTTTGGAAGTTCTACTCATGCCTTTATCATTCCTTTAACAACAGTTACCACACTCTAATTGCAGGTGTGGTAACCTGCAATTGAGGAAAAACAGAGCTTGAATAGAACTCCCCATAATAATTGCAGGTGCAGAAAATCTGAAATTTTTAAAAATTGCTGGAAATACTCAGTAGTTCAGCAGGGAGTCTGTGGAGAAAGAAAAGCATGTGTTCACATGGATTTCATTGGTTGTAAAATGCTTGGAGAAGGATGAGAAAACACTGTAAGTAACACACACAAAGTGCAGGAAGAAATCAGCAGGTCAGGCAGCATCTATGGAAAGTGCCCAATTCTAATCCCCTCCGACCTTCCCCTCCCAAAGGAGGGTTTCAGCCCGAAACATCGACTGTATATTTCTTTCCATAGATGCTGCCCGGCCTGCTGAATTCCTCCAGTATTTTGTATGCATTACTCTGGATTTCCAGCATCTGCAGAATCTCCTGTGTTTATCAAACTGTAAGTTTTTGTTTGTTTCTTAACATTGGACAAGACCAGTCGTGAACTTTTGTTGCAAAATTTCCAATGATCAACCTGCTCCTAGTGGTACCATAACTGTATAATTGGTTAAGACATCATTCACTTGTTTGATTAATGAGCTGGGCAGCCAACCATAGTAACTCAACGATGGAGTTAACATGTTGTATATACATAGAAGAGTACAATGCAGGAACAGAGCCTTTGACCCTCAATGTTTGTTCTGGCCATCATGCTTATCTGCTTGCACATTAGATTAGATTAGATTATGAGGACATGTAGTCCTCTTTTATTGTCATTTAGTAATGCATGCATTAAGAAATGATACAATATTCCTCCGGTGTGATATCACAAAAACACAGGACAGACCAAGACTCAAAAACTAACAAAACCACATAATTATAACATATAGTTACAACAGTGCAACAATACCATAACTTGATGAAGAACAGTCCATGGCACAGTAAAAAAGTTCAAAGTCTCTCGAAAGTCCCACACCTCACGCAGACGGGAGAAGGAAGAAAACTCTCCCTGCCATGCCCAACCACAGTCCGACTCTGAGTTGTCCGAAAACTTCGAGCTCTGATCAGCCCTCCGACACCGAGTACCGAGTGCCATCTCTATCCGCACGCTTCAACCTCAGCCTCGGTTGCCAGCAGCAGGCAAAGCCGGGGATTTTGGGGCATATGGTTCATATCCCTGCCATTCCCTGCCAGTCCATGGGTCCATCTAACTGCTTTGTAAATGCTGCTAGCACTCCTGGCAGCAAGGTCCAGCATCCATCACTCTCTGTATAAAAATCTAACCTTGGAAATCGCAGAATCAGAATCAGCGTCTGCAGTACAGTGCAAAGACATAAAGTGACCATAAATTACAAAATAAATAAACAGTGCAGGAAAAAGAATAAGAGGTATCACTTGTGGGTTTATGAACTGCTCGGAAATCTGGCGAGGGAGGAGAAGAAGCTGTACCTGAATTGCTGCTGGACCTCCTCCCTGATGGCAGCAACAAGAAGACGTCGTAAGCAACTCACACAAAACGCTGGAGGAACTCAGCAGATCAGGTAGCATCCACAGAAACATAGAAACATAGAAAATAGGTGCAGGAGTAGGCCATTCGGCCCTTCGAGCCTGCACCACCATTCGGTATGGTCATGGCTGATCATCCAACTCAGAACCCTGTACCTGCCTTCTCTCCATACCCTCTGATCCCCGTAGCCACAAGGGCCATATCTAACTCCCTCTTAAATATAGCCAATGAACTGGCCTCAACTGTTTCCTGTGGCAGAGAATTCCACAGATTCACCACTCTCTGTGTGAAGAAGTTTTTCCTCATCTTGGTCCTAAAAGGCTTCCCCTTTATCCTCGAACTGTGACCCCTTGTTCTGGACTTCCCCAACATCGGGAACAATCTTCCTGCATCTAGCCTGTCCAATCCCTTTAGGATTTTATACGCTTCAATAAGATCCCCCCTCAATCTTCTAAATTCCAACGAGTATAAGCCTAGTCGATCCAGTCTTTCATCATATGAAAGTCCATGGAAAAGAATAAACAATCAACGTTTTCGGTCGTGGCCCTTCTTCAGGACTGAGAAGGATGGGAGAAGATGCCAGAATGAAAAGGTGGGGGTGAGGGAAAGAGGCTAGCTGGAAGCTGATAGGTGAAGCCAGGTGGATGGCAAAGTCAAGAGCTGGAGAAGAAAAAGTCTGATTGGAGAAAGGGAAGGAGGAGGGAACCCGGGGGGAAGTGATTGGCAGGTGAGAAGAAGTAAAAGGTGAGAGTGGGGAATGGTGGGGGTTGGGAAGAAATTGACATTGATGCCATCAGGTTGGAGGCTACCCAGACTTAACACAACGTGTTGCTCCTCCACCCTGAGGGTGGCCTCATCTTGGCACAAGAGGAGGCTTTGGACCTTGGCTAAGTAACTGGTGCAGGGGGCAGGGCTTCAAATTCTTGAATCATTGAGATCTATTTTGGGGAAGGTATGACTTATATAAAAAAGATGGATTACACCTGAACTCAAAAGGTACTAATATCCTGGCGGGATTGTTTAATATAGCTGTTAGGGAGGGTTTAAACTAAGTTGGCAAGGGGAAGGAAACCAAGGTGTTAGGGTCGAGGAAGAGGAAAATAGTAATAAGTCAAAAATACTGTGCAGCAAAGATGGCAAGAAGGACAGGCTGGTGAATATACAGGATAATTTGCTGCAAAATAGAAATATAGCAAAATCGGCAACAGATACTGATCTAAATGTACTGTACTTAAATGCACGCAGCATTAGAAATAAAGTGGATGACCTTGCTGCACAGCTGCAGGTTAGAAGGTATGATATTGTGGCCATCACCGAGTCATGGCTAAATGATGGATGTGATTGGGAGCAGGATACACAGTGTACAGGAAGGATAGGAAGGTAGGTAAAGGGGGTGGCGTGGCCCTGATGGTAAGTAACGATATCAAATCAATAGAAAGAAGGGACATAGGATCTGAAGAGGTAGAATCCTTATGGGTAGAATTAAGAAATGGCAAGAGTAAAAAGACACTAATAGCAGTTATATACAGGCCTCCAAACAGCAGCCGGGATGTGGACTACAAGTTACAGCTGGAAATAGAAAAAGCGTGTCAGAAGGAAAATGTCAAGATAATTATGGGGGATTTTAATATGAAAGTGGATTGGGAAAGTCGGGAAGGTAATGGATCTCAGGAGAGGGAGCTTGTAGAATGTCTACAGGATGGCTTTTTGGAGCAGCTTGTCCAGAAGCCCACCAGGGGACCGGCTGTTTTGGATTGGGTGCTGTGTAACGAACCTGAGGCGATTAGGGAGCTGGAGGTAAAGGAACCCCTTGGAAGTAGTGACCATTATATGATTGAGTTCAGTTTCAAATTTGAAAAGGAGAAGCTGGTATCAGGTATATCAATATTTCAGTGGAACAGGGGAAATTATAGTGGTATGAGAGAGGAACTGGCCCAAGTCGATTGGAAAAGTAAACTAAATGGAGGGATGGCAGAGCAGAATTGGATGAAATTCCTACAAGAAATAAGGAAAATGCAGGAAAAATATGTTCCAAGAAAAAAGAAAATCGTGAATGGAAAAATGGCACAAATGTGGCTAACGAGAGGTTAAGGCAAAAATAAAAGCAAAAGAAACGGCGTACAAGGAAGCAAAAATTAGTGGGAAAAATGAGGACTGGAAGACTTTTAAAGACTCACAGAAGAAAACTAAGAAAGTGATTAGGAAAGAAAAGGTGAATTATGAAAGGAAGTTGGCGATTAACATAAAAAAGGATCTAAGAGTTTTTTTAAATATATGAAGAGTAAAAGAGTGACAAGGGTAGGTACGGGACCGATTGAAAATGATGCTGGAGAAATTATATTGGATAACAAAGAGATGGCGGAGGAACTGAATGAGTATTTTGCATCAGTCTTCACAGTGGAAGACATGAGCAATATACCTGATAACCAGAGGTATCAGGGAATAGAATTAGGTACAGTCAAGATTACTAGAGAGAAAGTGCTTGGGAAGCTAAGTGGACTAAGAATAGATAAGTCTCCCGGTCTGGATGAGGTGCACCCAAGGGTTCTGAAGGAGGTGGCTTTGGAGATTGTGGAATCATTGGAAATTATCTTCCAGGAATCAATAGACTCTGGCATGGTTCCGGAGGACTGGAAGGTCGCAAATGTAGTTCCGTTATTTAAGAAAGGAAGGAGGCAGCAAAAAGAAAATTACAAACCTATTAGTCTGACATCGGTAGTTGGAAAGATATTGGAGTCAATCCTCAAGGACGAGGTTATGAAATACCTCGAGGTGCATGACAAGATAGGCCGAAGCCAGCATGGTTTCATGAAGGGAAGATCCTGTCTCACCAACCTATTGGAATTTTTTGAGGTAATCTCAAATAAGATTGACAAGGGAGAGGCTGTGGATGTTATGTATTTGGATTTTCAAAAGGCCTTCGATAAGGTACCGCATATGAGGCTGCTTCATAAGATGAGAGCCCATGGAATTATAGGAAAGATATTGAAATGGGTGGAGCATTGGCTGATAGGCAGAAAGCAAAGGGTGGGAATAAAGGGATCCTATTCTGATTGGTTGCCGGTTACCAGTGGTGTTCCGCAGGGGTCGGTGTTGGGGCTGCTTCTTTTTACGATGTGTATCGATGATTTGGATTATGGATTAAATGGTTTTGTGGCTAAGTTTGCGGATGATACCAAGATAGGTGGAGGAGCAGGAAATGTTGAAGAAATGGAAGGGTTGCAGAGAGACTTAGTCAGTTTAGGAGAGTGGACAAAGAAATGGGAGATGAGATACAACGTCGACAAATGTACGGTTGTACATTTCGGAAGAAGAAATAATCGGGCAGATTATTATTTATATGAGGAGAAAATTCAAAAATCATAAGTGCAAAGGGACTTGGGGGGTCCTCATGCAGGATACCCTAAAGGTTAACCACCAAGTTGGATTGGCGGAAAGGAAAGCGAATGCTATGTTGGCATTCATTTCAAGAGGAATAGTGTATAAGGGTAAGGAGGTGTTGATGAGGCTCTATGGGGCATTAGTGAGACCTCATTTGGAATACTGTGTGCAGTTTTGGGCCCCCTATCTTAGAAAGGATGTACTGATATTGGAGAGAGTTCAGAGAAGATTTACGAGGATGATTCCTGGAATGCAGGGGCTAACATATGAGAAGCGTTTGTCAGCTGTTGGATTAGAGTATAGAAGAATGAGAGGGGATCTCATAGAAACATTCTGAATGTTGAAAGGGTTGGACAGAGTAGATGTGGAAAGATTGTTTCCCTTGGTAGGTGAGTCCAGGACAAGAGGCCATAGTCCTAGAATTAGCGGGTACTCAGTTAAAACAGAGATGAGGAGAAATTTTTTTAGCCAGAGGGTCGTGGATTTGTGGAATTCGTTGCCACATACAGCTGTGGAGGCCCGATCATTGAGGGTGTTTAAGGAGGAGATTGACAGGTATATAATTAGTCAGGGTATCAAGGGATATGGGGAAAAAGCTGGAAACTGGAACTAGATGGGTGAATAGTTTAGCTCATGGGGGAGCTGCGGAGCAGACTCGATGGGCCGAATGGCCTACTTCTGGCTCTTTGTCTTGTGGTCTTGTGGAGAATGGGAACTGGAATTAAAATGTTTGGCCACCGGGAAGTCCCACTTGTGGCAGATGGAGTGGAGGCACCGAACGAAGCGATCCCTCAATTTAAGACGGGTCTCACTAATGTTAAGGAGGTCATATTGGGAGCACCGGAAACCTTAGACGACCCTAGCAGATTTGCAGGTGAAGTGTTGCCTCACCTGGAAGGACTGTTTAGGGCCCTGAATGGAGGTGAGAGAGGAGGTGAATGGGCAGGTGTAGAATTTAGGCCACTTGCAGGGATGATTGCCAGGAGGGAGATTAGTGGGGAGGGATGGATGGACAAGGGAGTCGTAGAGGAAGTGAACCCTGTGGAAGTGTGGGGGGGAGAGGTAAAGATATGTTTAGTGGTAGGATCCCTTCGGAGATGGTGGAAGTTGTGGAGGATAATGTGTTGGATACGGAGACTGATGGGTCGGTAGGTAGGCATAAGAGGGACTATGAAGGCAGTGGGAAGGTGGGGTGAGTGCAGATGTATGGGAATTGGTGAGGGCAGCATCAATAGTAGGAAGAGGGTTGTGCCTGTGATGGAGCTGCTGAGAGTACAACACCTTGCAGCTTCCTGTGATCCTATTCATTGGAGCTTCCATTCCTGTATTTCAACCAGTCAAAATGCTCTCCACTGTACATTAATAGAAATTTGTTAGAGTCTTAGGTGATATACCAAATCTCCTCAAACCCCTAATGAAGAAGCAGCACTGGAATGCGGTCATCATGATTGCATGATCCTCCGAGATGCTGATACCAAGGGACTTAAAGCTGCTCGCCCTTTCCATTCTTGGATCCTGGACTTCCTGTCAGATTGCCAGCAGGTGATAAGAGTGAGCTCTCTCACCTCTGCCCCTCTGACCCTCAACACAGGTGCTCCTCAGAGCGGTGTCTTGAGCCCCCTCCTTTACTCTCTGTATACCCACGACTGTGTCGACACCCACAGTTCCAATCTGCTAACTAAATTTGTTGACGATACTACATTGATTGGCCTAATCTCAAATAATAACAAGGCAGCCTACAGAAAAGAAGTCACCACCCTGACACGTGGTGTCAAGAAAACAACCTCTCCCTCAATGTTGCAAAAACAAAGGAGCTGGTTGTGGACTACAGGAGGAATGGAGACAGGCTAATCCTTACTGACATCAATGGATCTGCGGTCGAGAGAGTGAACAGCTTTAAGTCCCTTGGCATACACATCACCAAGATTCTCACGTTTCTCTGTACATACTGGCTGTGTGGTGAAAAAGGCAAAAGAGCGCCTCTTTCACCTGAGACGGTTGAAGAAATTTGGTACAGGTCTCCAATTCCTAAGAACTTTCTACAGGGGCACAATTGAGAGCATCCTGACTGGCTGCATCACTGCCTGGTACAGGAACTGTACTTCCTTCAATTGCAGCACTCTGCAGAGTGGTGCGGACAGCCCAGCGCATCTGTAGATGTGAACTTCCCGCTATTCAGGACATTTACAGAGACAGGTATGTAAAAAGGGCCCGAAGGATCATTGGGGACCCGAGTCACCCCAACCACAAACTGTTCTAGCTGCTACCATCTGGGAAACGGTACCGCAGCATAAAAGCCAAGAACAACAGGCTCCGGGACAGCTTCTTCCACCAAGCCATCAGACTGATTAATTCATGCTGACACAACTGTATTTCTATGTTGTATTGACTGTCCTGTTGTACACACTACTTATAATAAATTACTAGAAATTGCGCATTGCACATTTAGACTGCGATGTAACGTAAATATTTTTACTCCTCGTGTATGTGAAGGGTGTAAGTAATGAAGTCAATTCAATTCATCGCTATTCCACAATGGGAACTGGTGTGTGTTGTCCCACTTCCTACTTTCTGAATTCCACAATTCATTCCTTGTTCTTGCTGATGTTGAGTGCTAGGTTGTCGTAGCACCACTAAACCAGCTGATCTATCTCACTCCTGTACGTCTCCTTCTTGGTATATGAGATCTTTCCAACAATGGTGGTGCCATCTGCAGATTTACAAATGGCATTCGAGCTGTGCTTAGCCCCATAGTTAGGAGTGTAAATAGAGTAGAGCAAGCGGGTTGAGCAGGCATCCTTTGAGGTGCACCCGTGTTGATTGTCAGTGAGGAAGACATGTCATCAGCAATCAGTACTAACTGTGGTCTCCCAGTGAGGAAGATGAGGATCCAGTTGCAGAAGGAGGTAAAGAGGCCCATGCATTGAAGCTTGCTAATTAGTACTGAGAAGATGTTGCTGTCGAACGCTGACTCTAGTGTACGTTTTGCTGCTGTCTCAATGCTTCAAAGCAGAGTGGAGAGCCAGTGAGGTTGTGTCCACTGCCAACTTGTTGTGAATTGCAGCAAGTCCAGATCCTTGCTTAGGTAGGAGTTAATCCTAGCTATGGTCAACTTCCCAAAGCACTTCAGCACAGTAGGTGTGAATGCTACTTTTTTTTTCATCAAAGATATCTTTATTACAAATTCAGTGTTATATATACAAAACAGTGCAAAACAGTGATTAACACAATTACTTCACTACAAATAAACAATACACATTAAACCAAAATGCAGATCCTCCTGCCACCCGTTTCCAAGACCCATGGATGGCTGTTTCCGCCAGCCCCAGGAGCAAGTTGACAAGGACATCCTCATCCCTCCATGCCCCCCTCCTTACTGGATGACCGTATATAAATAGGGTGGGGATAAAATGCAACCAGAAGGCGAGAAGCAGCCCACGCAGATACGCAAAAAGGCGCTGCAGCCTCACACACTCCATGTACTTGTGGTACACGGTCTCCTCCAGCCCGCAGAAGTGACATGTGGCTGGGAGAACTGTGTACAAACTAAAAAATTGATTACAAGACACCGTTCTATGCAGCAGCCTCCACCCCACATCTGGGAACCTCAGATCGCAGTTGCAAGAGGGTGATGATGTCCTTGAACACACCAGCCAGAGGTCAGCACAGGTTTTCAGTACCCAGACAGGTATCTCATCTGATCCAAATGTATTGCAAAGGTCCACCTCTCTTGAAGGATGTTCTGATATCGGCTTTCAAGACAGAGATCACAGGGTCGCCGATTGCTGTGGGGATTTGCATGGTTGTGGTGTTACTCTCCCTTTCAAAGCATGCATAAAAGACATTGAGCTCATTGGGGAGTGAAGTGTCATTGCCATTTATGCCATTAGGTTTTACCTTATAAAGAAGCAATGGCATGCAAACTTTGTCACCACTGCCATGTATTGCTTTTTTACTCTCACGATGACCTTTTGTAGGTCACATATGGACTTCTTGTAGACTTCTGAATTGTCAGCCTGGAACGCCACAGACTGGGAAACTCCAGGGCTTCTAATTTTGGAGAATTCAGTATGTTCTCAAAGGTCTTGCACCTTATAGTTTATTTACACTGCACTTTCTCTGTAGCTGGTACATTTTGTTCTGTATTGTTACTGTTTTACCTTGTTCTACCTCAATGCACTGCGTATAGAAGACAAGCTTTTCACTGTATCTTGGTACACGCAACAATAATAAGCTAATTCCAATTCTATTTCCAAAGAACGTTTGACACTTCCACCCTGGCTATGATTGGTTTGAGTGTTGCTTTCTCTTATTGGTAGAATGTTATACAAAATGCTGAAGGAACTCAGCAGGCCAGGCAGCATCTATGGAAAAGAGTACAGTTGACGTTTCAGGCCGACACCCTTCATCAGGACTGGAGAAAAAAAAGATGAGAAGTTGGAGTAAGAAAGTGGGGAGAGGGGAGGAAGAAATACAAGGTAGTAGATGATAGGTGAAACAGGGCAAGGTGAATTAAAGAGTTGGAAAGTCGATTGGTGAAAGATATAAACAGGTATAGAATGGGGTATCTGATAGGAGAGGACAGAAGGCCATGGAAGAAAGTGAAGGGGGAGGAGTACCAGAGGGAGGTGATGTGCAGGTAAGGAGATAAGGTGTGGAGAGGGAAATGGGAATGGGCAATGGTGAAGGAGAGGGAGGTGGGGCCATTACTGGATGGTTGAGAAATTGATGTTCATGCCATCAGGTTTGCTCCTCCAACCGGAGCATGGCCCCATCACAGCAGTAGAGGAGGCCATGGACTGGCATAACGGAATGGAAATGGGACATAGAATTAAAATAGGTGGCCACTGGGAGATCCTGCTTTTTCCGGCGGAAGGAGCATAGGTGCTTAGCGAAGTGGTCTCCCGATCTATGTGGAGTCTCACCGATATACAGGAGGCCATACCAGGAGCACCGACCACAGGATATAACCCCAAAAGACTCAAAGGTGAAGTGTTACTTCACCTGGAAGGACTGTTTGGGGCCCCTGATTAGTAGTGAGGAACGAGATGTAGGGGCAGGTGTAGTACTTGTTCTGCTTGCATGGATTAGTACCAGGAGGGAGAACAGTGGGGAGGCATGAATATACAAGTGAGTCACGTAGGGAACATTCCCTGCAGAAAACAGAAAGTGGGGGGGTGGGAGAGAGGGAAAGATGTGCTTGGTGGTGGGATCGCATTGGAGATGGTGGAAGTTACAGAGAATTATGTGCTGCACACAGAGGCTGGTGGGGTGGTAGGTGAGGACAAGAGGAACCCTATCCCTGGTGGGGTGGTAGGAGTATGGGGTGAGGGCAGGCATGCATGGAATGGAAGAGATGCGGGTGAGGGCAGCATTGATGGTAGAGGAAGGGAAGCCCCTTTCTTTTAAGAAGGAGGACATCTCCTTAGTTCTGAAATGACAAGTCTCATCTTGAGAGCAGATGCAGTAGAGATGGAGGAATTGAGAGAAAGGGACGGCATTTTTACAAGTAACAGCGTGTGAAGTGGTGTAGTCCAGGTAGCTGTGAGAATCAGTGGGTTTATAAAATATATCAGTAGATAAGGTGTCTCCAGAGATAGAGACAGAGGAATCGGGAAATGGGATGGAGGTGTCCGAAATGGACCAGGTAAATTTGAGGGCAGGGTGTGAAATTGGAGGCAAAGTGGATGAAGTCAATGAGCTCTGCCTGGGTGAAGGAAGCAGCACCAATGCAGTTGTTGATGTAGTGTAGGAAATGTTGGGGAGTGATACCAGTGTATTATCCAGTGGCCATCCGTTTTAATGCTATTTCCCATTCCAACATGTCAGTCCATGGCCTCCTCTACTGCCGTGATGAGGCCACACTCGGGTTGAAGGAGCAACACCTTATATTCCATCTGGGTAGCCTCCAACCTGATGGCATGAACATCAATTTTTTGAATTTCCGGTAATGCCCCCCCACCCCTTCAGCATTCCCCATTCCCATTTCCCTCTCACCTCCCTCTGGTGCTTTTCCCCTTCCCTTTTCTTCCATGGCCCTCCCCCATTTTATTACGCCGATTTCTTGTCTTCTTTTTCTCCAGTCCTGATGAAGGGTCTCGGCCTGAAACATTTTCTGTTTACTCTTTTCCGTAGAAGCTGCCTGGCCTGCTGAGTTCCTCCAGCATTTTGTGTGTGTGTGTTGCTTGGATTTCCAGCATCTGCAGATTTTCTCTTGTTTGTGAACACACCTGTATCTTTACTTGGGTTTATAATATAGCTATTCTCTGATTGGCAGGAAGGTTCTACCAGTAATGCGATTGGTTAGACTGGTTTCCTGCTCTCATTGGCGGAGACGTTCCGCTTGCCCTGTAATTGGTTGGTTCTGGAGACTCTGGACAGCCGGCGGGCTCGGACGAGCAGTGAGGAATGGAAGCGGCCTCGGGTCGCGGGCGCCTGCGGTCGCCGCCGTGTAAGGTGCTGGCGGAGCAGCTGCGGCTCGGTGCGAGGAGGGATGGGCAGCCGTCAGTGTGGCTGCTGGATCGGCCTGGCGGTCACCGGGCTCCGCTGGATGTGAGCGTAGTGTGGATGCAGGGCACGGTGCTGGAGGTGCGGCCCGAGCACAACACCAGCCTACAGCTCCTCGACGAGACGGGCACGTTCACTGTGGTTGGAGCGGCCGGCGTCCCGCAGGGGAGACCCTGCACCAGCCGAGGTAATGGCTGCAGGCTCGGCGGGGCGAAAGGGTCCTGGGTTGAGGAAATATATTACTCTATTTCTAATTAACTATCAGTCTCCTCTTCGTATCGCTTCACGATATATCAGGAGGCGTTTTGGTCCACTGAGTCCCTGGGGGCTCCAAAATAAATCTCATTTCAGCACTCCTCCCATTATTTCCCTGTAATCCATTTTAATCCTAACCATCCATAACAACCTGTACTAGGGGAATTACAGTATCCAGATAATCTGATGACCAGTGTTTCTTTGGGAAGCGGGAAGAAGATTATGAGAATGAACGATCTCCTCGCTGACATCAATTAAGTTCAAAAGTGAACCTGGGTTGAAGGAATTATGAGACCATGCTGTCTGTCTCTTTGTTTGACCCTCCCCCCCTTTCTTCACCTCCTAAATGTTTCATTTGATCGCCAACACCAGGGATGAGAAAGATATAAGAAATGTTGAGAGAATGGTTTACCTGAAGTTGCTCATCTTTATTGTAGTCATAAAGCACTACAGCATAGAAATAGGGACTTTGGCTCATCTAGTCTGTGCTGCACTTTTATTCTGCCTTGTCCCACCGACCTGCACCTGGACCATAGCCCTGCACACCCCTCCCATCCATGTACTTACCCAAACTTCTCTTAAATGTTGCAATCAAACCTTCATCCACCACTTTGTCTGGAAGGGTGTTCCACACTTGCAGCACCCTCTGAGTGAAGAAGTTTCCCTTAAATATTTCACCTTTCACCCATAACCTATGACCTCTAGTGTAGTCTCACTCAACCTCCGTGGAAGAAGCCTGCTTGCATTTACCCTATCTATATCCCTCATAATTTTGTCTACCTCTATCAAATCTCCCCACTTTCATCTACACTATAGAAAATATAGTCCTAATCTATTCAACCTTTCCCTATAACTCAGGTCCTCAAATCCCAGTAACATCTTTGTAAGTTTTCTCTGCACTCTTTCAATCTTATTGCTATCCTTCCTGTAAGTAGGTCACCAGAACTGCACACTATGCATATTTGGCCTCGCCGACATCTTATATAACTTCAACATACCATTCCACCGCCTGTACTCAGTGCATTGGTTTATGAAGGCCAATGTTCCAAAAGCTCTCCTTACAGTGCTATCTCCCTGTGATAACACTTTCAAGGAATTATGGACCTGTATTCCAGCTTTCTCTGTTCTGCTGCACTCCTCACTGCCCTACCGTTCACCGTGTAATCTTATCCTGGTTTGTCCTCCCAAAGTGCAACACCTTGTACTTGTCTGCATTAAATTCCATCTGCAATTCTTCAATCTCACCCAGACCTTGCTGCAAGCCTTAACAGCTTTCCTCGCTGTTCCCTACACCTCCAATCTTGATGTCATCTGCAAATTTGCTGATTTGTTAGCGGTTTGCAAAGTGCCTAAATGGAAGATAAGATGTTGCTTATGTTACGGAGCAGTGAAGAATGTTACGGGGCAGTAGATCAGAATGGAGTGGAATTGAGAATTAAAGTGTCAATCAGCAGGAAGCTTAGCATGTTTAAAATATTTCGCTGACGGTCAAAATGTGCTCCTTCTCACCTGAACACGAGGAAATCTGCAGACACTGGAATTTCAAGCAACACACATAAAAAATGCTGGT
Organism: Mobula birostris; assembly: GCF_030028105.1. NCBI lineage: Eukaryota > Metazoa > Chordata > Chondrichthyes > Myliobatiformes > Myliobatidae > Mobula > Mobula birostris. Next base: position 136,354,898 of record NC_092378.1, on the reverse strand, counting down.
GAACGCAGCAGGCCAGGCAGCATCTATAGGAGGAGGTACAGTCGATGTTTCGGGCCAAGACCCTTCGTCAGGACTAACTGAAAGAAGAGATAGTAAGAGATTTGAGAGGGGGAGATCCAAAATGATAGGAGAAGACAGGAGGGGGAGGGATGAAGCTAAGAGCTGGAAAGTTGATTGGCAAAAGGGATATGAGAGGATCATGGGACGGGAGGCCTAGGGAGAAAGAAAGGGGGGGGGGAATGCCCCACCTCCTCTTTGTACCCCATCCGTTATTTATTTTTTATTATTATTATATATATTTTTTCTCATTTCCTTCCTCTGTCCCTCTCACTATACCCCTTGCCCAGCCTCTAGGATTCCAGTTGGTGAGGAGCTGAAACATTGACTGGTTTCTGTTTCTGACTAAGTTCCTCCAGCATTTATGTTTTTCTTTCAGATTCCAGCAGATGCACTTTTGCTTTTTGTACAATGTGGGATGCCCTTTCATTACATTAGAGGGTTGACAACAATCGTCAGCTTTTCGATGGTACTTGATATGTAGTACCTTTATTTTATAGAAGTCTTATTTACATAGAAAACATACCAAAAAGCTTTATAGGACTGTTATCAAATAAAAATTAAATTTCAATAAATTGCAGGTGTGCTTCAGTAACAAGATGCTGGAAGCATGCTTTCTCACTTGTCTGAGTAAATTTAATTTCCCATTTCTTGGCCTACCTTCCCATTTGATCTTTGTCCCATGTAACTTGAATAACATTCTCTGTCCACTACATAAATTTTAGTGTCATCTGCAAACCTACCAATCACTGTCATTACATTCTTAGTATCACTGGCATATATGGTGAAATTTATTATGTGACATCAGTACTTCAAACTTGCACACACTCATTAAATAAATAGTGTAAAAAAGGGGAAAAGAAAGTAGTGAGGGAGCATTCATGGGTTCAGTGCTCATTCAGAAATCTGATGGCAGAGGGGAAGAAGGTATTCATGAACCGTAGAGTGTTGTGCTTTCAGGCTCCTGTACCTCCTCCCTGATGGTAGCCATGAGAAGAGGGCATGTCCTGTGTGAAGGGGGTCCTTAATGATGGATGCCGCCTTTTTGAGGCATCTCTCCTAGAGGATGTTAGGGAGGCTAGTGCCCATGATGGAGCTGATTGAGTTTTTAACTTTCTGCAACTTATTTTAATCCTGTGCATGCTCCTCTACCATGCTCTGACTCCTGCCACCAAGTCAATTTTGTGTCTATTTGGTTAGCTCACCCTGGATCCCACGTGATCTAGCATTTTGGATTAGCCTCCCATATAGGGTCTTGATCACCTCTTGAAAAACCTTAAAAATCTTGAGACGCTATTTTCCATGAACAAAGCCATGCTGACTATCCTTAATCAGTACATGTGTTTCTATTTGCATATAGGTTCCTTCCAGTAATTTTTCTTCTTCTGAAGGTAGGCTTACTGACTTGTAGTACCCCGGCTTGTCTTTGCAGCTTCTTAAATAAAGGCACAACATTTGCCATCCTTCAGTTTTCCAGTTCCTCACCTGTGGTTAACAATGATACAAATATCTCTGCCAGGGCCTCAGCAATCTTTTTCCTGGTTTCCCGCAACATCCGAGGATACTCCTGGATTTATCCTCCTTCATGTGCTTCAAGACTGCTGGCACTGCTGCTTTTGTAATGCCAGAATATCTGATGACATCCCTGTTCTTCTTCCTGAATTCCCTGGCTTCTATGGCTACCTCCACAGTAAATACAGATGAAAAGAATTCATTTAAGATTTCTCCCATTTCTGTGGCTCCAAACATAGCCATTCTGATCCTTAATCGGACATATTCTGCTATAAGACTGAAATAGAGAATGCTGGGAGCATAGCGTCTGTGAAGAGCAAAGCATTTGATATCTCCAATCCATAACCCTTCTTCAAAGGTGAATAGATCTAGAGAGAGCAAGATGGAGGGATCCAGAAAGATCAGTACCCTGTGCTGAAGACTTTGGGCAAAGGAAAGAGCACAAAGGAAGAGACATAGAAATGTAGAAAACCTACAGCACAACACAGGCCCTTTGGCCCACAAAGCTGTGCCGAACATGTCCTTACCTCAGAAATTACCTAGGGTTACTCGTAGCTCTCTGTTTTTCTGAACTCCATGTACCTGTCTAGGAGTCTCTTAAAAGACCCTATCGTCTCTGCCTCCACCACCGGCAGCTCATTCCACGCACTCACCACTCTCTGTGTAAAAAAAAACAACTTACCCCTGACATCTCTGTACCTACTTCCAAGCACCTGAAAACTGTTCCTTCTTGTGCTAGCCATTTCAGCCCTGGGAAAAAGCCTCTGACTATCCACACGATCAATGCTTCTCATCGTCTTATACACCTCTACCTAGTCACCTCTCATCCTCTGTCGCTCCAAGGAGAAAAGGCCTAGTTCACTTAACCTATTCTCATAAGGCATGCTCCCCAATCCAGGCAACATCCTTGTAAATCTCCTCTGTACCCTTTCTGTGGTTTCCACATCCTTCCTATAGTGAGGCGACCAGAACGGAGCACAGTACTCCCAAGTGGGATCTGACCAGGGTCCTATATAGCTGCAACATTATCTCTTGGCTCCTAAACTTAATCCCACGATTGATGAAGGCCAATGCACCGTATGCTTTCTTAACCACAGAGCCAACTTGCGCAGCAGCTTTGAGTGTCCTATGGACTTGGACCCCAAAATCCCTCTGATCCTCCACACTGCCTAGAGTCTTACCATTAATACTATATTCTGTCATCATATTTGACCTACCAAAATGAACCAGTTCACACATATCTGGGTTGAGTGCCATGTCCAACTTGGATTAAGATGAGGATGAGGGGAGTAAATTTGAGGTTTCTACTGAGGACTGATTGTTGGGAATTAGTGAGGGGAAGATGAGAAGGAACAGTGAAAACATTGCAGGCCATGGCCTGGGAGGAAAGGGAGAAGAGGTCAAGGTTATGATATGTTTATGAGGACACGCAGTCCCCTTTTATTGTCCTTTAGTAATGCATGCATTAAGAAATGATAAAAATGTTTTTCCAGAATGATATCACGAAAACACATGACAAACCAACTTAAAAACTAAAAAAAAACACATAATTATAACATATAGTTACAACAGTGCAAAGCAATACCATAATTTGATAAGAACAGACCATGGCACAGTAAAAGTCTCAAAGTCTCTCGAAAGTCCCATCATCTCACGCAGACGGTAAACCTCCAGCGCCGCCAACTTGCCGATGCAGCATCCCGGAAGCATCCGACCACAGTCCGACTCCGAGTCCGTCCGAAAAACTCCGAGCCTCCGACCACCTATTCAGCACCGAGCACCATCTCTGCCGAGTGTTTCAACCCTGGCCCCGGCAACAAGCGATATGCAAAGCCGAGGATTTGGGGCCTTCGTCTCTGGAGATTCTTGATCACACAGTAGCAGCGGCAGTGAAGCAGGCATTTCAGAAGTTTCTCCAGATGTTCTTCTGCGCTTTTTCACGGCTGTCCCATCAAATCCGGATTGATGCACGGCCCCCTAGTTACACATATCGATATTCATTCAGAACGGCTGCGTGTGCTGCATCGCGCCGCCATCTTCTCCTCCCTCCTGGTTCAAGAGCTGTTTGAGTTTGAAGTCAAATAGAAAAGAAAAATTTGGTGAAGAATAAAAGAAAACTGCGACCACAACTGCTTGGAGGTAGTTAGAGGAGTGAAGAATGTGCCTATGCTGACACATGGTTGTAAGTGTGGATTTTGCAATGTGATTGAATTTAATTGAATTGACTTTATTTCTTACATCTTTCACATACATGAGGAGTAAAAAATCTTTACGTTACATCTCCGTCTGAATGTGCAAAGTACAAATTGTAGTAATTTGTAATAAATAGTATGTACAGTAAGATATACAACAGAACCGTCAATATAGCTTAGAAATACAATTGTGTCGGCATGAATTAATCAGTCTGATGGCCTGGTGGAAGGAGCTGTCCCCGGAGCCTGTTGGTCCTAGTTTTAATGCTACAGTACCATTTTGCAGATGGGTGTACAGAGAGTAAAGGAGGCGGCTTAGTACACAGCCCTGGGGGGCTCCTGTGTTGAGGGGCAGAGTTGAGGGAACCCACTCCTACCACCTGCTGGCGATCTGACAAGAAGTCCAGGATCCAGCTGCACAAGGCAGGGTGAAGGTTGCGGTCTCTGAGCTTCTTGTCAATCTTGGAGGGAATTATACTGAACTGTAGTCCAAGAACAGCATTCTCACATAAGCATCCCTCCTCTCTAGGTGTGTAGAGCTGTGGCTATTGCATCATCTGTCGATTGGTTGTGACGGTTGGTGAATCATAGGTGGTCCAGTGTGGGTGGTAGCAAGCTGCAGATGTAGTCCTTGACCAGCCTGTCAAAGCATTTGCTTATTATTGAGGTCCAGTCATCCAGACATGTTACCTTGGCCTTTTTAGCTATAGGGACAATGGTGGATGTTTTGATAACGCTACTTCCAGGGTTGCTGTTTGGTTGAACGTGCCTATGATCCTAGGTGGGTCTGAAATGTACAGGGTGGAATTCAAATCCATGTGGGATGAGTTATTGCTAGAAGCATCACCTTGTGACATCTGTTCTTTTTCTTTGGCTTTAGCACTTCCTGACCTGCTAGTTTCAACTCAAGAAACCTTTGTCACCCTCTGCTGCCACTTGTCTCCACAGCAACCCTGGTCTGAACTTATCGCAGATATTCCATTCGTCCAAACCAACCTTTCTCTGTCCTCTCTGCAACTTAATAACTATTTCCTCGCTTTATCAATCCTTGCCCAAGAGTCACGGACCTGAAATGTTAACTAATTTTTTCAACAGAATCAGTTCTTGAATTTAAAGGGTTATTTTAATAATTTAAATCTTAAGGGAGCAAAGTTATGTTTATAATGCAAGTCATACGGAGTTGCAACTTAGAGATTGTTCAGTTCGGTTTAAATACAATTTTTTTTCAAAGATGTACATTACGATAACTTTTACTAGAAAAAAGCTGTCACTAGTGAAAGCCAAAAACTGGTGCATTGTAAAACCATAACCTTCAGCAGGTTATTTCCCAAATTGAAAATGACATCTCCTCTTCCCTACAACACCCCAACCCCCAACTGACTCTACAGCGTACAGCAGCTGATCTCTATTTGTCAAGCGGGAAGGTGGTACCACAGAGTTGATGAGCTGGCTGCTTCTAATGGTTGGTTCCATTAGCCTTGTGTTGTAAGAGATATAAACGAAATGCTTTCACACTATATGGTAAAGATGAACCTTTGATCTCTCGACCTACCTCATCCTGGCTCTTGCACTTTACGTATCGAGCTGCATTGCACTTTTTCTGCAACAGTAACACTATGTTCTGCATTCTGTTACTGTTTTCCTTTTGTACTACCTCAATGTACTTATGTATAGAATGATCTATTGGGATGGTATGCAAAACAAAGTTTTCGTTGTATTTTAATACACGTGATAACAATAAACCAATTACCAACAGTCTTCTCTGTGACTTAAGATCATGGTCGGCTTTGCGCCTTAAATCCACTTTTCCTCCTAATCCTTAAAATCCTTGGTACTTTTGCTGCTAAAGAAACAAATGATTTTAACGTACATTATCACACAATGATTGAACAACCATAGTTCTTTACCTCTTTGGGGTAAACGGCCATCTGCCTTAATCTGAGCCTTGCACTCTAGTTCTGAATCCTCTGGTTGGAGGAAGCAGCCTTTCAGCATCTACTCTTTCCGAATGTTGTTCATTTCCATTGTTTTGGACCCCAGTTAAATATAGGCTGGTTTTACTTTGTCTTTCCTTATAGGACATCTCCTTTACTCTGGGGATCTAGTAAATTATGTGCACAGCCTTCTATGGCAAACATATCCTTTCTTCAATATGGAGATGAAAGCATGTGCAGTGGCAAAATTGTCTCTGGACAATAGTGACCGCATAATTTGATTTGCTAATTTTTTTGTAACTACGTGCTTACTTCTGACTTTTCATGAGTGATCAAACCAATGACATATTTTAGACTCCCTCTGAAGATTATATTTTTTATCCTTTTCTTTCTAATGAAACAAATGGGCGTAAGGAGTTTAGAAGCAGGAGACCTCCAGATGATCCCTCCTCTGTCATTCACTAAACTTACCTCTGCTGCAGCCTTCACTTCAGCCCCTATTTTCTGTTTTCTCCCCATATTCCTCAACTCCCTAGTAATTCAAATATTTATTAATCTCTACCTCATAGATTAGAGATTTCCACAGACTCATGATTTTCTGTGACCCTTAGACTTACTTAGCATTCACTCTGTCATTTCCTTTCAGAGTTTCGTCTGTTTCAATTAGTGTAGGTCCAATCTGCTCAATAGCTTTTCATATGCCACCTAAGTTATATTCTTGTCTGTCATACTCTTGCCCACTATTTAACCTGTACATATCCCTTTGTAAAACACACAAAATGCTGGAGAACTCAGCAGGTCAGGTTGCATTCTTACTCCACATAAACAACCAATGTTTCAGTCAAGATCCTTCATCAGGACCTATGTAGATTTTTTTTCACACCTTCCTCACAGCCTTCCTGTCTCTTGTCACTAAAAATTGCAAAGTACAAAGTTCAAAATAAGTTTATTATTGAAGTACATTTATGTCAACATGTATAACCCTGAGATTCATTTTCTTCTGGACATGCACGACAAAAATATAGTGTTTATCCAAATCGTTTACTATAAATTGTAAATTGCTGATGGTCCAGTACTAATCCATTGGCATACCACTTGCAACCACCTGTCAGTCTGAAAAGTCAAGTCGTTCCTAATGTAATTGTGACTGTTGTTTTATCTTGTGATATCTGATAAGATCAATTTAATCTTTCAACTGCTTGCCAATCTAGGCATTCTGCTGTGTATATCTTCATTAAAAACTTCCACTAGATTTGCTAAAAACTGTTTTCCACCTTAAAACTGTGCCTAATATTCTCTACATGCACTGTTAACATATCCCTAATTCATGTTCTTGACATCAAAAATGTCTCGAGGTGTTTTACAAGAGCACTATCAAACAAAAATTGACTCCATGCCACATTAGGAACTATTAGCCTGGCTGACCTGAAGGTAGGTTTTAAGGAGTGTCTTAGAAGGTAAGAGAGAGCAAAGTTTGTGGAAGGGATTCTGAGTAAGTCAGCTAAAGGTCCCACCACCCATGATGGTGCATTTAAGTTGCAGAATGCTTGAAAACCTAATGAGCAGTGCGGGTATTTGAGGAAGGTGATGATGGGTGCTGAAATCTTGGAGACATTTGAAAATAATGAAGATTCTAAAATCAAAGCTCCTATTAAACCAGCAATTTTCTGAATGGTAACCAGTAGGCTTTCGGTTGAACAAGAAGGTTGTGCATCCTGGATTGAAGTAAAATATATTTGAGAACTTTAATTGCCTATCCGGGAGAAATTATAGACTGAGTACTATTAAGTAGGATTGGTATAGATTAGCAACACACACAAAATGCTGGAGGAACTCAGTAAGGCAGGCAGCACCTATGGAAAAGAGTACAGTTGATGTTTTGGGCTGAGAATGTTACTCTTTTCCATAGATGCTGCCTGGCCTGCTGAGTTCCTCCAGCAGTTTCTATATGTTGCTGGGATTTCCAGCATCTGCAGATTTTCTGTTGTTTGTGATAAGTATAGATTAGTACCTCAATCACAAACTCCAGCATTTTGTGTGTGTTGCATAAATTAGTACCTGCTTGGCATGAGCATGGAACATGCTGTCAGGGAAAGGAGTTGAAGCAGGTACAATTTAAAATGTATTTGGTTAAGTACGTGGGTGAGACAGGTTTTGAGGGGTATGGGCCAAACGCAGGCAAGTGGGACCATCTTAGGTGGGCACCTTGGTCGGTCTGCCTTCGTAGTGCCTGTGTACAAAGCTAGACAGGGAACTAAACGCCTCAAAAATCACTGGAGCCAGAAGCTTTCTGCAGGGTTTTTAGTGAGATCTTACTTGTGAAAAGATACTACTGTTTCAAGGGCAAGTAAAGAGGGGTTGGAGATGGATTTCTTTGAAGTCGAAATCCACGCAGGAAATTGTATAAAAACAGTGTACGTGCAGGATGTGATGTTCATACAAAACAAACTGTGTCTCTAGAGGCCAGAACACTCTGTGCTTGGTATCCCAACTTAACTACTGAAATTAAAAGACAAATGATCATTAAATCTTTGGCAAAAGAAGGACAGTCTCAAAGATTGGTTTTGAAAATGGTCTTACTACACAGTCTTTAACCATTCTCGCTTCTTATTGACATACTTGTGGTAATGTCTGACATGCAGACTGGTGACATGGTGCTCACTCGATGATTGGGTGAGGGTCATCTGAAGTGAGTTGCGCCATCTTAATACGTCTTCTGGACTGTTCCCCTCAGAGTCATGAAAAGGACTGAGTTCATTAAGGTAATCTTGGATTAGGAGAGGTTCCTGCTTTGTGATGCATTGCACATCCTCTGCATTCACCTGTCTTTGAACAACAAGGATTCTAACCTTTGCCCAATTCAGTCGCTCTGCACTGAGACGTTGCTTACAAATATGCCAACCACTGCAAAGGCTGTCTTTGGCTACTCTTACAATCTTCTCTTTCATGGAGACACTCTGAGCAAATGGCCTAGTTTTGTTCCCATGTCTTATGATCTTTGGCCGGCTGGTGGCGTAGTGGCATCAGCACTGGACTTTGGGGCGAGAGGTCCCGAGTTCGAATCCGGCCGGCTCCCTTGCACGCTCTCCATCTGTGCCTGGATTGAGTGTCGAGCTTGTAAAAAAAAAGTCCTGGAGAGGGATGGGCTCTGCCAGTTTTCAGATGCTCAAGACACACTGTGTCTTGTCGTGATGATGCCCTGACGACTCCATGAGGAGTTAAGGGTGCGCGCGCGCGCGCACACACATCTCTCAAAATATCTGAAGTGACTTGGGCACCCATTTTCCAGGATATTAGTCTTAAGTGCACCAATAAACACCATCAAGACACTCTTCACTCCTCATGACCCAACCCAGGTCCAGTCGTTGGGCAGGGGTTCATCGTGCCAACCATTGCGCTGTTCATGAACCTTATGTGCACAAATGGTGTCTTTGCCAAGCAACAGGAGAGTTTCAGTGGAAGTGGGGGAATCTTGTCAGCTATATCCTTAAGGTGTGAATGACCGTGTGCTGTTTAGGGGTTGGGATTTCATCCTTGTTTGGGAATATGGTTGTACTCAATGAGGGCAAGCAGACCTCCCCTCCTGTCGGTTCTATGACAAATTCATTGGCTGTTCTGCCAACAACTACTGATGTTCCAGAACATGTCTTTGGAGTTTATGAGGAAGAATCTGCATCTGATGTATGCTCAGATGGCTCTCTGCCATGCTCTGTTGTGAGTATGCTAGTACCAGTAGTAACTCGGTGTGTTGCCCTGAATTTACAGTTGTATCTGGGTCTAATTCTTCTGAAGTGTCAATTGGTTCTTGGCTCAATTTCGTGGAGTCTACTGGTGCTTGCTGCACTGTGTGCCCATTCATTTTCTGCAATATATTGTTACTGCTTCTCCAGCTCTCCTTGTTACCATCCCCAGATGCTTCACCACTATCCTGATAGCTGTCTCATCCACATCAGGACTGACTCAAACTCAGGGCTTCTCTGGCCAGACTCACTCACACTGTTGTCCAATGGTGATATATCACCCCAGCCTGGCACAGTGAGTGAGAGATGTGCAGTTGGTTCCACAGTAGCTTCTGTTGAGAATTGAGCCGGTGATACACTTAGTGCACTGTTCAGGCCTTGTGTGCTCTTATAATGTGATAAACACCCATGTGTTTCCAAGTTGGGTGACTTTGGGGATTTTTCAATTTGTACCTTAAATGAGGGCTCATCTTTCTTTGGGTTTCAATCTGAAGCAGAGGATGCAATTGCAAGAGGAGGACGGGGTAAAAGTCTGGTGCGAAGCATGACAAGATGTTGGATCCTATCTTTGTTTGCTGCTTTAATTTCATCCTATGTTGAGCAATCATGTCATATTAGAGGGCTTGCACCAATGGTTGGTTTGTTAGAAAGATGACCACCACTCTAAGTCAGCTGCTGCTTCATACACCTTTGCCTCTGCTAAGATAGCCTCAGCATGGTGCTTCTTCTTCAGTGCATGCAGTGTAGCTAGATTAAAAGGCATCCATTAGTCTAGCGAGATTAAAAGGCATCCGTTAGTCTTGCGAGATTGTGTGAAGTCTTCACTCTCCAGGGCGCAGGCCTGGGCAAGGTTGTATGGAAGACCAGCAGTTGCCCATGCTGCAAGTCTCCCCTCTCCACGACACCGATGTTGTTCAAGGGAAGGGCATTAGGACCCATACAGCTTGGCACTGGTGTCATCGCAGAGCAATGTGTGATTAAGTGCCTTGCTCAAGGACACAACACGTTGCCTCGGGTGGGGCTCGAATTCAGGACCTTCAGGTTGCTAGTCCAATGCCTTAACCACTTGGCTACGTGCCCACGCAGTGTAGCTAGATAGACACAAGCTTTCTCCATGTCTGTATGAGCTTTCTCCTTTTGCATTTTAACATTGCTCTGACACTGGCTCGTGCTGCAGCAATGCTAATAGTGGTTTTGCTTAAGCATCGTAAAGACTCGATTGATGTGCCACATTCTGACTTGACTTCCAGGGCTCAGCGATCAACGTTGTTTGGGTAGAAAGCTGTCGTTGTAGCCTACAGCGATCAGCCGTGTCTCCGATCCATGGTCAATGCCTTTGAAGATGAGTTATCATTTCACTCTATTGCCTTCACAGAGCATTGCATACAAAGCTAGGCAGGGAATTAAACACCTTCTCAAAAATCATCCAAGCTTGAAGCTTTCTTCAGGGTTTTTGATGAGATCTTTCTTGTGAATAGATATTGCTGTTTTAAGGGCAAATAAAGATGGGATGGAGTTGGATGTTTTTCTACACCATGTGCTTCAAGTCAAGATCCAAATTAACCTGTGCAGGAAATATGTATTAAAAAAACAGCTTACAGCAGTTGATGTTCATACAAAATGAACTGCATACAAAACAAACAGCGCCTGTAGAGGCTAGAACAGTTGGCATGGACAAGTTCAGCGAAGCGGCTGCTTCCCATCTTGCATCTCTGTAGGATTATGATTCCATGATGCACCAAAGGACCTGTTTCTCTGCTGTATGACTATCAGCATGACTAAGCACAATTGAATTGTGGAGATTAATTTGCAAAGTCTTTGGACTTGAAAAATCACAGCATCACAGCTCCAAGTTCCCCTGGAGTTGTTAAAAATGATGACAGTAGCGGCTCTGGCTGCAAGTTGTTTCTAACAGGGGTATCCTCAGCTTGCAAGTGGTAGGCTTAACCCATCATTCATTGATCAGCAGCAGAGAAAGTCCAATGATAGAAAAGTTGCTATCCAAGTATATGAACAGGTAAAATGATCAGTGAGATATGAAGGCAAAAATATTTAAGTCTCGTGGAAGGGAAAGGAAAGTCATCTTGGAATTGATTTTCTTGTAGTTTAGCTGCCATTAGCAAATTAAGTGGCTTTGAATGCTACAACCATAATTTGATGTCTATGATTATAATGAGCAAGAAAGTGAAAGTTTATCTGCAGCCAGATTGCAACAACAGTGTGGTTAATTCTGTCAAAATTCCTTGCACAATAACATGTTTATGCAACTAGTGATTTGTTTGAGACAATGTGAAGTTCTAGTGAAACTACACCAGAGAAAAGGAGCCCTTGGTTCTATTAGACACGCTCTTTTGCTATGTCATAATGAACTGTTTGGCTGAAAGTTCACAGTGTGGCAAAAGCCAAGCCTAAAATCCAAAACTAGTTTGTGGTTTTCTTTCTCTTCAGCTTTAAAGAGGAAGAAGAAGTTCAGCTTCAACATTCTGGTAAGCAGGAGTTAAATATCGGAATTGGGTCATTATCACTGATTTACATGACGTTAGCTTTGTTGTTTTGCAGCAGTAGTGCAGGGCAAACACATAACAATTACTTCAACTTACTGCAGTCTGTACAATGGACCGAGACAATGAAGTTGACAAGGCATTGTCATAGAATAAGGATTTTAATGTAGTTCCTGTGTACTGACTTGAGGCTGCCAACACCAGCTGCCCTGCGTGCTGGTCTGGCCTGTTACCAAGGTGAATGCTACTTGGTGTTGGTGCTTACAGGTGTTCTCAGGGCTAGAGGACTTAGGGTGGTAGTGGGGAATGGAATGATACAGAGGACCAGGGAATGAGTGAGTGGAGTGTTCAGTGCAGGAAAGGAAGGAGGGTGTCAAGCAACAGGATTCAAAAGAGAGAGACAGGCTCTTAAGGTTTAAAGGAATGGGTTCTGAGGGTGAGAAGTGGAGGGTTCACCCTCAGAACCCATACCTCTGAAGAGATCTGGAGCAACACACACAAAGTGCTGGAGGAACTCAACAAGTCAGGCAGCGTCTATGGAGGGTAATAAATAGTCAACATTCAGGGCTGAAGCCTTCATCGGGACTCATGAAGGGTCTTGGCCCATAATATCGACTATTTTATTCCCCTCCATTGATACTGCCTGACTTGCTGAGTTCCTCTAGCGCAGCGGTCCCCAACCACCGGGCCGCAAAGCATGTGCTGCCAGGCCGCGAGGTAACAATATGATTTGGTGATAGGAGTCAGTTGCACCTTTCCTCATTCCCTGTCATGCGCACTGTTGAGCTTGAACGCACGCGAGTTCATTATGCATGCGAGGTCATCACCCGCGCGTCATCCATGTCAGCGCGGGAAGGAGATCAACTCCTCGAGCTTGTAAATGACGGCAGGCTGAAAAGTGTGTTTGACATAACATCTCTGCCGGCATTCTGGATCAAAGTCAAGGCTAAATATCCTGAGATAGCCACAGAAGCACTGAAAACATTGCTTCCATTTCCAACATATCTCTGCAATGAATGCAACGAAAACTAAATTGCGGAATAGACTGGACATAAGGAACCCCCTTCGACTATCGCTGTCTCCCATCACCCCTCGATAGGACCGTCTTGTTGCAGGAAAACAAGCCCAGGGCTCCCACTGATTCAGCGATATTGGTGTGTTGCAATGATTTTATATGTTCATAGGGGGAAAATATGTGCTGTGTGTTTAATATCCAAACGTTACTTAAAATGTTATGATGCTATTGACTTATAAGTGACTTATATAACCAGATAACAATTACAGCACGGAAACAGGCCATCTCGGCCTTTCTAGTCCGTGCCAAACGCTACTCTCACCTAGTCCCACCGACCTGCACTCAGCCCATAACACTCCATTCCTTTCCTGTCCATATACCTATCCAATTTATCTTTAAATGATAATATCGAACCTGCCTCTACCACTTCTACTGGAAACTCGTTCAACACTTACTTCAAGCTCCCCTGATAATTGACTTATCACTATATTCATGCGAGGAAAATATGCGCTGTGTGTTTAATATTAAATTCATTAGATAAACCCTTTTAGAAATGAAATTGAGTGTATTAGCCACTTATCACCTATATTCCGGTCGTGATTAACACACCCCCCGCACAGAATTGCCAAAAACAATTTGTAGAAAAAAAATCGGCACATACACGCATGGGCAGTGGTGCCCACGCAAGGCTTCATGGTCATGGTAGTCTTTCTCGGGGTAAGCTCAACGTATTTGACTGCTACTGTTGTCTGTTGGCAACCCTACCCCCCCCCCCCCCCCCCCACCTGGTCGGCCGGTCCGCAAGAATATTGTCAATAATAAACCGGTCCACTGTGCAAAAAAGGTTGGGGACCCCTGCTCTAGCATTTTGTGTGTGTTGCTCAAGATTTCCAGCATCTGCAGAATCTCCTGAGCTTAAGAAGAGATCTGGAGATGGGGAGGATGGAAATCAAATGAGGCGAAGGAGTCGAGAGGGGAGGAAAGAGGCAGTGGGAAAGAGTTTGTGTATGATTGTGCACATGCTGACAGGCACCTGCAAGTGTCTGCACATTCATGCATTTGATTACGCCCATGCAGCACATCCTAGTCTCTAATCATTTTGCACAAGTTTTCCACTGGATATTCTGTCATATGTATATGGTAGCTTGTGAGCCATGGCCAATACCTGTAACGGAGGTCCTGCAGCAGCAGCCACTCCCTCATTATGAAAGTCAAGTCCTGGAGCACCAGGACCCTCGCTGACCTGGTGTAGTTTCACGAGAACTTCACATACTCTTGCATAAACATGTTGTTGTGCAAGGCCCTAACCTACGTGAACATCACTTCTATCAAAAATGTGGGAATTATGATACTTTGTTACATCACAACTCTGGGTGAGGCATAATGGGCTGAATGGCAAGGGTAAGTAGAAAAGGAATGCACTGTTAGTGATGTGAGCTCCATTATTGAGAAAGTGATAGTCTAATGTATCTTCACCTCATTCATGCGGAGGCTGGAAAACAAAATGTCAGAGGAAGGAGACAGGGAGAAATGCAGGTAAAAAAGGAGAGGACCAAGTTCATGGTCTTCTGGCTGGGACATCAAAGCGAGGGTAGTGTTCTGAACTGTGTAACAACAATAGATTGTTCAGTGGATAAAGGAAGCTATTCAGAGATTTATTAAAGCCTCCTCAAAGAAGGTATAACATATTGCCAGTCCTTTAAATAAAATGGAACATTTGGGATGGCATTGAGGGTCTTGAGTTGGGACGTGAAGCTGGAAGGCAGAAACGGGAGTACAGGACAGTGGGTCATTGAGTTTGAGCTTTTATCATCGGTGAGGTATTAGTTTGGGGTTAGTTGTTTGGCAGCAGGCAGGCAAGGAAGACTTAGCTTTTGTCAACTCTAGTAGCTATTGATGAAATAATTTTGTAAACGGGGTGGGTTATCAGATACCTTGGATCAGGCATTCATGTTTTTGGGTTTCTTTTACAAAGTGATGTAAGTAATAATTTGGATCTTCAGAGTAAATATATTTACTAATGTGATATTAAGAAATATACAAACGGTAGTTCAGGTAGGTTCAAGTTTTCATTTCTGGGCTGTGTTCAAGCTTACTGATCATTGCCACAAAGCATCAAAGCTTGAACTAGACACATCTCATGGTGCTTGAAATTATGCCAGTGTCATTAATGTGGGAAGCCTGGTGGCCAGTTTTCATATAACAAGCACTCAGAGCAATGGAAGAAATGACTGGATTGTCTTTAGTGACGTAGAATGAATGACAGGCAGGATACAGGAGGCTAAAGACCCACACGCAGTAATTCAGGAACAGAATCAGGTGTATTATCACTGGTATGTGTCGTGAAATTTGTTATAGAATAGGAATAGATTAAAGTTGGTGCCAAAACAGATATAGTATATATTTAAACAGTGTGGTAGTGTTCATGGGTTCAATGTCCATTCAGAAATCGATGGCAGAGGGGAGGAAGCTGCTCCTCAATCACTGAGTGTGTGCCTTCATGCTTTTGTACCTCTTTCCTGATGGTAAAAATGAGAAGAGGGCATGCCCTGGTTGTTGGGGGTCCTTAATAATGGACGTCGCCTTTCTGAGGCATGAGTCCGTGAAGATATGGAGGCTAGTACCCAAGAAGGAGCTGACTAATTTTATAACTTCCTGCAGCTTCTTTCGGTCCTGTGCAGTAGCATCCCCACCCCTGTACCAGATAGTGATGCAGCCTGTCAGAATTCTCTCCATAACCTTCTATGGAAGTTTTTGAGTGTTTGAGTTGACAGACCAACTCTCTTCAAACTCCTAATGAAATATAGCCACTGTCTTGCCTTCTTTATAGCTGCATCGACATATTGGGACCAGGTTAGATCCTCAGAGATCTTTACACCCAAGAACGTGAAATTGCTCACTCTCTTCACTTCTGATCCCTCTATGAGGATTGGTTAATGTTCCCTTATCTTAACCGTTCCTGAAGTCTACAATCATCTCTTTCATCTTAATGACGTTGAATGCAAGTTTGTTGCTGAAGTACCACTCAACTAGCTGGTATATCTCACTTCTGTATGCCCTCTCATCTCCATTTGAGATTCTGCCAACAATGGTTGTATCATCAGCAAATTTATAGGTGGTGTTTGAGCTATGTCTAGCCACACAGTCATGGGTATAGAGAGAGCAGAGCAGTGGGCTAAGCACACACCCCCTGAGGCGCGCCAGTGTTGATAGTCAGCAAGGAGGAGATCGTCCCATCAGTCATCAGATTTTTGAACACTCCATGGACACTACTATTCTCTTTTTTTGCGTTATTTAGTTATTTTGTAATTTATAGTGATTTTATGACTTTGCACTGTAGTGCTGCCGCAAAGCAACAAATTTCATGTCATTTAGACAGATAATAAACCAGGTTCTGATTCTGAATTACCATATATTTTCGTTCTAGAATTAACTGCATTATTCTGTCCCCCACGCATAAGGAAACTCTTGGCTTAATACTTAAATTTAAAGTGGGACTTTCCGCAGTGTTTTGATTTGAAGGCTATAGTGTTACCACTGGTCCAAGGCTAAAATGATTTAAAAAAATTAACAAGGGAAACTCTAGATAGATTTCCCCTATGTCCTGTTGATCAAGGGGCTACTGTTGTGGAAAGTACATTGATTAGTTTTCTTGTGAAGGAGGCCTTTCACAATTTACCAATATCTTGACAGTCATTGTGCCTGTATGTGAAGGATGGGTAATCTACCAAGTATGGAAAGCATGAGCTTCCCAGCAGTAGTAACTTTTGCCTTTGATTCGGGGACGAGTGGGTTTTTTTTAAAGGGGATCAAAATTAAATGTTTGATTCTTTTCAATGTGATCATTCAAGATGGGTGGCCATTTCTTGCAAAATTTAATAAATACATTTCACTGAACTGTAATCTTTTATGTGTGCAGCATATTAAAGTAATGTCAGGAGTTTTTAAACTCAGCATAACTATATCTGATTAGGATTTAATAAACTTGTAGATGTTTGAACCATGTCTGCCGACAAGCCATAAAAACCATCAAACCATCAGACATAGGAGTGAACAATTTGTACATGACATTTCCATTGAAGTGAAGGAAGAGTAGGTGTTCGTTTTGATCTGTTAAGATAATGCTTGAAATTAGGTTCAATATTCGAATTTGTTCTGAAATGTTTGTGAATGGCTAATTTTGAAGTGGTCACTTCAAAGATCAAAGCAAATTTATAATCAAAGTACATGTGTCACCATATAAAATCCTGACATTCATTTTCTTGCAGGCATACTAAATAAATCTGATAACCATAATAGAATCAACGAAAGACCGCGCCAACAGGGTGGACAACCAATGTGCAAGATACAACAAACCGTGCAAATACAAAAAGAAAGAAAATAAATAAATAATAAATGCATACATACATGCATACATGCGCAAGCAAGCAATAAATACTGAGAACATGAGAGGAAGAGTCCTTGAAAGTGAGTTCATAGGTTTTAGGAACAGTTTGGTGATGGGGCAAGTGAAGTTATCCCACTGGTTGAGGAGTAATAACTGTTCTGAACCTGGTACTGTGAGTCATGGGACTAATGTACCTTCTTCCTGATGGCAGCAGTGAGAAGGGAACATGACCTGGGTGATGGGGCTCTTTGATGATAGAGGCTTCTTTTCTGTGACAACGCTCCGTTTACATGTGTTCAATGGTGGGGAGGGCTTTGTTGGGGTGCTTTTAGGGTTAGGACATAAAGCGAATATTGACTTCCGTGAGCAACCTTCAATTTCAAATATGTATTGAAGTTTACATTTAAAATGTCAATCAGACAGACCAGAAAACAGACACTTAACTGATTGTCTACATATGCATCAATTTGATAGTAATTAGTAATTATTTTGGGTGTGATGGTGGGAAGATCCAGGCTTTTGAGATTGTCACATGTGTAGCTTAAAGAAGGCATTGTAAATATGGGTTTGTTTGAATTGTCCTGAATTTTCTTTGATGTTTAGCACATAAAATGTTGTGTAGTGTTGGGCCAGGCAGACTTTTCCACTGAAGGGATCTCAATCTAATGCCTGCTGCATCTTGTTGAATAAAGAGGTTGCTTCATATCTACCAGTACTTTTCTCCGCTGACTTCATTCACGTAACAGGCTTTACCTGCGATGGACTGAGTGGTATCCGCTACCTTTTGTAGGATTTTCTTTTCAAAGCATTGGTGTTTCCATAGCAGACCATAATGCAATCAGTCAGTATACTCTCCACCACACATCTATAGAAGTTTGTCAAAGTTTTATGTCATGCTGAATCTTTGCAAACTCCTGAGAAATTAGGGGCGGTGCCATGGTTTTCTCACAATTGCACTGATGTGCTGGGCCCAGGACTGATCCTCTGAAATGATATCACCGAGGAATTTAAATCCCTCAGATCCTGGGCCCTGACTCGGGGACCTTAGTTTTCCTCCTTTTGAAGTCAGTAATCAGCTCCTTGGTCTTGCTGACATTGAGTAAGAGGCATCACACAGCCAGATTTTCAGTCTCCCTCCTATATGCTGATTTGTCACCACCTTTGATTCGGTCTACAACAGTGGTGTTATCAGCAAACTTGAATATGGCATTGGAGCTGTGCTTAGCCACGCTGTCATAAGTGTAAAGTGAGTAAACCAGGGGACTAAGTACACAGCCTTGCCTTGTGATGCACCGGTGCCGATGGAGATTGTGGAGGAGATGTGCCAATCCCAACCGATTAGGCTCTGCAAATGGGAAAATCGAGGATCCAATTGCACAAGGAGGTACTGATGCCAAGGTCTTGAAGCTTATTGATTACTTTTGGGGAGAGGGGTTGATTTTATTGAATGACGAGTTGTAGTTGATAAAGATCATCTGGATGTATGCATCTTTGCTGTCCAGATGTTCCAGGTTTGAGTGAAGAGCCAATAAAATACTGTCTGTTGTGGACCTGTTGTACTGGTAGGCAAATTAGAGCGGATCCAAGTTACTCTTCAGGCAGGAGTTGAGATGTTTTATCAGCAACCTCTTAAAACACTTCATCACTGTGGATGTACACACATTGACTGGACTATGCTACAAAAATCTAGGGTATCTGTTTTTGTATGTTAATAAATATGTTTTGGCCATCAAGTTATTTTTGTTTTCCAAGCGGAACATATTTTTGGAGAAAAAAATAGGGCCTACCATCCTGCCTAAGTGATATTCCATTTTGGAGCTCCTCTGCCTTTTCTGCATTTCACTTTCTTGTTATCTGAGATTTGTGGAGTAGAAATTCAGTTCTTTTTTTTAAATAGTGAAGTATCAACTGCATTTAACTCGAGTAAGTGTTTGAAAAAAATTTTCCCTCTGATTTTCTTTTATACAATATCTTTTGACCTACTTGCATTGAATAGAACTGAGCACACACATTGGCAGTTTCCTTGAATTTCTGGCTTTAATACGTGCCTCATTTAGGATGACCTAGACAGAATGTTCTTGGAGAGGATGTTTCTTATAGTGGGGGAATATAGGACTGGAGGGCACAGCCTCTGAAAAGAAAGACGTCCCTTTAGAATAGAGATGAGGAGGAATTTCTTTTAGCCAGAGGGTAGTGAATCTGTGGAATTCATTGCCATGATGGCTGTAGAGAGGCCAAGTTATTGGGTATATTTAAAGTGGAGGTTGATAGATTTTGTTTAGTGAGGGCATTAAAGTTCACACTGAGAAGACAGGAGAATGGGGTTGAGAGGGATAACAAATCAACTATCATGGAATGGCAAGTAGACTTGATGGGCCAAATGTCCTAATTCTGCTCCTATGTCTTATGGAATAACAGGATATAATTGTTTTCTCGTATGGATTAGCAAAGTTGTTTCTGTATTAAAACAACTGTAAGCTAAAATTTGTGGTACTATTTGGTTTAATCTCTTGGTAGTGTGGTACTGTATCCCAATTGAAGAGTCAGTTGTTCACAAATCAGCAATACTATTAAAAATCACACAGCATGTTTTTTCTCTGCCTTTGTTTATAGCTTACCTTGCCTGTAAAGATTTTCAGATTGAAAAGTGCCATTTCTCTAGTGCTGCTTGGTATTTTCCATTCCAAGGTAAAATATTAAATGGTCATTTGTTGATGAATTTGAGATCCAGAATTTTCAAGAAGTGGTACAAGGATCATTGCTCCCATGTCACATCTGAAAAGATGAAGCAGTGCCAGAAAATCTGCCACCTTCTAAACTATGGCCACTATTCCACATCATTTGAGAGGTAACATGACAATTTTATGCATTTTTGGGTTATATTCTAAATGGTTCAGCAAAGCCCTTAATCTGGGTTTTACTTGGGAAGATAAGATGGAAAGATGCAGTGAGCAAAAAGCACTTGCCTATTCTATATGTCCAAATTACCTGGTGAAAATGTTGAAGGGATGCTTTAATGTTAAGGTTGGGAATCGCTCAGTAGGGTCACTGTAGATTCTGGTTCGATACTTCTTTGGTTAAATAATGGTGTGTTAAGCTTTGGGTTACAAAATTCCATGGTATTACACTCCTGAATGATAAATCACCCTCAAATAACATACTTGAACATTAAACTTGGTTTATTACCCATTAAGACAACAGCAAAACACCTCCACTTCACTCTGTCTCTGGTGGGCCTTTTAATGGTTCCTCAGCTATGTCCATCATTTTACAGTTGAACTACCATTGTCACCTGCCACGATTTCAGGTGACCCTGTTTCACATGCCTTCAAGTATTCTAATGGTGCTCTAATGATGGAACTGTCTTCCATCTGTAACATCATCATCACTTAGTAAATTTGATGCTCATATCTTTTTAGCAGCTCTGTGCAACTTGTATTGGTTCGACATTATTTTGGGCTAAAAGATTTAGAGGATATTTAGAGGTTGCTCTTTGAATAACTCGCCCTCTGTCATTCTTCAACATTCTACACTATATGAATAAATGGTTCTTGGGCTTCAAGCCAGGTACAGGTATTGATTATAACCAACAGTTCAATGGCAAACTCTGCCATCTTCTTCCCTGAATGACTTCAGGGATGATTTCTTCCCTGAAGAAGATGGCAGAGTTTGTCATCGAAATGTCGGTTATAATTAATACCTGTACCTGGCCTAAAGCCCGAGAAGAGTCTAATTGTCATATACAAGTTTCCTCCGCCATCCGAAGGTAGAGCGTTCCTAAGAAACGGTTCGTAAGCTGGAATGTCGTAAAGCGAAGAAGCAGTTACCGTTAATCTATATGGGAAAAATTTGTGAGCGTTCGCAGACCCAAAAATAACCTACCAAATCATGCCAAATAACACATAAAACCTAAAATAACAGTAACATATAGTAAAAGCAAGAATGATATGAAGAATACACAGCCTATATAAAGTAGAAATACTTTTCCACAATCATTGCTGCACTGTTCTCCGTAGCGTAAATCTCACGCAAGCACTCTCGGCAGAAACACGGCGCAAGCGCCATCCGCGGAAACACTCTCCAGTAACCTTTAAGCTATGAAGCTGCCAAATCATACCAAATAACACGTAAAAATACACAGCCGATATAAAGTAGAAATAATGTATGTACAGTGTAGTATCACTTACCGGAATCGGGAAGACATCGAGCACACTGATGATGGTGTGTTAGGCTGAGTCGTTGGAGGTTGGGGCGGTACAGTGGTCCCCACCCTCTGGGCAGCGAACCGATACCGATCCGTGAAGCATGCAGGATACAGCGGTGGCCGGGACGCACTCAGCACATCTTTAAGAAAAAAGCTGAAATAAACAAGCTAATTAATCAGCAATTGCCTCTGATCTGGGCCGACATTTATGTGCCGGACAGCACCTAATTAATTAGCTTGTTTATTTCAGCTTTTTTTCTTAAAGATGTGCTGGGTGCGTCCTGGCTACCGCTGCATTCTTTGCGGATCAGTATCTGTCCGCGGCCCGGTGGTTGGGGTGGTGCAACACTGGGGTGTCATCTCGTTGTCTGTTTCCATCAGGGCAGGCAGGCCATCTTCTTCTGTGTCTGCCTGCCTCGATGTCGAAGGTCGAGGTTCGTCGTCTGCTGTGGCTAATGTGGAAGGCTTGCTTGATTGCTTAGCCTCGCGCATTTTTAGATCATACAGTTCTTTGTAAGCACTCAAACTATCCTGCAAATATGCCCTAAACCGATGTACCCTTTCAAAATTAAAGTCGTACTTTATCATTGCAGCGAAAATCTCACGCAGTTGCTTCACGTTCAGTTCCTGGACGACTTCATGTTTGCTACTACATTCGGTTTTGTTTGTTATCCTTTCCTCTTCCAATTGCATCAGCTCTTCATCTATCAGTTCTTGGTTATGGGATGCAAAACCTCTTCAGCATCATCTTCGTCAACTTCCACAAGCCAAACTCACTTTGTCATTACTTAGTTCACTACGATCGAAACACTTAATTATGTCTAGTTTTCCGCTAAGTGTAACACCCTTACGAGCTCTTTTAGGCTTTTCCGATACCTTAGAACTCGCCTTGCTAATGGCTGCTCACAGGCACGTGTTTAAGCAATGCCGGCGAGAATGCCGTTCCGAATCCGGGGGAGAGCGGCTGCTCGGGGTGCGCACTGCCTTTTTTCATAACAGTGAAAACACCTTCTGTTAGCGAAAACAGGGAACTAGTGTAGGTCTTTCGTAACAGTGAGGTTTCGTAAAGCGAACGTTTGAAAAGTGGGGGACATCTATATGCTGAGAAAGCACCAGAGCCTTTCTCCTACAGTATAGATTCATCTGATAAATCTTGGATGCAGTTTTACCTTGATGATTGAGCAAAATTTAAATATGTGATGTTCTGGTTTTATTGATTCTGTTCCAGATATGCTGTTTTGATCCATTATGATAGTCATTGGAGCTTGCCAAGTATGCAAATATTTTGATTAGTAAGAATATGGCCCTCTGTCTGCACTAGTTCCTTGTACTATGTTTACACTGATTGGCCATTTTATTAGTACATGTATGCATCTGCTCGTTAATGCAAATATCTAATCAACTAATCACGTGGCAGCAACTAAATGCATAAAAACATGCAGATATGGTCAAGAGGTTCAGTTGTTCAGACCCAAAATCAGAATGGGGAAGAAATGTGATCTAAGTGTCTTTAACTGTGGAATGATTGTTGGAATGATTGGGTAGTGTATGTATCTCAAGAACTGCAGATCTCCTGGGATTTTCATGCAAAACAGTCTTTAGAGTTTACAGAATATGATGTAATAAACAGAAAAAAACTTCCAGAGAGCAACAGTTCAAATGCCTTGCTAATTAGAGAGCCACATGTATATGTGCTGGGGGTGAGGGAGAATCCTTCAGCTTCCCTCGGAACCTTACACCTCTCACTTCATACCTATGCCTAATGTTTAAGATACCCCTACCAAGGGAAAATGAATCTTATGATCTACCCTATTTATTCCCCTTATAATCCTGTATATATTTCTATCTATTCCCCTCATAATCTTATATACAGTACTGTGTAAAAGTCTAAGGCATCCTAGAATTTTAGATGTTTATTTTTTGTCTTCGACATCAGAGTGTCAATAGAAAAAAGCAAACTTCAGATTTCCAGTTTCCAAAAAATTAAATGTTGCAGAGAATTTTTTTCTATTTCATTAAAGAAAGTAGCATTTAAGTAATAGACCACTTTTCAAATAAAAATTTGATTACTTTACGGATGTATAGCTCAGTGCATGATTAAACAAAGATAACCCACAGGTGCTAATGATCAATGACATTAGTTGAATGAACTAAACTGATTAACTGAAACGGGTGTAGAAGGAATAAAACTAGGTGAAGGACAATCAAACCAAAAGATGAGGTTGTGGCAGATGTGACAGTTTAACCTTCAAATCATCAATTCTTACACCATGGCAAGAGTGAACATAGCAACAAGACACAAGGTGGTCATAACTGCATCAGCAAAGTCTCTCTCAAGCAGAAAATTTGCAATAGACAGGAGTTTCAAGATGTGCTGTCCATGCTCTTCTGAAGAAGCACAAAGAAACGGTGAGGGCCAGAAACTCAGTGGTCAGGCTCGGAAACCAAATGCAGCAAACGAGAGATACATCAAACTGACGTCCCTTCTAACTCAAAACCTTCCACAGTCTACAGAAGTCTTGTCTGAAGTAGTCTTCATGGAAGAGTTGCTGCCGAAAAGCCATTCCTCAGAAGAGGAAACAAAGCCAAGAGACTCACCAACACACAAAAACACAAGGACTGGGGTGCTGAACAATGGCAGCAAGTGCTCTGGACTTGTGAGCCAAAATTTGGCATTTTTGGCTCAACTAACAGACAGTTTGCCTGTAGGAGAACAGGAGAGTGCCATATGGATGACTACAGCCAATATTCAGGAATGGTGGAGGATCCCTGCAGGTTTGGGACTACATTTCTGCAAATGGAGTCAGTGATCTGGTCATAATTAATGAAATCCTCAATGGCGAGAAGTACAAGCAGATTCTCATCCATCAGGCAGTACCATCAGGGAGATGTCTGATCAGTCCCAATTTCATTCTATAGCAGGAAAATGACTCCAAACACATGGCTAAGGTCAGAGAGAATTATCTTCAGGGAAAATAAGAACAAGGAGTGCTGCCACAGATGGTATGGCCTCCACAGAGCCCTGATCTCAATATCATCAAGGCTATCTGGGATTACCTGAAGAGACAGAAGTAAGCAAGACAGCCAAAGTCTGCAGAAGAATTGTGTCAAGTTCTCCAAGGTGCTTGGAACAACCTACCAGTTGATTTTCTTATAAAGCTACACGACAGTGTACCTAAGAGAATTGATGTGGTTTGAAAGGCAAAGGGTGGTCACACCAAGTATTGATTTGATTTAGTTTCCTTTACTGTTTACCTCTTTATAGTAATTTTTTGATATTTGTTAATTTTTCATTTCATTATTTTTGAAAGCTTTTTTGCTTTACTGGGTTTGTTTTACACATGCCTAAGACTTTTGCACAGTACTATAGTTACTGAGATACAGTACTGAATAGGCCATTCTAGTCCTTTGAGCTGTGCTGCCCAGCAGCCCCCAATTTAACCTTCACCTAATCATGGGACAATTTACAATGACCTATTAACCGGTACATCTTAGGACTGTGGGAGGAAACCAGAACACCGGAGAAAATGCAAAACCCTTGCATCTCACAGGAATAACATACAGGCTCCTTACAGATGATGGCAGAATTGAACTCCAAACCCCCAAGCTGTAGTAGCGTTGTGCTAACTGCGATGGTGAGGACTACACAGTAAAATTCTGCACTCCTGTAGCCGAGTGTCACTGACATAGTGTACATTTAGTACTTATAAGAATCATTGTTTTCAGAACTACAGCAGACAATGAAGGCAGAAATAGGTCACTAAAGTCACTGAGATGGATTTGCAATTTCTTTAATGATCTAGAGTAGTTTCACACTATTGAGCTGTTTTATGTGTGACATATCATCAAACATATGTTTCACTATGCTCATTGTGGATTAAAAAATGGATATAATTAGGGCAGGAATATTACTTCACTTCCTCACATTAAGTCATTTGAAAGTTTATTCACAAAAGGTTTTTCAACTTATGTACATCATGTAATGCCATTTGGAACATAATTTACACTTACTAGTTGTTTCCAGGATATATTGATTTTAAATTATTAAATGCAAATTCTGTTGAAAGACCAGCAACCTGAAGCTATAACATTTTCACTCCACGCAGGTGATGCCTAACGTGTTGTCTTTGTTTTAATTTTTCTGTGGTGTTTGTATTTAATTGCCTATTTTGAGACTGTGAGAACCTTCACTACTGAAATACTTCCTTGCAGGAAAATATGTGATGGTGATGGGCGTGGTGCAGTCCTGCAGACCTGAACCTGTTGTACGTGCTGTCAAGGTGACTGATCTCTCTGGTAATCCTCTGCATAGGAGCATGTGGAGACTTGAAGTGGAAGACCTCCAGCAATATATGCCATAAGCTGATGCAAAACACTGCCTCCTGCTTGATTTCTTATCAACTTGAGATGCCAGGGAATGTGATCGCCTTGGAAGCAGAGTAAAGACATGAATTCTTCGAAAATGTTTGGATGCAATCCATGAATAGGAGTTGAAAAACATAAAATCTCTTGGCTTGATATCCTCCTGTGAAGATCTTGAAGTTTGTTAACGTTGGGTATATGTCCAGTTGCATATAATATCAAGTTGCATATTAATAAATAACAAGGAAGCTATTATTGTGAACCATGGGGAGAGTTACAATTGGGAACTTGTATAATGAAATGAGAAGCAAAGGGACAGCTTGAACATATTGTTATGATTCCTTGGATTCCTGGGACAGAATTACTACCGCAAAATATTCTTTGGTGTTTCTTTTATGTGTAATATGTATAATTTTCAGAGCAATTTTTCTAGAACTGTCTGGAAGGGGAACAGCAACCATCAACTCACTCATGACTGCGTTGGTTAGAAGTTGCGGCCTCAGTGCTGTGAGTTTCCAGGAAACCAGTATGAATTAGGGTAATTTATTTTAAGTCCATTGCATGAAAGATAATGTTAATAATGTCATTTATGTAATATTACTTAGTCAGCCTTAACTTTGCCTTTATTTTTTTTCCAAAATCTGAATTACCATTTTTATCTTGAGACCAGGTAGATATTTAGTGGTTTAAATAAAACTGTACAGTTTATACATAAGAGAAATCAGTGTAAGACTGGACTCATTCTTGGACAAGTTAAAATGAACAGCAGTATTTAATGCAAAAGGACAACTGTTTATTAAATGCAATATTCTATCCTTCATAACAAACTGGAACTGACAAGTAGCTGACAGCTCTTGGTCTTTCAAAACCTCTGGGGCAAAAGTAATGTTGCTTGAATCTGTATTTATTTTGAATGTTTGGGTAAATCTTTCTTCCATGTGCTTGGCTTTATTCTCCAATCCTTAATCCTTGGCCACTCAAACAACGTGTGGTCTACTTGGTTTTCATTGGCTCTTGGTGGTCACAGCACTGAAGACCCCAGGAGACTTCTTTCCTCCACTCAGGTCAGCATCTCATAATTGTTTACCATGATCTCCCTTACTCAGATCATTCACACGCATTCCTACTACATTGTAGACAACTGGAGTCTTGCTGGGGTAAATCTGGGCTGGAGTTGCTGGAGTGGACTTGGAGACAATTTGCTGCGGTGGAGCCAAATTGTGGAAAGATTGGGTAATTCGGTATTTGTTGCAGGAGCGGCCTCTCTCTCCCTTTCTCATGAGAGAGTCTGTCTGAGATACC